>NC_092163.1:16923628-18123628 GCF_045791955.1 Oncorhynchus clarkii lewisi
GAACCGCCCTTGCTGTCTCTGCCTGGCCGGTTCCCCTCTCTCCACTGGGATTCTCTGCCTCTAACCCTAGAGGCTGAGTCACTGGCTTACTGGTGCTCTTCCATGCCGTCCCTAGGAGGAGTGCGTCACTTGAGTGGGTTGAGTCACTGACGTGATCTTCCTGTCTGGGTTGGCGCCCCCCCACGGTTGTGCTGTGGCAGAGATCTTTGTGGGCTATACTCGGCCTTGTGTCAGGATGGTAAGTTGGTGGTTGAAGATATCCCTCTAGTGGTGTGGGGGCTGTGCTTTGGCAAAGTAGGTGGGGTTATATCCCGCCTGTTTCGTATCGTCAGATGGGGCCACAGTGTCTCCCAACCCCTTCTGTCTCAGCCTCCAGTATTTATGCTGCAGTAGTTTATGTGTCGGGGGGCTAGGGTCAGTTTGTTATATCTGGAGTACTTCTCCTGTCTTATCCGGTGTCCTGTGTGAATTTAAGTATGCTCTCTCTAATTCTCTCTCTCTTTCTCTCTTTCTTTCTTTTTCTCTCTCGGAGGACCTGAGCCCTAGGACCATGCCTCAGGACTACCTGGCCTGATGACTCCTTGCTGTCCCCAGTCCACCTGGCTGTGCTGCTGATCCAGTTTCAACTGTTCTGCCTGCGGCTATGGAACCCTGACCTGTTCACCAGACGTGCTACCTGTCCCAGACCTGCTGTTTTCAACTCTCTAGAGACAACAGGAACGGTAGAGATACTCTGAATAATCGGCTATGAAAAGCCAACTGACATTTACTCCTGAGGTGCTGACCTGTTGCAACCTCGACAACCACTGTGATTATTATTATTTGACCCAGCTGGTCATCTATGAACATTTGAACATCTTGGCCATGTTCTGTTATTATCTCCACCCGGCACAGCCAGAAGAGGACAGGCCACCCCTCATAGCCTGGATCCTATCTAGGTTTCTTCCTAGGTTCTGGCCTTTCTAGGGAGTTTATCCTAGCCCCTGTGCTTCTACACCTGCATTGCTTGCTGTTTGGGGTTTTAGGCTGGGTTTCTATACAGCACTTTGAGATATCAGCTGATGTAAGAAGGGCTTTATAAATAAATTTGATTTGATCAGACTGTCCCAATATTCATACTTAGCAATAGCATGCACGGTCAATACATCACCAAATACTAAGTAATATGCAAGTATGTATATTTGGACATAGTCTGATTATAGGTACCCACCCTGCGTGCATGAAGGCGTAGCTGAGGTATCTCCAGGCCTGAATCCGTAGCTGGGGGTGGTATGGCAGTGGGCCCCTTAGGAAGTGGGGACTGGACACCTGCAGCACCCAGCGGTCCAACTGCAGGCCATAGTACATGAACACTGCCACCTAGAGGACGGAAGGGGAAGTTATTGTTGAGGAAGATAAGATCTAGCCTGGGTACTAGCCTAAGAGATACGTTTTAGTTTTCACAGAGATATTTAGGTTGTCTCCATGAAGAATGTAGCGTTTCACAATAGTCTAGACTGATTTCAAAGGCTTATCTCGATGGAGAGTTGAAACCAAGAGCAAAAGATAAATGATAGTGTTGCTATCTCGCTATTCACCCTATCTTGAAAACAGAAGTTGAACGATAGGGTTCTCTTTGTTATCAAAACCGATACTTTACAGCCTCAAACCCTAATCAAAGATGCTTGAAGAACCTAAGCCCTAAATCTCTCATGGGCACGTCCTAACTCAACACTTCTGTCGAATATTCACTTAGTCTCCCATTGACATTCATGCATGACTAAGGGAAATTTGACTGAAGTAGAACTTAGGATTTACCCCTCCATGAGCGGAACGTTACCTCAGCAATGGTGATAGCCAAGATGAGCCAGGGTGGTGGGCAGCAGGTGTAGCTGTCAAAGTACCACTTCCTGTCGATCTCCCGGGGCAGGGTCTCGTAGGCGATGTGCCTCACCAGCCTCTGGGACAGACCCAGACCCACCTCCTCCCCTAGGGCCCCGGCCCCCTTCAACTGACGACTTCCCTGGAGGATGGCCCGCCGGAAGCTGTTGCTGCGCTTGTTGGACATCTAGCAGGGAGAGGGGGGGGGGGGGGGGGGGGGGGGAAGTAGAGAGAGATTTATAGAGAGGGAGGGATGGGAGAGGGGAGAGAGAGGAATAGAGAGAGAGAGAGAGGGTTGGAGAGAGTGAGACTGTTATGAGCACATGTGCAGATGTCTGTCAAAATACATAATCAAATACCCAGTGTCCATCTGCAGGTCAGGCTTCATTGACAGTCAGTACATTCAGTGAGACTTTCATTGCAATAAGTAATTTAGTTTTCTTATGTGAGCGACAGAAACGTCATAGAAACATGGCCATAAAATAATTGTCTATTTTCAATTAGGATCAATTCCAGCCATACAGGTCTTGACACTATCGCTGGCTTCCCTACAACACCCCATTGTGTCGTCATAGCTCCCCTAAGTCGTGGGCACCCGCATCCTTCATCCCACTGTGACAGAAACCACGTTGCCATAACCTCCCACCTCGCCCCAGCAACAGAATGCCTCCGTCATCACCTAGCAACCGCTGAGCCCTTCTCCTCGTCCCAAGTACTGGCGGCAGCTGCCTGACAACGCAGCCCTTCTACCCAGATCAGCAATATTCATGGTCTTCCTATAGAACATGGAATGTGGACAAGTCCCTCTCTCTCTATCCCTCCCTGATTCCTCTCCCTCTGATTCCCACCTTTCTCTCTCTCTCTCTCGCTCTCTCTCATTCACACATTTCTCTCTTTCTTTTTATATCTCCGATCGTAAAAGTAGTTTACAATAGCACCGTTCTTCAATCTATAATGACCATTCAAATTGAACAGATCTCCAATTATGTGAGTCTTGATTGCAGTCAAGAGACAGTGTGGGATTCTTCATGACTGTAGGTTACTATGGCCACTCCCAGCCCAAAGCCAACAGAGAGTTGGAATCAAACGGTACCAAACATACACATTCTGCACCACACACACGCACCCACTGTACATGACAATGGACCCGTGCGTGTGCGCGTGCACACACACACACACACACACACACACACACACACACACACACATTCCTCTCCAGGTCACCAACCGCATAAAGACACAGTCTTCTTTCTTCCAGCAGTGCAGGGGCAATTCTTCTCCTCTTATTTTCAATCAAAAGAGAGAGAAAGGGAGTGACGTTCTATCTATTCACCGACAGCGAAGAAGAGAGCAGGGTAGAGAGAGATTGGTATTTCTCCAAGAAGGACTGTGGGACCAGGGACAATCTACTGTTATACTGGGAGATACTGTCAGGGAGAGGAGCGAGAGGAAGAGAGGGAGAGAGAGGAGAGGGAGGGAGAGGGACAGAAGGGGCAGGGAGATAAAGAGAGCGAGAGAGATACGAGAGAGAGAAGGAAAAGTAGAAAGAGAGAAAAGAGAGAAAAGAGAGAGCGAGGCAATAACTCCCAATCACGCTGACAGCTTTATGGAATAGGCAGCTGAGCAAAGTAAAGATGGAACTGCAAATAAACCCCAGCAAGCCTGTCTCTGTCTTCCACTCCCACTTCTCCTCCTCCTCCCTCTCTCCATCTATCCTTCCCTCATCCTGCTTGGCTTCTGTTGTGGTTCCAGTGAATGTGAAAGCCACGGGGGGGTGAGGGGTCTTTGTGGGTAACAATAGCAGCCACACCCCCCAACACACACACATACATACACACACGCACATCACTTGACAACATGTTCCTCGTTCCTCATTCCTCTGTCCCACTTCCAGTTCCTCGCCTTGACCTTTGACCTGTCACATGACCTGGACCGACCAATCAAAGATCCTCTTTCACAATTTCCCACAGGCCCATTCTCAGCCCACTGTACAAGATAATGGACAGCTTTGAAGGAAGCAGAGAAGACAAAAGAGAGAATAGGAGAAATGGAAATTGAGAGGGGAGAGTTAGGGAACCTTCACAAACCCACCCCCTACCGGCCACAACTTTTCACGTTTCCAAACAATTGATAATTTCTCCAGATGACTTCACCATCCAGGGTCAAGAGTTCAACCTCTCACCTGAAACACAACAGGTGCTAGACAACGCGTGAAATTGCCAATTTAGACAAAGCTGTGTTATTTAATCATAATATCATAAGACCACTTCCTCTCCACTTCCTCTCATGTCTCAACATGACCAATCGGTGTACAGTATAATCAATGTTATGCTTATACAAATCACTATTATCAGTTACTATGGTAACATGAAGTGACTCGGGACTCTCACCAGGTTGACAAAGTCCTGGTAGCAGATCTTTCCGTCTGCGTTGCCGTCGGCGAGGGCCAATAGAACCTCCAGCTTGTGAGGGTCCAGCTCCGAGCCGTGGGCCGCCAGCAGGTCTCTGAACCGCTCTGTACTGATGAAGCCTGAACTCTCTGAGTCGAACTGGAACACACAGGGAGAGGCATATGGTTAGAATTTCTGTAGATAAACACAGAGACAAGGACAATGACACACGCGCACGCGCACAAGAGACTTGACAAATGTAGTCAATCAAAGCACATTTACAAAGGCACAATGCACATACTCACAAGCCTTATCGCATAGAGACACACAAAGGTTATTATCACAAGTGAATTATAAGTTAAGTCAGTATATAATCTCACAGTACAGCCTTGTACCGAACATTCAACACTGACAAAAAAAAAACAAGTCAAAAGGCTATAAAATAACATTTTGTTCATAGTTTGAGCTACTTTGTAAAGAATTTAAATGAGCCCGAATAGCTCATCTAACCAACGGCCATTTTGTTTCATTTTTTATTTTTATGAATCACATTCAGTAGCTGAGGAAAGAGCCAATAACTCCTGAGAATATCCACACTTTAAAGAAGTTAGCTAGTGTTGTGTATTTCATTATACTGTCAAGTGTCCTGAAACGTTTAGATGCACTTTAAATAAAGTGAAATTGTATCTATCTGACCAATTCCATCCTGGTCGTCTAAATCATGGCCTTTCCCCTACTACCCACAAAGCACTTCCAAGGGTCACAAGTCCTTGGCTCCACCCACACAACAGTCTCTCACATTCAGCAGAAGCAAATGCCAGACATCCCACACTAGGAATTCTTCACACTCACTCCTTAGTTCTTTCTCTCTCACCAATGACGCATATACAGCACAGTGACTGCATCAGTGAATCAAAGAGAACAGTATCAATAGCTTTTTCTCATGCCAAATGTTATATGAGCAAACGTTCTTACACATTACCTCAACCCTCTCCGCTATGAGTGACAGTAGTTCCAATGGAACTCAAACTGAATTGAATGGAGCCACTTTAGACTTCAGATGTGTCTGTAAAACGGCCTGGATTTGAGTCCTCTTCTATTCCTCGATGTGCTTGTGTTTGACTTGAATGTCAGGTCGTTTGTGAATAGGCTCAGAATACAGCTGTTGTGCGTATAGTGTGTGTGTGTGACATACAGACTAGATGAGCAGTGAATCTAATTCCATCGCCCTGAGCAAAGCCTCAGACAGTTTGTTTGCCTTCTCCATGTGCCACGTTTGGCAGGCAGCACAACGGAAGACAGGCAGAGGCCATAGAAATAACATCACAGGCCATTGAATTGAATGAGGATTCTCCTTCTACTTATTAGACAGCCCAGTACATCACTGGGGCCGAGCTCCCTGCCATCCAGGACCTCTATACCAGGCGGTGTCAGAGGAAGGCTCGAAAAATTGACAGAGACTCCAGTCTCCCAAGTCATGGACTGTTCCCTCTGCTACCGTCCGGCAAACGGTACCAGAACATCGGCTCTCGGACCAAGAGACAGCTTCTACCCCCAAGCCACTAGACCGCTAAATATCCAGACTGATGAATATCAATTAATGGTACCTGAACCGTCTGCTCTGACTCTTTCTTGCACTGACCCTACACACACTCACTAGACTTTATATACACACCATATACACACTCACCTCACACTACACTGTCACTCCCACACAGATCCCTCACACATTCAAACACTACATACCCACACACACACACACACACACACGTCCATACAGACACATCACAAACACACATGCTGTACACGCACACACTTTTACACTCCTCATTTGCTGCTGCCACTCTGTTCTTTGTTTTACTCTTATTATTATCTATCCTGATGCCTTCATGTACATATCTACCTCATATACCTTATTATTATCTATCCTGATGCCTAGTCACTTTACCCTGCCTTCATGTACATATCTATCTCATATACCTTATTATTATCTATCCTGATGCCTAGTCACTTTACCCTGCCCTCATGTACATATCTACCTCAAATACCTTATTATTATCTATCCTGATGCCTAGTCACTTTACCCTGCCTTCATGTACATATCTACCTCAAATACCTTATTATTATCTATCCTGATGCCTAGTCACTTGACCCTGCCTTCATGTACATATCTACCTCATATACCTTATTATTATCTATCCTGATGCCTGTTCACTTTACACTTTACATTACTGGTACTCCCTGTATATAGCTCCACATTGATCTGGTACTGGTACTCCCTGTATATAGCTCCACATTGATCTGGTACTGGTACTCCATGTATATAGCTCCACATTGAAGCAAGCATTTCACTGTACACCAGTTGTACTCGGCGCACGTGATTCATACAAATGGATTTGATTCTATTCTATTTCTACGGCAATAGAATTGCAGGAGGCCATAAAGGGGTGTTCCATTCTGCTCTTCAGAACAACAACTGAGAGGTGACAGTTGACTCTCATAGAGTCCTTTTTTACGGTGATTCCAAAAGTCATCTTTAAAGATGCTGCAATATGGTTGGAGCATTTTGGTTAAATGATCATTGATAACTATAAAGACTGCGTTGGTGCTAAATAAATATGTTGAAATCGACATTAACTGTCAATTTTCACAGACTGGAGACTGTGTGAACAGTCATGCACTCCAACACTATATCTGTCTTGATGCCGTGCTCTCTCGCATGCGCACACGCACACGCACACACACACACACACCCCCCCTGAAAGGGAAAGTGAACCAAACTAACCTTTTCCTGCAGGATGTCTTCCAGTTTCTGCAGGGGACATCTTGTCATGTCTCTGGTTTGTGTAATCCCAGAACCCAGAACCATATCTCACGTGTGTTTGCCAGTTAATAGTGTCATAAGAGACTACTGTCTGTGTCTAGTCCAGTCCCACTGCTCGCTGTCTGTATCTACCAGACTGTCTGGTCCAGAATAAGAGCTTGTTTACCCCTCTGACGGATTACAGTCCCATACTGAACACCCCCCCCCCCCCCCCCCTCCTAAACCCCCTGTTCTCAGCCCCCCAACAATACAACGCAGCCCCAAACCCCATTTTAGCCTACATTCAGATCTCAGACCCCCTCTCTCCCACATCTCTCTTAGACACACACTTGTACAACTCTCTCTCAAACTGAAACTAACACACACCCTTTCTCTCACATGCCTACACACTGTCACGAAGACCCACACATACACATTCCCATACACCAGCTCCACATCCAGCCCTTCAGACTCCAGTTCAAAATTCTGCAGTCAACAGGCTCACTGGCAGGCAGGGATGAGTGTGATGATGTGAGGAACCCCTCCTTAACAATGGGGGCCTAATGGACATTTCATGCAAGGTTTACCCAATCCCTTTCCCCCAATAAGACCCTGTTGCCCCTCGTCCCTCTGAGGGCTTCACAAAAGACATAGGAAAGACACATTAGAATATAGGAACAGCACTGTTGATGACATAGACACATTAGAATATGGGAACAGCACTGATGATGACATAGACACATTAGAATATGGGAACAGCACTGATGATGACATAGACACATTAGAATATGGGAACAGCACTGATGATGACATAGACACATTAGAATATGGGAACAGCACTGATGATGACATAGACACATTAGAATATGGGAACAGCACTGATGATGACATAGACACATTAGAATATGGGAACAGCACTGTTGGTGACATAGACACATTAGAATATGGGAACAGCACTGATGGTGACATAGACACATTAGAATATGGGAACAGCACTGATGATGACATAGACACATTAGAATATGGGAACAGCACTGATGGTGACATAGACACATTAGAATATGGGAACAGCACTGATGGTGACATAGACACATTATAATATGGGAACAGCACTGATGGTGACATAGACACATTAGAATATGGGAACAGCACTGATGGTGACATAGACACATTAGAATATGGGAACAGCACTGATGGTGACATAGGCACATTAGAATATGGGAACAGCACTGATGGTGACATAGGCACATTAGAATATGGGAACAGCACTGATGGTGACATAGACACATTAGAATATGGGAACAGCACTGATGGTGACATAGGCACATTAGAATATGGGAACAGCACTGATGGTGACATAGACACATTAGAATATGGGAACAGCACTGATGGTGACATAAACGCTGAAACGTGTGTTCTTTTTTGTTCAGCACTTATTGCAATTTGCACGGGTACGTTTGGAATTATTTTGAGTATGGAATTACATCTGGGCTACCTTGGGATTTCGTCTTTATGGTTCGAGTGTGAGTACCTGCTCAACTCTGTTACCATGGCATACACACACAGGGACAAATCATTATGTTGTACTGTCCATATTCAAATGTCAATCTCCTCCCAAAATGTAATACAAGCTAAGCCAGGACTTACTACTGCTTCCTCCTGACCATGGGGGTTGTTTTGGGCATAACAAAGGGGTGTGGGGTGTGAGACAAACCAAACAGATTGTTTCCCCTGACCAATGATAGAGTATTATGCAGACAAAGGCCTTTATGTGACACATACACACGCACACGGACACGCGAACACACCCAGTAATCCTGCCATTTGGGCGACTCCATAGACTAGCTTCAAGGGCTGAGGAGAGGAAAGTATCGAGGAAACGAGAGAAGAAGAGGGAGGGGAAGGGAAGAGAAGAGAAGAAGAGAGAAAAGAGAAGAGAAGAGAAGATTGGGGACAATACTAGGCTGGGGCCTTAGCCTCATTTTCATAATGCTGCATATTAAGAAGCTTGAGGCAGCAGCAATGGAGAGTTTAGGGAGTCCACCAAGCCTAACAGCCCACAGAACAGTCAGAAATATCATTGGTTCAAGTCTAATTTTGAGCAACCTTTTTCCCTCTGTATGAGCTGACCACAAGGTCCTTCTCCAGGCCTATTTAGATCTAATATCTTTCTAATATTAATCAAACAGATGAATCCATCCAACACGTGGGAAATGTGATTCTGTTAGCCCTCCAGCCACCTTAATAAACAGTAGTGTTCAGGCAGCTACAGACATGTTGGAGGGATTGTCAACCCTGATATAATGACTCTACCACATCCCTTATCCCTAACCTCACCCCAGGAAGCTGCTCCACTCATCTAGTGACCTCTGACCTGAACTAATATGGGTCACTGTCCAACAGGCCCCCTGCCCCGCGCTGAGATAAACCCATGAGGCATTTTCTGGAACAGTGACCACCACCGCAAAGAAGAGCGGTTAACTGGAGTGTAGGATCATGTATGGTAATGATGTAGGATCATGTATGGTAATGATGTAGGATCATGTATGGTAATGATGTAGGATCATGTATGGTAATGATGTAGGATCATGTATGGCAATGATGTAGGATCATGTATGGTAATGATGTAGGATCATGTATGGTAATGATGTAGGATCATGTATGGTAATGATGTAGGATCATGTATGGTAATGATGTAGGATCATGTATGGTAATGATGTAGGATCATGTATGGTAATGATGTAGGATCATGTATGGCAATGATGTAGGATCATGTATGGCAATGATGTAGGATCATGTATGGTAATGATGTAGGATCATGTATGGTAATGATGTAGGATCATGTATGGTAATGATGTAGGATCATGTATGGCAATGATGTAGGATCATGTATGGCAATGATGTAGGATCATGTATGGTAATGATGTAGGATCATGTATGGTAATGATGTAGGATCATGTATGGTAATGATGTAGGATCATGTATGGCAATGATGTAGGATCATGTATGGCAATGATGTAGGATCATGTATGGTAATGATGTAGGATCATGTATGGTAATGATGTAGGATCATGTATGGCAATGATGTAGGATCATGTATGGTAATGATGTAGGATCATGTATGGTAATGATGTAGGATCATGTATGGCAATGATGTAGGATCATGTATGGTAATGATGTAGGATAATGTATAGTAATGATGTAGGATCATGTATGGTAATGATGTAGGATCATGTATGGTAATGATGTAGGATCATGTATGGTAATGATGTAGGACCGTTTATGGTAATGACGTAGGATCATGTATGGTAATGATGTAGGATCATGTATGGTAATGATGTAGGATCATGTATGGCAATGATGTAGGATCATGTATGGTAATGATGTAGGATCATGTATGGTAATGATGTAGGATCATGTATGGCAATGATGTAGGATCATGTATGGTAATGATGTAGGATCATGTATGGCAATGATGTAGGATCATGTATGGTAATGATGTAGGATCATGTATGGCAATGATGTAGGGTCATGTATGGCAATGATGTAGGATCATGTATGGCAATGATGTAGGATCATGTATGGTAATGATGTAGGATCATGTATGGCAATGATGTAGGGTCATGTATGGCAATGATGTAGGATCATGTATGGCAATGATGTAGGATCATGTATGGTAATGATGTAGGATCATGTATGGCAATGATGTAGGATCATGTATGGTAATGATGTAGGATCATGTATGGCAATGATGTAGGATCATGTATGGCAATGATGTAGGATCATGTATGGTAATGATGTAGGATCATGTATGGCAATGATGTAGGATCATGTATGGTAATGATGTAGGATCATGTATGGCAATGATGCAGGATCATGTATGGCAATGATGTAGGATCATGTATGGTAATGATGTAGGATAATGAAGTTCAATTGGAAAAGACAACTGACAACTCAGTTTTGTGCTCCTGGTTCTCTCAAATATGTGGTTAGTTGATATTTAGGCTAAAAAAAATCTTAAATCCTCTCTTTTGTGAACTACCATGTCAGGTGTCTCCATGAAGCATGACACCTGTAGGTGGATATCTTACTCAAATGGTTCAAATTCATAACGTCCTGAACCATGGAAAAACTACCATGGACCAAAATCCATATTGCGATAAACTGGCTGAATTGATGCGATAACGATGAACAGAGTTTATAACATTAATGTGCACCTTTAAACTACTACTACTAGTTTGACGATTGTAGCCATCAATTGTCCCATAAACAATCACCCATATTAGCAAACTATCTCATCACATTTCTCTAGTATAGGCTACTTATCGTAATGACATCAGCAAAATGCCTGCGATAAGTGATCGGTATGGTTGGTAATTTCAGGTTTATCGTCACCAGATCTATGCCAATCACAAAAACACTGGAATAAATTCACAATTCTACACAATTCTACTCTGTGAAGTTGGATAATGGAAGTAGTATTTCACCTACAATGATATTATCAACCACAAATAGAGACGCCTCATTCCCATTCCTTTACCACATACAGGTTGCTGTGGTAACATGCATGACTTGGCCGATCGGCACAGTAACGTGCGCAATAACATGCGTGACCTGACCGACGGGGGGAGCAATAACACGCATTACCCTGAGAGCAGGGGTTCACAATTCACAGAACTGCGGTGTTACGGAACTAATGGTACCCCATAGAGCTGCCAAAAGACTGCGGTGGAGCTGAGGGAGGCCGTTAGTGACTCTATGTTCCCGTTGGGGGCTTCCTGTACTCTGCATGATGGGTGAGGACCTTTAACAGGTGATGAGGCTGTGAACGTTTAACAAAACACCAACAACCGGCAAAGTCAAAATTGTTTTCTATCCAGCTTTATAAAAGTTGAAGAAGCATATGGTCTATGTGCTATTCTAGAGAAGGGTTCTACCCCATCCTATGGGGTTCAACTTAATGACAGAGTCTACAGTAGCTACATGAAACCATAGAAGATCTAAATGTTTTATATGACCCTCGATCGGCCTCACCAGCTCAATCACTCAAGGCATGCAATGAATTACACTGCTGTAGGATAACACCTGACACCTACACAGTCAGGTCATGCAGAATTATAAACACATTAACAGACAGGGAATATATTTATTTGTAGGCTCTTAGTCTCCAAAATGGCACCCTATTCTTTATGTAGTGCACTACTTTTGACAGGAGCCCTATGGGCCGCGGTCAAAAGTCAGGGGCGGATTGGCCATCTGACGCCTCAAGGAAAGAATGGGCCGGTGTGTTAGAAATACCAGGGACAATTTCTGGTCCCAGTCCGCCCCTGTCAAAAGTAGTGCACTATATAGGGAATATGGTGTCGTTTGAGACACAGCCTAGAAGTGTCAGCTGCAGTGGGCCATTACTACACATGTTCATTATGCCATTGATCAACAGCGAGCTACTCATCATGATAGATGAAGAACTGGTGAGGGGCAGGTAGCTGAACATGCTGCAGGGTCATGGGACTGGGAGCCACACACACACACACACATGAACAAACGAGTTCACACACACACACACACACACACACACACACACACACACACACACACACACACACACACACACACACACACACACACACACACACACACACACACACACACAAAGGTAGAATGCTCCCTTGACATGATCCAATTAGCTGGTCTAATTAAAAGCTACTAGACTGGTGGGGGGAGCTTGTTTCTCTCTGCTAACTACAGAGCAACACTGGGGAGGGCAGGAGTGTCTCAGGGCTGTGATTCGCACTCTCTCGCTCTCTCACAAACACACACACACACACAAGTGCACACACACATTCACACACACACCCATGCATGCATTTACACACATGTGCATGTTCGCCCACACACACACACACACACACACACTCACTCACTCACTATCCCACCTCTCCTGGTAAGCGATATGATTGTAATGATCGCTTTCTCCAGTCATGGGATCTGACTCCCTGAGGGAGATGGAGAGGAGTGTGTGTGTGTGTGTGTGTTCCAACAGCACTCTTCACTTAGCTACATTTACTATTAGATCACTCACGGAGACACACACACACATGGAGTGAGTGATCTAAGAGAGTGGCAGATGTACACTGAACAAAAATGCAACATGAAAAGTGTTGGTCCCGTGTTTTATGAGCTGAAATAAAGACCCCTGAAAATGTTCTTAACCACAAAAAGCTTTTTTTTAAATGTTAATTTCTCTACCATAAGCCTCCTCCAACGTTGCTTTAGAGAATTTGGCAGTACGTCCAACCGGTCTCACAACCGCAGACCACGTGTATGGCATTGTGTGGGCGAGAGGTTTGCTGATTTCAACGTTGTGAACAGAATTCCCCATGGTGGCAGTGGGGTTATGATATGGGCAGGCATAAGCTACTGACAACGAACACAATTGCATTTGTGCAATTTGAATGCACAGCGATACCGTGACGAGATCCTGAAGCCCATTGTCGTGCCATTCATCCGCCGCCATCACCTCATGTTTCAGCATGATAATACAATGCCTCATGTCGCAAGGATCTGTACACAATTCCTGGAAGCTGAAAATCTCTCAGTTATTCCATGGCCTGCATACTCACCAGACATGTCACCCATTGAGCATGTTTGGGATGCTCTGGATTGACGTGTACGACAGCGTGTTCCAGTTACCGCCAATATCTAACTTCTCACAGCCATTGAAGAGGAGTGGGACAACATTCCTCAGGTCACAATCAACAGCCTGATCAACTCTACGCGAAGTGTGTCACGCTGCATGAAGCAAATCTTGATCACACCAGATACTGACTGGTTTTCTGATCCACGCCCTTTCCTTTTTGTTAAGGTATCTGTGACCAAAAGATGCATAGCAATATTCCCTGTCATGTGAAATCCATAGATTAGGGCCTAATGTATTTATTTAAATTGACTGATTTCCTGATATGAACTTGTAACTCACTAAAATCTTTGAAACTGTTGCATGTTCAGTATAGTTTTCTTTGGCCCATGCATCACTGTTAGGGGCTTGACTCAGTAGGTTGGGGTGTTAAAGGGGTCAGCTGACAGCTGGGAAATGGGACGCTCCTGTGACTCAAAGCTTTTCGGGAAAGATGAAGAGGGATGGTGTGAGGCAGGGTGGTCCATGATTAAAGAGGGGGGGGGGACCCCTTCAAACCCCATATTCTGCGTCCCTCTCATCAGACATGCACGCCCACGCACACAAACATACACATACACACTGTGGCTCTACTACCATTCGAATGCTAATTCAGGGTTTCCACACACACACACACCACAATCTACAGCTGAGGCAATTCTAATGCTAGATTACATCACTACTCCCATTGGCTGGCTATACAACACCACGTGTTGATCTGTACCGCCATTGACCAGAGAGAAATATGGCGCTAACTCTCTCCTCGTTGTCGTCTAGGAGACTAGTTCAACTTGAGTGCAGACAGCAGCTTGCAAGCGGGCTGGGACGGGGACAAAGGGGACGTGGCTAGGACCTGACAGCCAGGGTTGAAGGGTCATGGCTGTGACTGGCAACTGGGTCCAGAGAGTCACCCCAGACAGTCCTACAGACAAGATTGGGTGACACCAAAAAATTATGAAAGGTAGTCCTGCTGTCAATGGGAACATGATGTGTGGTGTGTCAGTGTTTCCCATCTTGCACTAATATCTGACTCTAATCCCTCCGCCGTTGGTCTGATCCAAACCATAAGGCAACGTAAAGATGTCTCATCCAAACCATAAGACAACGTAAAGATGTCTCATCCAAACCATAAGACAATGTAAAGATGTCTCATCTAAACCATAAGACAACGTAAAGCTGTCTCATCCAAACCATAAGACAACATAAAGATGTCTCATCCAAGCCATAAGACAACGTAAAGATGTCTCATCCAAACCATAAGACAACGTAAAGATGTCTCATCCAAACCATAAGACAATGTAAAGATGTCTCATCCAAGCCATAAGGCAACGTAAAGATGTCTCATCCAAACCATAAGACAATGTAAAGATGTCTCATCCAAACCATAAGACAACGTAAAGATGTCTCATCCAAACCATAAGACAACGTAAAGATGTCTCATCCAAACCATAAGACAACGTAAAGATGTCTCGTCCAAACCATAAGACAACGTAAAGATGTCTCATCCAAACCATAAGACAACGTAAAGATGTCTCATCCAAACCATAAGACAACGTAAAGATGTCTCATCCAAGCCATAAGGCAACGTAAAGATGTCTCATCCAAACCATAAGACAACGTAAAGATGTCTCATCCAAACCATAAGACAACGTAAAGATGTCTCATCCAAACCATAAGACAACGTAAAGATGTCTCATCCAAACCATAAGACAACGTAAAGATGTCTCATCCAAACCATAAGACAACGTAAAGATGTCTCATCCAAACCATAAGACAACGTAAAGATGTCTCATCCAAACCATAAGACAACGTAAAGATGTCTCATCCAAACCATAAGACAACGTAAAGATGTCTCATCCAAACCATAAGACAACGTAAAGATGTCTCATCCAAACCATAAGACAACGTAAAGATGTCTCATCCAAACCATAAGACAACGTAAAGAAAATATGTTTTCTTCAGTCAGACTGGGTGGTATGAATAGAACATATAGGCTAGTATTGTCTGTGGAAAGCTAGTCTTCAGCCTGGGCAATTTGTAAGAACCTGGCTCTGTGTTCACCAGACCAGATCTGACACCAACTTCACACTCCAAGTTAGGTCGACGTAGCAAAAGGGTGTGTTTTGACAGCTGCTGGCTGTCTGACACTGATGGGGTACAAGAACGTGCGTCAGGCACGATTTCGACATAGGGAGTTAATTCTGCAGAACAGAACAATGCTTTTCATACCTCAAGGAGAGGAGCTTTCCAAGCACCATACAATAGGAGATGATGAGGGGATTGTTGTTTTTTCAGTGTGTGTGTGTGTGTGTGTGTGTGTGTATATGTGTGTCTATGTGTGTGTGTGTGTGTATGCTATTTTTTGTAAGACACCAACTTTCAAAGTTGCCCAGTTCAAAGCTAAAAGCTCCATTCAAGCTCATTTGTGGGATAGATTCACATTGATTCACTTTTGGAATCTCCACGTTCGTTCTCATTCTGATGGGTGTCTTGGTTTAACTATGCATTTGTCTCAGCTGGTACCAGCAAATGGAGATTGGCAGAACCAATATATCAGTCTAATAATTTGGTCCAATCAGTGCCAATGTATTAGCATCTCATTCAATCAGTGCCAATGTATTAGCATCTCATTCAATCAGTGCCAATGTATTAGCATCTCATTCAATCAGTGCCAATGTATTAGCATCTCATTCAATCAGTGCCAATGTATTAGCATCTCATTCAATCAGTGCCAATGTATTAGCATCTCATTCAATCAGTGCCAATATATCAGCATTTTTTCCAATCAGTGCCAATCAGTGCTAACATTAGTCTTTTAATCAATAAGCACCGATATGTTAGTACTTCGTCCAATCAGAAGGCAGTATATTTGTCTTGCATCCAATCAGCGCCAATATAACTGTGTTACTATCAACGCAGCTGCTGATGATTGAGTGGCAGAATGAGGCGGGTCTAGGAGAAGGATATCGTCTCCAGACTGTCAATTACCCAGACATCATCTCTCCCGTCGCCAGAGATCATCTCTCCTGTCGCCAAACGTCTCGGCGGAAAGGTCAGCGTCTGGCTCAAATGGAGCCCTGTTAGCCATGCGTGTCACGACCAGGCTCGCAGACTTCCTACACCACTGTGACTTGAGCGATGTCTAATGCTTTGACAGGACACTAATAGCCTTTCTAATGCCATGCCAATGTCCGATAACGCTACCTCAAGTCCACACTCACTAAGAGACTGTGATAATCCATAGAGGACAGGAGGGAAGGTGTGTGTGTGTGTGTGTGTGTGTGTGTGTGTGTGTGTGTGTGTGTGTGTGTGTGTGTGTGTGTGTGTGTGTGTGTGTGTGTGTGTGTGTGTGTGTGTGTGTGTGTGTGTGTGTGTGTGGGTGTGTAAGTGTGTGTGTGTGTGTGTGGGTTTGTGTGTGTGGGTGTGTGTGTGTGGGTGTGTAAGTGTGTGTGCGTCTGTGTGTGCAGAGGTTCACTCGTTAAAAGAAGGGAGGAGAGTGAGAATAGAGGTAAAAATAGATGAGGTGATAAATGACTGTGTCTAGAGTCGTATTATCCTCCTGTGTACAACGCTGTATCCACGTTAGTGAGCTAGCTAATATAAGGCCTGAGTCCACAGTTCCCTGATGACAGGTCAGAGAGTCTATGGCGGCACACTGACATCTACAATGACCAAAGTAAGAACTTTGTTTTTTGAGGTAAGAATATGCTTTTCCTTTAGGGAAGGAGAATGTTCTTTCATAAAAGAGATTTAGACAATATGCAACTATTTTGGTCTACCAAGTATAAAGCAACGTGTGGAAACCACAGCAATGCTACTTAATACTTTCTCATACTGCAGGTGGGAGGTTGAACAAAGATATGGGAAAGACAAGACTCCATTCCATTCTCTCACCCGGACAGCATGAAAAACCCACCATCCAATCCTCCCAATCTCCAACCCTTTCCAAGATCTCCACCTAGTCCTCACCCACCCCTTCCATTCCAAAACAACACCTCATGATTCCTGCTAAGGGTGCTCCTGCGCTACACTCTTAGATGTGTTATCTTGAATCTAAAAGGGTTCTTCGGTTGTCCCCATAAGAGAACCCTTTTTGGTTTCAGGCTGAACCATTTTGGTTCCATGTAAAAACCCTTTCCACAGAGGGTTCTACATGGAACCCAAAACGTTTCTACCTGGAACCAAAAAGGGTTCTCCTATGGAAACAGCTGAAGAACCTTCTTGGAACCCTTTTTTCTAAGAATGTAGCCTACATATTTAATGAGTGTTTACTCTAAGGCTTCCTTCTCTCTCTTCCTGTACCTTTTCTCTTCTACGTCAAAGGAAAGTGGATTTGGGTCCACTCTCCTTCTGCCATAATCATCTCTTCACACAATAAGCAGGAAAATAACAAGTTAAAGTGGCCACCCTTCAGCACTTTTACTGGGGTTCTGGGGTACAATGGAATATTTTTTTTATTTGAGCTTTACTTAACTAGGCAAGTCAGTTAAGGACAAATTCTTACTATCAATGACGGCCTAGTAACAGTGGGTTAACTGCCTCGGGGATTTGAACTTGCAACCTTTCGGTTACTAGCCCAACGCTCTAACCACTAGGCTACCCTGACAGAAAAATTGTCAAGAGAAAAAAGGAAAGACAAAAAGAGAGAGAGAGCGAGAGAGAGAGAGAGGAAAAGACAATGTGTGTGGGAGGACTTTCTGTCTAATGAACGTGCACATGGGTTAATTTAATGGACGAGGACTGTCTCTAGACCTGTCAGTGTGAGAAATGTCAGGTCAAACTGTGTTAGAACAACCCCCAAACTGATCAGTAGGCACCAAATGAAAGAAAACGGAGTAAAACATGGAGGGACCACATGGGGTTGTTTTACTACATTGCGCTTTAATAAACATGACCCAGGAGAAGGATACATTGTCTGACAGTATAGTCCACCAATCTCCTTCCCCCTTCAGTATTCTATCCATTCCTACCAGCCCCTGATTAAAGGAGGAGAGACAGACAGACCGCCCCTTTCTACAAAGACACAGCATCATTATCTTCTTTATTCCCTGGCTGGATGGGAAGTGAAAAGAGATAGATTAGCCTGGCCTGGTGATTGCTTTCTCTCTCTAGGTGAACTCATTCACTCTCTTCCCTCTTTCATTTGAATCTCTTTAAAAGCACAAAAAGGCTGATAGGATTTATAACTCTGCATACAGTCCAATTTACTGGCTGAAATGGTTTTTCAGTCCATGCACCTGTGATCTTTCTCTTTCCTCTCAGAGCTGTACAAGGGTAGTACATCGGTTTATTAGCTTGGTCCCAGATCTGTTTGTGTTGTTTTGCCTGACGACCATAAGAGTTGGCAAGACAGCAGATATAGATCTTGCATCAGGCTATAGGTTTTTTGGTAGTCCTGTTTTGGGCTATGCTGCAAGCGGAGGGGGTGAGTGACGTGCCTTTCTGTCTGGGGTAATGGATGATGGCTGGGTGCGTGTCGCCTCGCCCAGTTGGTCTTTTAGCAGTGGGCTGTGTGTGTGTGTGTGTGTGTGTGTGTGTGTGTGTGTGTGTGTGTGTGTGTGTGTGTGTGTGTGTGTGTGTGTGTGTTGGGCTGACAGTGTTTTAGGCTCTCTCATTCATCAGATCACTCTCATCAGGCTCCACCCGGAGTGTGTAACCTAGCAACACTGCCATGTTACATGGACATCTGATGACTTCACCCTGAGGGACAGGTCACAGCCAGGTACAAGTCACTCCCCATGGAGAGGGGTTGAGATGTCAGAGTCTCTGGTATTACACTGTTCTCATAGCCTAGCGGTTAAAAGCATTGGGTCAGTAACCGAAAGGTCGCTGATTCAAACCCCCAAACTAGGTGAAAAATATGTTGATGTGCCCTTGAACCAGGCACTTAACCCTAATTGCTCTGGATAAGAGCATCTGCTAAATGAATACAATTAAAAACGTAACACCGTATCCCTGAAACACTCCCGCATCTTGATCTCTTCCTCTAACCCTGAACCACATTCATATTACACCAACAGGTGAACAAGTCATAACCCCTAATCCAATCACATCTAAACGACATCATCCAGCGTAGCTGGGTCGGCAACCAAAACAAGCAGGGATTTAACAGTATCAATAGGCCTAATCAACAAGTAGAAAATCAATTAATCAGTTCAGTATGTGATCCATCCGTCCACTATTTCCAACCAGTAGCCCCAACCTGTACAGCTAAAGACAGCCAAGATCTATCACTGGGAGTGAGATGACTTTTCACCCACTCCTTTTCCTCCTCCTCTCAAAACCCTGACGGCAACAATACTTAATTACCGTCTTATTGCACTGAGACATGTTCTTGGTTCAGTTATGGGGGCTGAGGCCTTAAACAATACACACATACACGCACACACACACACATCATAATGGCTGCAGGCTTAGTGTAAAATGGGGTACAGTACTATCATAAGGCTTAGACAGATGCTGCTCTACAGCAACAACACAAAACAAAGAGGCTGGGGGGCTGAAATGTAACAAACTCCTGCTTGGTTGTTAGCTGGGTGCTAGAGGCCAGTGTGTGTGTGTGTGTGTGTGTGTGTGTGTGTGTGTGTTTGTGTGTGTGTGTGTGTGTGTGTGTGTGTGTGTGTGTGTGTGTGTGTGTGTGTGTGTGTGTAGCAAGGCTGCATACAGGGGGTACAGGTACAGAGTCAATGTGCAAATGTGCGGGGGCACCGGTGTCGAGGTAATTGAGGTAATTATGTACATTTTAGGTAGAGTTATTAATGTGGCTATGCATAGATAATAACAGAGAGTAGCAGCAGCATGGGGGGGGGGGAATGCAAATAGTCTGGGTAGCCATTTGACTAGATGTTCAGGAGTCTTATGGCTTGGGGGTAGAAGCTGTTAAGAAGCTTCTTGGACCTAGACTTGGCGCTCCGGTACCGCTTGCCGTGCCGTAGCAGAGAGAACCGTCTATGACTGGGGTGGCTGGAGTCTTTGACAATTTTTAGTGCCTTCCTCTGACACCGCCTGGTATAGAGGTCCTGGATGGCAGGAAGCTTGGCCTCGGTGATGTACTGGACCGTACGCACTACCCTCTGTGGTGCCTTGCGGTTGGAGGTCGAGCAGTTGCCATTCCAGGCAGTGATGCAACCGGTCAGGATTCTCTCAATGGGGCAGCTGTAGAACCTTTTGAGGATCTGGGGACCCGTGCCAAATATTTTCAGTCTCCTGAGGGGGAATAGGTTTTGCTGTGCCCTCTTCACGACTGTCTTGGTATGCTTAGACCATGTTAGTTTGTCGGTGATGTGGACGCCAAGGAACTTGAAGCTCTCAACCTGCTCCATTACAGCCCTGTCAATGAGATTGGGGGCGTGTTCGGTCCTCCTTTTCCTGTAGTCCACAATCATCTCCTTTGTCTTGATCACATTGAGGGAGAGGTTGTTGTCCTTGCACTACACAGTCAGGTCTCTGACCTCCTCCCTATAAGCTGTCTCATTGTTGTCGGTGATCAGGCCCGTTGTGCCATCAGCAAACGTAATAATGGTGTTGGAGTCGTGCCTGACCGTGCAGACATGATTGAACAGGGAGTACAGGAGGGGACTGAGCACGCACCCCTGAGGGGCCCCAGTGTTGAGGATCAGTATGGCGGATGTGTTGTTACCTACCCTTATCACCTGGGGGCGGCCCGTCAGGAAGTCCAGGATCCAGTTACAGAGGGAGGTGTTTAGTCCCAGGGTCCTTAGCTTAGTGATGAGCTTTGAGGGCACTCTGGTATTGAACACTGAGCTGTAGTCAATGAATAGCATTCTAACATAGGTGTTCCTTTTGTCCAGGTGGGAAAGGGCAGTGTGGAGTACAATAGAGATTGCATCATCTGTGGATCTGTTGGGTCGGTATGCAAATTGGAGTGGGTCTAGGGGTTCTGTGATAATGGTGTATGATCAGCTTTTCAAAGCATTTCATGGCTACAGATGTGAGTGCTACGGGTCGGTAGTAATTTATGCAGGATACCTTAGTGGTCTTGGGCCCAGGGACTATGGTGGTCTGCTTGAAACATGTTGCTATTCAGAGAGGGAGAGGTTGAAAATGTCAGTGAAGACACTTGCCAGTTGGTCAGCACATGCTCGGAGTCCATGTCCTGGTAATCCATCTGGGCCAGCAACCTTTGCGAATGTTCACCTGTATAAAGGTCTGTGGAGAGTGTGATCACATAGTCGTCCGGAACAGCTAATGCTCTCATGCATGTCTCAGTGTTACTTACCTCAAAGCGAGCATAGAAATAATTTAGCTAGTTTGGTAGCCTTGTGTCATTGGGCAGCTCTCGGCTGTGCTTGCCTTTGTAGTCTGTAATCGGTTGCAACCCCTCCACATCCGACGAGCGTCGGAGCTGGTGTAGTACGATTCGATCTTATTCCTGTATTGATGCTTTGCCTGTTTGATGGTTCGTCGGAGGGCATAGCAGGATTTCTTATAAGCTTCCGGGTTAGAGTTCCACTCCTTGAAAGCGGAAGCTTTAGCCTTTAGCTCAGTGCGGATGCTGCCTGTAATCCATGACGACGTCCTCGTTGCACTTATTTATAAAGCCAGTGACTGATGTGGTGTACTCCTCAATGCCATCGGAAGAATACTGGAACATATTCCAGTCTGTGCTAGCAAAACAGTCCTGTAGTTTATCATCTGCTTCATCTGACCACTTTTTTATAGACCGAGTCACTGGTGCATCCTGCTTAAATTTTAGCTTGTAAGCGGGAATCAGGAGGATAGAGTTATGGTCAGATTTGCCAAATGGTGGGTGAGGGAGAGCTTTGTATGCGTCTCTGTGTGTGGAGTAAAGGTGGTCTAGAATTTTCTCCCCTCTGGTTGCACAATTAACATGTTGATAGAAATTAGATAAAACTGATTTAGGTTTTCCTGCATTAAAGTCCCCGGCCACTAGGAGCGCCGCCTCTGGATTAGGGTTTTCCTGTTTGTTTATGGCGTAATACAGCTCACGGAGTGAGGTTTTAGTGCCAGCCTTGGTCTGTGGTCGTATGTAGACAGCTTAGAAAAATACATATGAAAACTCTCTAGGTAGATAGTGTGGTCTACGGCTTTTCACGATATACTCTACCTCAGGAGAGCAAAACCTTAGATATTGTGCACCAGCTGTTGTTTACATAAACGCATAGGCCCCCATCCCGTGTCTTACCAGAGGCTGCTGTTCTGTCCTGCCGATAGAGTGTATAACCCACCAGCTGTATGTTCTTAATGTCGTAGTTCAGCCACGACTCTGTGAAACATAAGTTATTACAGTTTTTAATGTCCCGTTGGTAGGATATACGTGCTTTCAGTTTGTCCCATTTATATTCCAGTGATTGAACGACAGCTATCAGAATGGGTGGCAAGGGCAGATTAGCCACTCGTCACCTGATCCTCACAAGGCATCCCCATTTCTTTCCGCAAAACCTACATTTCCTTTTTTCAGCGAATCACGGGGATCTTGGCATGGTCGGACGTCCGTAGTATATCCCTAGGGTCCGACTCATTGAAGGAGTACTCCTCGTCCAATTTGAGGTGAGTAATCTCAGTTCGGATGCCCAGAAGCTCTTTTTAGTCATAAGAGACAGTAGCAGCAACATTATGTACAAAACAAGTTACGAACAACGCGAAAAGACAAACAAAATAGCATGGTTGGTTAAAAGCCGATAAGACGTGGCCCTCCGGCGCCATATTACATTGTAGCCTATGTGATGATTGCAGAGACCCGTTTTCTCACTGCAACCAATAATGTAGTTTTCAGTCCCCTAGCGATTCATATGGGAGCGTAAGAAACAATTATCAAATGGCACCCTTTTCCCTACATAGTGCACAACCACCAATGGACCCTAGTCAAAAGTAGTGCACTATATAGGGAATAGGGTGCCATTTGGAAAGTTGATTAATCTGTTGGGGAGCTAAATATATAGCATGAGAAGTTAATGGTAAAAGGACACTGTAGTTTTTAGAATAGAATAACGTATTCTATACTTAATCATGTTTATTTCTCTCCTCTAACTGAACTTCCATTGTCTTACCAAGAGTTGCTGTCTGAATATTTTTTTCCCTCCGCTTGATACGCAGTCCATTCATCTTGGTGGAAAAAGAAAAGTGGCAACTGATAACAGAATTTACTTTTCTCTGTTTCAAATTCTCTGTTAAGTCTTGGAGCATTGTGGAGATCTCAGGTCTGTTATTCTGGGAAACCCTCTCGGTCCCCCCTCTTGTTTTGTCATCGTCATGGTCACCTCGTCGGCTCAGCACATGCCCAAGGTGATCGACAGACAGTGCTTAGCTTTCACTTGGACCGCCGGGCCATCTCCTCTTACATCTCTCTGACTCTATCTTTCTCTGTGTCCCTCTTCCTCTCTCTCTCTCGCTCTCTCTACATGTCGCATCACTGATGTGAACTGGCCACCAACAGGTATTGCTTACCATTCACAGCTTCAGTGTGATGGTGACTCCACAGTGCTCTTTCTCACCTGGACAAAAGGAACACCTATGTGAGAATGCTGTTCATTGACTACAGCTCAGCGTTCAACACCATGGTGCCCACGAAGCTCATCACTAAGCTAAGGACTCTGGGACTAAACACCTCCCTCTGCAACTGGATCCTGGACTTCCTGACAGGCCGCCCCCAAGTGGTAAGAGAAGGCAACAACATGTCTGCTACGTTGATCCTTAACACGGGGGCCCCTCAGGGGTGTGCACTTAGTTCCCTCCTGTATTCCCTGTTCACCCATGACTACGTGGCCAAACACGACTACAACACCATAATTAACAGCATAATTAAGAACTGGCAGTGTGGTGCCAGGACAACAACCTCTCCCTCAATGTGAGCAAGACAAAGGAGCTGATCGTGGACTACAGGTAAAGTTGGGCCGAACAGGACTCCATTAACATCGGCGGGGCTGTAGTGGAGCGGTTCGAGAGTTTCAAGTTCCTTGGTGTCCACATCACCAACAAACTATCATGGTCCAAACATACCAAGACAGTTGTGAAGATGGCACGACAAAACCTTTTCCCCCTCAGGAGACTGAAAAGATTTGGCACGGGTCCCCAGATCCTCAAAAGGTTTTACAGCTGCACCATCGAGAGCATCCTGACCGGTTTCATCCCCGCCTGGTATGGCAACTGCTCGGCATCTGACCGTAAGGGGCTACAGAGGGTAGTGCGAACGGCCCGGTACATCACTGGGGACTAGCTTCCTGCCATCCAGGACCTATATAATAGGCGTTGTCAGAGGAAAGGCCATAAGGCCACTGTTTTCTCTGCTACCGCACGGCAAGCAGTACCGGAGCGCAAAGTCTGGGACCAAAAGGCCCCCCCCCCCTGCTTGTACACTGCTGCTACTCGCTGTTTGTTTGTTACCTATGCATAGTCACTTCGCCCCCACCTACATGTACAGATTACCTCAACTAGCCTGTACCCATGCACACTGACTCGGTATCGGTGCCCCCTGTAAATAGCCTCGTTGTTGTTATTCTTATTGTGTTACTTTTTATTATTACTTTTTATTTTAGCCTTCTTGGTAAATACTTTCTTCTTCTTGAACTGCACTGTTGGTTAAGGGCTTGTAAGTAAGCATTTCACGGTAAAGTCTACACTTGTATTCGGCGCATGTGGCAAATAAAGTTTTGATTTGATTTGATTTAATGGTGTGGAAGCGTTCTGTAGCGTGAAGCAGATTGATGTACAGCTACACCCCCTGGACAGGACGCTCGTCTGTCACAGGGCCTCATGGTTTGTGTTCTCATATCTTGACTGAAGGGTGTGTCTAATGGTACTGAGGTCATGAACCATTGCGTGTAGGAGCTCTACACTGCCCTACCAAGCAAAAGGGCAGTAACTGCTCATTGAGTGTAACTGAGAAAAATGTCTTTAAAAGTATTTTCATTGTTCGCCTGAGTTGAAGGCAGATCACTGGAAATCTGTTGTTTTGCTATGAGGTCATGTTTTATTCATATTGACCCTGACCTCTAACACAGTAGTTACTGTCTTCTTGCTTGGTACACCCACCGGAATACGTTTCCATGACGATTATTTTTTTACGCAAACTGTGTTCATAAATGTAAGTATTCAGACCCATTGACTTTTTCTACATTTAGTTACATTGAGGGCCTTATTCTAAAATGGATTCCCCTCATCAATCGACACACAATACCCATATAATGACAAACCAAAACAATTTGTTAGACATTTTTGCTAAATGTATATATATTTTTTAAATACAATTAATTACATAAGTATTCAGACCCTTTACTCAGTACTTTGTTGAAGCACCTTTGACAGCGATTACGGCCTCGAATCTTCTTGGGTATGACGCTACATGCTTGGCACACCTGTATTTGGGGAGTTTCTCCCATTCTTCTCTGCAGATCCTCTCAAGTTCTGTCAGGTTGGATGGGGAGCGTTGCTGCACAGCCATTTTCAGGTCTCTCCAGAGATGTTAGATCGGGTTCAAGTCCGGGTTCTGGCGGGGCCACTCAAGGACATTCAGAGACTTGTCCAGAAGCCACTCCTGCGATGTCTTGGCTGTGTGCTCAGGGTCGTTGTCCTGTTGGAAGGTGAATCTTCGCCTCAGTCTGAGGTCTTGAGCGCTCTGGAGCATCAAGGATCTCTCTGTACTTTGCTCCGTTCATCTTTTCCTTGATCCTGACTAGTCTCCCAGTCCTTACCTCTTAAAAACATCCCCACAGCATGACGCTGCCACCACATGCTTCACCGTAGGGATGGTGCCAGGTTTCCTTCTGACGTGATTCTTGGCATTCAGGCCAAAGAGTTCAATCTTGGTTTCATCAGACCAGAGAATCTTGTTTCTCAAGGCTGTCATCCTGGTAAGCGTGTAATTAGAAGCATCTGAGAGCCTGGGAACTGGGGATTCCTTCCTGGTTTACTGGCTTTACCACAGAGGCACCGAAGTCTGTACATAGTGCACTTTATTTAACCAGAGACCTATGGACCATGTTCAATAATACAACACTTTTGGGAAAAGGGCTCAATTTGGGACGTTGTCACAATATAAGAACTGGCATGTCTCATTAAGGTTGCTGTCAAGGAGTTGCCTTGAAAGTGTCAATCAATATGAGTTTGACTATGAGGTCTGATATAAAGTTGTGTGGTCTTTGCTTCTATGATAGTTTGAATAAGAAGATTTTAGGCCTACCGTGATAGTTTGATTATGACGTTTTGAGGAGAATGTGTCTGCCAAGAGGATGTTTCACACCAACGCTACAGATGAAGGGATACCTTACGTGTTGCTTGGACACTGTGGTCTTGCCTTTGTAACAGTATTACTTTAAACGGTCCCCTCGCCCATACCCGGGCGCGAACCAGGGAGCCTCTGCACACGTCAACAGTCACCCTCGAAGCATCGTTACCCATCGCTCCACAACAGCCGCGGCCCTTGCAGAGCAAGGGGAACTACTACTTCAAGGTCTCAGAGCAAGTGACGTCACCGATTGAAACGCTATTTAGCGCACACTGCTAACTAAGCTAGCCGTTTCACATCCGTTACACTCACCCCCCTTTTGACCTTCCTCCTTTTTCCGCAGCAACCAGTGATCCGGGTCAACAGCATCAATGTAACAGTATAAGTTTAGACCGTCCCCTCGCCCATACCCGGGCGCGAACCAGGGATCTTCTGCACACATCAACAACAGTCACCCACGAAGCATCGTTACCCATTGCTCCACAAAAGCCACGGCCCTTGCAGAGCAAGGGGAACTACTACTTCAAGGTTTCAGAGCAAGTGACGTCACTGATTGAAACGCTATTTAGCGCCCACGCTAACTAAGCTAGCCGTTTCACATCCGTTACACCTTTACATTTTAGAAAAGTGTTTTTGTGGGAAAAGCCCGACAGATATATGTCCTTGAATGAAAGTTTGGGCACAAGGCTGTCTTTCATTTCACGGTTGTGGCACTCATCTTCTCATTTTATCCTCAGCTTCTTCCCAACGTATCTGTGAGAAAATGAAACCAGTCACGAAGATCATAATTTATCTTGGACTTTTATGAAATTTCTGGGTCTCAATATGAGAAGCTAAGAAGTTGAACCTCATGCTGCTATAGCCCACAGTGACCTCTGGCAGGCTAGCTGTGGAGACCTTCAGCTGTTCTGGTGGTTGCCTATAGGTCATAACTCTGCTGAGCCCCATGGAGGTTAGAACCATTATCATACCCCCCAACTCTTCTCCTCTTAAGTTGCCTTTCTGGAAGTTTCTTTCAACCTTTGGGCAATGGTTAACTCCCTTTTACCTTTAAAGGAGAGGCGTTCTGGTAGGAGAGAGGCGGAGAAAGTGCTCTGTGCTCCCTGACCTTTTGGGATTATGGTAATAGGATTATGAAATAGAGGGTGATCCACACCGCAGCAGGGCTCTCAACCAGACCACCACAAATCAGGAGACTGACTGACTGGCTTATTGTTATGGGTGAAGAAAAAGGCCCAGGTGGACAAGCAGCCTGTGAGTCACCACCAAGGCTTTGATAGAGGGCATCTGTTTCCTGCAGTTGATGTTGTTTTCCCTTTCTCCTCCTCTGCGACTTTATCCAGGGGGGGCAGTGTTGCTTGAGATGTTGACGAACAGTTGAAGGCTCCCACTCCCTGCCCAGATGGCAACCTTGAAAATGTCACAGACAGAGGACCCCACCCCACCCACTCCGATCACCACCTCCCTCCTCCCAATCCCAAACCCTCTCCTACGTTTTTGTAGAATTTAAATCAGGCCCCCCTGAGGGCAGCCCCGGGCCGGGTCCATTTCCCCATTAAAGACCATAAATCTCTATGGTGAATGGAGCCGCCGCCCCCTCATAAAAAGGGGTCAGTTTAGGGCGACCCCCAGAAAGAAGGACTGAATAGAGAGAAAAAACAGGAAGAGAAGGCTCCAAAAATAAATGTTTCTCCCTCTTTTTGTTCCCTCGTTCTCGGGAACGGCCTCAGAATGGCCTCTGACGGCGGTTGCTGTAAATGAGGGCTTGGCCCGCTGGTAATGAGGGTTTCTCACCCCAATGTTATGTGGAGATTTGTCTGAAGAGTTTTATGGCCTCCTGTCTTTATCTCTGTGCTGACCTGCCCATGCCCTGTGTCTGAACAACATGGACACTCCATCACCCTCTCTTTCTTCTTCCACAACTTTTCTTTTGTAGGTGTATGTGTGTATATTTTTGTGTATGATGAATAAGATGTATGTGTGTGTGTGTGTGTGTGTGTGTGTGTGTGTGTGTGTGTGTGTGTGTGTGTGTGTGTGTGTGTGTGTGTGTGTGTGTGTGTGTGTGTGTGTGTGTGTGTGTGTGTGTGTGTGTGCATGAATTAGTCATCACATGTACAGTGCCTTGCGAAAGTATTCGGCCCCCTTGAACTTTGCGACCTTTTGCCACATTTCAGGCTTCAAACATAAAGATATAAAACTGTATTTTTTTGTGAAGAATCAACAACAAGTGGGACACAATCATGAAGTGGAACGACATTTATTGGATATTTCAAACTTTTTTAACAAATCAAAAACTGAAAAATTGGGCGTGCAAAATTATTCAGCCCCCTTAAGTTAATACTTTGTAGCGCCACCTTTTTCTGCGATTACAGCTGTAAGTCGTTTGGGGTATGTCTCTATCAGTTTTGCACATCGAGAGACTGACATTTTTTCCCATTCCTCCTTGCAAAACAGCTCGAGCTCTGTGAGGTTGGATGGAGAGCATTTGTGAACAGCAGTTTTCAGTTCTTTCCACAGATTCTCGATTGGATTCAGGTCTGGACTTTGACTTGGCCATTCTAACACCTGGATATGTTTATTTTTGAACCATTCCATTGTAGATTTTGCTTTATGTTTTGGATCATTGTCTTGTTGGAAGACAAATCTCCATCCCAGTCTCAGGTCTTTTGCAGACTCCATCAGGTTTTCTTCCAGAATGGTCCTGTATTTGGCTCCATCCATCTTCCCATCTATTTTAACCATCTTCCCTGTCCCTGCTGAAGAAAAGCAGGCCCAAACCATGATGCTGCCACCACCATGTTTGACAGTGGGGATGGTGTGTTCAGCGGTGTTGCTTTTACGCCAAACATAACGTTTTGCATTGTTGCCAAAAAGTTCAATTTTGGTTTCATCTGACCAGAGCACCTTCTTCCACATGTTTGGTGTGTCTCCCAGGTGGCTTGTGGCAAACTTTAAACAACACTTTTTATGGATATCTTTAAGAAATGGCTTTCTTCTTGCCACTCTTCCATAAAGGCCAGATTTGTGCAATATACGTCTGATTGTTGTCCTATGGACAGAGTCTCCCACCTCAGCTGTAGATCTCTGCAGTTCATCCAGAGTGATCATGGGCCTCTTGGCTGCATCTCTGATCAGTCTTCTCCTTGTATGAGCTGAAAGTTTAGAGGGACGGCCAGGTCTTGGTAGATTTGCAGTGGTCTGATCCTCCTTCCATTTCAATATTATCGCTTGCACAGTGCTCCTTGGGATGTTTAAAGCTTGGGAAATCTTTTTGTATCCAAATCCGGCTTTAAACTTCTTCACAACAGTATCTCGGACCTGCCTGGTGTGTTCCTTGTTCTTCATGATGCTCTCTGCGCTTTTAACGGACCTCTGAGACTATCACAGTGCAGGTGCATTTATACGGAGACTTGATTACACACAGGTGGATTGTATTTATCATCATTAGTCATTTAGGTCAACATTGGATCATTCAGAGATCCTCACTGAACTTCTGGAGAGAGTTTGCTGCACTGAAAGTAAAGGGGCTGAATAATTTTGCTCGCCCAATTTTTCAGTTTTTGATTTGTTAAAAAAGTTTGAAATATCCAATAAATGTCGTTCCACTTCATGATTGTGTCCCACTTGTTGTTGATTCTTCACAAAAAAATACAGTTTTATATCTTTATGTTTGAAGCCTGAAATGTGGCAAAAGGTCGCAAAGTTCAAGGGGGCCGAATACTTTCGCAAGGCACTGTATATGTGTGCGCATATTCCACACACTCCTTTCAGACTCAGGCGATTGGGGGGGTGGGTAAACTGTTTAGGGCGATTGGGGACCACTCACCCAGCTGTCTGCTGTGTGAATCCCTGTTACCACAGGAGCCCTGGGGGCAAAGCAAGCACTCTCCCTCCTTTTGATTCCCCCTTTCGTTCTCTCTGTTCCCGCTCTGTAGTATCCCAGTGTTCAGCTATTGTTATTGTCTTAGTTTTTTCTTAAAACTGCCTTTTTGTTAAAGGGCTTTTAAGTAAGCGTTTCACTGTAAAGTCTACACTTATTGTATTCGGCACGTGTGACAAATAAAATGTGATTTGATGTGTCAGCCAAAGCAGGAAATAGTGCTACTGAGGTAGAATACGGAAGATACAGACCAAGTATGAGTCTCAGACTAGGAGTGTTGAAAAAGGGTCAGTTTAGCATTTTAGAGTGGGTTTGTGAGTGGGAGGAAAAGGTTTGTGAGTGGGAGGAAAAGTTGCTGCAGGAAACGCCAACAAGCTTAGATTTTCCAGACCCTCGCTTTATTTAATCTAAACCGCAAGCTGTCCTCACTTCAACACTAGTGTAATGTCAAGGGAGACGATACACACAGCTAGACGGTGAGGCGTTTTAAAGGGGACCGCTTCATGGCCGGGTGAACACAAGGGAAGTATTCAGTTACACTGGTTTGAGGTTTAAATTAAAAGCACACACACACACACACACACACACACACACACACACACACACACACACACACACACACACACACGCTGGTTTAGTGTTTAAATGCATAATGCTGCATCGTCAATGTTACGCGTTAACCCGTCAGAGAGAGAAACATCTGTAGAGGTTTTGTCTGCAGCCTCTGTTTGTCCGTGTAGTCAATTTAGACTCAAGAAAGACTCAATTGTTCTACCGAGGGAGAAGATAGAAGAGTTCGATATTGGAAGATGTTGAGTTGTACATGCGTCACAGCCACTAATGGGAAGTGCTTGAGTGAGGATGGGAGATAGAAATATGTTCACACACACACACACACCTGTTCACCACATGTATGGGTAAACACACTGTTTATTGTTGCAGTGTCAACAGTCCACCTGCAGGGCTTCGGTGTTGAACCAGTAGGGTTTGAGGTGCAGGAATGTGTCACAGAGACAGACCCGTGTGTGTGTGTGCGCACGTGCGTGCGTGCACTGATTCACTAGACCAGTGGTCGCCAAGGCATTCCTAGTCGATCACCAAACATTTCTGTAAATAAAACAACGATAAAGCCTTGCCAAAGACAGTCCAGTACGACTATAGGATAAAACTGCTCCTCCAATAGAAACCCCGACCACACTTGTAGGCCAGCTAAGCTCATGTGCAGAAACAAGTCGTTGGGTCTAATGGTCGTCTCGCTCCAAACTGCACACCTGCAGGCCATCAAATCAAAGGCACTCCTTCGATATAAAGTAGTTATTAATTATATACGTTTTTTATCCCTTTTTCTCCACAAATTTTGTGATATCCAATTGGTAGTTACAGTCTCGTCCCATCGTTGCAACTCCCCTATGGATTCGGGTGAGGTGAAGGTCGAGAGCCATACGTCCTTTAAAACCCGACCCTCCTTAGCCACACTGCTTCTTGACACACTGCTCTCTTAACCCGGAAGCCAGCCGCACCAATGTGTCGGAGGAAACGCCGTCCAACTGGCCACCGTGTCATCGTGCATGTGTCCGGTCCGCCACAGGAGTCGAACGGCTCTCGACCTTCGCCTTTCCCGAGTCCATACGGGAGTTACAGCGATGAGACAAGACTGTAACTACCAATTGGACAACACAAAGAGAAAAAGGCGGTAAAAAAAATCAAACCTAAGTGATCTTGACTCAGAAAAGGTTGGTTACCACGGCACTAGACCTTTTGTCTCACCTAAACCCCAGTATAACTGGTCCATAACCCTGATACACACACTCACAAACACACACATTCACAAGAAACACACACAAACCCAATGAGTAAAACGTAGAAACTCCTACAAACAAAGACCACGGAAAGACTTTGGCACAAAAGGCATGAAACCCACACATACTGCAGGCCCCCAGGCGTTTATAGAGCAGAGTGGTGGGTCCTTGCCAGGAGAGGACTCTCCCAGTATAGTATCCCCTGTAACCACAACCTGTGGGAAGGTATCACAGTTTCAGCCATGAGGAATGAATGGATCTTAGTGTCTTTGATCCCAATAGATCTGAGTGACAGGCTGAAATAGGAGCCGTTTAAGCACCTCTGCCTGCTCCCAAGTTTGGGGAATCTTGATGGGTATGTCAAGGGTTTCTGTGGAAACAGGGGAATTCACAAAAATATTGCAGACATTGCAGGGTAGGTTCTACTACTGTACTCAGCGTATGGGCTAGACTGGGAGCTATGAGTGACATGTAACTTGCTCCCACAGTCAGAGAGAAATGACAAAGATGAACTTTCACCGAGTGTAAAAAGGGAATGATATACTGAGTATAATAACTTGTGTTAATAAAAAGCCAGAGGATGTCACCCCATCAGACCCCTGCAGTAACCTACTGGTGTGTGTATAAACGTACTCAAGCGGCGGTGAACTTAAGAAAGCCTGTAAGTGGATGATGGACACTCTCCTCTCCTCAGCAATGTTATCCACTTCACTGTGGAAACCGAAGCCAAATCGGCCAAAAAACTAAACAGGGAGAGAGAGAGAGAGAGAGAGAGAGAGAGAGAGAGAGAGAGAGAGAGAGAGAGACAGGGGGGAGAGGAGAGGGAAAGAGAGATGACACAGGGTCTCTGACAGCTGGCGTGTCTCTACATCCACACAGTCACACACACAGTCAAACACTCTCCCTAGAGTACCACTCACTGGCATCGATTCCACCCCGCTGACCCCTTCTAACAGATTAACATATCGAAGACAAACTTAGGGGCATACTGTATGTACGCACAGTCACACACACATACACAAATAAATACACAGTAAACAAACATATGTTGTACACACACACACACACACACACACACACACACACACACACACACACACAGGGAACCACCCTGCACCATGTGGGTAGAGCACATAGCATTGAACCATCAACAGATACATGTTAATTTTGTGCTGCCATCTTTCATCTCTCCATGTGTACACACTGCAGTCCGCAGACAATTATGACTGAAGCAGCAGCACATCTTTCTGTCTATCGACAGATCGACAGGCAGAGGAGGGGCTATTTATAGCGCAACATTAGAAGAGCTGCTCACAACTTACTGACTGGAACTCCCTTTCATTAGGGAAATAAGGAAATGTATTTAAAGCATTTAGTGACGAGCAAGAGAGACGCAAGCAGATTGGGTCTCTAAATAAAAAGCATAGAGATTATAGCCTACATATAGACTGATCTATCTCTATGATGAAAACCTCAACACTGAGAGAACAGTGGTTTGGGAGGGGCAGAGAGGAGGTATGGTAAACCAGCATCAACACAGAAAGACGCAAGTTGGCGGAGCTAACAGGAAGTAAACACCTAAATGCTGAGAGTAATGGGATGAGAGAGGACGTGTGGCAACCCTACAATCAGACCAGGGCCACCATTTTGGCTCAAACCTAATCAGTACCAGTTACCTGGACCGTTGACAATCAACCATCTGAGTCATGACACTGGAGAGGAGATGAATGAGAGGGTTGAGAGGCTGGCAGCTGTACCATGTGGTGACCGAGTGAGTGGCGCTAAACAAAAGATGCCCGAAATGATGGCTGCCTGCCTTCCTATTCTGTCAATGGCAGCCACGCTCCACTTCACATGCTCATTGACACATACAACAGCATGAGATAAAGAGCGCAGATTGCGAGGCACGCACACACACGCACACACACACACACACACACTAAGAACAGGTGGGTCCCCACTCCGATCAAAGAGCATTTGACTGGTTCATGTCCCCAGTTCACTGTAGCGTATAATGTGACAGGATCCTGGTTAAACTGGATGTGTGTACATCAGAGGAGGCTGCTGAAGGGAGGACGACTCATAATAATGGCTAGAATAGAGCAAATGGAATGGCATCAAACACATGGAAACCATGTGTTTAATTAGTGTATTTGATACCATTCCACCCATTCCGTTCTAGCCATTACCATGAGCCCGTCCTCCCCAATTAAGGTGCCACCAACCTCCTGTGGTGTACACTGTGTGCCCATGTGAAAAAGTCTTAATCCCCATAATTCCCTCTGTTCTGGACGCGTGCCTGTTGGCGTCTTAACAGGCCAGAGGCAGGCAGAGCAGGATTGTGTGTGTACAGTACAGTGGCACATATGTCCACACAAAGGGTACAGTGTGGGGACGACTGGCCATTGTGGGGACACACAGGGAAGGCAGATGGGGTAATAATGGGATTGGGGCCTGTAGAACAAGTGTTATCGCACAGCACTCCTTCAACACAGGTTCTCTCTGTTACCGGTCAATGGTTCAGTCACAGTCTGTACCATAGAAATATCATCTGTAGATAGGGCTGGGAACCGCTGTATAGATTATATTTCTATGGTGTGTACTCTGTGTCTCAAATAAAATGGTGTTAAGAGTTTTTTTTTTTAAAGTCATTCAAAGGTCAGCCAGAGAGTTGTAACATTAGCAAGCAGGGTAGCCTCCATGTGTTCCTTCACCCAGGAGTTCCAAACCATTTGCATCAGTATACGGACTTAATGTTCCACGTCTGGTGCTGACTTCATCTGGGCACTTCCATGGGAAGGTAAGAGGGGGTGTGACTAATGGAGACATTCCCATCCCAGATAATGGCTGAGTGTGTACACAGTCTGGGTTGTACACAGCAATCTGACAGCGCAACAAGCAAGAAACACAATAAGCTCCTTCTCCCTCTCCACCAACCACTGAGGAAACAGAATGAGGTGACGCAACAAATATCCACTATAACATTTGTAATGCACACTGCACTGCCTTACACAGTCATAAAAACAAAACTAAATATCCCTTGGGTCATCTTTCAAGGGAAAACACCAAGTTGTTTGTTTCATTTTTCCTGCTCCATCCCATTTATAACAACAAGCCCTTAATACATTCCTACTTACATCAGTCCAATCCTGGAAAACAAGCTGAAAATCTGTGAGGGAAAGACACAAATACTCAGACTGTTTCCTCTTGAGTGGTTTCACCATCATCACTAATCAGGATAGTAGTGTGTGTGCACGTGTGTGTGTGTGTGTGCACGTGTGTGTGTGCGTGTTTGTGTGTGCGCGCGTGTGTGTAGTAGTAGTCCCCATTCCCTAGTATGTTTAGAGATCTTAGATAGGTAACACAAATCAGAGCTATCGTAGGTTTATTATCTTATTTCCTGGTTGAAGAGAAAGCACTTTCACTGCAACAAAGTCCTCTCAGGGGACAGTGTGGGAACTGAACAGAGCACACAGCACTTTGATTAAAACACCAGCCTGGGAGACATGTAGGTATGTGCCCCAAATGCCACCCTATTCCCTTTATAGTGCACTACATGGGGAATAGGGTGCCATTTGGGACGGAATCTTGAAAGAGGCGTTGGCACATGGTCCATCTAAACAAGCTGGGTGATGTGTTTGTGCTCTCTAGATGACAAAGCAAAGAATTATGGGAAACATCCCTGTATCATATTACTTGTGACCCAAATGGTTCCCTATTCACTAAATAGTGCACAACTTTTGAACACTGCTCTGTTCAAAATTAGTCAACTATATAGGAAATACGGTGCTATATGGGGTACAAACTTTGCCATTTATGAACTAAACATCCATCGAGCAAGGCCTATTCCTCCATTTATGAACTAAACATCCAATGAGCAAGACCTATTCCTCCATTTATGAACGTCCAACTATTCAATTTTTTCAGTCATCCAATGGTTGCCAGTAAAAATCCCCAATTTCTGGTCCACCATCCACCCTATAATTTATCTTCCTTAGTGTCCACTGTGAGGAGCTGAGTGACCCTAAAGGTCAACATTTCCAATGTATGACAAATGGCAGGGGTCATTTAAGAGGTGGATGGGGGAGGGAATAAAAGAGTGAAAGGGCATTTGTAGCTGCCAGACTGGACAGCATCCTCTTCTATAGGCTATATTTGGTTCTCCCCCCGGCCCCCCTCCCATCTAGTCTGAAGGCCACTTGATAAATTCAAAGCGATGCCGAGCCGCATAAAGGCAGTGGATTGAGAGGCCCGCTTAATGCCTGTCCACAATGTATACCCCCCCACACACACATATATACACACACCAACGACCCCGAACCCCTTTTCACGTAATCCCATGAATCCCTAGCCAGTCCTCCAGAGCTTGAAAGAGCGAGCCTGACACGAGCCTCTGACTTCCCCCCCTGTCCCCCTCCCTAACCCCCTTATACTTCCTTTGTCCCCCCCTGGGGGACCAGGAGTGAGTGTGGGGCCCGCCAACCAGGCTGGGGCAGGCAGGTGTTGAGGCAGCTCCATGGGATGGAGTGGTGGGAGAGAGGGTGTGAGAGTTGGGGGAGGGTCTGGTATTCCGTCTGTCATGCCAATCTGATGGCCTGGGCATAACACACACACACACACACACACACACACACACACACACACACACCCTTGTTTGTCACTGTGGCCGCCGACATGACAGCCCACAGGCGGAGCAACGGCAACTGTAACCAGGATTATGTATTGCTCTAAATGCATTTGGGAGGGTCGATGTCAGGAGGACTGGAGGACTGGAGGAGGGAAACACCCAACACAACCTGCTTGCTTCTTTTATCTGGTTCTCCACCTCCCATTCCTCAGGCATCAAGGGCTCAACTCACCGCCACCGCAGGAATGACAGGAGAGAGACTTTATAATAATGTCAACGATAGTTGACTTGCTATTCCATGACTATTGGGTGAAGATCAAGGTCAGTTCATAAGTCACAGTTTTAGTACTAAATGCGGTAGCAATAAAGCACATGTTAACTTGTAACAAGTTAAAGTTCGAACAGCAAACAGTTCCTCACATAAAAAGACAGGTAAGTAGAAACCCTTCATGAGTGCGCATGCAACAGAGAGAGTCTGTAACACAACGACTATACATACCTTGTCGAACAGAGATTTCCATTGCTGAGATAGGGAAAGAGGAAAGGAGTGGGTAGGGAAAGAGAGAGAGAAAAGAGGAAAGAAAAGGTTTCAGAGAGAAAGGTGCCATTTAACAGATAGACACACCTGTCATTAAGGAGTGAAGTCAGCAGGTAGCCTACAAGAACTTTCCTTCATTCAATGAATCAATATAATTGAAGAATTGAAGACATCATCAATTATGTATGGTAGTAGCCATGCTATGTCTGCTCAGTTAGCTGTAATGAACACATTTAGTCAATGGATTGTTGACTGTGATGATATAATGACTATGGTCTATGTATGAGTCTATGAAGCTGTCTGAGAATGGTCGTTGGCATAATAATATTCATAGCTTACAACCATAACACAGTATAAAAAGTACAATACAAATGTGTTATTTGAATTGTCTAGTTAAATAAAAATATATTCGCTACTGTAGAATACACCGTGGGAAAAACGTGCCTTTAATGTGATTTTCTGTATTGGGATGAAATTGAAAAACGCTGATGACAACATGAATATGGCTCCAGACTTACGTCCTCTGGGGCCACGGGAAGAACATCGATACTCTCCAGCACTTCTATCTCGTCTCCCTCCGCGTTCGCCGCCACTGCTGGAGAGGAATGCACCGGCACGTCCCGAGACGCGTCCGGCATCGTCAGGCTGCGGCTGCCCCTCTCCTCAATGCACTACTGGGCGATTCAATATGAAATCCTTACCGACAAACAATATCCATTCTCTGCTATTTGAGCCACATTACGCACATAATCCATATTTGATAAATCACCAAGCGAGGCTAATTAATCAACGCAGGTGTCTCAAAGACAATCGGGCATCCTTATTCCAACCCTGGTCCTTTGCGGCTATTTAGAAAAAATATATTAGCTCGCAAAATAACATCTATCCTCCGTTTGTTCACAAGCTCATTGAAGAGAAAATATATGTTTAATAGATCCACGCACAGAGCAAAAGTTGAGTGCCGAGTTGGGTGTCTGTGGAGTGCGCATCTGCGTCTCGCCACTCCGAGCGACAGTGTGTGTGTAACAACTGAATTGGGGGTGTGTGTCCACCAAGTCCTTCTCCTATTTCATACGACAGCCCACCTGCACCTCAGTCCAGCTCTCTGTAGACAGACACGGCATGTTTCACTGCCAAAGTACTGAAATCTCATTGGGACGGACATGCAGGCAACTATCCAAGTTGACAGCAGTGATTGTTAATTCCAATGTGACTCACCTGAAAATGAAATAGAATAGAGGTGTGTGTGGCAATAATGAATGAAAGTGTCTACTCACTTCAATAGTGAATAAGGTAAGACGTCATGATGTATTACAAGGAAATAGGCATAGTTGGAAAACCCCTCAGCATAAAACAGCATATAATGCTACTCAGTCTACGGCGCAAAAAGCAGCATGGGTAGCCTAAATGTCATGGCAGTCCGTCACGGAACACTGACTCCAAAGATGTCTAGTCGACCGTCCAAAAGTCGCGCAAGTGTAAATTCAGGTGCGTCATTGTACCCTCGCAGTTGTTTACAGCGACGCAGCTCGGTCAGCTGCCCAACCCCGCTGTCTCAGTCAGCAGCCTCTAGGAACACACTGACTCCGCTCCCGGAGTTGGATCGGGACCAGCCGGCACTCTGGCACTGTTCAAGCCGGTAGGCAAGCAGGCAAGCACCTTCGGCTCCGTTGCACTGTCGCATGCATACATGCCTCCGGCGCAGAGAAAGATGGATTTTTGGCTGCGAGGTGAGAACACCACCCACAACCACAGAAGGCTTCGAGGAACCCCGGTTCACACCAGCTGGCTCTCACTCTGGTACTTTATCACGTTATGTCATCAGATAGACAGTGCGCACATGTGACTCAGCGGGTAGACTTGGCTGAAGAGGATCCAAATTCAACACACAAATGTGGGTGTGGGCTATTAAAATACACAACATAGTATTCAGACAGTGGAAGTGCCTGATACGGATCTAATTCAAAGAGGGACAATTCTATCCTGTAATATTTCCATCCAACATTCACTGAAAGGGTGATGAATTCAATCATGAAGCATAGCACTGATCTACTATGATAGTCAGTTTAGGACACTTATGGTACCAAGTACCAAACAATGACAATCATCAAAATGATGGGTCTTCCATTCCAGAGGACCACCTACCCATTATCTATAATCACTTCAAACAAACCATTCATTTAAGATCAACCTGTGTGTTTTGTGTTGTTTGTGTGCACATGCATGTGCTTGTGTGTGCCCACTTGTGTGTGTAAGTTATTTTGTGGCTGTGGGGTGCAGCTGCTTTTGAGTGGGCTGGTAGCACTGTAAAGAGATTGTATCTCTCTCACAAAACCTGCACATGCTATTCGATAGTATTACCATGGAAACAATATGGCCATAGGTTATTTTTAACCTTATGGGTCTTGTGACACCTACACAGCACTTTTGAATGAAACTGCAGCCAACAATGTTTTAACAGCGAAATCCTATACTACCCGTCCTCAACTGGCCTCAAAATGCTTCCTCGGAGAGAGAGCGAAGCTGTTGGGATGCCATCTGCAGTCAGCTGTGCAATTACCATGTTTGAGATCACAATTAAACTAATCTCATCACCCAGAACCACATCTCAACTACTCTATACGTATACTGAATGTGAGGTCTCTATTTCGAATGACTTTTCCTATTACTTTAGCCTAACACTGCTGTGGTTTCCATTCAAACTTCTACTTAGATCATGCTCACTTGAGTATCACCGTCCGATAGCCTTGGCTTAACTAACCCATGAGCAAAGCATTCCAATCCCCTGCTGGTTGCACATACTGAAATCTATGCAATTTGGCCAGTCAGTTAGACACTTACTCATAATATGTTACTCATTATGAGTTACAGCGACACTTGGAGACACTCATAGTATCAACATCCCCCATATCACCAGTGAGTGACTCAAACCATTGGCCCGCCTGTAGCGCACCCCAACACGGGAGAGGAGGGGAACCGCCTATTTAAATTTAAATCTAATTGGGTGAAGCGTTCACATGTCAACTTTCACAGGTCAACTGCTGGTGGCGTCAGCTCTGAAAGTAGAACAGCCCACGGAACAGAGCGCAGAGGAACTGAGGCTAACCGCGGGTAAACACCTGCACGATGAGAGGAATGCTTATCAACTCTGTCTCAGAATGTTAGTAGCTCTGTCTGCGTAGGTACAAATGACCTGCTATCTAGAAGAAAAAGAAACGCACACCTATTGAGACGAGGTGCTGGCTAGCGGAGTAGAAAGCTTGAAAATAAAAGAGAGCCGCACACTCTAGGAGCTCAGAAGCAAAAATATAATTACCAACGTTTCGACAGCCAAGCTGTCTTCATCAGGGTATCAAATGACCTGCTAGACATACATGTACTCACTCACACATACACACTGTTAAGGCTCTGCGTTCCATGTATTTGCGTCTCTCTCGCTCTCACACACACACACACACACACACACACACACACACACACACACACACACACACACACACACACACACAAAGAGAGAGAAAGAGAGAGAGAGAAGAACAGACCAATCAGTTAGGCCCTAGGGAATAATCTTCATGGTTAAAAAGGCAATTTTATGCAGTCTGGTGGGGATCATTAGAGACTAGTTACAGCTCATCCCTGAGGGATCCGACTGCGCCCTGAATATTGTTATTAGGTAGCCTAGTGGTTAGAGCGTTGGACAAGTAACCGAAAGGTCGCTGGGTGGAATCCCAAGCTGACAAGGTCAAATCTGTCATTCTCCCCCTGAACAAGGCATTTAAACCACTGTTCCTAGGCAGTCATTGAAAATAAGAATTTGTTCTTAACTGACTTGCTTAGTTAAATAAAGGTAAAAAAAATAATTTTAAAAACGTGGTGGTGTGCTATCTGTAGACATTGGAATCATTATTTTAATAATACTGCCTCCATGTGTCCACTGGCAGACCTACAGTTACTACATCACATTACCTCATCCTTCACGTGAAACCAGGGGGAATGACATCGCTGGCTGCCTCCTTCCCTACCCCTCAGTAGGACCTTCCTGGACCAATGTAGTGAGGACCTGAAATTAAGAGAACATTCAGCAGCATGTTGGCATTACCTCAATACTACAACAAATACTCTGAAGCCAAAATCATACCAATCACTTCGGCAGATCTCTTGCATAACGTGCACTGAGGAAGGCACTGTTCCGAAAACATTGGTGATACCCAATAAATCATTGGAAGTATATATATTATGCGACTTTATTTATTTAAACGCACCTCTCCATTTGTCAGCACCTCTGACTATTTTGGGTGTGCATTAACTGCTGCTTTTCATTTAAAAAATGATCCCAAATGCAACAAAACATTCTTGACACAGGATTAAAGTAGATTTATTTATTATAAACATTGGGAAGGCAAACGTGAAACACAATTGTCCTAATGTTCTGGGAGTTGGGGGTGCTGGATAACATTTGGATAATTGGAATAATACCCTTGAGAAGAATGTTGGCTTAATAATAACAGTATATTTGATATTATAATATTGGAGGATGATCAGAAAAAGCAAAGCATGCAAATACAATAACTGTACAGCCTAACATACACACATAGCAAGCACACACAATTTTGACATGCATGCCCAACACACACAATTTGACTTGACATGCATGCCCAACACACACACACACCACCTGGGTGGTCCATACCCATACAGGAAGCCATGGGTGGGCTACAGAGCCTTACTGAGTTCTAGGGGTAAGGCGCAGACACCCAAAAAGTATCATCCCATACGGAACATCCATTGATTGAATATGGGCTGATTCAGCCTTACAAATTTGTAAGTGTGCCACCGAGGTTCGGACCCTGGAAGGCAAACTAAAGAACAACATTTTAATAACAGTAGAGCAGCCTTTACTGAACTGGTTTGAGAACATTTGAAAATACTAAATACATGATAGAAAGCTAATGCCTTTATAGCATTGAATGTGGCTTTGTTGTGCCATTATAGAGTCAGCATTTGAACTTCATAACGTCCCGTTTGTTCAAGGGAAAACAAATATACAAGCAGTTATATATACATTATTTCCACATTGTTTCAGTGCTTGTTTTAAAGTATATATTTTTGTGTATGGTATTGGTTATTTTGCATACTCATTTCACTACCCTTACTTCAACTGCTTAAGATGGAATTGTTTTCCCATTTCAATCCACACAGGTAACCAAAATAAATTGATGTTTTGCACAAAGAGAAGAAATCACTAGCTTCATCAGTAGTAGTTATATAATCACATTTTCAATATAAATATGATATACTTTTGAGTACAGACTTGCAGAAGCCAAAATAAAGAACAATAGCAGTCATTAGTAGTCATTTTCTTGTGAAATCTCTAGGTATAAAACTAAATAATGTTTGCTTTTTTTCCCCCTCGTCACATGGGGGACATACTGGATCTTTTATGATCTTAGAGAGATATTTATTGGGAGAGGGTGCCAGGTTTAGCCTGGTCCCAGATCTGTCTGTGCTGTCCTGCCATCTCCTATTGCCAATGGGGCAGATCCAGAACTTGCACTTAAGTTGAATTTTCACTTAGTCATGTATTGATGTCAATGGGAGACTAAGTGTAAATTCAACTTAACTGGAAGCTAGGATTCACTCCATACACCATAGTAGTTGGCAAAACAGCACAAAAAGATTTGGGTACAAGTCTCGCAAAGGTTGGGTTTGCATTGGATCCCCGTTGTTTGAGCAGCACTCTGTACATGGCGAAGCCCAGCACGGCAAACACGGTGGCTCCCACGCTCACTCTCAACCAGAATGTGGAGCTCTTCAGGTCAGCCTGTGTCACATGTCTGAGAAGAGAGAGAAGGAAAGATACACAGAGAGAGAGAGAGAGAGAGAGGATCCAGAGACAGAAAGAGAGCGAGAGAAAAACAGTGAGACACATTACGTCAGAGACAACAACATGTAATGCTTTTACATAACCTCTCTGCTTACACAGATGATCACGATACATGCTACAGTGCATTCGGAAAGTATTCAGACCCCTTCCCCTTTTCCATATTTTGTAACGTTACAGCCTTATTCTAAAATGTATTTTAAAAATCCTCATCAATGTACACACAATACAGGTTTTTGACATTTTTGCAAATGTATAAAACTTTTTTTTTTAAACATACCTTACGTAAGTATTCAGACCCTTTGATATGAGACTCGAAATTGAGCTCAGGTGCATCTTGTTTCCATTGATCATCCTTGAGATATTTTTACAACTTGATTGGAGTCCACCTGCGGTAAATTCAATTGATTGGACATGATTTGGAAATGCACACACCTGTCTATATAAAAAGGTCCCAAAGTTGAAAGTGCATGACACGATGTCGAAGGAATTGTTCGTAGAGCTCCGAGACAGGATTGTGTCGAGGCACAGATATGGGGAAGGGTACCAAAAAATGTTCAAGAACACAGTGGCCTCCATAATTCTTAAATGGAAGAAGTTTGGAACCACCAAGACTCTTCCTAGTGCTGGCCGCCCGGACAAACTGAACAATCGGTGGAGAAGGGCATTGGTCAGGGAGGTGACCAAGAACCCGATGGTCACTCTGACAGAATTCCATAGTTCCTCTGTGGAGAAGGACAGACGGAAGGACAACCATCTCTGCAGCACTACACCTATCAGGCCTTTATGGAAGAGTGGCCAAACGGAAGCCACTCCTCAGTAAAAGGCACGACAGCCCGCTTGAAACAAGATTCTCTGGTCGGAAGAAACCAAGATTGAACTCTTTGGCCTGAATGCCAAGCGTCACGTCTGGAGGAAACCTGGCACCATCTCTACGGTGAAGCATGGTAGGTGGCAGTGGCAGGGACTGGGAGACTAGTCAGGTTCGAGGCAAAAATGAACGGAGCAAAGTAAAGAGAGATTCTTGATGAAAACCTGCTCCTGAGCGCTCAGGATCTCAGACTGGGGCGAAAGTTCGCCTTCCAACAGGACAACAACCCTAAGCATACAGCCAAGATAACGCAGGAGCGGCTTCGGGACAAGTCTCTGAATGCCCTTGAGTGGCCCAGCCAGAGCCCAGACTTAAACCCGATCAAACATCTCTGGAAAGACCTGGAAATAGCTGTGCAGCGACACTTCCCATCCAACCTGACAAAGCTTGAGAGGACCTGCAGAGAATAATGGGAGAAACTCCCCAAAAACAGGTGCGCCAAGCTTGCAGTGTCATACCCAAGAATAATCGAGTCTGTAATTGCTGCCAAAGGTGCTTCAACAAAGTACTGAGTAAAAGGTCTGAATATTTATGTAAATGTCATATTTCAGTTCGATGTTTTTTGAACATTTGTAAAAATGTCAAACAACCTGTTTTTGCTTTGTCATTATGGGGTAACGTGTTTAGATTGATGCAGTGGGAGAAATTGATGTAATCAATTTTAGAAGGCTGTAACGTAACAAAATGTGGAAAAAGTCAAGGGGTCTGAATACTTTCCGAATGCACTGTATGTAGGAATTCACTCAAAACAGTGTGGCTTTGAACCTCCGTACAGTCCTATGCACTAATCACAACTAAAGATGCCAAAAGATGAACGTCCAACAGGATGAACAGACAAGACAATAGAAATCTGCATTATTAGACTACATATGCATTATTCATTAATGAAGGGGAACATAACGAACAAAGTTGGAACAGAACAAGATGGTCAAACAAGTGACGAATGACAAAGAGAGAGGATCAAGGAACTCAGAATCCGGGAACGTTTGGGTGAGGCAAAAGAATAAGAGTGAGATGTCATGAAGATTTACATGAAAACAAACAGTGGTTTATGACAATCCACAGCCCAAACTCCAAAACAGGGTCAAAACAAAGGTGATGAACAGCAACTGAAGAAGAACAGGGACAAATGAAGAGGAGGATTGTGAAACAGAAGAGTTGGAAGGTCTCTGAAAGAGTAAGGACCTGCTGAGAATGGCGGTGTAGAGCTTGGCCTTCACTGTCTGCACCAGCTCTGAGTTGATGAAGTTCTGCAGGTGGCAGAAGGTGCATCTGTTACAGGTACACATACAGCGCAGCCGAGCATGACTAAGGAGAGAGGTGCGCGCACACACACACACACACACGTGTGCAAAGACACACATACACAGGCACAAAGAAGAAGAGAGTTAGATCAAAGACCGATGTCACCAGAAGGTTTGAGCTCTTTGGGCCATAGAGCTCATCTGTTATGGGGTTAAAAACCAAGAGCATCCACCCAGGAAGAGAGGAGGATAATTGTCTAATTGAACAAAGGGAGAGCATGACCATAAGTCTGATTCATTGTAATCTTCACCTCACACTGTTGGGGTTAGTAATCTCCAATTTTCACCATTGTTAAAATGTCCTTACGCCACCACAGAGTTAGAGGTCCATAGATTAAATAAAAATGCACGCGATTAAGTATGTGATACGTTGATGCTGTCCCCCATGTGTTGGCTACAGTTCTGAGGAGTACAGTTCAGATGAGTCCAGTCCACCGTGACAGAGAGGTGATCAGTGTGGACAACAGCCTGACAGAGTAGTGGGAAAAGGGGCACGCAAGGGCAGTAAACATACAATTGCAGCAAATGGCAAATTGAATACACCGTATTAACCACCACGTCTAACCAAGATGGTGGATACTGTTCACCCCAAGAGTCTCTATATTTCAATGTGAAATGGCACCAATTTGGGAAGTGAGGGATGAGGTAGAATTTAACAGCTAATGGGGCAGTTTTGGGGCTTGAGGTAGGAGCAGTTTTGGGGCAATAGGTTTTACAGCATGAGATGAGGTCTTAAAATATTTAAAATTATTTATTTTAGGGATTGTGGAGAGGGTTTAAGGGCTTACGGTAGAGCTTTACACGGAACCCAAACCAACTGCGCGCATGTGCCATCGTGCATAAATGTATTTTGTCCCCCCACACCAAACGCGATCACGACACGCAGGTTAAAGTATCAAAACAAACTCTGAACCAATGACATTAATTTGGGGACAGGTCGAAAAGCATTAAACATGTATGGCAATTTAGCTAGTTAGCTTGCACTTGCTAGCTAATTTGTCCTATTTAGCTAGCTTGATGTTGCTAGCTAATTTGTCCTGGGATATAAACATGGAGTTGTTATTTTACCTGAAATGCACAAGGTCCTCTACTCCGACAATTAATCCAAACATAAAACGGCCAAACGAATCGTTTCTAGTCATCTCTCCTCCTTCCAGACTTTTTCATCTTTGAACTTATATGGTGATCAGCATCTAAACTTTCATAGTATTACCACAACTACCGGCAAAACAGTTTGTCTTTCAATCACCCACGTGGGTATAACCAATGAGAAGATGGCACGTGGGTACCTGCTTATATAAACCAATGAGGAGATGGGAGAGGCAGGACTTTCAGCACGATCTGCGTCAGAAATAGAAAGGAGTTCTATTTTAGCCCTTGGCATCGCAGACTCTCGTTGGCGCAATAATTGAATAACATGGATTTCAAAATGTATTTTGCGACGCACACGATGTGTCCGGTCTGGTCAGCATGTTAGGGTTTGAGCGAGGGATGTTAAGGTTCGACACGGGGCCTAAAACAACCGAGTGACCCACTACCCACGGGTGCATGGCCATGGTGGTGAGTTTGGTGTAGATGTCTTTGCAGGGTGCGTCTGCCGTGTTGCAGGTGAAGGCCTGTGGAGGGGGCATCTTGTGCTTCCTACAGAACTCCAGAGGGGTGAGGGCGTAGAGCTGCTTGGTCTCCTGGAGGTCCGACTTGGCTGCGATCATCATGCACGGCGTCTTGGTGTCCATGAAGTACTGCTGCAAAAGGCAGAGGGATATTGTTATTGGACACTGTCGTATTCCATTCAGCAATATACTTTTTTAAAAGACAATGAAAATATGTAAATGCTCCAAAGAAGCACATATTGGTAATAATATGGTAATAACAGATGGTTTCCGCTTTAAAAACATTTACTTTCATTCAGTGGTACTGTAGATTAGAATAGTATTGCCATCTTGAAAGACTAAATAGACAAACAGGGATGGTAGAAGGACTGGTTGTAAACAGCACATACCTTGAAGACTCTGGCGCAGTACTCGAACGAGTGGGGGTTGCTGGCGTCGCACGCCAGACACACAATGTCACAAGCCTGGTCAGCGTCCGAGAGGACGTCAAAGTCTGGGAAGACCTCGTGGAGCTGAGGGAGAGTAGAGGAAACAAAATGGAAGAAGGTAATGAACACACAGAAACACAGACAACTTTTAGACTGAAAAGCTGTGGACAAATAAACACCATCGAGTCGATTAAGAGTTAGTCAAAACAGACGACTCACCAGCAGGTATTTCTCCTGACCATACACATATGCAGTGCTGATAGCATAGTAGGACATATGCTCTTCGCTAATGATGTTTTGACGCTGAGAGAAAAAAGGAGGGTGAAAAATGACTTCAAACAATAAAGTTGACCAATACCGAGAGGAATTCCAAAAAGTTTTAAACAGGCAGAAGACGGAAGTATTTGGAGTTGCGCGGAGTTGTTCAAATGTTTCTTCCATCCAGGGAAGTTTTCCTTGCCACCGACTTACAACTTAGTCTTTGAGGGAATGAATGAATGTTGACACTGACCATGAGGTTTCTTCCGAGGAAGGCTTGCAGGAAGCCACTCTTGCCACTGCCGTTGTCCCCGAAGACGTTACAGCGGAACACACTGCGCTGGGTCTGCTTCTTCTGCAGGTCAATCTTCTTGTCCCTCGTCACTGTAGAGCGGAGAGGACACACACACTCTGTTAAGTGTATACAGCAAATGAAAGTATATGAATGAATGCTGTGGATGTCTTTAGTCCTCTGCAGAATGTGGTTTCAGTAAGAGTAACTTCGTCCCTCCTCTCTAGATAGAGAAGTTAGTACAACATGAAGTTCTAACACGCAATGTTTACTGGTTGGCTGTAGACTAGAGCTTACAGCTAACGTTGGTATCAGTCATCTTCGTCTTCTATACTGTTCACTCAAATACGACAAGGTTCCAGTTTAACAACGTTTACTCAACAGTATTAGCACAAAGCATGGCGGCCATTGCACTCAGGCCAGGTTCATCTACAACGAGACTCCTGCGCAGGCGCACTAATGACAGAGTGATGGCACCGTAATAACAGAAATGTAGGGATACTTAAAACATGAACTTAACAATCTCCCACTTTTCTTTAGAGACAAATAAAACATCAACAACATAATTAAATGTCCCCAGTATTATTTAAGTTACCCATTACAGATGGGTTGTGTGACAAAGTTTTTATTTGTATTACTCAAGCTGTCACTGAGTGCCTTTAGGAGCACAATACGGAATGCTCCCTTTTTAGTCAGACTAGAATCCGCTGGATTCTCTGTGCTTGAATAAGTTCCTTGATGCTGCTAATCTCAAGACGAAGTCTTTTCTCTGTGACAGACTTGGTTGACTTGACAGCATCAGCTAAGGAGTAGTTGTCAGTGACACAAACTAAAGGTAGAATGTGCAGTTTTGTCTCACCAGCGGTAGGCTCCGAGAACAGAGTTGCTAAAAAGATAGAGCAAGGGTTTCTCCAGCAAGTGTGCTTCGGACAACCCTTCTGATCCTCTTTGACTGCCAACAGATGGGTGAGAATCTTCCTCCTTCACCCATTAACACAATTAGATGCCCACCTTGTGTGCCTCCATCTGTAAGGTGCCCTAGGGAAGCATCACTGAAGACAACTAGTTTCAGAGTCATCTTTTCCAACATGCTGAAACTTTAGTCACTTGTTGTGATTTCAGTTTACGAACAACTTTGTTTGCCTCATGAATGGTTTGTACAGTGGCGTGTTTTGTGTTGGATGCCAAGTTGCAGCCATCAAACATTACATCTACTCTGTCTAGCAACCCATAGAATTTGAATAATCTTTGACCTCAATTGATCAACTTCAATTCCACAGAGAAGGGAATTCCTTTGTAAGGCTCTTGAAGAATCCATGTGGATAGGTTGAAGATTCTTGATATAGCTCTCCTGTTGCATCAGTATTGTTAGGCCAACTGTAATAAACTCCATGCCAACATAACAAAAATGATCATGCTCCTCACGGCCGACCTGGAAAACAGCTTTGAGGTGTGGAATCACAGTTGAAGCAAAGGTCTGTGAGCCACCCCAGATGAAGTCATCAACATGACAGGCAAGTACTCCAGTCACATTGCAGTCTTGATCAAGCCAATAGAAGCCTGCAGGATCCACGTGTGACATGTTTCCACCTGTACTCAGCATTGTTGCCTTGACCTTGTTGTACCAGTAGAGTGATGCATCTGCCAGGCCATACACACACTTTGTTTTAGTTTCCACAGTGTTCCTTCACTCTTAGCTTTAGGCGGAGGTTGGATGTGAATGTCCCTTGACAGCTCTGTTCCCTGCAAAAATGCAGATTTGATGTCTATTGAATGAAGTTAACATTTTTTTCTGGCAGATCACTGTCAGCAGCAATCTGAGTGAATCTGAGGCGCATGTCGGTGAATATTTTTGGAGTTCTTAGCAGCCAGCTCCTCAAAACCTCTTGCCACTAGATGTGCTTTTGGCACTATTCCAGGTAAGGATTCTTTAAAGGGCACACACCCACCTTGTTGAGACACATTTTTGGCCAATGTCTTTGACTTCCTCAAACACTAAAATTTTCCTCCAATTACTGAGCTCTTCTAGCTTAGCTGGGTCAAATGACATGTCCTTTGTTTCAAGTACGTCATCATTTTGAATGTAATGCTGTTTTTCTCGATTTTCCATTGGTTCAATTCTCAGATTATGTGACAGTTCAGCTGACCCTGTTGTACCAGGAAGTGTAGCTGGTTCTGAATACTGCAAGTTGTACCAGTTCTGGTGTTTTCCTTTGGCTTTTCCTGCTCGTCCAATGACGGTTGCTGTATGTGGAATACCACTTTCTTGGTCCATGTATTTAACAGTTTGTTCAGTTTTCAGATGGGAACAACCATGTTGGCTTAACACATGTGGCTGTGGTTGAATGTTTTCCTCATTTGAACGCTCAACAGTATTACCTGTGTCATGGTTGAAGGTCTCTGCTTCATTTCCTGTGTCAGGTTCAGTGTCCTTATCCTTGGATGCGACATCTGGTACAGTTGAAGTCAGAAGTTTACATACACTTAGGTTGGAGTCATTAAAACTCGTTTTTCAACCACTCCACAAATTTATTGTTAACAAACTATAGTTTTGGCAAGTCGGTTAGGACATCTACTTTGTGCATGACACAAGTAATTTTACCAACAATTGTTTACAGACAGATTATTTCACTGTATCACAATTCCAGTGGGTCAGAAGTTTACATACACTAAGTTGACTGTGTCTCTAAACAGCTTGGAAAATTCCAGAAAATGATGTCATGGTTTTAGAAGCTCCTCAGTAAAAGGCAGCTCCTGACCTCAATCCTATTGAACATTTGTGGGCAGAACTGAAAAAGCGTGTGTGAGCAAGGAGGCCTACAAACTTGACTCAGTTACACCAGCTCTGTCAGGAGGAATGGGCCAAAATTCACCCAACTAATTGTGAGAAGCTTGTGGAAGGCTACCTGAAATGTTTGACCCAAGTTAAACAATTTAAAGGCAATGCTGCCAAATACTAATTGAGCGTATGTCAATTTCTGACCCACTGGGAATGTGATGAAATAAATACAAGCTGAAATAAATCATTCTCTCTATTATTCTGCCAGCAGCATACCACCCTGCATACCCCTGCTGGTTTGCTTCTGAAGCTAAGCAGGGTTGGTCCTGGTCAGTCCCCAGATGGGAGACCAGATGCTGCTGGAAGTGGTGTTGGAGGGCCAGTAGGAGGCACTCTTTCCTCTGGTCTAAAAAAAGAAATATCCCAATGCCCCAGGGCAGTGATTGGGGACACTGCCCTGTGTAGGATGGGACGTTAAACAGGTGTCCTGACTCTCTGAGATCATTAAAGATCCCATGGCACTTATCGTAAGAGTAGGGGTGTTAACCCCGGTGTCCTGGCTAAATTCCCAATCTGGCTCTCATAGTCACCTAATAATCCCCAGTTTACAATTGGCTCATTCATCCCCCTCCTCTCCCCTGTAACTATTCCCCAGGTTGTTGCTGCAAATGAGAATGTGTCCTCAGTCAACTTACCTGGTAAAATAACAGAAAAATAAAAATATACTATTATTCTGACATTTCACATTCTTAAAATAAAGTGGTGATCCTAACTGACTTAAAACAGGCAATTTTTACTAGGATTAAATGTCAGGAATGGTGAAAAACTAAGTTTAAATGTATTTGACTATGGTGTATGTAAACTTCAGACTTCAACTGTAGGTTTGTGTCTGTTAATGTGTCCTTTTTGTTATTTTCATTAGGAGGCTGATTCTCACCTCCATCTTGTTGATAATTTACTTTCCACAATCTTGAGTGATGCACCCTGACAATGGTGCCTCCGGGCCTCACAAATATCACCACACTATCTTGGCCAATGACTACTCCCAGTCCTTTCCACTCTTGACAGTCAACTCGTTTGTAGTACACTTTGTTTCCAGTCTCGTACTTCTCATTGGTGGGTCGAAGCGGTTTACACAGAGCCCTGTAAATTCTCTCTGAACACTGCTTCAGTGAACGCTTTTCTCGCTGTATGTAGTGCTGAAAGGTGCTGTCCCACCCATGCACTCACACTGGTCCCTTCTAGTGCTGGTGGCTTGTCAGACAGTACAGAGGGAAGATCCAACACTAGTTGGAGCAGAACATTATGAACATTATGCATTGAGTTTTCTGCCATCAAAGCCCAATCTAGGGCTGTTTCCCAGTCACAGTTTACTGTATTTCTGACATGTCTCACAACTGTTAACTATCTGCCGTAGAATGTAAATACATCTTTATTTCCAGAGCGGATGAGTAACTTCTGAAGTCTGTCAACTGTAGCATGTCCAAACTGTTTGTGAAGCTTTAACAATACTTTGTGTTTCTCCTCTGTGATCATGTTCTCTGTGACTGTCAGAATCTCCATGTGCTCTGTGTCAGTCAGAATCTCATTGTTTACATGGACTCCTTTGTCTAAAATGTTTACACAATAGTGGACTGAGGTAGTAAGTTCAAGAGTCACTGGTTGTTTAAACATCACTGCTTTGTCATTTTTTCTGTCTAGTACAGCGCCTGCTTTCTTGAGGGAAGCTTTGCTTAATAGTAAGGGGATATCTGTAGGGACCACCTCAGTTTCAATGTGACACTTAGTCTGACCAATGTTTGCTGGTATCTTGACTCTCTTGGTAGAATGGTCAATTCTCCCATCTCCAAATTTGAAAGCGCTGTTGCTTGGTGTGTCAATTCATATTTAGTTCACAGACATAGTTATCGAGCCATTTTGCACCACAAACTGTGTGTGTACATGCAGTATCAATCACAGCAGATCCTATGGATTCAACTATAACGATCTCAGTATCAGAAGCAGATTGGTTTGAAAACAGTAATGATATACTGCTCTGTGTTTACATTTTCCTCTGTTAGTTTAACTTGTTTTTACAAGGTCAGTCTTTAACCCAATGGTAAGTGCTTTGACAAATAGCACATTTTGATATCCTTCCATATCTGTCCAGCGGATTTGTGCCGGGCAAAGGCGCCCTCGTCTGGTTGTCTTGAGAACGTGACTTTTGGCACCTTTTTTATGCTGCTCAGTGTAATATGCTGCGTCACTCACTTGCATTCCATCTGTTATTGGGGGGACAGACGTCTTTTCACTAAAACATTTTTTTTAGTGCCGACTTCATTGATGCAAAAGTCAGCACAGTGCAAGCAGTCAAAGCCAACAGTTTCTCCCTACCATCCAGACAGGCAGTATCTAACAACAAAGCTAACACTGCATCCGGGAGAACCATCTCGTACTTGAGCATCCTATGGTACCTCTGTTCGAAATAAATTATGTAGTCCGTTATTGCAACTGAAATGTCTCTAGTAACACTGTCAAAGTTAGCATATGCCTGGTAGGAGCGGTCTTTCTCCTTTCTATGAAACACAGAATCCAGTGCTCTGATCCCATACCGTCATCCTTTTCAAATCCTCAACGGGTATTTCCAATGCTGTATCTCTCGCTGTTCCTTCAAGCGATAATACCACCGCAAGTGCTTACTTTTTCTTGTCCAGATTAGTAACCCGTGTCCAGATTCCAAGTTCATTTTTCCAACTTTCATACGACCTCGTCTCGTCGAAGCGAGGTGGGACATTGTAATTACTAACCATCCTCTGCTACCAATGTAACTAAAATACGACAAGGTTCCAATTTAACAACGTCTACTCAACCATATTAGCACAATACATGACTGCCATTGCACTCAGGCCAGGTTAATCTACAACGAGACTCCTGCGCAGGCGCACTAATAACACTGTAATATATACACTATCCCACATTCAGAGCCATATCTATAGGTCTCTGCTCATATCTAATATAGCGGTCGTCTCAGTTGCCATGACAATGGGCTGTCCTCCCACCTGTGATGGCCGCTGCCTGGGACTCCTGCTCAGAGATGATGGAGTAACCAAGGTAACCCAGGTACTCCAGGCAGCGCTGGACATCCAGGTAGGTGGTCAACCTGGGCACAGGGAAACACAGAGGAGTGAATGGAAACTGTCATACACTTTAAGAAACACTGTCTTGGGGGTTCATTCAGACTTTCATGGTTTAGATAAAGTAACAATACACTTTGTGGATTTAACACAGCAGAACATCTCTCTTGTGTGTGTGTTTGTGTGTGTCTGTCTGTGTCTGTTCAAGTGTGATAAGGACCAATTGGAATCCAAGCTTCAAGATTGTTTTGATCATGCGGACTGGGATATGTTCCGGGTAGCCTCAGAGAATAATATTGATTTATACGCTGATTTGGTGAGTGAGTTTATAAGAAAGTGCATAGGAGATATTGTACCCACTGTGACTATTAAAACCTACCCTAACCAGAAGCCGTGGATAGATGGCGGCATTCGTGCAAAACTGAAAGCGCGAACCACCGCATTTAACCATGGAAAGAGGTCTGGGAATATGGCCGAATACAAACAGTGTAGTTATTCCCATCGCAATCAAACAAGCAAAATTTCAGTATAGAGACAAAGTGGAGTCGCAATTCAACAGCTCAGACAAGACGAATGTGGCAGGGTCTACAGACAATCACAGACTACAAAAAGAAAGCCAGCCAAGTCACGGATACCGACGTCTTGCTTCCAGACAAACTGGACAACTTCTTTGCCCGCTTTGAGGATAATACAGTGCCACCAACGCGGTCTGCTACCAAGGACTGTGGGCTCTCCTTCTCAGTGGCCGACGTGAGTAAGACATTTAAACGCGTTAACCCTCACAAGGCTGCCGGCCCAGACGGCATTCCTAGCTGCGTCCTCAGAGCATGCACAGCATTTTATAACAAAGTCCATCCTCCTGGATGTTCATGACAAACAACAGATGTATGGAATGGGTCACAAGGTTACTAATAATTCACAGCAAACAGTATCTGCTGTAAATACTGTCCTTATTGTGTAGAGACCAGGGTCTGGCCCCCAACTCCATACTGGAGCCATCTCGCCCTTGTACCCCAGTACACAAACATTAACTCATTCTCTGGAATGCGGTACCACCCAAAGACATAATAAATCTGCTGTCAGTGTTAAATCTCCCAGAGGCCCACTTCAGTTCAGACAGACACAATAGAGTTATAAGAACTATTTTTTGTTGCATAAAACAACCATTTGATGCAATTACGGCATTACAACATAATCTTGCAATTTTGCCCTCACATGACATATTAAATCTCTCCCTATCCCAGTCTGCTGTCCCCACATGTTTCAATATGGCCTCCATTGTTCCTGTACCCAAGAAGGCTAAGGTAACTGAACTAAATGACTATCGCCCCATAGCACACACTTCTGTCATCATGAAGTGCTTTGAGAGACTAGTTAAGGATCATATCATCTCCACCTTACCTGTCACCCTAGACCCACTTCAATTTGCATACAGACCCAATAGGTCCACAGATGATGCAATCGCCATCACACTGCCCTACCATCTGGACAAGACGAATACCTATGTAAGAATGCTGTTCATTGACTACAGCTCAGCATTCAACACCATAGTACCCTCCAAGCTCATCATTAAGCTTGAGGTCCTGGGTCTCAACCCCACCCTGTGCAACTGGGTCCTGGACTTCCCGAAGGGCCGCCCCCAGGTGGTGAAGGTAGGAAACATCTCCACTTCGCTGACCCTCAACACTGGGGCCCCACAGGGGTGCGTTCTCAGCCCCCTCCTGTACTCCCTATTCACCCATGACTACGTGGCCATGCACGCCTCCAACTCAATCATCAAGTTTGCAGACGACACAACAGTAGTGGGCTTGATTACCAACAATGACGAGACAGCCTATAGGCAGGAGGTGAGGGCACTCGGAGTGTGGTGTCAGGACAACAACCTCTCACTCAAAGTCAACAAAACAAAAGGAGATGATCGTGGACTTCAGGAAACAGCAGAGGGAGCACCCCCCTATCCACATCGACGGAACAGCAGCGGAGAAGGTGGAAAGCTTCAAGTTCCTCGGCGTACACATCACAGACAACCTGAAATGGTCCACCCACACATACAGTGTTGTGAAGGTGGTGCAAAACCCTTAAACCCTCACACACTTTAACAGATGCACATTTGAGAGCATCCTGTCGGGCTGTATCACCAACTGGTACAGAAACTGCACAGCCCTCAACCGCAAGGCTCTACAGAGGGTGGTGCGGTCTGTACAACGCATCAGGTAAACTACCTCCAGGACGCCTACAGCACCCGATGTCACAGGAAGGCCAAAAAGATCAAAGACAACAACCACCCGAGCCACTGCCTGTTCACACTGCTACCATCCAGAATGCGAGATCAATACAGGTGCATCAAAGATGGACCGAGAAAAATAGCTTCTCTCTGAAGGCCATCAGACTGTTAAACAGACATCACTAACACAGAGAGGCTGCTGCCTACATACAGACTTTAATAAATGGATCACTAGTCAGTTTAATAATGCCACTTTAATAATGTTTACATATCTTGCATGACTCATTTCATATGTATATACTGTATTTTATACCATCTATTGCATCTTGCCTATGCTGCTCGGTCATCACTCATCAATTTATTTATATGTATATATTCTTATTCCATTCCTTTACTTAGATTTGTGTGTATTAGGTAGTTGTTAGATATTGCTGCACTGTCAGAACTAGAAGCACAAGCATTTTGCTACACTCGCAATAACATCTGCTAACCATGTGTATGTGATCAATAAAATTTGATTTGAGTGCGTGTCTGTCTGTCTGTCTGTGCGTTTTCAGGTCGGTCTGTCTGTCTGTGCGTTTTCTGGTCGGTCTGTGTGTGTCTGTATAGATAGATGCCTGTCTGTGTGTGTTTGTATAGATGCCGGTCTGGGTGTGTCTGTATAGATGCCGGTCTGGGTGTGTCTGTATAGATGCCTGTCTGCCTGTGCGTGTGGTGGTAACCTACGTCCACTGGGACAGGTAGCCCTGGTAGGTGATCCAGCCTTTGTCGTTGGTGCACACCGTGTTGTTGACTTCGAGACCCCAGGGCATGTAAGGGAACACGTCAAACAGGTCCTTCAGCTCCTCTGGGGACTGGGCACAGTCCCGATCCTGAAAAACACACACACCTCACGGGTCATTGGCATCTAGAACATTAGGACACACACTAGCTTGACCACTCGATTTATTGTTCATTCACTGCCAGCAGGGTTTAGAAACGGTTTGACTTTTGTTAGTCTGAAATGTTGGCTCCAAATTCAAATGGCATAATTTACCACAGGAAAGGTCAATACCTTGTCATGTTTGTCGAAGACACTCTGGAGGAAGAGGTAGGCATTGTAATTCAGCTCGGTGGTGCAGTCTGGAGGTATTTTCAACCTGGAGGTACAGTAGAGGTGGGGAACACACACACACACGCACGCACGCACACACACACACACACAACAGTTAGATGGAGAATCCTGGAAAGATTACGAGATAAATAAGAACACAGATTCAATTATGGTGTCCTCAATGGACGCTCTGCAGGGGGGAGAGAGAGAGACTTGTGGGTAATTGAGGTCAGAGCCAGAAGGGGGATGATGTTAATCCTGACTGTACTGGGGTTTAGTGGCTCGTCTCAATCTGAAAGAAGGGAGGCAGACATATTTTGTTGTACTGGGTGAAGCCTAAGTGTATTTCTGCATGGGAATCAATGTTGATATTTATTAGTACGTATTGGAAGTCTCTAAGGCTCAGATCGTCCCGAGGAAGACAAAGGCAATAAAAGCATGATGAACTAAGCACACGGAACAGTCAATATCTGTGCCTGTGGGTAGAGGTAGAGGTAAAGACATGCACACTAATAGGTAGGCCTGGTAATTGCCACAATACAATATTACCACGATACGTAATTGCGATTCGATACTGTTTTTATTGCGATTTGATTTTCCAAACATACTGCTCACCATGTTTGCTGCAGAGGGACAAGAGAAAACTAGTTTTGATCAGTCATTGAAAGAAAAAAAAACGTTGAAAAATTGTCTCCCTATTTAAAAAGAAGATTGAGAACAAGCTATGAAGGAAAAATACTGGAGTCTTGGTGCAGGTACAGGCAACTAGCGTAAAAATTATATTTTACGATATTGTCAAAATGATACAATATTTCATCAATAATAACATACCGATATGAAACTGTATTGATTTCCCCTCCCCATCACTAATATGGGAAATAGTTTGTTGGTATGGGTGTAGAAGCAGACAGTACACCCTGGAGGAACAGGTTGTAGTGGACGTGCAGAAACAGGCAGCACACTCACGTGAGTGGGAACAGGTTGTAGTGGACCTGCAGAAACAGGCAGCACACTCACGTGAGTGGGAACAGGTTGTAGTGGACGTGTAGAAACAGGCAGCACACTCACGTGAGTGGGAACAGGTTGTAGTGGACCTGCAGAAACAGGCAGCATACTCACGTGAGTGGGAACAGGTTGTAGTGGACCTGCAGAAACAGGCAGCATACTCACGTGAGTGGGAACAGGTTGTAGTGGACGTGTAGAAACAGGCAGCATACTCACGTGAGTGGGAACAGGTTGTAGTGGACCTGCAGAAACAGGCAGCATACTCACGTGAGTGGGAACAGGTTGTAGTAGACCTGCAGAAACAGGCAGCATACTCACGTGAGTGGGAACAGGTTGTAGTGGACCTGCAGAAACAGGCAGCATACTCACGTGAGTGGGAACAGGTAGTCCTGGTGGAGTTCCAGGTCGTCGTCATAGCCAAACCTCCTGAGGACCGTCCAGGTGGTCTCATGTCTCCCCCTCTGGATGAATAGGGTGTGGAGGAACAGGAACCCTGAGGACCACCACCATGATATAGGTCAACTACAGTGTGTGTGTGTGTGTGTGTGTGTGTTCGGAATGTGGAATATGGGGACATTATTCAAACATACCCCAACATGCTCAAACATGGTGCTTCAGAAAGGTGTGCCTAGTTTTATAAGAAATGCAGGACTGAGATGTCAAAGAAACAGATAATTACACACATTTGGATCAACAGGAAGTTCATTGTCTTCGCTCCCTCCCTTTGTCAATAGAGCATACCTTAGAGAGTGAGGCCGTTGTCACACACACCGTCGATCACATTGTTCCTCACAACGTTCTTCACATCCTCCAGAGCCTGAGACGCCAGTGGGGCATGCCCTCTGCACACGCACACACACAAACACATCCCCAAAGCTGACAAGGAAAACACTGAAATAACTATTTGAACCCTTCACCTGAAAGGAAAAGGGCTAGTGAACTTGTTAGTGCACTTGTTCTGCTGACGGAGTCAGAGTCACAGAGTTGAAAACTCACCTGGAAGAAGTTGAGCTCGTTATCATTGAGAATCCCATCGTTGTCCAGGTCTGACACCTTGAATATGTGAGTCAGCGCTTTGATGCAAGCAGGCTTCATCTGGGAATCAAGTCCAATCAACAGTATAATGACACAGTTGGCCTCAAACTAAATGTGAGACTTTATGAACAATTCTTATTCTGTAACATTCTGTCAACAGGGCATCTTCACTCTTTACCCATTTCTCCTCTGGACAGTATAAAGGGCCAGTGGGGTGCAGGACAGCCTTTTGGGCGTAGTACAACAACTCAGATATGTTCTTTAGGTTCTTTGCTGAACACTAAAATAAAAAGTTACGGAAATACAGAAGGAAGAACATACAAAATATGAATTTCATTCATCCTGAACTAATATTTACCAACATACCAAAAAAACAACACAGTTCCTGTGCAGAACTAAAATACCTAAATACTTAAAGTTGGAATCTTTAAAATTTGTGAAAACAGCCACGTCCATTTGGGATATTACAACAACAAAGAAGTTAGTGCAAACAACGAACATTTCAAGCTGCTCGACGCACCTCACCTCTGTTTCGTCCACAAAACAATAACAAAGGTGCTGAGATGCGGATTCCATCTTTAAGCCGTCCACGGCAAACTCCCTCTCTTTCCACTAGATGGGTCAGGAAAGTGAGAGTTGTTTACAGTAGAGTATAGTAGTGTTCAAGATCGGTCTCCATAGTGACCTGGCTGGCTGGGGCCTGGGAGGATCTACCAGCCGGGGATTGGTCTGAGGGATAAGCCAATACTAATTAGACAGTCTGTGAAACATGGAGGAGTTAGCAGCCAAGCTGAACTGTGGACATGCCTCTATGGCTAGCTGGGTGGAGGAGAGCCATGGGGGTCAAACTCCAGGCTTGATTGGATCAGTTTGATTGTCAAGTCTGTTTCCTTGAATTGACAATCAAACGTATCCATAGTACACCTCTTGGACGAGGAGCACACACACGCACATTGACACGCAACCTGTCCATTAGGCTCAATATTTCTCGAAAAATGCATGTAGACTGACATACCGACTTGAGCAAGCTATAGAAATCCCTTAGCAATAGCTCCATTAAGAGTCTAGACTGAAACCAATACCACACTGACCCGTGCGTCACGCTGAGCACATGATTGACCCATGAAATTCCCACCATGAGAAAAATAGCATGAAGCATGTCTGGGTGAAGGTCATACTCATATATAATGCCCAACATAGACTATAGAACCAAAGTGCATATACAGTAAACAAGCACAACATATAGTCTTAGTGTATATAGTCTTTGTATGGACTCACTGTCACCTTGCATGATGACGGTAAAAGCTACAGAGATAGAGAACGTCAAGCTGGGACCAGCTTTAAACCCTACAAATTTAGATTTACAACATGTAACCTTTGTAAGCTGTATAGCAGCACACCAAAAGCTGTACAGGCTGTAGAAGGACTGCTACAATATAAGCACCACCCCTGCTATACATCTTTAATAGATACTGGAACTGTTCAAGCTACTCTTTAAACAATTCATTGATTTATCGTCAGTGCAGCCCCCTGTGCTACATCTGGAGGTGTATCACTCCTCTGTAAGAGCGATAAGTGCAGTGGTGTGAAATACTTAAGTAAAAATAAAGTATTACTTAAGTCGTTTTCTTGGGTTATCTGTACTTCACTATTTGTATATTTTTTTTACTACTTTTACTTCACTACATTCCTAAGGAAAACAACGTACAGTTGAAGTCGGACGTTTACATACATCTTAGCCAAATACATTTAAACTCAGTTTCACAATTCCTGACATTTAATCCAAGTAAAAATTCCCTGTCTTAGGTCAGTTAGGATCACCACTTTATTTTATGAATGTGAAATGTCAGAATAATAGTAGAGAGAATGATTTATTTCAGCTTTTCTTTCTTTCATCACATTCCCAGTGGGTCAGAAGTTTACATACACTCAATTAGTATTTGGTAGCGTTGCCTTTAATTGTTTAACTTGGGTCAAACGTTTTGGGTAGCCTTCCACAAGCGTCCCTCAATAATTTGGGTGAGTTTTAGCCCATTCCTCCTGACAGAGCTGGTGTAACTGAGTCAGGTTTGTAGGCCTCACACACGCTTTTTCAGTTCTGCCCACAAATTAACTATATGATTGAGGTCAGGGCTTTGTGATGGCCACTCCAATACTTTGACTTTGTTGTCCTTAAGCCATTTTGCCACAACGCATGCTTGGGGTCATTGTCCATTTGGAAGACCCATTTGCGACCAAGCTTTAACTTCCTGACTGATGTCTTGAGATGTTGCTTCAATATATCCACATCATTTCCCTACCTCATGATGCCATCTATTTTGTGAAGTGCACCAGTCCCTCCTGCAGCAAAGCACCCCCACAACATGATGCTGCCACCCCCGTGCTTCACGTTTGGGATGGTGTTCTTCTACTTGCAAGAATCCCCCTTTCTCCTCCAAACATAACGATGCTCATTATGGCCAAACAGTTCTATTTATGTTTCATCAGACCAGAGGACATTTCTCCAAAAAGTACAATCTTTGTCCCCATGTGCAGTTGCAAATCGTAGTCTGGCTTTTTTGTGGCGGTTTTGGAGCAGTGATTTCTTCCTTGCTGAGCGGCCTTTCAGGTTATGTCGATAAAAGACTAATTTTACTGTGGATATAGATACATTTGTACCTGTTTCCTCCAGCATCTTCACAAGGTCCTTTGCTGTTGTTCTGGGATTGATTTTGTACTTTTCTGACCAAAGTATGTTCATCTCGAGGAGACATTATGCGTCTCCTTCCTGAGCGGTATGATGACTGCGTGGTACCATGGTGTTTATACTTGCGTACTATTGTTTGTACAGATGAACGTTGTACCTTCAGGCATTTGGAAATTGTGGAGGTCTACAATTTTTTTCTGAGGTCTGATTCTGGCTGATTTCTTTTGATTTTCCCATGATGTCAAGCAAAGAGGCACTGCGTTTGAAGGTAGGCCTTGAAATACATCCACAGGTACACCTCCAATTGACTCAAATTATGTCAATTAGCCTATCAGAAGCTTCTAAAGCCATGACATCATTTTCTGGAAAGCTGTTTAAAAGGCACAGTCAGTGTTTGTAAACTTCTGACCCACTGGAATTGTGATACAGTGAAATAATCTGTTAGTAAACAATTGTTGGAAAAAATGACTTGTGTCATGCACAAAGTAGATGTCCTAACCGACTATAGTTTGTTAACAATAATTTTGTGGAGTGGTTGAAAAATGAGTTTTAATGACTCGAACCAAAAAGTGTACGTAAACTTCCGACTTCAACTATACTTTTTACTCCATACATTTTCCATGACACCCAAAAGTACTCGTTACATTTTGAATGCTTAGCAGGACAGGACAATTGTCTAATTCACACCCTAATACCTGGTCATCCTGACAGCCTCTAATCTGGCGGACTCACTAAACAAACATTCTTTGTTAATAAATTATGTCTGAGTGTTGGAGTGTGCCTCTAGCTATCCGTAAATTAAGAAAACAAGAAAATGGTGCCATCTGGTTTGCTTAATATAAGGAATTAGAAATTATTTATAATTTTTACTTTTGATGATCAAGTATATTTAAAACTAAATAATTTTAGACTTTTACTCAAGTAGTATTTTACTGGGTGACTCACTTTTACTTGAGTAATTTTCTATGAAGGCATCTTTACTTTTACTCAAGTGTAACAATTGGGTACTTTTTTTCGAGTGGTGCACAATTTGATTGCCTTGCAGTTCTCCAGCTGTATCCACTGAAAGCGTGCGAGGTTCAAGTCACAAGGGCAGGGGGTACAGGATGGGCCGCAGAGCCACGCAAAGAAGACGGACCTAGCCCATGGGGAAGGGAGGAGGAAGGGGGGGGGCACAGAGCAACACCTTGAAGGGCATTGCGCTGATAATAGCGCTGATAGTTTTGGTTATCCTGACCTGGACACCAGTATTATAATGGTCCATTATGGACTATTAGCAGGACAATATACCGTTACCAACACCTCTCTGTGTTGGTGGCGCAGCTGTCTAAGACACTGCATCGCAAAATGCTCTTAGTGTGACCTTTATTTAACTCGGCAAGTTAGTTAAGAACAAATTCTTATTTACAAGAACAGCTTTCTCCTTCCTCCCCGTCGGGGAATTGAACCCCGGTCTCCCACGCGCCCGTACGACACAGGTATTCTTTAGCTAAATAGCCCAGTACTGTAGCCGACCGTCACGTTGTACAGAGCCATATTTTCTGTTCCATCCTAATGGAAACCCAGAGGGTTTTTCATTTTTCTTGGAATAGAAACACCATAATATTAATCAAATTAGCATTAATGGTACCAGTGATTAAATAACGTGCCATAGAATTCTGCAGCACCACACAAGCTGTGCCGCAGTACGCTGCAACTTTTAAAGGACGAACCACTGTAGGTCAGTGGCTTTTAGCCAGCAGCCTCTATGCAATATCTGGTGATGCATCACTACTCTGGGTAGTGAAGTCACAGTGCTACAACACAGTGGGTGACTCAGTACAGAAGCCCTCTGGCAGTCTCACCTCCACACATGTCTCTATCTCAGTGTACTGGTTCATGATGGGCAGGATGGTCTCCATGCTGCTGTGTTCCACCAGGTCAGACTTGTTCCCGACCAGGATGACAGGAACCCTATAGGGGGAGGGGTGACAGAGAGAAAGGTTGTAAATGGTTGATTGGATTGCTTTGAAATATAGTTATTCAGCCCGGTAGGGCACCTGTTACAAGGAACCAACCAAGGATGACCATCATAAAGAGACACCAATGGGATACTCAAAACGGACATTCTACATACAGTTGAAGTCGGAAGTTTACATACACTTAGGTTGGATTCATTAAAACTAGTTTTTCAACCACTCCACACGAATGGTGTCAACAAACTATAGTTGTGGCAAGTTGGATGACAAGCATGACACAAGTCATTTTTTCCAACAATTGTTTACTAACAGATTATTTCACTGTATAACAATTCCAGTGGGTCAGAAGTTTACAAACACTAAGTTGACTGTGCCTTTTAAACAGCTTTCCAGAAAATGATGTCATGGCTTTAGAAGCTTCTGATAGGCAAATTGACATCATTTGAGTCAATTGGAGGTGTACCTGTGGATGTATTTCAAGGCCTACCTTCAAACTCAGTGCCTCTTTCCTTGACATCATGGGACAATATAAAGAAATCAGCATAGACCTAAAAAAAAAGAAATTGTAGACCACAAGTCTGGTTCATCCTTGGGATCAATTTCCAAATGCCTGAAGGTACCACGTTCATCTGTACAAACAATAGTACGCAAGTATAAACACCGTGGTACCACGCAGCCGTCATAACGCTCAGGAAGGAGACGCGTTCTGTCTCCTAGAGATGAACGTACTTTGGTGTGAAAAGTGCAAATCAATCCCAGAAAAACAGCAAAGGACCTTGTGAAGATGCTGAAGGAAACTGGTACAAAAGTATCTATATTCACAGTAAAATGAGTCCTATATCGACATAACCTGAAAGGCTGCTCAGCAAGGAAGAAGCCACTGCTCCAAAACCACCATAAAAAAGCCAGACTACGGTTTGCAACTGCACATGGGGACAAACATCATACTTTTTGGAGAAATGTCCTCTGGTCTGATGAAGCAAAAATAGAACTGTTTGGCCATAATGACCATCGTTATGTTTGGAGGAAAAAGGGGGAGGATTGCAAGCAGAAGAACACCATCCCAACCGTGAAGCATCATGTTGTGGGGGTGCTTTGCTGCAGGAGGGACTGGTGCACTTCACAAAATAGATGGCATCATGAGGGAGAAAAATTATGTGGATATATTGAAGCAACATCTCAAGACATCAGTCAGAAAGTTAAAGCTTGGTCGCAAATGGGTCTTCCAAATGGACAATGACCCCAAGCATACTTCCAAAGTTGTGGCAAAATGGCTTAAGGACAACAAAGTCAAGGTATTGGGAGTAGCCATTAGAAAGCCCTGACCTCAATCCCATAGAAACTTTGTGGGCAGAACTGAAAAAGCGTGTGCGAGCAAGGAGGCCTACAAACCTGACTCAGTTACACCAGCTCTGTCAGGAGGAATGGGCCAAAATTCACCCAGCTTATTGTGGGAAGCTTGTGGAAGGCTGCCCAAAACATTTGACCCAAGTTAAAACCTCTAGTGACTCCCCATCCCGCATGCGGGAGCGTAATCATCGCCTGACACTAATTAGCATAACGCAACGGACATAGATATCCCTAGAAAATATTCCTATTCATGAAAATCACGAATGAAATATATTGAGACACAGCTTAGCCTTTTGTTAATCACCCTGTCATCTCAGATTTTCAAAATATGCTTTACAGCCAAAGCTAGACAAGCATTTGTGTAAGTTTATCGATAGCCTAGCATAGCATTTTGTCCAGCTAGCAGCAGGTAACGACAGATCGACAGAAACATGGCAAACGTTGTTTATAATCAATCCTCAAGGTGTTTTTCAAATATCTATTCGATAATATGTCCATCGGGACAATTCGTTTTTCAGTAGGACCGATTGGAGTAATGGCTACATCTGTATTTTACGCGAGAATCTCTCTGGCAGCATCAGGTGATCACTTGCGCAATGTAGCCGCTTAAGGGTATTCTTCAACATAAATGCGTAAAACTACCTCACAATGCTGTAGACACCAACGGGAATACGGAGAAAGAGTAATCTGGTTGATAGCCCATTCACTGCTCAATAGGGACTCATTGGAACGCAGCGCTTTCAAAACATGGGGCACTTCCGGATTGGATTTTTTCTCAGGCTTTCACCTGTAACATCAGTTCTGTTATACTCACAACCAATATGTTTACAGTTTTGGAAACTTTAGAGTGTTTTCTATCCTAAGCTGTCAATTATATGCATATTCTAGCATATTTTCCTGACAAAATATCCCGTTTACTACGGGAACGTTTTTTTTTCAAAAAATGAAAATACTACCCCCTAGTCACAACAGGTTATTAAACAATTAAAGGCAATACTACCAAATACTAATTGAGTGTATGTAAAAGTTTGACCCACTGGGAATGTGATGAAAGTTTAAATAAATCATTCTCCCTACTATTATTCTGACATTTCACATAAAATAAAAGTGGTGATCCTAACTGACCTAAAACAGGGAATTTTTACTAGGGTTAAATGTCAGGAATTGTGAAAAACTGAGTTTAAATGTATTTGGCTAAGGTGTAAGTAAACTTCCAACTTCAACTGTAGGTAATGCATGTATTATAACTGTTTATTAGTATTATTGCTGATCATCAAGATGTGCATTTCCCACAGGGAGTTAACAGTCTACCAAATACAATTCAAAGCACTCTCAGTTTGAGGAAAGTGCTTCATAGACTGAATAGACATTATTAAATCTATTTACTAAACACAGAGGTTCCAGGAAGCTTTTTTACGTACCACCTGTGGGAACTCCTCGCTGACCAGCGACATGATCAGGGAAGTCTTCCCCACCTTGGCTGTTGGAAAAAAAGACAAAGAGGATGTCATACTGGCTCAGTGTCACGCCTGGCAATGAGACTCTTCTCCATTCTAGAATTGACAGAAGAAAAGGGTATTTGCTCAGCCTCACTTTCTATTGCATTGTTATGTGTACGTAAAGTAACTGTTTTAGAAGTGCAGCCTGTCATGCATTGTTTCTCTGCACATTTCTACCATCAGATGGCAAGCCTCTTTATGCTTTGTACAAATTGGCAGTCTGTCTCTGTGCTTCACACACACGGTGAGATAGTGATGCTGCGGCAGTGAAATATTCTATCCCTCATCTCCTACACCAAGTTGCCTCCCAAATCTAAGACATGAGCATTGGCTCTAAGCCCATTCGTGGCCAGACAGAGCGACTTGACAGCTTACTAAATCACAATTGGGCTTTGCTTTAGAAGGGAAGATAATTGAATTTGGCAAATGTGAAAGATAGAGCCCTGGGTCGCTGTATAAACAAAAACAGTGCATTCAGAAAGTATTCAGACCCCTTGAATTTTTCCACATTGTTACAAAAATGTCTTAAACCCCCCCCCCCAATCTATAAATAATACCCAATAATGACAAAGCAAAAACAGGTATATAAATGTTTGCAAATTTATTACACATTTAATATGTCATTTTTTAAATTACAAATAAAAAAATGACATATTACATCTACAGTTGATGTTTGTACTGTTTGGGTCAACCTATGCATGTGAACAGACATTTTCAGTGATGAAATATCACTGAAAATATCAAGTCAAGGCACAGATCATCTCTTACTGACTCTCTCTGCAATCCTGCGCAAAGCAACGTCAGAAACTATATCCGACTTCACTGCTCTAGTCAATGCCCATCAGATACTTCACCCCTCACACTGATTGAGTAGTTTAAATGCAATGTTGAGCTCTCAATTTCTTGTGTTTTTGTGCATACCCGTTAACAAGAGTTCTGTCCGTGGTGCTGAATGCACAGTGTACTTTTCCTTCTGTGTAGTTCATTGCATGTTTAATAATGAAAATACCTACCAAAAGGAGAACATGAATGTGGTTAAAAAAGTTAAGTAGCATGTCTGGATGTGATTTACAGTAGATTTACTGTGTTTACAGTAGATATCTGTAAACACAGTCATACACATGATGTATAATCCTGTAATATGATTCTGGCATGCAATGGCAAAAATATATTCTAATGTGGCCCTCCATGGAAAATAATTGCCCAGGCCTGGTCTAGAATGCAATTTTATGATGTAGCGTTAAGATTTCCCTTCACTGGAAGTAAGGGGTCTAGCCCGAACCAAAAAAACAGCCCCAGATCATTATTCCTACCCAAAAAAACTTTACAGTTTGCACTATGCATTCGGGCAGGTAAAGTTCTCCTGGCATCTGCCAAACCCAGGTTCGACTGTCGGACTGCCAGATCACTCCAGAGAACGCGTTTCCACTGCTCCATAGTCCATAAGCGGTAAGCTTTACACCACTCCAGTCGACGCTTGGCATTGCGCATGGTGATCTTAGGCTTGGCTGCTCGGCCATGGAAACCCATTTCATGAAGCTCCCGACAAACAGTTATTGTGCTGACGTTGCTTCCAGAGGCAGTTTGGGACTTGGTAGTGAGTGTTGCAACTGAGGACAGACAATTTTTACGCACTTCAGCCCTCGGCGGCCTCGATTGCATGGCTGTGTGCTTGATTTTATTCACCTGTCAGCAAAGGGTGTGGCTGAAATACACTTCATGGCCAAAAGTATATTTAAAGTGGACAGGTGCTACCTAGGTGAGAGAGTGAATGTTTTGAACACATTAACTAAAGCTGACATTTAGCTAAGGCAAACTTAATTTTTATTTCACCTTTATTTAACAGATAGGCCAGTTGAGAACAAGTTCTCATTTACAACTGCGACCCGGCCAAGATAAAGCAAAGCAGTGCGACAAAAACAACAGAGTTACACATAAACAAACGTACAGTCAATAACACAGTAGAACAATCTATGTACAGTGTGTGCAAATGTAGAAGAGTAGGGAGGTAAGGCAATAAATAGGCCATAGAGGTGAAATAATTACAATTTAGCATTAACACTGGAGTGATAGATGTGCAGATGATGATGTGCAAGTAGAGATACAGGGGTGCAAAAGAGCAAGAAGATAAATAATATGGGGATGAGGTAGTAGGGTGTGCTCTTTACAGATTGGTTGTGTACAGGTACAGTGATTGGTAAACTGCTCTGACAGCTGATGCTTAAAGTTAAAGAGGGAGATATAAGACTCCATCCAGCATCAGTGATTTTTGCAATTTGTTCCAATCATTGGCAGCAGAGAATTGTAAGGAAAGGCGGTCAAAGGAAGTGTTGGCTTTGGGGATGACCAGTGAAATATACCTGCTGGAGCGCGTGCTACGGGTGGGTGTTGCTATGGTGACCAGTGAGCTGAGATAAGGTGGGGCTTTACCTAGCAAAGACTTACAGATGACCTGGAACCAGTGTGTTTGGCGACGAATATGTAGAGGGCCAGCCAACGAGAGCATACAGGTCGTAGTGGTGGGTACTATATGGGGCTTTGGTGACAAAACGGATGGCACTGTGATAGACTGCATCCAATTTGCTGAGTAGAGTGTTGGAGGCTATTTTGTAAATGACATCGCCGAGGTCAAGGATCGGTAGGATAGTCAGTTTTACAAGGATATGTTTGGCAGCATGAGTGAAGGAGGCTTTGTTGCGAAATAGGAAGCCGGTTCTAGATTGCTTAGATATCAACGGCAAACCATGCATTGATATGACAAACAAGTAATGTGGACAGGCAGTTTGTCAACCTCACAGCATATGGTAAATAGCGAATGTCACTTGGGTCTAAACATCAAATTGTTAAGGATACTAGCTAGATAGCCATGTTATGACACTACTAGCTGAGTAGTGTGTAGTTAACACCATGGTGTGTGTATGTGGTAGTGTAACGTTAGCTATAAAACTGGATGAACCTAGTGGAACACAGCTGGCTAGATAACGTTATTCCTCAGAGTCCTTTCATCAGCATTACCCGCTCCTCCAGCTGGCTGTCATGCATGCAGGTTCGAGCTTGACAGTAAAACAGAACTACGGAGTAGACCAAAACAAATCCACTTACGCTCTCCCACCAGTAATATTCTGACGTCCTTCCGCATCTTCACCACTGCTGAAGACCAAATCTGCAAATGCTTTCATGAAATCATTTATGTTCTCGTGTGGTTTAATACAGCCAGCGTTCCGCTATGTGGCCTGACTTACGTTTGCATTTTCCCAGTTGAGCTTCACCAACATAAACCTAACTGTAGTAAATGCCCTGCACTGAATGATATTACCAAACGGGTCCTTTGAAAGAGTTAACCTCTCAGACATAAAGCATAGCTGCTGAGGTTGACATTTATATTATTAGTCATTCGTCTGCACACAAACTTGAGTGTTACGACCGCGCAAGCTAGCCTGAACATGAAATTACGACCCGCCTCCAACGAGGCGAGCGAGGAGACAAATATTGTACAGCTACTATAACAACGCAAAACTCCATACACTCTTTGGGTGAAATAAAAAAGCAACATTAAAAATATGGGTGATTGTCATTTTATTTTGACCTCTAATAGGAATATTGTGCTAAATATATTAATTACTAAATATGTTATTTTATTTATCTCACTCGTAAACAGACAACTCTTTATGTTGTCCCCATCCTCACATATCCTTATGACACGCAAGGAGGAAAGGACAGAGCATTGTTTAGCTTCAGCCCAAACAGCCAGAACACTGGCCTCACTGGCTCTGTGAATCCCTCCTCCACACAATGCAGCAGAGTCTGACTGTCAGACAGGCTATAAAATGACAAGGTCCCATTCGTCACATCCAGAGCCAGTCTAACGATACTGGGGCAGCCATGTTTGATAAACTCCTCTATGTTATCGTGCCAGTAGCAGAGCTTGTTCCTGCTCCACTCCAGGCACCAGGAGTTGGCTGTGCGACCCAGCTGATCTCTGCGGCCGATGCTGGGGTAGGAAACCCCGACAGCCCAGCCCACGCTCGCCGACGTATCTACATCCCAATAGTGGCAGCCTTCGCTGAACTCCTGCTCCGCCATCCACTGGCTGATGTCAAAGCGGCCGTCATGGCATGCGGAGGACGTCCTCTTGGTCACCACTCTGTGCTCTTTGGGTATGAAGGTCAGGCTCCTGTGGCCTAGGGCTGGGTTGAAGGTGAGCCAGGAGAAGCTGACCCCAGGCAGAGGATGGGGTGGAGGGGCAAAGCCTGCTGACAGACATGGACAAAATGTGAGATTGAAGTCATTAGATGAACACAGTCAAGTTTATCAGCCTACTGTATCTGACCATGATGGAAAAAATGACCTAATTGTCATACTTCAGTAAAAGTAAAGATACCATTAAAAAAAAATCCCATCAAAAACTATTTGTTTCATTAGTTCTTTGTTGACAAAGTCCCAAAATGTTTGCTTGTCAGCAATCAAGTTTTCAAGATATGTAACTTTCAAAATACCAAAATCCTCCCTGTATCATGCATTTTGAAAATACCAAAATATTGTTTTTGGGTGGAGTGTTCCTTTATAATAGAAAATGACTGAAGTAAATGGGAAAGTCGCCCAGTAAAATAATGCTGGGGTAAAAGTCTAAAAGTATTTGGTTTCAAATATACTTAAGTATCAAAAGTAAATGTAATTGCTAAAATATACTTAAGTATCAAAAGTAAAAGTATAAATCATGTCAAATTCTTTATATTAAGCCAACTAGACAGCACAATCTTCTTGTTTTTTAAATTACGGATAGCCAAGGGCACATTCCAACGTCATTTACAAACAAAGCATTTGTGTTTAGTGAGTCCACCAGATCAGAGGCAGTAGGGATGACCTGGATTGTTTTCTTGATAAGTGTGTGAATTGTACCATTTTCCTGTCCTGCTAAGCATTCAAAAGATAACCAGTACTTTTGGGTGTCAGGGAAAATGTATGGAGTAAAAATTACATTATTTTATTTAGGAATGTAGTGAAGTAAAAGTAAAAGTTGTCCAAAATATTAAAAGTTAAGTACAGATACCCCCCAAAACTACTTAAGTAGTACTTTAAAGTATTTTTATTCAAGTACTTTAATCCACTGGTATCTGATGTACTCTAATTCAACAGATGTCTTCGAATGGCTATATTGTATATAGGCTACCCCATCTAGTGGTTGATTGGTGAAAACAGCACATTATATTTACAGTATTCAGTACATTATAAGGAGTAATATTCAAATGAGACTCAAGAATAGGACAAATCCTACAGTCTACCTTCAGCCCGGTGTCTGTCATTTGAAGGAGGGGAGATAGGCAACTCCTGAACCCGACCATCATGGGAGGCTGGGACATCTGGACATCTGTCATCTGTCACTTCTGAGCTTGTGTCATTTATAACAACAGGGGCCTCCATCTATATGACAAGATAACACAATACAGGAGCATGAAAATTAACTTTAAAAAATATGATCTTTAAAAAATATGATCTTTAAAAAATAAAACCAACTAAGGAGGAAGTTGTAGCCTACTGTAAATACTGTATCTGGAAAGTTTACCTGTTGCTGTTGAATAGTACTTCCCAGCTCAGATGGTCTGTTGATATCAGTCTGTTGTGAGTGTGAGGCCACACATTCTTCAGCTTTATCCTCTTTGAAGTCCTGACAATTATATAATGTAATATTATATAATACAATTAAACTATTTCTACTAATTGATAACTACTATAAAGTTATTTATAGTTGTGCACTTGTTTATGGTAAAAAATAAATAAAAGTGAATCCTCCAAACTGATGTATTCCTATTTAAAATTCCGTGTTATTATGTAGCGACGTTGATCGTGACAGGAGTCAATAAGCATACTCTGTTCATAAAAAAAATTAAAAACGTTTTAACTTACCACTTCCATTTCATGTCCTTTTGTAAAATCTTCAGTGGATACAAAACGTTTATGTTCGTAATGAACATTCACGATGTTACAAAGTAGAACATTTTTATTCAGTTTAAAACCTGTTCGAATTTTTCCTCTGCAACCGGGACAATCCTTCCTCGTCTTCGCTTTTCCAAGTAGATAATCCTCTAAACATTTCATACAATAACTGTGGCCACAAGTTAAAGTCACCGGATCAGTGAAAATGTCAAAGCATATTGAACATGTGAGACATTTTCCTATATCTGTAAGAAGTTCTTCATGTAGCAACGCCATTGCGGTTCGGTGTGTAGGCTAGAATGCCTGAATTGAAACCGAAAGTGCAGTAAGGGGAAGTACAGTAAGGCAGATTGCAAATTTTCCGAAAGGGATTTTTCCACTCGAAGAAAAAAATGTACCTAATTAATAAACACCAATTAATGATCTCTCTCTTTCTGTGTGTGTGTTTGAAAGCACGGAAATACAGTATGTCTGTGTCTTGAGGCTGTTGCTCATTGCTGAGAGAGAAGTTTCATGAGAATATGTCAATCAATGCAACTGTAGGCTTGTCTTGTATAACGTCTGTTGGTTGTATTTGTCACACCCTGATCTGTTTCACTTGTCTTGTGATTGTATCCACCCCCTCCGGGTGTCGCTTATTTTCCCTGGTGAATATATCCCTGTGTTTCCTGTCTCTCTGTGCCAGTTCGTCTTGTATGTTTTTCAAGTCAACCAGCGGTTTTCCGTACTCCTGCTTCTATTCTCTTTTGCTAGTCCTCCCGGCTTTTGACCCTTGACGGTTTTCTGGACTCTCTACCTGACCATTCTGCCTGCCCTGACCCGGAGCCTGCCTGCCACACTGTACCTCCTAGACTCTGAACTGGTTTTGACCTTTTGCCTTTCCATGACTATTCTCTTGCCAACCCCTTATGGATTGTTAATAAAATAACCCCAACCCCTTTTGGATTTGTTAAATAAATATCAAGACTCAAACCATCTGCCTCCAGTGTCTGCATCTGGGTCTCGCCTTGTGCACCTATAGTGTTATAATTGTTAAAAAGTTAGACACTTCCAAGACTGCCATTTTCTGGTTAATATATTCACTCACCTCAAAACTGTATATAACCATAACTTTCTCTCCTACTGAAAGCATTGCCACCTGATTTTATTTTTTTGCCCAAACTGGTATTCTCAAGTGTAGGATGTGCAGATCACCCTCCTTTTCTGCTTTAAAGGTTCAGTGCAGTCAAAAACGTGATTTAAATGTGCTTTATATATATTTCCACACTAAATGGTTGGAGTAGTACTCTGCAGTTGTGGAAATTATAATAATGCCCCTTCAGTGTAAGAGCTGTTTTAAAAGACAGCCTGAAATGTCTGCCTGTTTTGGGGGGATGGAGTTTTGGCATGGCTGGTGACATCCCCAAGTGGTAAATGAGTTAATAGACCAATAAGAGTTCCAAACCTCTCTACCAATAACAGGTCGTTTTCAGTTTTCCTCTCCCACTCAGGCCACTCCCAGACAGTCCTAGCATAATTTTTTACCATTTTAATAGAAAACAATCATAGTAAGGTACATAATTGCTATCAGAAAGGATTTGATATTGTTATAAAAACAGCTGCATTGGACCTTTAAGGTAATCAGAGTGGTCTTACATTGGACCTTTAAGGTAATCAGAGTGGTCTTACATTGGACCTTTAAGATAATCAGAGTGGTCTTACATTGCACCTTTAAGATAATCAGAGTGGTCTTACATTGGACCTTTAAGATAATCAGAGTGGTCTTACATTGGACCTTTAAGATAATCAGAGTGGTCTTACATTGCACCTTTAAGATAATCAGAGTGGTCTTACATTGGACCATTAAGATTATCAGAGTGGTCTTACATTGGACCTTTAAGGTAATCAGAGTGGTCTTACATTGCACCTTTAAGGTAATCAGAGTGGTCTTACATTGGACCTTTAAGGTAATCAGAGTGGTCTTACATTGGACCTTTAAGGTAATCAGAGTTGTCTTACATTGCACCTTTAAGGTAATCAGAGTGGTCTTACATTGGACCTTTAAGGTAATCAGAGTGGTCTTACATTGGACCTTTAAGGTAATCAGAGTGGTCTTACATTGGACCTTTAAGGTAATCAGAGTGGTCTTACATTGGACCTTTAAGGTAACTAGGCAAGTCAGTTAAGAACAAATTCTTATTTACAATGACGGCCTACCAAAAGGCAAAAGGCCTCATGCGGAGACGGGGGCCTGGGATTATTATTATAGATTTTTTTAAATACAATATAAATATAGGACAAAACACACATCACAACAAGAGATAACACATATGGAATCATGTATTAACCAAAAAAGTGTTAAACAAAACAAAATATATTTGAGATTCTTCAAAGTAGCCACCCTTTGCCTTGATGACAGCTTTGCACACGCTTGGCATTCTCTCAACCAGCTTCATGCGGTAGTCACGTGGAATGCATTTCAATTAACAGGTGTGCCTTGTTAAAAGTTAATTTGTGGAATTTCTTTCCTTCTCAATGCGTTTCAGCCAATCAGTTGTGTTGTGACAAGGTAGGGTACACTTGATAGCTCTATTTGGTAAAAGACCAAGTCCATATTATGGCAAGAACAGCTCAAATAAACAAAGAGAAACAAACGATAGTCCTTTATTACTTTAAGACAAGAAGGTCAGTCAATCTGGAAAACTTCAATAACTTTGAAAGTTTCTTCAAGTGCAGTCACAAAAACCATGAAGTGCTATGATGAAACTGGCTTTCATGAGGACTGCCACATGAAAGGAAGACCCAGAGTTACCTCTGCTGGAGAGGTTAAGTTCATTATAATAACTGCACCTCAGATTGCAGCCCAAATAAATTATTCACAGAGTTCAAGTAACAGACACATTTCAACATCAACTGTTCAGAGGAAACTGAGTGAATCAGGCCTTCATGGTCGAATTGAGTGCTGCGTCAGATGACCTGGCCTCCACAATCACCTGATCTCTACCCAATTGAGATGGTTTGGGATGAGTTGAACCGCAGCATGAAGGAAAAGCAGCTAACAAGTGCTCAGCATATGTGGGAACTCCTTCAAGACTGTTGGAAAAGCATTCCTGGTGAAGTTGGTTGAGAGAATGCCAAGACTGTGCAAAGCTGTCATCAAGGCAAAGGGTGGCTACTTTGAATCTAAATTATAAAATCTATTTAGATTTGTTTAACACTATTTTGGTTACTATGTGATGTGTTCTTTCATAGTTTTGATGTATTCAATATTATTCTACAATGTAAAAAATAATAAAAATAAAGAAAAACCCTAGAATGAGTAGGTGTGTCCATACTTTTGACTGGTAGTGTATATTTGAGACTTCTCAATCCCGAGAAATCTCAGTCAACCAAAATGGGGTCAGTCCAAGTAGCCCTGCTTGGCATCAACTGAGCTACAAAAGTATTCTGACGGGGCAAATTCAATTTCAACATTTATGAACATTGGGTCACTACAGTTATTGTTACTTGTGGTCAAAAACATTATTTTTAGTTCATACTATGAGGGGGGGAAGGGTGTTAAATGTATTTCACAGTAAAAGGGGAGGGTCATGTGAAAATATTTTTAATGTTGGGGAGGGGGGTAAATTTTTTCTTATGACACCGTGAGTTATATTTGACGTATATGGCCACTCCTCCCCCTTTCTGTAATCTGTCACATCTGAATACATTATAATAATTTACTTCAATGTCTTTATCAAAGACAGAACCATTGAACCATGTTTCCGAGAGAACCAGAACGTCAGGACACTAGTCTTGTACTCAAATGTCAATTGTGTTCATTTTTAAAATCATACTTCGCACATTTAGGTGCATTATCCCAAGCCCCCTTCGAGATTTAAAGTCAGAGGGCGTATTCAGCTTATTCACATAAGAGTTAACAGGCATAAGATCATCTGTAACTATTTTTTGAGTGAGCTGAACCTTTGCCAAGGCCCCTGGCAACCACGTGAGAGCAGAACAAACTGAGCATTTGGCAGTCGTCCCTCAAGTCACAGGACGCAGAGGCTGGGCCAGGAACTGGGAGAGCAGTGTTGGCAGAGCTCAGTCCACCCGGATGAAGCTCCCACCAAAGGAGTGGAGCTGCTACAGAGGACCGGAGTGGCTGCCAGTGCTGCATTCTTCTGGGTGTGCACAGGAGGCCTTGGTGTGGCTCCTGTTGCAGGGTTGGGGCTTCCATGGGGGGCAGGAGTGTCTCAGGCCTGACCTGGGGATGGGAGTAGGGAGGGAAACCGAAACTAGCCTGGGAGAGAGGTTGTGGCGGGAATTGAGGAGGGTGGTGTGGAGGACAGTGTGGCTGGCGAAGCTCCAAACTCTCAGCATATGAGGGCTGATGATGTGAATGATGCATGGTGTGGACTGCATCATGTGGTGCACTACCCTCGACAGTGTGCTGTGATGGGCCGGGTCGGGTAGAGATATTAGGTTTCAGGTAAGACCCCAATGCAGACTGTGTTGAAGATTTTTTTTATTACAGTAATAGTGGAAGGCAAACGACAGATCAAGGCAGGCATGGGTCGATAATCCAGAGTAGTGGGCAACGGTACAGGACGGCAGGCATGCTCAGGGTCAGGACAGGCAAGGGTCTAAACCAGGAGGGCGAGAAAAAGAGAGACTGGAGGAAAGCAGGAGCTGAGACAAAACGCTGGTTGACTTGACAAACAAGACGAACCTGCAACAGGCAAACAAAGAACACAGGTATCAGTACCCAGGGGATAATGGGGAAGATGGATGACACCTGGAGGGGGGTGGAGACGAGCACAAGGACAGGTGAAACAGATCAGGGTGTGACAGATGTGCTGTGATGGGCTGGGTCTGGTTGAGCTGTGCTGTGATAGGCCTGTTCTGGAGGCATAGGAGGGAGGTTCTAGGGGGAATTGAAGAGGTTGGTGTGGAGGGCAGTGTGGCTACAAAATCTGTATTGGGCCTCTTTGACTGTGTACGGCTTGGGCATAGCTCAGTGTATCTGCATGCAGTTCCTGGGAAGAGAAGTGGTGGAGAGTGGTGTGGGGGCAGTGTTGCCGGCTGTTCTCCAGTCTCTGTGAGGTGCCACCAGATGCAGCTCTAAAGGAGCATTTGATTTGTCTCAAGGAGTTGGTGGCTGTTCTGTTGCTCCTGTGGTGTGAGGTGGACTGGCCACCCAGAGCAACATCCTTAACATCCTGGTAACGGTGGGGACTGCCTTTGTAATGGCAATTTTAATGTTAGTGCTTTTCTCATAACCAATTTCTGTGTTCATGCAAGTGGCTGACTGAACAAATCCTCACTATCAGTAGCTGCAATTTGGCAGTATGCCCAGACCTTATTTTGAGAACAATACCTCGTGAGGTATTGGTCTGTCACATGTCATGGCCTCTACAAGGTGTCAGGGATGCAGGCCCAACATGGCCCATGTTGACTCCAATGCTTCCCACAGTTGTGTCAAGTTGGCTGGATGTCCTTTTGGGTGGTGGACCATTCTTGATACACACGTGACTACTGAGCATGAAAAACCCAGCAGCGTTGCAGTTCTTGACACAAACTGGTGCGCCTGGCACCTTCTAACATATCCTGTTCAAAGGCACTTCAATATTTTGTCTTGCCCATTCACCCTCTGAATGGCACACATACACAATCCATGTCTCCATTGTCTCAAGGCTTACAAATCCTTATTTAACCTCCTCCCCGTCATCGACACTGATTGAAGTGGATTTAACAAGTGACATCAATAAGGGATCATAGCCTTCACCTGGCCAGTCTGTCATGGAAAGAAGTTGTCCTTAATGTTTTATACGCTCAGTGTATATGAACAGTAGTTAATAGAAAGTATATATTACATTCCCAATGTCCCTGACAATGACATCAGTTCCCATCTCATAATAGTCAGTCCTGTCACCGGTTTGCAAGGTGCCCTGGATAATGGTGACTTGCAATGATTACCAGTGCTGGTCCACATTGGCAGCTCTTCAGTTCGTTTAGCCTCTTTAGCCTGAGTTCATTTAGCCTCTCATCATTTTTCGATAAACATGACTCCATTGAAGAGTTCACTGATCCCCTCTTGTGAGAAACCTCCTCCTGTCACTGGTAGGCTCTCTGAAACAGGCAGCCAGCCTCACACATTGCCATTTCTTCCTGTAAATGCTGCTTTCCTTTCCTCCAGTTTATACACCATTCATTTTGTCATCCTTCTCATGTTTGCCTCAGCTGAAAAAACAAATAAAGACACATTGTCAATCATAAAAAATAAAAAAAAACTTATTTCAGCTACTCAAAAGTATAATTTCTTGTCATTGACTATGTTTATAATAATCATAAGTATCATGCTGCTGGTATATTGTAAACATGGTGAACAGTGAATGGTCTTCATACTGTTGTAGTGCTGCGGTAGCATAGGCTGGGAGATTACTAGTTTGAAGGCTTCTATCCACTCCCTCCGGTCCTGCTCCTGGTCACACAGGAAGACAAACTGCCTGTCTGGCGTCTCCAAGGTGACCCCGAACCTCCACCTGCCACTGCGGTTCCCCTTAGGCTGGACCTCCCTCACAGAGTAGCCATGGACCTCTGTGCCGATGAAGACAGCTCCTAGTTCCAAAGCATCCTATGGACGGACACACAGCAATACACACATAGACACAGCCAGACACACACACACACACACACACACACACTAGTTACAACATTCTTCGCCACAAATACAAATGGCTTATGCATGTTCTCTGTTGTCATTACCAGTGAAGTTTTGAAGTAGGACATCTTTCTGTCCGTTAAGTTTAAGACGAACCATCTCTTCTTGAATGTCTCCCATTGCTAAGAACAGATACAGAATCAGTCCTGGCTGACCATCATACAGGTTGAGTTTCTGGTGCTCTCGGCGTATATCACTTTAGAACTTTACTATGTTCAATGGATTTGATGGATTACTAACCGCGGGGCCGGTTTTCTCCATGTAGCCTTCTTTAATGCTACTTCTGGTTATCAAAGGTACAAGCTGCACAAACAAAAAACATAGAAAGGAGACAGATCTGTACCAAGGACATCCTTGAAAGTATGACGTCACCTGTGACATATCATGTCAGTTACGGCGATACAAGACTTCTACTTTGAAACAGTTTGTACTCACGTCACACTCCCTGGCATTAGGGTCGACTTTCTTGAGGTAAGCAAACCGGGTGGCCCGAATCGCATTGAAACAGGACACAATTTCCTAGAAGGAGAGAGGAATTTGAATCTCTAGACGTCTTCATGACAACGTTTCAATTAAGTTTTGTCATTGGTTATTACCTGGCTGTTGTCATGGTAAACAAACAGGTTTCTGGTCCGTTCTTCCTCCAGGTAGGAGATTTGCAGCCCGTGGGCGTGGCCTATCTTTTCCGGCTGGAACACGGCATTGAGGTCCTTCATAGAGATGACTGCTTTGGGCTTCTTGGACTAGGGTCAATAATACACAACAGGCAGCATTATGATGAGCCCTTCTCAGGTATTTTATATTTAACATTTATTTAACCAGGTAAGTCAATTAACAACAAATTCTTATTGACAATGACGGCCTAGCAAGAGGGAAAGGCTTCTTGTGGCGACGGGGGCTGGGATAAAAAATCTACAAAAATTGACAACACGGATCACAACAAGAGAGACACCACAACTCTACATAAAGAGACCTAAAACAACAACAAAACATGGCAGCAACACAGCATGACAACAACAAGACATGGCAGAAACACAGTATGACAAAAACATAGCAAGACAACAACATGGTAGCAAAACAGCATGGCAGCAGCACAACATGGTAGCAGCACAAAACATGACAACAACACAACATGGTAGCAACACAACATGGCAGCAGCACAACATGGTAGCAGCACAAAACATGGCCCAAACATTATTAGGCACAGACAACAGCACAAAGGGCAAAATGGTAGAGCTAAAAAAAAAAACATCACGCGAAGCAGCCACCAGTGTCAGTAAGACATTCTTCCTAACGAATGACATAACCTTTGTTTTGGAGGTGTTCACAACAAGGTTAAGGGCAGAGAAAGCTTGCTGGATACTAAGAAAGCTTTGTTGTAGAGCATTCCATATAAAATTTGGGGAGGGGCCAGATGATTATAAGACTGTATCATCTGCATATAAGTGGATGCAGTGCATTCAGAAAGTACTCAGACCCCTTCCCTTTTTCCACATTTTGCTACATTACAGCCTTATTCTAAAATAGATTTAAAAAATTAAATCTACACATAATACCCCATAATGAGGTTTTTAGACATTTTTGCAAATCTATTCAAATTAAAAAACAGAAATACCTTATTTACATAAGGATTCAGACCCTTTATTATGAGACTTGAAATTGAGCTCAGGTGCATCCTGTTTCCATTGATCATCCTTGAGATGTTTCTACAACTTGACATGGTAAATTCAATTGATTGGACATGATTTGGTAAACACACACCTGTCTATATAAGGTCCCACAGTTGACAATGCATGTCAGAGCAAAAACCAAGCCATGAGGTCAAAGTAATAGTCCATAGAGCTCCGAGGATTGTGTCAAGGCACAGATCTAGAGAAGGGCACTAAAAAATGACTGCAGCATTGAAGGTCCCCAAGAACACAGTGGCCTCCATCATTCTTAAATGGAAGAAGTTTGGAACCACCAAGACGCTTCCTAGAGCTGGTCGCCCGGCCAAACTGAGCAATCCGGGGAGAAGGGCCTTGGTCAGGGAGGTGACCAAGAACCCGATGGTCACTCTGACAGAGCTCCAGAGTTCCTCTGTGGAGATGGGAGAAAATTTCCAGAAGGACAACCATCTCTGCAGCACTCCACCAATCAGGCCGTTATGGTAGAGTGGCCAGACAGAAGCCAATCCTCAGTAAAAGGCACATGACAGCCCACTTGGAGTTTGCCAAAAGGCACCTAAAGGACTCTCAGACAATGACAAACAAGATTCTCTGGTCTGATGAAACCAACCTGACAGAGTTTGAGAGGCTCCGCAGAGAAGAATGGGAGAAACTACCCATAAGTTTGTAGCGTCATGCCCAAGAAGACTTGAGGCTGTAATCGCTGCCAAAGGTGTTTCAACAAAGTACTAAGTAAATGGTCTGATTACTTATGTAAATGTGATATTTCAGTTTTTTTTTATTTTATAAATTTGCAAAAATGTTTTAAAAAAATGTTTTTGCTTTGTCATTATGGGGTATTGTGTGTAGATTGATGAGCGGAAGAAAACAATTGAAACCATTTTAGGATAAGGCTGTAACGTAACAAAATGTGGAAATAGTCAAGAGGTCTGAATACTTTCCGAATGCACTGTAAGTGGATAAGAGCCTATTGCCTGAGGTATGTTGTTGATGTAAATTGAGAAGAGCGTGGAGCCTGGGTTCGAGCATTGGGGTGACAGGTGGGCTGAGACAGCAGATGTTCTGACTTTACATATTGCACTCTTTGAAAGAGGTAGTTAGCAAACCAGACCAAAGACCCCTCAGAGACACCAATACACCTTAGCCGACCAACAAGAATGGAATGGTCTACAGTATCGAAAACCTTGGCCAAGTCAATAAAGATAGCAGTTTAGCAATGCTTAGAGTTAAAGGCAGTGATGACATAATTTAGGACCTTTATGGTTGCAGTGACACATCCATAACCAGATGCACAACCGTAAGGCTCTCCAGAGGGTAGGGAGGTCTGCACAACGCATTACCAGGGCAAACTACCTGCCCTCCAGGACACACACACCACCTGATGTCACAGAAAGGCCATAAAGATCATCAAGGACACCAACCACCCAAGCCACTGCCTGTTCACCCCGCTATCATCCAGAAGGCGAGGTCAGTACAGGTGCATCAAAGCAGGGACCGAGAGACTGAAAAACAGCTTCTATCTCAAGGCCATCAGACTGTTAAACAGCCACCACTGACATTGAGTGGCTGCTGCCAACATACTGACTCAACTCCAACCACTTTAATAATGGAAAAATGTATCACTAGCCACTTTAAACAATGCCACTTAATATAATGTTTACATACCCTACATTACTCATCTCATATGTATATACTGTACCCTATACCATCTACTGCATCTTGCCATCTTTATGTACTACATGTATCACTAGCCACTTTAAACAATGCCACTTTTGTTTACATACCCTACATTACTCATCTCATATGTATGCCGTTCTGTACCATCACTCATTCATATATTTTTATGTACATATTCTTCATCCCTTTACACTTGTGTGTATAAGGTAGTTGTTGTAGAATTGTTAGGTTAGATTACTCATTGGTTATTACTTCATTGTCGGACCTAGAAGCACAAGCATTTCGCTACACTCGCATTAACATCTGCTAACCATGTGTATGTGACAAATAAAATTTGATTTGATTTGAACCAGAGTGGAAACCAGATTGCGTACCAGAGAGAATACTATAGACATCATGAAAGCCAGTCAGTTGATTACTAACAAGTTTTTCTAACACTTTGGTAAACAGGGCAAGATCCTGTAGAAATTAGCCTATAAGAGCTGGGATCAGCTTGATCTCCCCTTTAAATAAAGGTTTCAGCGTGGCTGCCTTCCAAGCACTGGGAACCTCCCCAGAGAGGAGAGACAGGCTCGGCAACTATAGGGTCTGCAACTTTAAAGAAGAAAGGATGTAAGCCATCTGTCCCAGATGCTTCTTTGGGGTAAAGTTTAATAAGGAGCCCCTTTAGCACATCAGACATAGTGACCGCCTGCAGGGAGAAGCTGAGTAGCGAGGAAGGGGAAGAAGAGGGAGTAGCATCAAGGCTAGTCACATTAGAAGGGCTGGGAGATGAGGAAGTGTTGGATGGGAAAGGAGGCATGGCTGAGTCAAATAGGAATCCTGACTCAATTAAGTGATGATTAAAGAGCTCAGCCACAACCACATTATCCACATTGGGGGACATGGGCAGCTGTGAGGAGGAGGGTTTATTCTCCAGGTCTTTCACCATTTTCCAGAACTTCTTTGGGTTAGACCCACAGAGAGAGAACGGCTCCTTAAAGTAACTGACTTTGGCCTTCCGTGCCTGAGTGCACTCTTTCTCAATTGCCTGAACAACAGCCAGTCAGCCTGAGTATTTGTATACAGACCATTTCATCAAATAGTGTTCTTGAGGTGAAGTAACTCTGCCAGATCACAGTCGAACCAGGGGCTGAACCTGTTTTTAATGATAATTTTCTTTATGGGGGCATGCCTGTTAATTTAACAATACCATTGAAAATATTTTTTTTTAAAGGTCCAAGCATCTTCGACAGAGGGGACCAAGCGGATTCTATGCTAATTTCCAGAGGCTCGGTCATGAAGGAAGGTTTCTCATTCAAGTTTTTCAGCAAGCGTCTATGACAAATCAGTACAGGTAATTTAACTGAGCAGCCAATTCAGAACACAGTGATCACTAAGGTCACTTCAGAAAAACACCAGACTGATACCTATCAGGATTATTTGTGAGGATAACATCAAGGAGAGTAGCCTTTCTGGGTATTTGGGGTCATACCTCATGGGATTGGTAATGATCTGAGAGAGATTTAGGGAGTCCCATTGTTTTAAGTAACTGGGGTTGTTCCCTGTGACTTTTCCAAAGCGTTCTGGGCACGTACCCAGGACGACATTTTGTTAGCTGGGTTATCTGATTGAAGAGGATGGAGAGAAGCTACTTAAAGGGAAAGAGGGATACCTAGTCAGTTGTACAACTGAATACATTCAACTGAAATGTGTCTTCTGCATTTCAACCAACTTACATCCTCCTTGGTGAAGTATCTCAAGGTGAAGTCTGTTTCAGAGAGCAGGAATCTCCTTTTCAGGAACTGCTTGTTGTCCTTGCCTTTCTTCCATAATATTCCTTCATAAAGTCCTGAATGTGATTCAACCAATACAAAACATTGATTTAGTTAGTATCCCTCGTCTCTTCATACGCAGTATTTTGGTACGTTTGGTTCTATGCCTTGCTCTGTAGACAGCGATGTAATGTCTTGTGTTCCTAGACAATTTGAATAAAATAAATAGACTTATCCATGAAGGCTTGTCAAAATGTAGCACTTACCTGAACTATAAACTTGTTGAAGGGAGTTATTCTCTCCTGTGAATTCTCTCCTCTCATACTTAGCACGTATCCACTGATCTTTAAGAACACTGTCAGGAAACCAAAAGGTTAAAGATTGAAATACAAAAACTAATATTTTAAAAATACAAACTTTTTGTGTTGAATATATGACTCAACTTCGACCACAAACACTGCAGTATTTGCCAACTCAGTCAATTGTAGGCTAATTGACGCCAAGATGTTTCTTCTTCTTCTCTTGAAATAATACTACATCCTTCCACTGAATGAACAACTGTCAAGTCATCACAATTTACACTTCCTTAAATTGAGTGAGCGAATGAAGACATTGATATAGTTCCACTCACACACAGTCCTTCTCCTGTGGCCGGTAGTAGAAGGGTGGAACACACTTCTCATAGAACGCATTGGCTGCTGCGTTACCCCTTGTCTTCATACACTACAATTAGAAACATAATAGGAACGTTATAACATAATAATAACATAATAAGCATGTTATAACATGACAACATCAAAGGGATTGTGACTATTGAGTGATCTTGAGAGTACATCCTTCAAGGTGTAAAGGTCCTTGGTACACTCCTGGGCCATGGTGACATGTTAAACTGTACCTCTACTAGGGAATCATCCCAGATATCCAAGCGTATGGACTTTATCTGGCTGATGGCAGGAAAGTCCCGATGTGTCCCAGAACAGTTCACACATACAAACACACCAAGTTTGTATGAGGCCCAGTCTGGCTCTGTGAATAGCAGTAATAGGACACTGTATCAATCAATCAGACACTGGACATGTTTGCAGCCTGTATACCTTTGCACCACATTACTATAGTTTGGATATTGGACTTTGTAGTATGTCATGCCTTGATTGGTTGTTTTTTTCTAGGCTGGTTGATGAGTTGTAGAGAGTTACTGGAAAGGAGGAACCCTTGTAATCATTGACTGAATGGACTATAACTTTAAGACATGCCATGGTTGTACTAATTTGACTTTTTAGTCATTTAGCAGACGCTCTTATCCAAAGTGACTTATAGTTAGTGCATTCATCTTAAGATAGCTAGGTGAGACAACCACATCACAGTCGTAGTAAGAACATAATCAGCAGTGAAATCCAGTGGAATAAATGCAAATATAACTCACATGTCTTACATGGCTTAGGTTTTTGCTCATGCTCCACATTCTATAAACAATAGACAACCACACTGAAATTGTCGATCATTAATATGAAATAGTCTCATAGAAGACATAGCTTCTGTTTGGGGGTCCCTCAATATTTCACTACTTTAAACTTTTGTTTTACAGTTCCTATCTGTACCATATCCTAACCACAATGGTAACCTAAATATGTCAAATGTTAGAGGCTATCAATAATGTTTTAACATGTATTCTATTAAATATAACTCACCAGGGGCCCCACAGTCGGCACAATGGTCGTTGCTGGGCTGTTTCACCATATCAAGCAGAATCTTCTTATTTCTCTCCGGACTTGCCATAAGTAAATCGGCTATTCTTCTGCCTCAATCAAGTCCCAACAAACGAATTTCTTATTTTACTTAGGTCCATGCCTTTTCATTCACTCAAATGTATTACTTCTAACAGGTGTCAGGACATTTTTTGTTGTTGTTTCACTTGACCGCGGTCACTGGCCGACGTTTCCTTTTCTTACTGGCATAGCAACATGACGTTTATTGTTCTTCACACAAACACGCACTATCAAATAACAATGAGTAGGGGAAGCGAAAAAGGCGTTACCATATATTACGCATAATTTATAAACGGACAAGTAGGCCTGACAGAATAGTAATATCCAAGAAAAACAACTGTTCTTGATTTTATAGTATATATTACAACAACATATATCGAGATAATATATGTGTTGAAAATGTCACCAAAGTTAATTCATATTCATATTGAAATGTAAATAAATAAAATATCTTAATATATAAAAACGAAGGCACTTGAGATGAAAGTCAGTGAGATTTCAAATGCAGCATAAATAACCTGGAGAGCGGGGGAACATGAAGTGCCTCGGAACGAAGTATGCCTGATCCTTGTTTCCGCATCGGAGTGAGATCGGCGAACAATGAAAGGGCAAAAGTTTGAATGAATTATCTGTAAAATCACGATTACAATGTGGGTTGCAAGGCGATTTATGTCTTTAATCGCCCGGAGAGGTATGCACAAATGTTTTATTCAAGCTGTCAAGTTTCTCGTAACTTCTTAATTATTTTTTCAGGTGCTATTTGTTAGCGGGTGGGTATAATTTGTGGAACGTTCCAACAGGAATCTGTTCCAAAAACTGCGGAAACAAGGTTGTCAACAAACACCGCATACAAAGTTGATACCGGGTAGGAAGTGGGCTATTTAATTAATTAATGTTTCACTCACCACATGTATTCCGAAAATGTATGTCCTCACTCTGGTAGCCTATGGAAAAACTTAAAGAATAAACTACGTGGTGAGTTGATGCCTATTCGGCAGCTCGTTAGCTAGGTGAATTGATCATGCTACATTGTATGCGTTATTTGTTGACAACCTTGTACTTTACGAAGTTTTTGCAACAGATTTCTGTTGGAACGTTCCACAAATTATACCGCCCCCTATTATGTGTTTCCATCTATTCTTGCAGGGCAGTATGGCTTATTCTACCAACCCCAGGGCTCACTCCCCAAACTAGAATTCCGGTATCTCAACTGCACGTGCTGCTGGAGGAGTCGGATCCCAGTCGCAGGCTTTGAAACCCTTAATGACACCCTCTCTTCATCTACTACTCCTTGCGACGACAAGTCGCTGGACGCATACTACACGTCAGAGCAGCGAGGTGTCATTCTGCAGCTCCTCAACAATGCGGCAGAGTCGGAGCTTGCTGCTGTCAAGCTCCTTCGTGGCCGCAAGTCTGTCAACATTGTGGAATACAGGACTAGAAATGGACCTTTTAAAAATCTCGAAAGCGTCACAAATGTGCCGCTTCTGAAACACAAAAGTGCAGTCATTGTCTTCAACTCCATCCTCAACCCTCCGGAGAAGAAGGAGAAAAGAAAAGTAAAGATCCAGCTAGCCAAGTTCATCAGACCAGAGGTGGAAAGGACCTGGCTAGAGGTAAGATTATTTAGCTAGACGGATGGCCTTGAGGTCTGGATGTTGATGGCACAGTTGGGCAGTCCACAGGGTCAGTCCCCGCTGTCATTTCACCATAGAAATACATCAGTGTTATTACATGTGTATTAATCCATCTTTCTTCCAGGAAGCAAATTCCATAGTGTCCATTGTGTGTGGAGTGAATAAAATAGCCTGGGCGCACATGGATCGTGGCATGAACGTGTTGGAGTGGAAACATGAGGATTGCCACAACTTTCTGAAGGGAACCTACATGGCTTCTGCCTACTTGGATGACGTAAGTTGAATGTTTCCGACCGAGGTATTCTTGCATTTGGGTAAGTAGGTTAGCCCTGAGACATGACTGTGCAGACTCCTATGGTGTCAGTCTACAGCCATGTCACAGGGCTAGGTTTCAGCTTAGCACATAATCATTGACTCTGTAATATCCAAATAGCTTAACTCCTGTACTGAATCACATCTCATTATGTGCCATAACATCACCAGATATCCAGTGTGGTATCCCACCTCCCCACAGCTGACTTCTTCGTTGTGGAAAAGACATCCATCTCCCTTCAGAACACTGCCCTGTACCCAGTAATGGCTCACATGCGTACAGTGGAGGCTATGCTGTTCGCCCTGCTGGAGCCCCGCTACACCCAGCCTGACAACACTGCTCCACCCAAGGTGCTCAACATGATGCGCACCGCCGTCGGCCGCCATTTTGGCCTCATGGTGGGTGACTCCCGCACCAGCGGGGCCCAGGCGATGCAACAGATGATGACGGAGTCAGTGACTCAGAAGATTCCGAGGGTGACATTCCCTCACAACCTGTTGGTGAAATACAGGAATTCTTTCCAGATGGGCGGGCGGAGTCGGGGGGAGGAGCTGTGTGACGCCATGTTGCAGGCTGTGGCGTTTTACGAGCTGCTCAGTGAATCGAGTTAATGTTACAGCGACAATTTCCACGCTCCATTTTCACCAGACTGAAACTAGTTGACTGTGTACAGTATGTGTGACCTGGTGGGGTCGAAGTTCAAAGAGCTAACCAGAGAGACCTGCATATTGGAGGCTTGATGGAAATTGACACTAGCTTATATTTAAATGTATACTACAACACTTCCCACCTGTAGAGTCAGATGGTATTGCACTTGAGGTGTCAGTTCAGGCCCCAGCAGCTGTACTCAAGCCTTTCCTCGTACAGACACCACACATCAGGCTTTCTTCACTTTCCCATGAATAGAAATGTTCTCAGGGCCACTAGTAAAGCAGAACAGGCTTGAATATGTACAGTGATGATTTGTCATGTGTGACCACCTACATCTGTACCTTTGTGGGCAAATGTTTAATGCCTGCCTGAAATACCACTGATTTTAAACACCAACTCACTGAACCAGCTTAAAATAAAAAGTAACAGACATGTTTTTATTTTTATGCATGAATATAAAAATAGGATTATTTCAATTATACATTTTGAATGAATACAGTAAACTTAAACTTACCATTCAGTGTAAGAAAAAATAAGTGTACAGCAAAATATATCATGAACATCCATATTGCCTACATTCACTAAATCACAAGTCATTAACATGGGGACGGTTGATGGCATTAACCTTCCTATCATCCAGTGTAGAGCCAGAAATGTTGCAGATCTGTTTGTGTAGTCTTGCTGGCTTAAATGGTCATTGTCATGGGAAGTCATCTGCAAGGAGTCTCACAGTAGCCTTAGGGAGGCCAAGGTGAATACTGCTGAGGTAATGCCGAAACAGCATTCATAAGTCATCTTGCGCAATCCTTTTAATTCTAACTTTGTTTTCTCTTAGTAGAAATGAATAAGGTGCTCTCATGCAGTGTATTGACTCACCGGCCTTGGCCCTGCTGAGTCCTCTCTGATTGGCACATGGTGCGGAGGACAGGCAGGTAGTCCACGGCAACAGCCTGCTTGTTTCCCAAGGTGCAGAAGGCTCTGCTTGAGAGGACGGTTCTGATAATGTCATATCTCCTTTCGACCACACTGGAAGACAAACTGCTGTTGAGATACCACACTGACTCAATGGAACTGGAGCTTTACAATGAGTTATTAAGTTTAATCTAATATCAAGGTTTTGTTTGCAATAATGCTAATTTCTGACAACATTAAACTTGAGTGCTAACTTCACAGAAGCATGTATGGTAATTTAGAGGACTGAGCCGCCAACGCATTTCTTACAGTGAAAAAATACCAGAACAAAATCAGGAAACTGCACTCACCTAGGATCACAGGAAGTGGTCTGATTGACATTGAAACTTTGTCTGGGTGGGGCGACAGGGAGGGTAAGTTTCTCCATCACCCTCCCCCTCTGCTCCCCCTCCAGCATCTGGGATCCAGTCCACCCCTCAGACACCCTGGCCAGGCACCTGTGGAAGCCCAGGCCCTCTACTGCAGCCTGGATCTCCAAAGTCCTCTCACACCACCACCTACAGCCCCCATCCTCCTCTCTCATCTCATCTAGCAGTCCATCCTTAACCTCTGCCCCTGTCCAGAGAAAAGACCCTGGTCTGCATGGGCCAGCCTTATGTGAAGACTCACTCTGTAGAGAGGTATCAATGAAGGACATGAGGTCCATAAAGTCAGTCATTGCATCTAAGCAGTGGTACACCAAGCCATCTGCCGCCTTCTCAGTTTGAAGTTTGTCATTAACAGTCTCGGTAATATTTGATACACTTGGATGAGCCCTCCTCAGAGACAGTGAGGCTCTGTAAGGCTTTACTAACATGCTGTGAGCTGATCTGGAATCAGATGTTGGCACACATTTCTTTGTCCTCAGCCTGGAGCCAGAGGACACCTTAACTGGACTGGTCTGATCCAGGATCAGTGGGATCTGAGGGTGGTGGATGTCAGGGGGTGTTGGCTCACTCTGAAGCCTAGGGCGAGTCACTTTCTTTGGGGTGAGGAGAGGACTGGGCTGGGTCCTGACTGGTAGGGGAAGGAGGAGCTCCAGGTTCGAGTAGAGCAAAGCTACACCTCTCCTCCAGCTCTCAGTAAGGATCTCCATCAGCTTGATGGTGTCTGGTTTAGCCCAGGACTGGCACTGAGGAATCAAAGAGAAAGGCACCTCATACAGTTATACTGTCATTCAATGTTGTTATCTGAATAAATGCATTGCATGTTCATCTAGTTCAAGTTCACAGGGCCTCTGAGGTGACGTGCCTTTAGAGTGGTCTGCAGGTCATGGCCGAGGCCAGAGTTCAGGAGCCCCAGCATGCTCTGAGTGCAGCCCACGTCACAGGGCGGATGGCGGGGGGAAGTATTTTCACCCACTGCAATGTCTTCCACTGCTGCAACATCCAGAACTAGGGTTATCCAAAACAATCAAGTGATTCAATTGTAAGACTTGATGTAAACTCTTTTAGACAGGGACCAAGAAGTAAGGGGTCACAATACATGTGATATACTAACACACCTAGCCATTGAAGTTAGTTAATAGTTTGTCATCACTCACTTCCATGCACACCACCTGCAGGGTCCTTCAGTGGGGTTGCCCTCTGAGATGCTTGTCCTCCTCCACTGCAGACCCAGAGCTGCAGCTGCAATAGGCTCCGTCTGATGTCGATCTGGTTCAGGGTCACCAGAGAGGTGATGTCCCCAGCATCCATCCTGACGTTCTCAGCCAGACACAGCAGCTGCAGATAACTGCAAACGTTCACCTGGGAGGGTGCACAACACAGACAGAAACTAAATGGAGTAGCAGCTTCATACCATACCATGCACATTAGATGAGGGGATGCAATGGTGCCAAGATGCTTGACTCACTACTGAAGGGGTTTTAAAAAGGATCGCTTCAAAGTTGCCGTCAAACTTTGCCTTGAAGGAGGGATCTGAAGACAGTTTTCGTGTTATGATTCAACTTCGTCATTTTCAATCCAATTTAATTCATATTTTTCAGTATGCAGTATATACACACACCACTAGTGGTCAGTATCACAGGTCTCTTGGTTGTCGTCATGAAGGTCTTGATTGCTGTGAGGAATCCCACATCATCATCAAATACGACGTCAACCTGCGGGAGAGCAGGTGCAGCTCGGTCACTTCATTAAAACTACAGTTATGCAGTCTAGTCTGCAACCTATAGCACTGCTATACAACTGACTGCTGTGTGGTTTACCTCTTCAAATAGAATGAGTGACGTGGACATCCTTTTACTCCGGCTACCTGTTGGTGGCTCTTCAATGTCTGGTGACAGTTGACTGACTAACAGAGGGTTAATAATATCTGCCTTCTTCACGATCTTGAGCGAGACAAAACCTGTAGGAAATAATATCAACAATTAAACAAAAAGACTAACCATAGCCACACCAGAGGAGGCTGGTGGGATGAGCTATAGGAGGATGGGCTCATTGTAATTGATGGAATAAATAGAAAGGTATCAAGCACATCAAACATATGGAAACCACACGGTCGGCTCCGTTGCATTCATGCCATTCCAGCTATTACAATGAGCCCGTACTCCTATGGCTCCTCCCACCAGCCTCCCAAGATCCACACATGCCTATGTGTGGTTAACTAAACTTGCAAGGTGTTTCCTGTTTTTCTTAACTGTTTGGTCGGTGCTCATCCTGTTTTGTAGATAACGAAGGGCCATCTAAGTTCGTGATCTCTGGATTACTCTTCTTCTTGAAGAAGTTAGCCAGCATCATGGAGGCTGCACTGCCACCTCTCTTATGGTGGGAGCTACGAGGGGGCTGAGGCTTCTTCCTATAGGATGAGAAAACCTTTCTTGGAGAGGCCACTTTACCTGTGTGAGGAGAGCACAAAATAGATGTAACCCACAGTCTCCATTGGACAAACACCATACAAAATAGTTCCTGTCACTTTAAATAAGTGATTTTCAGTAGATGGTTATGCTTAGACTGCAATAAAGTACTTTTCAGTAGCTGGGTGTACTTACCAGCTACTGTGTCAGATTTAGTTGAAGTGTTGTTGTAGCTACTGAGATGAGATGGTTTGAAGGTGGTGCTTCCCTGGATCTCCACCAGGTGAGATTGGGTGGCCTCCTTCAGTTGAGTCAGGATGTGGCGACCACTGCGCTGGGAGGAGGCGTTCACTTCGAACACCTGGAGAGGCCAAGGAAATGAGCAGTCAAGACAGCCACCGTACATATATTACACAGGTTTGAAGATGATTGGATACACCTGTATGAAAGCTAACCTGTTTTGGTGAATCATATGACTGAATGAACATGAGCCAACCTCTCCTGGTTCTCTGCTTTACCCATCTTATCCAATTACCCACAAACTGTCATTTAAAAGTTAAAAATAGAGGAATGTCTCTGTACCATATTCTAACACCAATCAGTAGGTCCTATTCGGGTTCCCCGAGTGGCGCAGCAGTCTAAGGCACTGCATCTCAGTGTTAGACGTGGCACTACAGACACCCTGGTTCAAATCCAGCTTTATCACAACCGGCCGTGATTGGGAGTCCCATAGGGTGGCGCACAGCGCTGTTCGGGTTTGGCTGGTGTAGGCTGTTATTGTAAATAAGAATTTGTTCTTAACTGACTTGCCTAGTTAAATAAAAGGTTACACATGTGAATGGGACTGTAGGTCTTCCAAGTAGCCCACACTGACCTTGAAGCCTAGCTCCTGAGCGCAGGCGTATACTGAGGCAGTCTTGCCGACCCCTGGAGGTCCTGTGATCAGCATGGTGCTACACAGATCTTCCTCCTCGTCCTCCTCCACTCTAGCCTCTCCCTGGAAGTCACCACAGTCCCACGAGTCTGCACAGCCAAACCGGAGGTCAACGCTACAATCAATGTTATTCATGGAAGATTCATCGTCAGTGATGTTTCTTGATTTTTTATAATACAGTGGGTGGTTTCATTTGACACATTTTCCCCCATCAATTCATAACATCTAAAAAAATATATATTTTTACCATTGCTGTTGGCGTTTTCCTCTAGTTTCCTGTCTCGCTCTTTACTCCTCTCTTCACAGTCAGCTCTCTGTTTCCATTTCTTTAACCAACTGCAAACAGAAATAAGGAAATGCATTTAAGACACCATACTATAAAAGCTAAACATTGAAGGAGCTAGCAGTGGTGTTAGCAACTCACCTGTGTAACTTCTTTACAGAGACAGAGTTGCCTATTACCTCACTGGAGTGCTGAGGGCGGTACTTCTCTGTCCACAGCAAATCCTCAATGTTGTGAACTTCACAACAGAAAAATAAAGGTACATATTTTAAAAACCTATGGCAGATCCCAATCAATGACCGAGCTAAAGCACCTCTGTATTCTAGTGGTCAGGGACATACATAGTTAGGACATACAAAATTGGACAAAGAAAAGTAAATACTGATTGTTGTTGAAACTACAATGTATTAGGAATCATCACCTCTCCTAAGGCATTGCTGTGGTTGGGCAGGATACACCTTCTGAGGAGATTCTGCTTGGTTTGGTGGGTTAGGGGTCAGTTCATGACCTATCCCCAGACCTCGACTTTCCCGCTGTTGCTGCCTGAGTCTTTGTGTTCGGCTCAGCCGGCTTCTTCTAGGCTGACCCCTGGAAGAGGGGATAAGAGACCCCCTGACTTGGTGTTCTAAAGAGGGACTATACCCAGTCAAGCTGGTCTCCTCTAACCCCGGGCTAGACCTTTGGCGCTTGTGTACGGTTTCAGGGTCCTCCTTCTCATTCTGATGTTTCCTCTTTCCTACAGAGCTAGCAGATGTAGCGCCTATCTCTGAAAGAAAAGGCGACCAATAAGACGGAATCTGATACTAGAATATGACACCACACTATAGAGTCAACTATAGTCTCTCAATCTTACCGGGACTTTCTGACTCCAGAATTTTATGTTTGTATTTCTTCAGCAGCATAGTGAAGACTCTTCTCACTGGGAAAGGTGGGTTAGACAATTTGACCTCTTCAAGAGACCCCTTGCGGGCAGTCCCTGACAACTTCTCTCTCCAACCAGAAGTAATTGACCCCTTCCTCTCAGTCTGGTTGTGTTTAAGTGTTGACCTGGAACACCAATTCAAAATCCATCTCTGTGAGTGTTGGGGACTATTGGCCTTATTAGTGTCCCGTTTCCTGGTGAAAATGGATGCCACTTTCTCATCCGAGACCCTGGTTGTCCCGGAGGCAGACTGCACCGCTGCTTGAATTGTGAGGGTACATGCTATTTCACTCTGACCAGATCCGAGTCCAACTCCTACTCCATGGCATCGGCCAGTGACTTGAGCCAGGTCCACAGACCCCATCACTGCCCTGCTCCTGAATGCTGTGTCAGTACTGGAGCGGTTTGACTCTGAAATCACTATAACATTATTAGGAGGCTCTGAGCAGGAGCTATCCTTGATGAGGCTTGTTCTTGCTTCAGGGAATCTGTTCTGCTTGAATCTGTGCAGCCTACTGGTTGACCGTGACGCAGAGAGCGGCACCTCATCATAAGACCCCCCAATATGACAAGGCGCCATCTTAGGTTTCTCTTTCGCCTGCTCAGAAATTAGGCTCTTCCTCCCAAGAGGTTGTGGGGTTATACTGAAGTACTTTGTGATGTCATTGGATTTTGAGCACCTTGCCTTCTTCTCAATGGCCAAGTAGGGCGATAACCACATCTTTCTTGCCTAGTTAAATAAAGGTTAAATACAAATAAATACATCAAATTCCTTTCTGAAGATGTCACCATTACTGTCATAACATCAAGGGCATTCATATCATTCAAGTTACTTTCACTTTTGTCTTCGAAGTGCCAGATGGCAGCAGGTGCTGCATTAGTTACCTATAAAGTAGCACTTTCACAACCGTTGACACATTGCAACAACATAGACTTAGCTAGTTAGAGAACTTCACTTTCTGATATGAGCTTCTGAACAAGACAATAATAGCCTCCCGAGAAAGTTACTTTAAACATGCTTAAGTTCACGCTAATTTCTTGATTTAGCTATTCCTAAAACATTAATCAGCACGCGCAGCCAAATGTTTAAATGTTGTGTAACTTACCGCTTCCGTATGTTCAAATAAATGCGCCAAACCCAGATCAACCAATCAGACAGCAATTTGAGTACTACGTCATGAATATTTGGTCCCGCCCCTAGGCACTGACATTACAAATCATTTGGTAGTAGGCTGATCTACATTTTCTGAACATATTAAAATAGTCTATATTTCATTAATGTTGATATCAGTTGAATAAAGAAAACTGACAAGGTCAAATGTATTTTATTTTAAATATAAAATCCCCATATCCAAAGTTTATAACATAGTTCACGACTTCAACGGTGGTTTGACAATATGGTGAATTGATTGTTTTCTACCCTTATATCCAGCCGATCAAAAACGTGCATAAAGGTACAAGGAAGTAAAAGACTGGTCCATGGAGTTGAGGGAAAAGGTGTTCAACGAGGCACCAAAACTACTGCTTATGTTCAATTTGTGCACTCACACAACGCAAAAACACAGCTAAGGCTTATACACCGCTCGTCATTTAACGTTTTGAAATTATGAGTCAAACAAACAAACAAAAATGTACGAAGAACTGAGAGACACTGAAAATCACCCCCTTTGGCATTTAAACAGAGACTAATAGTAGGATAGACACATATCAACTAGGACCCATTTCCAATGAACAAACAGCATATTGCCTTTGAAGAATAATCCTACATGTCCATAATCAGTGATAATCAGGTTCACAATGGGATATAGCTAAATATTGACATTATTACAATGTATACAAAGTGTCTGTAAGGAGTGTTGTCCAACACTTCCTATCTCACCCGTTTATGAAGATAAATGAACATCAAAAACAGCTTGAGTTCCAGATGTCCCTAAAACCTAGTTAACCATAATACAGGTTCCAGCATGTCATCCATAGGTTGTAGTCATGTTTTCTGGGGTGTATTCATTAGTGCATACAGTAGCAAACTGTGGCAAAACATTTCACAACAGAAAACATTTCACAACGAAAACAAGAATTTCCTATTGGACAAATGCAGGTAGGTCCCGCCCCGTTTTGTCCCGTTTGCTTCCGTTTGGTTCCTAGTGAACACACCCCTGTAGAAGAGCTAGGCAGTCTACATAAAAAGGGTGAATGTGCTGGCAGTTTGTGGTTCATCTTGGCTTAATATCCTCAAGCTATGGATGCAGAGAGTAATCCGGTCGTGTGGAAAAATAGTCCACTGATCCTCCATTACTCAAGATAGTATCAACAGAAACATGAGAAACAACATACATCAAATCAAAACAAATAAAATCCCGATAAGGATCCAGGGGATTCAAGACAGACGGGGTGAATCTGACAATTGATGCAGTTGCGCAGAAAAAAAAAAAAAAAGTGATTCAACTCAAGTTTAAAACAATTCACGAATACAAATTATTACCAAGTGCTAAAACAATAGTCAACTAAAAGGACCATGAGAGCCAAACAGACAGGGTTATGGGATACAGACCATCAGGAGTGACAATGTTACCAATATGCATGACTTACTGCATATCCACTCAATACAGTTTCTGATTACAACGTGATAACAAAGGCAGTCAAAGCATGATTACAATACCTTTCAAGTGATTCCCCCAGTTTCTTCACACCCCCGAAACCACCAAGAATCACTAAAACTGTCTCACGGTGCATAATGACTTGGTAAAACCTCACATTATAGTGAGTCTTCATATGCCTGTGTTGTGTGTGTGTAGCTATATTTGTATGTCTTGAGTCAATACAAGACAATCCTCCATTGACATCTTCCTCCCACCTAGCTAAGCACCAAGGGTGACAGTTATAACAATGAAAATGAATGGGTCGGATCGACTGCTGCCACCAAATGCCATCAGTTCATCAGTCAGTCACGGAGCTTTTTGTCCTCTTGCCGTGCTTGGTCCCACCACCCCCGCCAGAGCTGCAGGCGATTGCGGTGCCATTGCAGGCGCCCTCCATGAGGGCCCGGTCAGCCTGGTCGTCCGCCCCGGCGTCGGGCAGCTCCTCCTGGATGTGGCGTAGGCGGGACATGGCGCGGTCGATGGTGGCCACGGAGACCAGGTTGAAGTCGTGCATGCTGACCAGGTGCAGCAGAAAATTGCGGCAGAGGTTGCGGCGGGCGATGTAGGCGCCGCACTTCTCCACGAACTGCATGCTGGCCTGGTTCATCTGGTTGTCGGCTATGAAGCTAGATACGGACAGGAAACAGAACACAACGGGAGGAAATGAGGTTAGAATACTGATTTTACTAGAGCGAATGAGTCAGATTAAGGACAACTTTTTATAATACATTATGCTATTTTATATCACGTTAGATGTAAACTCTCAAAGTGTCATGGCTTTATGTGGATTTCTAAATTACAGGAACACAAGGATGACTGTTTTTATCCTTACTTAAACACCATCTATAGCACATGTTAAGAGGTAAACTCTTCAAGGTGATGTGGCTGTATGTGTATTTCTAAGTTATCTACGATAGTGCCGTAAGAGGCTAGTGATTAGAGATACATACCCACAGCTTTTAGGTACATACCCATGCTTCATGACGTGCAGGTTCCACAGCTTCATCACCTCCTTCTCGCCCTCGTTGACATCTGTGAACTCATCCAATTGCTGTGGGTGGAACACTCATAGATTAGTCTACCAACACAACCAAAAGGTACGTTTTAGTATATGGAAGCAAAGCACAGCTGTAGTTCAAGCCGACACTCATTTCTGTTGGCTTCATATAGGGTGTAATCCTATCTTGAGATGCTCGAATTTCATACATTGATATCAATGGGACACTCATTTGACATGCATCTATCTAAAGTTAGGACATGGGCCATTCTGTATAAACATCAGGCAGTTATTGTTAAATTTTTAATTCTCTTTGACTCCACTGTACATCATCTCAGTCTGAGTAACAGTGTGAGCGGAGGGACTGACCGTGGCGGTCTTCTCTCTCAGCCACTCAGGGTCTCTCTCGTCCTCGCTGTCCACGTCCATCTCCTGGGGTCTGAGGGGCATGCAGCTGTCACTATGGAAGTACAGGCGGTTGTGTCCGCTCACGTAGGTCCTCTGCTGCTCCAGCTCCCCATCCTCAGACTCCAGGAACTCTGACAGGCTGGGCTTCGTCCGCTTGGGCCTACAAGACAGGAGCAATGCACTAGGGGTCAGAGGCTGTGGTTAGGTTAGGTACACACCCGCAGGCAAGCTAGTGGACAAATAGTACACATTCTCAGCTAGCTATATGGCTATGATGGTACCATCCAAGTGAGGAAATATGAAATACGTCAGCCAATCAAAATGGCAGTTTTACTTTTTAAGCACACAGCAAATACAAAAATCATTTTACATGATTACCCAGGAGGCTGAACATAACCAAGTGAATCTTTTTACTTCAGCGCTTTGATTCTGACATGCAATCTGTGCTACTGGTTGACTGAGGGTGAGAGAGCCAGTGAGATGAAGACAGGAGACGCCTTCTTTACCTGCACACCAGTACGTGTGTCACGGCAGTCCTCTTGACGGGGCCGTTGCGGCTGAAAGCGAAGCCGGGCTGGCTGTGGATGTCCTGGGGGTTGCCCACGTAGGAGCCGTCGTAGCACTCATTGATGGACACGTCTATCCTAGCACCTTTAGGGTGAGGCTGGAGACACACAGGGGGACATCAATTCAATTACAATAACTATCTCTCAAACTCTCAACAACTCAAATATTCAACATACAGTATGCCAGGTACTTGGTAGTAGATGGCTTTAAAATCTCCTTGCTTTTTAACAGTTTACATTTTTTTTTACCTGTATAGGGTTAATCAAAAGATCAAATTAGCATAAGTTAATAGTTAACATTTTTTAAACATTACAATACATTCATTACAGAATTCACAACACACTAAGTGTGTTCCCTCAAGCCCATACTCCACTACCACATATCTAGAACACAAAATCCATGTGTACGTGGGTGCATGTTATCATGTGTGTATATATGCAAGTGTCTGTGCCTATGTTTGTGTTGCTTCACAGTCCCCGCTGTTCCATAAGGTGTATTTAAAAAAAATTCTACTGCTCGCATAAGTAACTTGGTGTGGAATAGAGTTCCATGTAGTCATGGCTCTATGTAGTACTGTGCGCATCCCATAGTCTGTTTTGGACTTGGGGACTGTGAAGAGACCTCTGGTGGCATATCTTGTGGGGTATGCTAGTCATTTAAACAGACAGCTCGGTGCTTTCAACATGTCAATACCTCTCACAAATACAAGCAGTGACGAAGTGAATCTCTCCTCCACTTTGAGCCAGGAGAGATTGACATGCACATTATTAATGTTTGCTCTCTGTGTACATCCAAGGGCCAGCTGTGCTTCCCTGTCCTGAACCAATTGCAATTTTCCTGTCCCTCATTGTGGCACCTGACCACACGACTGAACAGTAGTCCAGGTGCGACAAAACTAGAGCCTGTAGGAACTGCCTTGCTGATAGTGCTGTTAAGAATGCAGAGCAGCGTTTTATTATGGACAGACTTCTACCTAACTTAGATACTGTTGTATCAATATGTTTTGACCATGACCGTTTACAATCCAGGGTTACTCCAAGCAGTTGTCACCTCAACCTGCTCAATTTCCAGATAATTTACTACAAGATTTAGTTGAGGTTTAGGGTTTAGTGAACAATTTGTCTCAAATACAATGCTATTAGTTTTTGAAATATTGAGAACTAACTTATTCCTTGCCACCCATTCTGAAACTAACCGCAGCTCTTTGTTGAGCGTTGCAGTCATTTCAGTCGCTGTAGTAACTGACATGTATAGTGTTGAGTCATCCGCATACATAGACACTCTGGCTGGCATGTCGTTAGTAAAGATTGAAAAATATAAGGGGGCTAGACAGCTGCACCGGGGAATTCCTGATTCTACTTAGATTATGTTGGAGAGGCTTCCATTAAAGAACATCTCTGTGTTCTGTTAGACAGCTAACTCTTTATCCACAATATAGCAGGGGGTGTAAAGCCATAACACAATTATTTTCTTGTGATCTATGATCGATAATGTCAAAAGCCAAACTGAAGTCGAACAAAACAGCCCCCACAATCTTTTAATCATCAGCCATTTGTATAAGTGCTGAGCTTGTTGAATGTCCTTCCATATAAGCGTGCTGAAATAGGAAAACATTCAAACATAGGAATCCTGTACACACACACACACACACACACACACACACACTCACAAAGCCTTAGTCTCTCACCACGTAATTGAAAATGAAGCGGCTGTGGGACTGTTTGAGGTGTTTTAGCAGGCTGTAAAGCTTCCTACAGTTCAAGGTGCACCAGGGACAGTGGAGGTCGTCTCTAGCCTCTGTCTGCTGCCGTGTGTTGTTGTTGTACAGGAACTGCCATGGGACAAAAAGATGGAAGTTCATTACTGGTTTATTAATAACTGAACCATTCTGAGTGATGCCAGGCGTGTGCTACACATTAGTGATGGATGAGGCGAGTTTCCCCCCTTACTATGTAAAGCGATGTGAAACATTTCATATTGGTGCATAAACAAACCTGGTAAAATATACGCAGTTTCTGCCTGGGTTCACACAGGATCTGTTCTCTTTTCATCTGGATGTCTGTGCTGACAGAGGCCTTCACAGCTACAACAGGGAGGGGAGGGAGAAATGAAGTAGTCAGAGATTATTAGATAGCAAAAAACATTTTTCGGGACATTATTGTGCTAGTGATGCAGCTGCATGTCGGTCTGGTCAATTTTATTATAAAGTTAAAGTCATAGTATATTTATGGCTCTAGTATTGGTTAGATGGTGACCAAGGCTGCGTGTGTGCCTTGACTTGCCTTGACTCAAAATGTGTGTATCTAAGGCTGGGTTTACACAGGCAGGCCAATTCTGATCCCCCCCACACTAATTGGCCTTCTGACCAATCACATCAGATCGGACACCAATGAATGAAAAAATTATCAGAATTGGGCTGCCTGTGTAAACCCAGCCTTAGATACACACATTTTGAGTCAAGGCAAGTCAAGGCACACACGCAGCCTTGAGTCGAGGCAAAAGAACAGTATACTGAAATTGGTGTGAGTGAATCTAATGGGAGGTTACAATGTGTTGTTCCTTTTGGGTAAAAGCCAAGTAAGTTGCTAGTGAGTGTGTTGTGTCTCCTACCCAGGGGGGCAGATTTGAGTGTGCTGGGCCTGCTCTCCACAGGGCTGGAGCCGTCAGAGTTGCGTGTGGCCAGGGGCTTGGCCACAGGGGCTGTGGACTTGTCGCTGGCGTCACCTGTCCAGCGCAGAGTGAACTGCAGCGTGGGTCCCTGAGAGAACGTCTCGAACGGTGGCAGCCTCTGTGTGAACAGAGCCCGGAAACATTGTCTCAGTACCATCATACACACATTTCGATGTGGAGTGTCCTACTGATAGTATAGTTGTCGTCGCCAACCCTGGTGCTGGAGAGCTACTGGTTGGGCAAGCTGTTGTTTCAGCTCTGCACAACAACACCGGATTCAATTAATCAACTTCTTATCAAGACTGATTAGTGTAATTAAAATCAGGTGTTTTTAGTGCTGGCCTGAAACCAAAGCCTGCTAGGTTGACATACACACATGCCTTTGGCACACTCACCTTCCCATCCAGAATGGTTTCCCATGTGGCTCGTTTCTTGCTGACAGGGCAGTCCTCCATCCCTTGCATGGACACTTCATACTCCCCATCCAGCAGCTGCAATCTCCTGCACATGACAGAGGTCCCTTATTAACTAATGAGTAATGCATTTAGCAATGAGTGTGAACAGTTATAGAATATATGTGGTCATGGTTTTAATTCAAAAATAGGGGTCAGAGTTTATAGCACTTTAAAAAAGATACTCGCAAGCAGCTAAATATCCTTGAGGTCAAAGTGCAGCAGCAACTTGGTAATGACAGTTGCCACCTGGGGATAAATGACTACCATTTTGCCATATATGGTATGTTGTTTACCTGTTCTTGTCAAAGACGGTCATCTGTGCAACAAAGGTCTCTGTGTTCTCTCCATCTTCTCTGTGGGCGGAGCTTCTCTTCTTTCTGTTGGGCACCTCTGTCACATCTGAACATGTAAAGACACCAAACAAACAAAAATTAGATATTTGCCTCATGAAATGAATGCCACATAATCAAAACGGTCCCCATATTATATATATATATATAATAGTGAAGACATCAGAACTATGAAATAACACATATGGAATCATGTAGTAACCAGAGAAGTGTTAAACAAATCAAAATATATTTTATATTCTTAAAAAGTAGCCACCCGTTGCCTTGATGACATCTTTGCACTCTTGGCATTCTCTCAACTACCTTCGTGAGGTAGTGTCCCTACAACTAATCTGTTTTCTCTCCAAACAAACAGACATTTGATTTTAGTGAGTCATCCAACATCCCCGAGAGTGTTTTAGCAACTACTTGCCTATGTTCTCGTTGGCCTCGCCGTTCACAAGGCCGTTCATGTCCCTCCTCCCGGTGCGTAAGACCCTGAACAGGAGCGAGTAGGACTTGACCATGTGGCTGTTGCTGGGCTCAAACTCGTTACTGGACACCAGCAGGGAGGGCAGGGAGCCGGGCTTGGTTTGGTTGCTGCAGTCAGGATTCAAAGGCACTTGCTTTTTACCTGTAGGCACTTGCTTCACCGGGCAGCTGACATCCTATGGAAAACAACGTTACAGGAGAAAAGTTAGGATTTAGCTAGGTGAGATAGGAGTTTGGTTTATAAACAATTTCACGTGATTGAGACAATGTGAGAGAGAAACAAAGCATTGTTTTGACCTTTCGTTTTTTATGGCAGACTTTGACAAGTAGCACCTCTAGAGAGACCGAGCTCTGTTCGTTTTCTGAATTCTGAGATGGCTTTTCTGTGAGGGAGAAAGTGAGAGAGAGAAAAAAAAACTTGTGTCTTATGTTTCACCCTTTTGTCTCTTCCGTTTTTGTACAAATATCACACCAACACATTGGCATAAGGCATACAAATACATTGCATTTGAACAGGGTGCAAACAGGAGAGTATTGATTGGGCATACCATCCTTATGGAAGAATCCAGTGAAGGTAAGCTGCAGGTGTGAGGACAAGCTAGAAGAAAAAGCAGTGATACACAATCAGAAAAGATGCAGAGCTGCTCACACTCTCAGGCAGGCACAAGTCACATATAAGGCTCCCCACCCTTCCCACCGTTTCTCTCCTACTTGCCAGTCTCCACCTCCGATTACTTTGTCTAAATATGAAAACACCTAAAATAAAAGACATTTAAAGAAAATAAAACTATACGGCTCAAGACTTTATAAGTTATGATAAGCATGCATGAACCATTAAAACGTGTAACACGTCTCATAATATGTTACGTCTCCCTAACTCTTACCTGTGAGATTCCTGCTCTCCCTTCATCTTCTCAACTCTGAGCAGCATGTCATCCACCTTGAACGTTTTCCTGAGCACACAAGTTCAAGCACAGCCCAAATTAGGACCTTAGAAGCGGCTTTAACTTTGATGAGATAAAAACAAAAAGTACAGTAGGGCCTCAAAGATATGAACATGTCGGGAATGGAGGTCCATAAAATGGCCGTCCGTAACTTTGAAGTTATCTTGATAACCGCATCTACCTTTATAGAAAATATAGATAGCGTATTTACACGTGTAAGCAAGGTGTACGCTTGTGTGTAGCCCACATAAGTTTGGTTTTGCATTTAATACATGTCCCGGTTTGATATTGACCGTTTGGTTAACGTCCAGTCTGAAAGTTTGAGGATCTTATCTTTGAGGTTCTACTTTATACCATCTCTGATTAATGTCTTACTACCATATAAAAATCATCTGATCCCTTTCAGATCAATCAGAGAACAATATGTTACCTTTTGGCATTTGTTCGAGTGTTTCTGTGGGTCATGAAGGTAAGAGTCCTGTGCAAGAATATAGGCTAAAATGGAAGCATTTGGAGGTTAATCATTAATACACCAGACATTGTGAAAATGAGAAATAAAATAAAATGACATGTATATATCTATTATTATATATACAGGGCCTTCAGAAAGTATTCACACCCCTTGTTGTGTTACAAAATGGGTTTAAAATAAATTAAATGTTTTGTCAACAATCTACACAAAATACTATAATGTCAGAGTGGAAGAAAAATAATAATAATCACATTTATGGAAAATAAAACACTAATATATTTTGAATAGATAGGTACTCAACCCCTTGAGTCAATCAATACATGTTACAATCACAGCAATTACAACTATGAGTCTTTCTGGGTAAGTCTATTAGATTTATTTATTCCATTCAGTCTGGTATGAGAACGGTAGCCCCTATCTGCAAAAGCAGGGTGTCTGCAGAAAGTTCAGTATCTTGGCTTATTGACCTGTGCCTTAAAATCTTTGGTGTGGCTTCCTACCATATATGGGCATACAAATGTATAAGGGCAGGCCGAGCCGACGACCTAATTCCAAGATGGCTGCTACCTACATTGCAGTTAGCATGAACAAAATAAACACGGAACACGTCTATACACACCAAAAAGCCGGGACTCCACAGATCATGGGGATGTCTTATTTGTCTGCCTGTTTTTTTGTCATTTTTTTTAATATTTAAGAAGGCAAGTCAGTTAAGAACAAATTCTTATTTACAATGACGGTCTAGGAACTGCCTTGTTCAGGGGCAGAACGACAGATTTTTACATTGTCAGCTCAGGGATTTGATCTAGCAACCTTTCGGTTACTAGCCCAACGCTCTAACCAATAGGCTACCTGCCGCCCCTGTGACCTACTGTAATTGATCACCAGCCCGAGAGTAATAATGTTTATTTTTGTTATTGTCTGTTTCATATTAGTTCACTGTTTGCTGTTCTAAGTTTTGGAGAGGCCACTAAACTCTCATGACCATTGTTTTTGTGGTTCTCACCTCTGCCCTTGTGTCCAAAGTGTTACTGTTTGCATTGTGTGTGTGTGCTTCACACCTATTTCAAGTCCCTGTACAGATAAAGACTTGTTGTTTTTACTTCACAGTAATGTATTTTTGTAAATTTAGTCAACTGTGTGTCTTACAACAATATTTTCCTTTATTTTGTTTACCACAGAATGGAGGATGCAGACGATTTAGACGATGACGTTTGGGAACCACCCCTCCCCAGCAAGCGCCCCCCACTGCTATGTCAATCACCCCGTCTGATGGTTCTACTGATGGTTTCATAGACCTCTTGAAAAAGAAAATAAGGGCTTGTGGCACCATTCGTCCCAACAGAAACGGTTTCCCCAAGACCAAGGTAAACGTCATGACAAAGACAGCGGAGAGTGGGACCATACGTTGGAACAGGAGTAACAAGCTACTTTTTGTGAAATGGAAGGACACTAGAGAAGTAACCATGCTCACCACAAAGCATTCAATAACAACCATGTCTTAAGGAGGGTGAAAAGGGAAGAATGTCCCCATTCCTATTTCTATGAAGGACTACAGTGCCAGCATGGGGGGTGTCGACCTATCTGATGCTCCGATAGGCTACTACCAGGTCCTCCACAAGACCAGGAAGTGGTATAAGATTTTTTTTTTAACCACTTTGTGGACATTGCTACAGTAAATGCTTTCATTCTCCACAAGCAGATGTCCAAAGCAAAAAAGGTCAACCCCCTCTCTCCCAGTTGGCCTTCCGAGAGCAGCTGATGTTGGAAATGGCTGAATTGGGGGCCCAAAGCAACCATCACAAGACCCCCCACTCAAGGTGAGCGCCACTATCCAACACACATGCAAAAAGACAAAAGGAAGAACTGCAAGCATTGCACAAAACACAGGGGGCGAAAAAGTGTGAAATGCCAGGTCTTCTGCCCGAAATACCAGTTCGATTTTTGTTTCCTGGCAGAGAGGGACTGCTTCAAAGACTATCACGACACGGACAAGCTATGCTGAAAGTGAAATCTAAATCATCTACACCTGGGATATAAAACGTTCAGCTTATTTCTATTTTTGCACACGTGAAGGACACGTGTGTAACCAACTTTGTGTTTGATAAGACATGTTTATATATTTTTGAATGTATATCTGTTGCTTTTATATTGTTTTTGTAAACAGTTCATTTGTATGTGGGACCAATACATTGGATATGCCTAGGCTAAACATTCAGGCACTTTTGAGAGGTTTTAAAAACACTTGGATATCCCCTGTATGTCCCCCGACACCACCACAAAGTTTGAGAGAGGTTAGTGTTGTAGAAACTTAGTTTTTATAGTGAAAAATAACTTTCACATTCCGACAATTTGGAGAGGTTGAAAGAACACTTGAATGTACCCTGGATACCACATAACACCACCACAATGTTTGAGTGAGGTTGATATAGTAGAAATTGTTTTTATACTGAGCAAATAGCATTTAGGGATTGCAAATGAGTAATAGCACTGGAATTATCTAATTTACAGACATATGCCACTTTAAAGAAGTTTAGGGACACTTGGAAACATCCCGTGACCACACTTACTAAAACAACTGCCCATTTCTAGTTGTTAGGCCTATCAATCCCCATCTGATGTGTTTCCAGCTCTGGGCATCAATCATTATCTTATTGATGAAAGATTACTTTCAAAATATTTGTATTTGTGTGTGCTTGATCTTGTGTATTCTGACCTATGTAACTCCTATCTTCTGATCATTTCCTCAATCTCCCAGATGTCTTCTTTCCAGATATAGCCATTTTTGTCATGTCAGTATCATGTAATTACACATGAATAGCAGTTCCTTTTGGGTATGTCTATATAGATGGCAATCAACATTTTGCCTTTACATCTAAGAGGTTCAACTCTGTAACTGTTTTAAAGTCCCCATTGGCCTCATGGTGAAATCCCTGAGCGGTTTCCTTACTCTCCGGCAACCGAGTTAGAAAGGACGTATATTTGTAGTGACAATGTATTGATACACCATCCAAAGTGTAATTAATAACTTCACTATGCCCAAAGGGATATTCAATGTCTGATATTTTCTTCATCTACCAATAGGTGCCGTTCGTTGCGAGGCATTGGAAAACCTTCCTGGTCTTTGTGGTTGAATATGTGCTTGAAATTCACTGCTCGACTGAGGGACCTTACAGATAATTGTATGCATGGGGTAGTCATTCAAAAATCACATTAAACACCACTGTTGCACACAGAGTTAATCCATGCAATTGATTATCTGACCTGTTAAGCAAAGTCTTGCCATAACAATGGGGTTGAATACTTATTGACTCAAGACATTTCAGTTTTTCGTTTTTATTTTTTTGTTAACATTTCTAAAAACATAATTCCACTTTGACATTTTGGGTTATTTTACGTAGACCAGTGACACACAATCTAAATGTAATCCAATTCAGACTGTAACAACAAAATAAGGAAAATGTCAAGGGGTGTGAATAGTTTCTGAAGGTTAGTTTAGTTTCTGTACATTATGTATATTATGGATGTAATATTTGCTTACTGCAATCAGGTTCCTTGTGCGGAGAAATCTGTAGATTTGAGTTGGCTCTGCAAATACAATAATCATAGCCTGCTCAATAATCTTATTTTTTATGATTTTAGTAAGAATTGAATAGAATTGTGGTATGAATGTATTCACAGAGCTGTATAGTATTGCAGAGCAGCACAGATATATATCCTATGCATGTTATGGTTCCAGGCCCACGTTCTAATCAAATTTAGTCAGAGATAGGCCTCGTATTAGTCCGTGTCATTGATATTAGTTGTGAGAAAAGTAGACAACAGTAACAAAATCAAAATTATACGCTATTGGTTATTTTCAAAGATTTCCACCTGGCTTAAAATCGTTACTTCCTGGTATAAATAAAAAGTCATGCAACTCACTTTCAAAGGCCTGTAGAAACAACTCATGGTCTGCTTGAATCTGCTCCATCTTCGGCTTCTTCACCGTGGTCATTACAGTTGTCGAGGCCGGGTAGACGGCGCCGTTCGCTTTACAACTGGTCCCACTCATGACTTCACCTGAATGCTGTAGATAGTGCATCCATGCAGATGAAACAAACATTATTATGGTCCTTTTCAAAACAAAGGAAACATAATCATATCAGCTAACGTTAGTTGGGTTAGCAAGCTAGCTAACCTACTTTACTATTGGCTTTGTATAACATTATATTTTTCCATTTCAACATCCCATAAGACTATGAAAGATCATAGCTAACTACACACATACATATTTTTGTAAGAAATATAGAGATAAACACATCAGCTAGCTACCGTAATTTGTCTCAAATTCCAGCATCTGGATTTTTGTTAGCTAGTTAGCCAGCAAGGCTAACTAGCTAACATAAACAAATGGTCAAAATGTCCTAAATTATAACTAGATGGCTAGTAAACGTGTGGGAGTGTTATTCGAAACGGGTAAAACACAAAATGTTTTTTTGCTATCTGACTGTACAACACTGAAGCTAACCTTGTGAGCATTAGATTAGCTATCCAGCTAGAGACTCACCAACACAGGTAACCCATGAAATTAGCAAGGAAGCAAGCTGCTGCTAGCTAAACTAGCATACTGGGTTAACGAGAAGAAATCCCAAATGTTGCGGTCCAGTATTGCCCTCCAACGATTCACACAAAGTCGACTAGTAAAGTACATCCATCATATTTACATAAAAATAATAGATTATGTTACTGATTATATGAAAAACATTAAAACTTCAGATGAGCTACACGTTATGCTAAAATCGTGTAGTCTTTACTGGACATCTAGAAATACTTCTCATCCAATAGAAATTCGAATATGGAATTTGAGACTTGTGATTGGGCAGACGCAACTGTAAGTGACACCATCATGTTCGGTGGAAGAGGCAAATTGCCGCTCGCTTTCTCTTGCTTTTCAACGATTTTGCGGGAAATCTTTCCACCAACCGGGCACGATTCGTGAAGCTTGTTTACTTTTCTGCCTAGCCGTTTGCATATTTCTGGTGCCAATTATAAATCAATACACATGTTGCAGAAACAGTTGTTGCCAAATATTCTCAGTTCTAAACTTATGCAAACCAGAAAACTGATGAAATAGGAAATGTACTGTCTATGTTATATAGTTTTATGGTGAATGTAAATGCAGACCATTACATCTGATTATAATGCATGGTCTAATAATAAAGACCAATGCAGAGTTTTTCGCTTGTCAAACGGTAATTTATTGTAAATTCACATGTTTTTGCACGGACCCAGTTGAAGCACGGAACCGGAAGTACAGCAATCACAACTTCCACACGTGTGAAAAATGCTTTTGGGTTAATTTAGTTCACTATTCTTGTTTTTACGGAATACTTTAATAACATTTACAACAGAAGGCAGTCAAAATTAAAGCACCAAGTAAGTGACGATGGCTGAGATAGTCCAACAGCGGATCGAGAATCGAATCCCAGAGTTGGAACAGTTGGAGAGAGTGGGACTGTTCAGCAAAAAAGAAGTCAAGTAAGATGAAAAACACTCTAGCTTAGCTAACTAGCAATGTTGGCAAAAATCTTTGAAGTTGTATTAAATCCGATTAATTTTCCAATTACAGATCCATGCTAAAAAGGGCGACAGCTTTAGAATACAAACTGCATCGATTGATCATAACCAAAGTTGACTTCATTGCATACATTCAGGTGAGTGCCAAATACCAGTGAATACAGCTTGAAAATGTGAGTATGGGCAATCAAAAACAATAACAATTTATTAATCTGTTTTATTTCTTTCAGTATGAAATCAATGTATTAGAGCTGATAAAGAAGAGAAGATCAGTAAGTTTTGAATCTCATATTAACTATTATATACATGATTTGGATTGGATTTGTTTCATTGGTTCATTTCATTTTGTAGGCTACACATTTGCAGCTACACGTTCAATTGTGGTATAGGCCTACAAATAAAGAGAATGACAATTAGGTAGTTTAACAAAACAATGAAAGTGATGTTGATGAAGCCAGCTTCGGAGAGTTCCGCCGTGTGCCAGCTCATGGCAGACTGGTGCTTCAGGCAACCTATTGGTGTGATGGTGATGCATTTAATTTGGCTTGCTGGCCATAATGTTGTCCTCAGCCAATCTGTAGCTTTCCTGTGATGGAGTTGGCTTGGTGGCCCTGATGTCGTCCTCAGCTCAACCTCTCTGTAGCCTGGACTTGTGCACCCACTTGGGTGATGTCTCTGCACTTATTACTATGGCACAAAAAAGCTCACCACACATCAATCCAGAGCAGTAGTCATCCTCACTACGAACACTCTACCATTTCCACAATGCAGTCAGGTCTTATAAGGAAGAGCTTAATATAAGCCTAGTTGTCTGTTTCTGAGGTCGGACAGGCAATGTTCCACTTTTTAATTTAAATAGAAGCCGGTGCTGAGTCTGATGCGTCTTTTAAATGCAAACGTTAGTCGGCAGCTAGCTATCTAGCTAGCCTAAACAAGCAGACTTGCCATCACTCGTGGGTAGAAACAACCAGATATATATATCCAATCAACACTCAATGACTTATCAAAAAAATAAAAAAAATAAATCCAAAATATACAGAGCTCTCTGTTTGGCTGCCTTACAGCGCCATGGCAACGACAGAATCCACTAATAATAATATCCACTTTCGGTATCGTGCTTTAGTTTACAACCAATGAAATCCTGCAAATCCACTTGAAGTTCTATGGAAATATTTAATATCTGTATCAGGAGTTCATATTTGTTCCTCATCATGTTTCATTTTTAGCGCATCGGCTATCAGTTCAAAAGAGAGGAGATAGAGTATTCCATCATCTCGAGGATCAACAGCATTTTCAGAAGGGCCACAACTAAATGGAAGGTACTGTACAAGCCCTATATGACCTAGCTATTAGCTACGGGATGTTGAATATATCAAACAGCGCTATGCAGAAGGCACCAAAGAAGTCAATGGACAGACACATTAGATCTCCTCTTTTTGCAGGATGATGTGCAGTTGTGGCTCTCTCACATTGCTTTCTGTAAGAAATGGGTAAGTTTAAGTTATCTTTGGTTCTTTACTGATAAACATTGAATAAATGTTGTGTTCTGGTGCTGAAACGGTTATTTTTGTTATCTCCTCAAATAGAACACAAAGGTTCAACTCAGCAAGGTGTTCTCCTCCATGCTTGCCATTCATCCTGAGAAACCAGGTAGATTTATCATCATTATTATATTATTATATCATCATATACCACGTCAATGGCATATGTCCTTGTAATATACACTGAGTGTACAAAACATAAGGAACACATTGTTGCACCCCTCCTTTGCCCTCACAACGGCCTCAATTCGTCGGGCATGGGCTCTACAAGGTGTCAAAAGTGTTCCACGGGGATGCTGGCCCATGTTGACTCCAATTCTTCCCACAGTTGGTTGGATGTCCTTTGGGTGGTGGACCATTCTTGATACACACAGGAAACTGTTGAGCGTAGAAAACCCCAGCAGTGGTGCAGTTCTTGACACACTCAAACCGGTGCGCCTGGCACCTACTACCATACCCCGTTCAAAGACACCTACTACCATACCCCGTTCAAAGACACCTACTACCATACCCCGTTCAAAGACACCTACTACCATACCCCGTTCAAAGACACCTACTACCATACCCCGTTCAAAGACACCTACTACCATACCCCGTTCAAAGACACCTACTACCATACCCCGTTCAAAGACACCTACTACCATACCCCGTTCAAAGACACCTACTACCATACCCCGTTCAAAGGCGCTTAAATCTTTTGTCTTGCCCATTCACCCTCTGAATGGCACAAATACACAATCCATGTCTCAATTGTCTCCAGGCTTAAAAATCCTTCTTTAACCTGTCTCCTCCACTTCATCTACACCGATTTTGAAGTGGATTTAACAGGTGACATCAATAAGGGATCATAGCTTTCACCTGGCTAGTCTGTCATGGAAAGAGCAGGTATTCCTAATGTTTTGTACACTTAGTGTAAGCCATTTAGCATATGCATTTATCCAAAGCGATTTAGTTATGTGTGCATACATTTTACATATGGGTACTCCTGGGAATCAAACCCACTACTCTGGCATTACAAGCGCCGTGCTCTACTAACTGAGCTGCAAAGGACCACTATCTACACTACACAGGGTCCTATCATTGCCCCAGTTGTTTGAGTGGATGGCAGCCTAGTCAGCAGAATCATTGATTGCCTCTCCTTTCTCCAGCCCTCTGGATCATGGCTGCCAAGAGCGAGCTGGAGGACAGAAACTTGTCAGAGAGCGCCAGACACCTGTTCCTGCGTGCCCTGCGCTTCCACCCGGAAAGCAAGAAGGTCTACCAAGAGGTACAGAGTGGGATTTGATTTTCAATGAATTGAAGAATTACCATATTTGGCTCGAAGCTGAGATGCTATGGAAATCTAAGTGCTGTGGTAGCAAACATGAATGCACACAAAAGCCTAAATGTAGCAGGACCACTGTTAAAACCCCCAGGATGATTGATACCCGTGTCTCTATCTGAACAGTACTTCCGTATGGAGCTGTTGCACGCTGAGAAACTGAGGAAGCAACAGAAGGAGCTGGAGCAGGCTGAGATGGACTTGGTGAGTACACACACACACACACCGTTTGAGTTTCTTCTTTTGTACTGGGTCACTGATTGTCCTCTTCACTCTACAGGGAGGGTACGAGTTCTCCCCTGAGATCATGAGTGGCAAACTGGCCGAGTTGGTGTACAGAGATGCTACTGGGAAAATTCAAGGTGAGCTGTATTCCATCGCATTGTATTTGTTCTATGCCATTTGTATTGCCTAACAGTCATCTCGTAGGTCTACTTTGGTTATTAAGAGAGTAGAGACAGTGTTTTGGAGATGTTAATGGTTTTCTCTGTGCTGTCCACAGGAGCCGATTTCATCCTGTCTCTTTTGACCATCGCCGCCATCTTTGACTTCACTAAAGAACTACAGGACACCATTATACAAGAGTACGGCTACATTTTGGGTTGCTGATCTCTGTATTCATTTTTCAACATGACACAACTCACACTGACCATTCTGAATGTCCTGTCCCCAGCCTGCAGAGCAAATACACAGACGACTCACTGACGTGGGACTTCATGGCCAAGCGGGAGCTGGAGGCGACGGTGGGGGAGGAGCTTCAGACAGCCAAGGGGCGGGCCTCTGACATCGCCAGGAGAGAGGAGCGCTGCTGCCAGGTCTACGAGGAGGGCCTCAACGGCCTCAACACAGGTACGTGCACACAACCAACAGAAATACACACAACCAACAGAAATGCACACATCAACACCGGTACGTACACACAACCAACAGAAATGCACACATCAACACCGGTACGTACACACAACCAACAGAAATGCACACATCAACACCGGTACGTACACACAACCAACAGAAATACACACAACCAACAGAAATGCACACAACCAACAGAAATGCACACATCAACACCGGTACGTACACACAACAAACAGAAATGCACACATCAACACACAACCAACAGAAATGCACACATCAACACCGGTACGTACACACAACCAACAGAAATGCACACATCAACACACAACCAACAGAAATGCACACATCAACACCGGTACGTACACACAACCAACAGAAATGCACACACCAACACCGGTACGTACACACAACCAACATAAATGCACACCTCAACACAGGTTAGACAGAAACGCAACACATTACAAGCACACGGGTAAGACACAACACAAAACTTAACACAGGTAGACATAACATAATGCAAATAAAGACCTCAACACAGATAGACACAATACAGTAAGTACACAACTCGACAGAAGTGACGTGTTGGATGAAGTGAAACGGAGGAGGTTCGAGGACCACGTTCGTGATGGGTAACCTTGCCTGAAACCTGAAAAGTTACATTTGCTTCCAAAACCTAGGCGGGCTAATGCCGTCATCTGGGGTCCAGGTGACACTGCTTCAAATCATGTTGGTCACAAACAACTAGGGATGTGCATTTTACTCTTTTTTTTTTTTCTTCGAGTACTCGCATGAGGTTTTTTTTGCACTTGATTTTTTGGGGGCATTTGTCTGTATGCCAATTGTTGCGCACTGCAACAATGCCTAATTTATCATACAGATAAATCCTAATTGTTAATTGCCCCATATATACTCAGTCAAAAAACAAGTGCCATTTAAGATGTTGAAACCGTAATATCAACTGATTATATTGTGGAACACAATGTTAAAAAAGGCAGTAACCTTAGTGGTGGCGCTTGCTTGTAGAAGCCCTCTGTTAGGAATCAAAAGGACTACGTAAAGATGGGTTGAGTAAATAAATATCAACTGAAATCGCCCCATATCTATTCAGTCAATAAAAAAAACAAGCCATTTGAGAATCATTCATTGAAACAGTAATGAGCTGTGTTAACTGCTCGGCTCTGGCGGGGTCTCAGCGGTGCTTTTCAGTGACAGTAGATGCGGTGCAGGATTGCAGCTGCTTGTCCCACTCCGAGAATGTTTCTTTGCGCTTGATAAGCATGATTTCTCATGGTGATAGTTGTGCTATGACAGGAGAGCTTGATATTTGCGTTGCAAACTATGCAATATACTTCCAACCCTTACTGCGTTTGGCCGCCATGCTGATGGTGCCCATTTCACTCTGTGCCTGAACCCCCTCAGCCAATCAGAAGCACTTGCCATCAAATATTTGCCATTTATATTTTAAAATCTTAAATAAAGAAGTTGTAATGTGATAGTTAACCCCGTACTCCCAATATAACACATTTTAATATTGAGAAGTTCTGAAATAAATGAGAAATAGTTTTACCGTATTTGAAGAAGAAAAAATCTGGTTGAACATCATGTTTTGACGTCTGTTTGTGTACTCGATTACTCATGCCCATCTCTACAAACACCATGATTGTTTTCCCTCTGTAAATGATGAGTAGGGCTGTGGCAGTCATTACATTTTGTCAGACGGTAACTGTCATGCCAACTGACGGTTAATTAACAAACCCGGTTAGCATCTCCAGGCCTCCGCCTTTGGAACAAAATCCAACTAATATACACCATCACAAATCCATCATTTATTTTAGGCAGGTGTAAAGAAACATGATATGAAGAAAATGTATTTCAGAATAGTATATTAGCAGCTGAATAATATAGTAGCACTGGTATCCTCTGCTTGTTGTGGCAACCAGTAAAACTCTGCTTTCACACTGGATTGCATATAGAAATGTCTGGGCTTTTAAGAAACCTTTCACTCCACGCATCAACCACTGTTTGAGGAGCATCCTCTCGCTGTGTGACGGGTCGTATTCCGTTCAAACTGTATGCCATGGTGTCTCCAAACCTGTTTCCTGCCGCTACCAAGTGAAATCTATTCAGGAACATCAATAGTCACGTTTTCACAACAAAACATATTTCATGAGACTGCCGACGGCTCCTCTCTCTGCTCGCTGGAGAAAGGAATGAGGGAGAGAGGAGGAAATGGAAACGCACGGTGGTGAAATATTCTGTAGCTAAAGGTAATATGTCAGTCTATTAATTATAAAAAATATTTTTAAAACGCCATATTATTAGGTTATTCAAAATCCGAATAATATCAAATACAAATGCACTATAATTGTAGGCCTCCCTGCACAATCAACGAAGCAACACATGGCCTGGGCCAGTGTTTCCCAACCCTGGTCCTCCAGTACTCATTTGTATTGTAAACCTGGACAAGCACACCTGATTCAGCTTGTCAGCTAATCATCAAGCCCTCAATGTGTTGAATATGGTGTGTTTGTCCATGTGTACTGTTGGGATTACACAAGGACCAGGCTTGGGGAACACCGTCCTAGGTCTATACGTTCTCTCCCAGACTGATGGAGAGAACGTTTTAGAGGGTAGCATAAGGTAACCAGTCCATCCAGTATGCATAATACTGCAGTCCACACTCAAAGGGGATTACTAGAGTTTGTAGCCTACACCAATTATGTACCAAGTACATCTTAAAATCAGTTAAAAAAATAAAAATAACATGTTTTTCTGCTGTGCTTAATATGCAGTATTGTATAACTGCGATCCATTTTTTTCAGCCTTGGGCTCATATATAGGCCTATGCATATGGGTGTTCTACATGCGACGTCTTAAATGCTTTGCATGAATCATCACCTTAGAAAGCGCTGTCCCTTTTCGTTGTTTGGCTTTGAAACAAGATCCACAACGACCATGTTTTCCACTGTTTCAATCTGCTGTTGAACTTCTTCAAATTGATCGATCATAGTGAGGTCAAACAATGTAGCCTACATTTGCATTCATTTCAGAGTGATTAGAGGGACAATGAAGCGCTGGGTAGCAGGCCGTTAGCCTTCTGACATCGTTAGCGAGTTGGGTACTACCAACGCATCGGTGCCTTTTTCATGTACAGAGAGCATAGGAGGAGAGTACCGTGACTCAACTTTCATGTGGAATTTGACTGCGGTCATGACTCATGACTGCCAGTCACGGCAACAACCCTAGTGATGGGTGGTCTCTCTGCTGTGTTCCAGAGGCCATGTGGGCGTGCTACGTGTCCTTCTGCCTGGAGAGGTTCAAGAGGAAAACCAACGTCCAGGAGCTGAAGGAGAAGGTTAACATTTCAAACCGTTGACTATAATTGCAGATGAGCACTTTTTTTTAGGGAAGAATATTGATCGATTGATGATCTAGTATATTAGTGAAATTGGTGTAGGGTTTTCTAAGACTGAAATCTGGCCTGTGTGTGTGTTGGCATCCCTCAGAGGCAGGAGAGGCTGCTGGCAGTGCTTCAGCGTGCCCACGACTCCTCACTGCTGAAGGAGGACTTCTACAAGAACTGGGTAAGAAGATGTCTTATGGCAAGAGTAAATCTAGGACAGCAAGTGTATAAACATAGGCTTTCTAACGTACAAACATACAGCATAGCAACCAATAGGATACATGAGGTTCACAACATGTAACGGTTTCCTGTGCGTGTGTCCCTCCATCGGTCTGTTCAGCTGCAGGTCTTAGTCTCATCAGGAGACTCGGAGCAGACCGCTGCGGTTGCCATGGCAGCCACCCAGCGCTACAGACAATCTGTGGACGTGTGGTGCCTGGCCCTGCAGACGATGGTGCATCTGGGGAGTGGCGCCACAGGCAAGCTATTCCAGGACGCCCTGAAACACGTGAATCCCAAGGTACACACACACACACACGGTCACTAAGGGCTGCTGTGAAAGTGGGGCAGCTCCAAATCTGTCCCAGATAATTTCCTACAGCATATGAACTTCATCAAATGACTGCTATTCCCTGCTAGAAACCAGTTCCAATATGACTGGAAGGGCTCAATTCAATCAAACCCCCCAGTGCAGTATTTACGTGGTAGTTCCTTTTCCTGTGGTCAAATGACATGACAGACAATCTGACAGAATGGCTTCAGGTACTGTTAAACCCCATTACTAATACCGGGTAGACTTTCCTTACAGGTAAATTCTTCAGGTACTGTAAAAACCTATAACTAATACCAGGTACCAGGACTTTGTTGATTTCACTTTCGTAGACGTTGAACTGACATCTGTGCCCAGTGGGTAGTATGTAGTAGAGCTGGGATGATAAACCGATCAATTATCGACACCGACCATACTGATCACTTTTAGCCTATACTAGAGAAATGAAAAGGTTTGCTAATATGGGTGATTGTTTATGGGGCAATTAGTAGTAGTAGTTTAAAACAACTGGTGCACATTGTTATTAACATATCCTTTTATTTATTGTTATTGCATCAATTCAGGCAATTTATTGTAATATGGATCTTGTAGCTAGTCTATCAATGTTATGACGAGTGTTGTGCAATATAAGGGGCGGCTAACGAGAAGGGGCTGACTGTGAGGGGGCGTATGGTCACCCTCCAATTCGTTATTTAATTATGTAGTCACAAAGACATTTGATCCGGGAATGTGAGTTGCGAAATAATATAGTAAAATGTAAAAAACATTTTGACTAAGATTTATGAGAAAGGGAGTATGTTACAAAAATGTTTGGGGCGGCAGAGTAGCCTAGTGGTTAGAGCGTTGGACTAGTAATCAAAAGGTTGCAAGTTCAAATCCCCGAGCTGACAAGGTACAAATCTGTCGTTCTGCCACTGGGCCGTCATTGAAAATAAGAATTTGTTCTTAACTGACTTGCCTAGTTAAATAAAGGTTAAATAAAAAAAATCTGTGTACTTACCGGTAACAATTTTCCAGCCCAGCAACCCATGAAAATATTCTATATGTAAAAGAAGCATCTTACTTGATGTTAACCACCCTGGTCTTGTCTGTTGACAGTTGAGTTTGCCCCTGTGGCAGCTGCAGGTGGAGTGGAGCATGACATCACAGAGCCCAGTGGAAACTGAGGCCCTGTTTCAGGTACAGAACCAAGCCCAACCTCTCAAATTACATTAGTTTATGACATTTTAATACAATACCAGTTTACACTTGTGATAATTCAAAGTTCTGTCCAGACAGTGATTTGACCAAGCTTTTTCTGGTTCTATGTCATTCTTAGCCTCCATTGTGTCATAGTGCAAAAGCAGTAGTGTGGCAGTAGTGTGTTTACATAGGCAACCCAATTCTGATCTTTTGACCAATCACATCAGATCTTTTTCAGATCTGATTGCTCAAAAGACCAATGTGTGTAAACACAGTCATATTTCCCTACATGCAATGTCTGGTTGGATGATAATTAGTTGTAACGGTTCGTTTCTCCTCTGCTCTCAGAGAGGTCTGCTGTCTGTGGTGCCTGCCGTTTCCATGGAGATAAAGGAGAAGTACCTTGACTGGTCCTACAGGGCCGGAGGCTACAAGAAAGCCAGGAAGACCTTCACAAGGTACTGAATATGAATAGTACTATTAGATTATTCATTTCCCACCAGTTCTGCATTGTGAAGGCAATCATTACAATGATGATTCTAATTCACAGTAGTTATTTTGTACAACAAGGTATCCTCGTTTAGATGACTTATTAATACGCATTTACGTTCAGCATTTTGTAGAAGGAAAAACAAAGCTGTACATTTTCTTATTTTCCAGTTTGCATGAGAGCCGGCCCTTCTCCAAGGCCTTTTTCACCAGAATGATCCAGATGGAGAAAAATCAAGTGAGTTGAGTCACAATGGATGGGGAAACAAGAACACATGTCCATGCTCTAACAAATGTATGTCGCAACCAACCAAAGCATAGTCTCAAACTAGCTTGTTGTTCCAATATTGCCACATATTGTTGTGGCTTTATGTACAAAATGTTGTATCGAGGGATTACCTATTCACTACTGTTAGGATTTTGTTCTCAGATCTGTTTGTCCTGTATAGCCAACTCCTATGGTCGTTGTCAAGGCTGGTGTACTAACTGGAATGGTGTGACTGTTCTTTTAGGAGACTCCCAAGATGAGCAACCTGAGGGACTTCTATGAGAGAGCCCTGAGGGAATTTGGCTCCACAGATGATGGTGAGATTCTGAAAAGCGCATTCAAAGCAGCCCATTTCAAATAAGTCCCACGGGGATCATTGCATGTCAGTTGCTTTACTAACAACTAAAAGACTTCCAGTAGGCCAGTAGAAGAATGAACAAGACATACATGGTTGGAACTATAGGGTTTGCAGGCTTTTATTCCAGCCCAACATTAACACACCTGATTCAACAGCAACTTTGATTAGCTGATTGAGGTGTTTTAGTATGGCATGCATATAAACTTTTACTTCCATGTAGTTTTCTGGGATAAAGTAAGTTGAGATGGTCACTCAGGACTGTATATGTTTTTTTCCCTCCAGATCTGTGGCTGGAGTACATCCGAGAGGAGCTTGGGCCCAGCGGCCAGCCAGAAAACTGTGGGATGATCCACTGGAGAGCCATGAAGATGCTGGAGGGGGAGAGTGTGGAGAGATTCACTGCCCAGTACACCCTGTTGCAGACTGGACACATCTAGACTGGGAAACTGCTTACTGCAGTTCGGATGAGTAGGTAGAAGTTGATCTAACCACTGATACAGAGTCAGATATATTTGATCAACCTAATGGTTAAGGTTAGGGTAGATCTGTGGTTAAGGGCAACTACATAGAGACAGGGTTAACAAGCTGTTCTGTTTTTAATATGACAAGTTAAATTTGTACTTTACATTTCCTTGCATTTTGTATACGACGTGGTGTTTCATGCAAGTTTACAACTTGAATCATTTCATTTTGAAGATAGTTATGTTAATGTACACATCAGTAAGAATAACATTATGTATTTACAAAACATTAACTTTGTCACTGTTTAACTTGAAATAAAACCATGAATAGTCTCCTTGGTCAGGGTGTTTCTACAGTGTTCTGTCTGTAGGTCAATATCACATTGTAGCACATGGGATTATCGTTCTTCTGTTTTAATAACCAGTGCGTCACATGACTACTTACATACATGTGGGTATTATGACCCTGTCCCTGAACGACCCCTGACTTGCTTAGTCAGATTGGAGCGTAGGGATGGCAGTATGTCCAATCACCAGCCAGTGCTTTGTGAAACCTTTTCTTGATTACAGAGTAAACAGATTTAGCTCTACACAGTCAGAACATTGCACTCTCCTGATCCTTAGTACCATTACAGTGCCTTTGGAAACTGACTTTTTCCACATTTTGTTAGGTTACAGCCTTATTCTAAAATGCAAATAGTTTTACCCCTTCGATCTGCACCTTACTCCATAATGACAAATCAAAAACAGGTTTTCAGAAATTGTTGCTATTTTATTCAAAAAAAGTGAAATGTCACTTACATAAGTATTCAGACCCTTTACTCAGTACATTGTTGAACGATTGGCAGCGATTACCGCCTCGAGTCTTCTTGGGTATGACGCTACAAGCTTGGCACACCTGTATTTGGGGAGTTTCTTCCATTCTTCTCTGAGGATCCTCTCAAGCTCTGTCAGGTTGGATTGGGAGCGTTGCTGTACAGCTATTTTCAGGTCTCGTTTAGATGCCAGGTTTCCTCCAGACGTGACACTTGGCATTCAGACTGCAGAATTTTGTTTCTCATGGTCTGAGAGTTTTTGGGTGCCATTTGGCAAACTCCAAGCGAGCTGTCCTGTGCCTTTTTTTTATTTATTTTTATTTTTTTACTGAGTGGCGGCTTCCATCTGGCCACTCTACCATAAAGGTCTGATTAGTGGTGCTGTTCCTCCACAGCGGAACTCTGAAGCTCTGTCAGAGTGACCATCGGGCTCTTGGTCACCTCCCTGACCAAGACCCTTCTCCCCCGATTGCTCAGTTTTGCCGGACGGCCAGCTCTAGGAAGAGTCATGGTGGTTCATTGAACTTCTATGCTGCAGAAATGTTTTGGTACCCTTCCCCAGATCTGTGCCTCGATACAATCCTGTCTCGGAGCTCTACGGACAATTCCTTTGAGCTCATGGCTTGGTTTTTGCTCTGACATGCACTGTCAACTGTGGGATCTCATATAGACAGGTGTGTGTGTGCGCCTTTCCAAATCATGTCCAATCAATTTAATTTACCACAGGTGGACTCCAATCAAGTTGTAGAAACATCAAGGATTATCAATGGAAACAGGATGCACCTGAGCTCAATTTTTATTTTATTTATTATTTTTAACCCCTTTTTCTCCCCAATTTCGTGATATCCAATTGTTGGTAGTTACTGTCTCATCGCTACAACTCCCGTACAGGCTTGGGAGAGATGAAGGTTGAGAAGCCACACTCTGCTTCTTAACACAGCGCGCATCCAACCCAGCCGCACCAATGTGTCGGAGGAAACACCGTACGTACACCTAGCGACCTGGTCAGCGTGCACTGCGCCCGGCCCGCCACAGGAGTCACTAGTGCGCGATGAGAGAAGGATATCCCTACCGGCCAAACCCGGACGACACTTGGCCAATTGTGCGTCGCCCCATGGACCTCCCGGTCGCGGCCGGCTGCGACAGAGCCTGGGCTCGAACCCGGAGTCTCTGGTGGCACTGCCTTAGAACACTGCGCCACCCGGGAGGCCCCTGAGCTCAATTTCGAGTCTCATAGCAAATGGTCTGAATAGTCATGGAAAAACAGAAACAATATTTACATATCTTTTTTTTATTAGCAAAAAAATCTATGAACTTGTTTTTGCTTTGTCATTATTGGGTATTGTGAGTAGATTGCTGAGGAAATGTTTTTATTTAATCCATTTTAGAATAGGGCTGTAACTTAACAAAATGTGGAAAAAGTCAAGGGGTCTGAATACTTTCTGAAGGCACTGTACATTCACACAAAGATCCAGGAGGTGATTAAATGTTTTGTTGCCATGGAGGCCGTTAAGTCACATTTGATTTACCTGAAACATTCCATTGAGGCCCATTTTGGCAATCTGAACAAGATGATAGGGCAAACATTGTGTATTCGTCATATTGTAGCAAGTGAACAATTTAAATGAATTATACAACATAACATTGCACTTAAACTGCCATACATATATTAAGTCCTACAATGTGTTTTATACCCTTTTAAATGTTAAGAGTGATCATTACTGAAACATTTATAAACAATGTACCAAAACATTCAGGTTGATTCATATTTTACAGGTAAGGATGCTTCTAAATACTCTTTCCAGTGACGTAACCTTCACAGCTGTAGCCATGTTCAACTAACGCCATGAAATGCCACTACAAAGTTTTGCATTACAAGACTATCTACAATAATTTATTTTAGCAATCAAATAAACATGCTTTAAAGGAGTTACTAAATGGCATTCATGGCGACCAGTGTATTGACCTTTGAGTGCTTCACAGAAACTCCTTCTCCTACAGAGGAATTCACAGGAGAACCTTGAGGCCAGTTTTCTACAACAAATAAGGCCTTTTGAGAATACATTCAGCCCGTCCCATGATATTCCACTCTCCCTCACTGGGTGATATAATAGTTAACCTCTAAGTGAACAATTTCATCTTCATGACCAAGACTTCCAATTATAGACCTGTATAGACTGTTGGGCTGGCACCTAGTACAATCATGGTTTTGAAGAGGGAGTTTCCAGTTTTCCAATGCATCATACAGGCGGGATAAGCAATTAGAGCCAACATGAAAACCTAACTAACTAATACTGTTATTCCATCTGGGGAGTGAAACCACTTGAGGCATATTAAGGCAGTCAATCCTAATGATAGTTATCATCCCTTTAGTGCGTTATTAGATTACAGTCTGCAGGCTGAGTCGTCGCTGTGGTTTTAGCATCCCCACATCCAGAGATGGGCAGTATTCCTGTTACATGTAATTGAAATTCATATTTCATTTGCATTTTGAGTATTTTGTCATTTGTATTTCACTGGCCTGAACTACAATCCAATGTAGTTTGTAACATACTTGAGACCTGTCATTTATATTTTCAAAATACATTTTCTATATCCTTTTTTATTTTATAGCGGTTCAACATTTGGAGGCCCCCTTTCACCCTGCATTGGTATCAGAAGTCACGGCACTATGGTGTGATATGAGTGTCTGCTGAATAGACAACATGTAAATGTACACCTGCAAAGCATGCTGGGTATTAGTGATGAGCTCTGCCCACAAAATAAGGCCAATAATAATACCAAGTGTGCTTTGCAATTATTACATTTTTTACATTTAGGTCATTTAGCAGACATTTATCCACAGTGACTTAGTCAGTGCATTCAACCAAGGTAGATAAACAACCACATATTACAGTCATAGCAAGTTAAATGTTTTTTTGTTTCTGTTACTAAGAATATTGTTGTAGTGAAGGCATGTACTTGCAAATGTATTTTGTATTAAAGAATGAATCATTCTAAATACAGTTCTTCGCAAAAGTATTTTGTATTTTAGTTTGATACATTGGTCTTTAAAGTAACTTGTATTTGTAAAAAGATACATTTTCATGCATCTTTTGCCCATCTCTGCCCATGTCTTCATCTTCCATGGGTGCAAAGTGAGTGAAACCATTGACTCCCCGAGACACAGTGTCCAGCAACACCTCCGCAGTAGAATGGTACAATTGGCAGCCGAGATAAAGGCCAAATAGCCAAAAACTTTTCTAGTAGCCAAAATCCCTTATTAATCAAGTCCTCCTCAATCTAATCCATGTAGGCCGGTAGGCCTCTCCAGGGCTCTGGATGACTTTCCAGACCCACACTCTCAATGCTTCTGATCACTCTGGTAATCCTGTGTTGTCCTCAAAACTAGCCTCCTGGGCCCTGCGTGGCTTCTCCTTCCTCACTCCCCCTCAGTGCTTCCTCAACAGTATGTAGGTGAAGAGCACCACCACTCCAGCGGTCAGCGCTGCGATGACACACTGGTGAATGGTGATGACGGTCTCCAGCGTGTGGATGCGCTCCTCCATGGCGCTGGTGTGGATGTAGTCATAGACGGAGGCACCGATGCTCCACACTGCCCACACAGCGTCCACCAGTGCCTTCATAGTGGGGGAGACCATTGGGAGGCTGCAGGGCGCCGCTGAAGCTGGACCCCAGCCTCATCCGCCGCTCACGGGCCCCACTACACGACCCTCACTGGGGGGGAATGAGAGATAGGTACACACAGGGCACACTATGGTGACCTTTGACCCCTTAAATGGAGGTCATATGGGCAGTTGGAAAGAGGAAACTGTGAAGTAGCTCTACATACAGGTTCTTTGAGACAGTTTTCCTGACAGGTGATATATCTGTGATTGTTCAGGCAATTTATCAATATGATATTCATTCCTCATCCACAACATGTTATGATTGCTGTTTTTCTAGAATAGGTATCATTCTCATCTTTGACCAGCTGTTACGTAGCCCTCGAGACTAACACCAGCTGACTGTCTGACATCAGGGCACAGATATAGCCTGTTGGTCCCTCCTGACAATCTTCATCTTAGTAAATAAGGAACGTTGCGATGGAATAAAACGATGAATGTAAAAATCTAATTTAATTAGTGATGAGTTCCCCACGAGAAAACAACTCAAAACTGGGACCAATTTGAATAGCCTATGTGCGCAAATATCGAGGCGCCATATTCCTAAACTTCTATGGCCTTGTAGCCAATGGCATTTAGCAAATATTTAACAGGACATGACACAGGAAGGATATAAAATAATATTGATTGCGATAATTTACTTGGCCAAAACAAGAGCTTTTTAAAAAACCGCATCATCAACATCATCCTTTGGTCGAAACTCGAGTCAAAGTTCGCCAGCGCGACATTATGCGACTATTACACACACACGAATAATACTCACCAAGGGATTGGAAATGTTATGCAAATCGTTGTTGGAATGAGGATGAACATCCGTATCTGTGGTTTATAACAATTATTATTCAGTTTAGAATAAATCGGTGGCGCTGTCTCGGTGTTGCGACTGTGACATTGCTTCTGCGCAAGTGCGTCATTACGCACAGAGAGTAGGGCGTGCTCTTTGGGTTTATTCGTTCTTGTTACTACAATAATCCTCAATTTGTTGCCACGTGGAGTCGCACCACACCACCAAAAGAAGTAGGAGCGCAAGAGAAATGACGGGCCAATATAATAATAATCTAAAATCTTAATATTGCCTAGTGCCAAGCTTACATAAATTCTAAGATGTTTCTTAATAACGGCCACTATGCCTATTAGGCTATAATATGCGAATTTTATGACATTATTATGTAGGCCAAATAAATGTATCATTCGGATAAGAAAGAAACCACAGGAATGTGTCCAACTTTCTTTCGTTGTGTTGTCAATAGTGTGCCGATTTCTATCGATGTCTACTCCATCAATAAGTAGCCTATAACAATATCAGTTAAGTGCTGCGCCCAACCTTGGCAATGGGAACCTATAACTTGGAGACAAGACGAAGTGACGCGCTCAAAATAACCAGGTTACCACTTAGCAGAAGTCAATTTTGGGGAGGTCCCAGCACAAGGGCGCAACACAATATATCTAATCATTTCAGCTCTTGGTGTTGCCGTGGTCATATAGCCTACAACTGGGCAATAACATCTGCAAGTCCGTTTAGAGAATGGATATTTTGAATGCCGTCGGCGATGCGTGCGCACGGGGTTCGCTCAGACTGGAAAACATCGCATTTATCCTTTTTTTAAACCTTAGGGGAATCCCGAGTGCTACACTGTTGCGTTTTTCTTATTTTGGAGAAAACAACATTTCAAGTTATTTTGAAAGAAAATGGTGCAATACGTCCCCAAGGATATTCTTTCTAAATTTGGTGATTGTGCAATACCAGCGCCACTGATCAAAAAGAGGGGCGGTGGTGGTGTGATGAGCAGCAGCGAACTTCAACTTCGCACGCATCTCCAATCTCTCCCATATACTCATCAAGCGAGGGTTTTGCGCGAAGTCATCTTGCTGTCCAAGGGATGCGGACGAGACATCACGGATCCTACGGCTTTGCGCATTTATGCTGAACATGTTTGTGACATTGGAGAATATCAGGTAAAGACAACGTTAGCTCAGTCAAACAGTGAATATGAATAGCCTATTGTGGTTCTGTGGATTTCCTTGAATTAATTGTTGTGCCTTGTCTGGATAGGAAGAAGTCGACAATATTGGGACAATTAGTTTGTGCCAACTGCGTTTTTGAATAGGATATACTGAATGAATGCTAAACTACAAAGGATTTCGGCTATTTTGTTCATCATTATTCATCATAATCCACTTATAATTCAAGGACAAGACACAATTCCTCACACAATTATAGAGTGCTCTGAAATCAGTGTGTGCCAGAGGCTGGGTCTTTGCGGGCAAGGTGAGTCCTCATTCATTCAACTGGCCTACAAAGTCCCAGTTTCTGACTCATGTGACCAACACGTTCAGAATATATTGCAAGTGAACTGACAAAATATAGATTCTGTACTTGTGAACTATTTCGCACTAATGCAATTTAGGGAGACGACATGCACTGCACACTGCCCGGAATATGGACTACCTAACCAAGCATATCACTTTTTCGCAAAACGCACAAGCCTAGTTTAAGGGCCTCACAGGGATTGATATCAAAAGATCAATTATAACACACAATTAATATATAGCCTATATGGTTCCTTATTCTAGAAGTGAGAGGGTCAAAAAAACATATTTTTTAAATTCATTGTAATAAGATTGGCCAAGAAATTATGACAAGTCATCAAAACAACTTTTACAACACTGATCTACTGCTTTTACATTAATTAATATCAAGTCCATATGTTTTCTACATGTGACACGTGGGCTTAAATCTCTTTGACAGGCCAACGTGTTCTTCTCAACATTTATCAGACCTACATCTTAAAATGGCCCATTAAAAAAAACGTCTTCATTGCAAAGATACAATAAATTTTATGACATCTCTTAACAGTCTACTTGAGAATACTTTGTATGTCTAAGACAAAGGTTGAATTCAACTGAGGGGGAGAAAAGTCCATCTTCTAATATGCTTAAAGTGTGTTAGTCATAAAAGTAGCAGTGAAGTCAGTTACCAAATTAGTCTCAGGCATATTTTCACCAGCCAAATGCCATAGTCTACATACCCCACTAGTGAATTTAGCATCTATTCCCTAAATGCTTTACGTAATTAATATTAGCAATGCTGATGGTGACATCTACATGCTCAAATGACACCTAGGTAAGACATATGCTGAAGCATGTGTTTTTTTCCAAGATGAATGCAATACTATCTAATTATTATATATCTAAGTATAATGATCATTGCCATAGTACTCTCTACTATTTAGGCCTAGTATCTCACCATCTGACTAACATCAATACATTTCTTTACAGTGCTGTTTTTTTTACAGTTTAAGTAGGCGGTGTTCTTCTCTCTCCTTTGCAACAGACTTTGTTTATAGAAGCCTGCCATTTTAAGCTACAGTTGTGACAAAGCTGCGGCTGTCAGCTGTCAGCTCTGTTGAACTATTTTACACATCAGTGTACTAATTTTAACACTTAATTCGTTTGTTGTCATCAGTGTAAGGACAAAAGACAGTAAACCTTGAAGATTAGCATTTGTGAAACATTATCTTCTAACTGGAATGATATCCTCTAAGATATCTTCAGTTATCTTCTAACTGAAATGATAGATCTCACGCGTGAATTGAGTTTCAAGTTTAAAAACGGAATCAAATAAATTACACCCTCAAACTAAGTGAGACGTCGTCCTTAACGTTTCTATTGCTCTGTTTCAGGTCATTTTAAGATATATGTAGGCCACAGCTGATTTACATCCTACCACCATAAAGATGAAATGACTCACTACAAAAACTAAACCAAAAACATTGCATGACACAACTCCTCCTCAACACCAACCAGGAAAACAGCCAGTATGAGTGTGAGAGTGTAGAGTGCCTAAGTAGGAAGGCTTGGGAGGCTGGTAACACGGGCCTGGATTGAATAAGCACCATGGCTATGCTGGACATCTGGGATATCCACCAAGAGTGCTGATTTAAGTTGGGATATAAACAGTGCTCACTGCCTGCCAAGCCTTTCTCAATGGCATTTTATATTGTTCCAGGTCCAGTCAGACTCATCTCGCGACTTGCAATAGTCTTTGTAATCACTTTAACTAGACCATATCAGTCTCTAACCCAGGCTGCAGCTGTAACTAGGCCTGGGCCTACACTACATGTGCGAGCATATGCCAGGGAATGCTTGTTCAAGGTATGTCAGGTCATTGGATTCGTTCGTCGAGTTTCCAACTGAAACACAGCAATTCAAAAGCCATTACATATGTAATATATTGTCATTACGTAGTAATTGTGAATAGAGCAAACTCCTCTAATTCAACTGGCCTAGGTTGTGTTTACCTTGTCTGCTACAGTAAAGCTGAAGAGCTAATGAACTAGACTAGGGACCCTTCTGAGAAAGACTGAAGCTCTGAACTCATTCAACCCCCTTTAAAATGCCTGCGCTAATCCCAATAACAGTCAGCCATTATAAATATACAATTCATAAATTGCTTTCTGTGAAATATGCAACCCTCTAGCTTCATCCACTTAAACTCAAAGTCCAATGTGTTGGCCTATTGACAGGCTGGTTGGTTCTTCTTTCGCCTCTGTTTGTTGTTCCGAATGATCCAGCCACAGTTCTGATGGTACCCAACTAATCCAAGCTGTGAACCCACTCCTCAACCAGTAAACGCAACAGTTCAATCTCAAAAAAGTTGGAACAGACATAAGAGAAAGAGAAAGAGAGAGACAGAGACAGAGACAGAGACAGAGAGAGAGAGAGAGAGAGGGAGGGAGGGAGGGAGAACGAGAAAAAGGCAGCAAGAAAAGTGAGGGACTTTTAGGGGCAGCTGTGTTTAATTAACCCAGTCATAATGCCCCTAAAAATCCTTATTGCTCTTGCAATGGTCAACAGAATCTTCTATAAGAACAAGTCTCTGTGTTATGTGGCAACGCACTCTTACGGACATGTTACAAGCTCTATGAAATCCATTGGTCACATTGTCAAGTCCCTGAAAGAGGTTCAGACTGTCTTGAAGCAAGTTGGAGGGCATTGAAAATTGAATTGAAAATGCTTATTTGCTACTCCCAACTGACGCATTTCGACAAATTACGGACGTTGTCAGGGTGCTTTCCTAACTTGTCAATGAATTAGTCAAACAAATCTAGTTAGATGCAACTCTGGCCTCAGGCGTTCTTATCCGGAGTTCACGGCTCGTTGAAGGTGCTGCATCACGACACAACAACAGTTCCAACCTAGACAGATATGTAACAACAGTTCCAACTTAGTCAGATATGTAACAACAGTTCCAACCTAGTCAGATATGTAACAACAGTTCCAACCTAGTCAGATATGTAACAACAGTTCCAACCTGGACAGATATGTAACAACAGTTCCAACCTAGACAGATATGTAACAACAGTTCCAACCTAGTCAGATATGTAACAACAGTTCCAACCTAGTCAGATATGTAACAACAGTTCCAACCTAGACAGATATGTAACAACAGTTCCAACCTAGTCAGATATGTAACAACAGTTCCAACCTAGTCAGATATGTAACAACAGTTCCAACCTAGACATATGTAACAACAGTTCAAACCTAGTCAGATATGTAACAACAGTTCCAACCTAGTCAGATATGTAACAACAGTTCCAACCTAGTCAGATATGTAACAACAGTTCCAACCTAGTCAGATATGTAACAACAGTTCCAATCTAGACAGATATGTAACAACAGTTCCAACCTAGTCAGATATGTAACAACAGTTCCAACCTAGACAGATATGTAACAACAGTTCCAACCTAGTCAGATATGTAACAACAGTTCCAACCTAGACAGATATGTAACAACAGTTCCAACCTAGTCAGATATGTAACAACAGTTCCAACCTAGACAGATATGTAACAACAGTTCCAACCTAGTCAGATATGTAACAACAGTTCCAACCTAGTCAGATATGTAACAACAGTTCCAACCTAGACAGATATGTAACAACAGTTCCAACCTAGTCAGATATGTAACAACAGTTCCAACCTAGACAGATATGTAACAACAGTTCCAACCTAGACAGATATGTAACAACAGTTCCAACCTAGACAGATATGTAACAACAGTTCCAACCTATACAGATATGCAACAACAGTTCCAACCTAGACAGATATGTAACAACAGTTCCAACCTAGACAGATATGTAACAACAGTTCCAACCTAGACAGATATGTAACAACAGTTCCAACCTATACAGATATGCAACAACAGTTCCAACCTAGACAGATATGTAACAACAGTTCCAACCTAGACAGATATGTAACAACAGTTCCAACCTAGACAGATATGTAACAACAGTTCCAACCTAGTCAGATATGTAACAACAGTTCCAACCTAGTCAGATATGTAACAACAGTTCCAACCTAGTCAGATATGTAACAACAGTTCCAACCTAGACAGATATGTAACAACAGTTCCAACCTAGACAGATATGTAACAACAGTTCCAACCTAGACAGATATGTAACTGTGTTTTTAATGAGGAATACATATATATTTCATTTCATTGTTATTTGTTTTTATTGCATTTGTTTTTAGGCATATGGGCAATGAAATGTACCAATATTTACATAGAGTTGCATATTTTCCAAAACTTGGGTCGCAGGAAAACATAGAATTTCTCATTTGGGTCCCAGGCTGAAAAAGTTTAAGAATCCCTTCTTTAGATGAGTGGGATGATTAAAGACCAGAGCACACTTTGCCCAGACAGAACTATAGACATCTTCATCCTCACTAATGATAGCTATGCGCCTATGGAACCCTGACCTGTTCACCGGATGTGCTACCTTGTCCCAGACCTGCTGTTTTCAACTCTCTAGAGACAGCAGGTGCAGTAGAGATACTCTGAATGATCGGCTATGAAAAGCCAACTGACATTTACTCCTGAGGTGCTGACCTGTTGCACCCTCTACAACCACTGTGATTATTATTATCTGACCCTGCTGGTCATCTATGAACGTTTGAACATCTTGGCCATGTTCTGTTATAATTTCCACCCGGCACAGTCAGAAGAGGACTGGCCACCCCTCATAGCCTGGTTACTCTCTAGGTTTCTTCCTAGGTTTCGGACTTTCTAGGCAGTTTTTCGTAGCCACCGTGCTTCTACACCTGCATTGCTTGTGGTTTGGGGTTTTAGGCTGGGTTTCTGTACAGCACTTTGTGACATCAGCTGATGTAAGAAGAGCTTTAGAAATAAATGTGATTGAATTTGATTGATAATGATAGCTATGTACCTTGCAGGTTGGCCTTAGGATGTCATTATCTCCCCAGTATCCATTGTTTAACATGCAGACAAGTGAGCTATATGTCCTTCAGTTTCTTGACTTTGTGCCAAAGGCCAGACAGACAGACGGGCGAAGGATTCTGATCTGATCCGGGTTGGGGTGGGGTGTGGTGGGGTTGGAGAACTGTCTGAGAGGGGGAGGCTGGCTGGAGGAGGAGACGGAGAGGAGTGCTCCTCCGTGGGGGTGAGTCATAGCCTTCGGAGGCTATTCAGTGAGTTCACTCTGGGAGGATCGTGATCCTTCGGTTGGTCGGTGAATCCGCCGTCCTCCTCGCCACAGCCAGAGAGGGGCTGTGAAGGAAAGTGTGGGGGCCTGGCTGGGCTGATGACTCAGGGCCACGCACCGCACAAGGAGTGAGGGAGGAATTACTCCGAGCATGTGGAATCTCATACAGCTATCACAGGACAGACACTGTGCTTCTACTAGGCTCTGAGGCTCTGTAGAAGTCTGTCCTTAGACACAGTGGTAATGGCAGTGGTAAGACGGCTAAGGGCCGTTGGTTTCCATTGAAGAGGAACAGAACAGAGCAGTATATTCCTGTCCTCGCACTTTGAAACAAAGTCATGCCCCCCTTCTTATTGAATGAATTACGTCTTTCTATTACAGCAAGTCGGTGCAGGTTTGAAGCTCTGCAACTCCAGCAAAGTAATTAAGCATTGCATGCTATCAAAATGTTCCATTACAAAAGTCTTGAAGATTTGGGAAGTGTCTCCGGTGACTATCTAGATGGGAGGGGAGGTGAGTTGGGCCGTTTATTGTCCAGTTCTTCCTGTTTCTTTCTTGAGTGATGATGCTCCTCCTCCAGCTCTGTCATTGGAGAAATCCTTTCAAATAACAAAGCTTCATTGAGTGATGATGACAAACATTTCCAGAAAGAGAATGTGAGGGGTGAGAGAACTACCTGTATGACATGCAATACGGACTCTCTATACGCCCCCTCTAGTGTGAGTCATCAGGCCTAAAGACGCCGAGCTGTGAGTGGTGAATCAGGTGTTGATAATGGCCAACAGTGGAGGGCTGGTCAGCCGACAGGTGGGGGCTGGTGTGTGTTGGGTGTGTGTATTGTGTGCAGTGCGTGCATGTATTGTTGTGTGCATGTATTGTGTGATGTGAGTGTGGAGGGAGATTATGGTGTGTGTGTGTGTCTCCATGAAGGGGAGTTGATGTTGTGTGATGCATGACTCAACACGACAGGAAGGCCACACCCATGGGACGAGCCCAGGCTCCCTTCAGCGGCGGCATGGGCCTAGATCTCACTGACTATGGGTGCCACGATTAAAGTGTATTGTCCTAACTGATGAAGCTCAAACACTTGAAGAGGCACTCAAATCCTGCACAAACACTCCGACACAAAGGCAGAGAGGTCGGGCGAGAAAGTGGAGCACACCTTCACCCTCCGCTGTATGCCCCTTTATAAACAAACTCTTCCAACCTGATTTCAGCCAACCAGCTACTGAGAGTCTGGGCCCGTATTCACGAAGCGTCTCAGAGTAGCAGTGCTGATCTAGGATCAGGTCCCCCCTGTCTATACAATGATATTCATTATGGTCTAAAAGGCAAAAAAACTGAACCTAGATCTGCACTCCTACTCTGAGACACTTTATGATAGGGACAACCGGGAGTAAATAGAATGACTTAGCCATGGCTTAACCATGTGTTGCATCTCCATAATGGTAATTTCCTCCAGTAATTACTCATCATTAAATGTCTCTCTCTCCCAATCACCTGGTTAGTGTTTATAATACGGTCTGCCTTGGTAAATCCCCATCATTCTGAAATAGCCTGATTGTGTTTAATTGGAGCATTCACTAAACAGAGTCCACCCACCAGCATCAACAAATCCAATATATTTTAACAGCAGGGAACAATTTAATCCGCCTCCATATATCACCATTGTAAACAACCAAGACGCAGAGCCCAATGTTGCACAATGAGCCTGCGTTGAGGAGGAGTTGAAAGGTCAGGTAAACACTTGTCCCAGGCTTTCCCTGCCTTTTTAATCAGGACTCCTGTCCATTTTTTGATCTTGATTAGATCTCTTGACTTATGGCTGTGTACACTAATGCTGCACTTCTGGCGGCTCCTTAACTCACTGTTTGGTTTGTTTCATGTGGACGGGAATGTCAAGTTGCTTGTTGGCCTGGAGGCTTATGCGCTGAGTCGCCGACAAACCATAGAATGAATCCTTTGCAGACTAATGGGCGGGCCAACGTTTTCCAGTGTTTGTCATGGTGAGTTTGTTTGCCTATATGCATACCTCATATTCATATTCAGTGCTAACTTTAGTGCTTGTGTGTTTCCATTCTGTGAATATAGGTCCTCAAAGCCCAACGTGGTCCAGTTTCAGAGAAACTGCCTCATTCAGCACAAATATTATGGAAGACCATTTAGGTACTTCTCCACCCTCCTTGTCCTCGCCAACCAGCCATGGGGGAGGTGCTGACAGATTTGTTGTTTTTTTCTGGCAATTTGGGGTCAACGATGCATGTTAGCAAACCTCGCCGGCTCTCTTAGTTTGCATTGCAAAACCAGGAGGCCACCGACGTGCATTGTGCAATGTACACAGCACTCTGTTGGGTGACTGGCATGTGTCTGATGATGCTTGATGCTTTAGATATGGTTGTGGCCGTTGAATGAGGCATTCACAGTAAATTATATGTTGTCAGGGGTCTGTATTGGCAAGAATGCACAAAATCCCTGTCATTCAGTATCTAATAGCTTTTACGCTAAAACGGACTTCGCAGAATAAGGCAAAGATGCTCAACAGTTCAAATCTCTGCACAGCACGTTGGAAAAGACTAAGGGGAGACAACCTTGCTACCTCAAATGGCCTCCTGCAGTCTTCAAGTACTGGTGAGTGGGTGTGAGGACGTTGGTAAAATGAAAAAATGCAGAGTCAGGCGCAGGACACAGTTCTGAGTAATCATCCAAAATGTACTCCAACAAGGAACAAATATAATAATCCCAAGCACGAACAATGAGAACCCACATGACAAACAATAACGCACAAAACAGAGAGGGAAATCAGAGGGTTAAATAAGGAACATCATTAATGGAATGGAAACCAGGTGTGTATGATCAAGACAAAACAAAACGAAAATGTAACATAGATCGGTGGTGTCTAGGAAGCCAGTGACGTCGACCGCCGAACGCCGCCCGAAGAAGGAGAGGGACCAACTTCGGCCGAAGTCGTGACAGTGGGGCTGGTGAACTTAATGAGATTTTCATGGTTTCTCAAGTATCTTTGGGATTTCTCAGTCGGTCTCAACAGCACAGCATGAAGCTACAGCTTGAAGACCCACGGTCTAGTCCTCCTTGTCCAGCCTGGCTCAGTTGATAGGACGACATGACCGGAAATCCATCTTCCTCAAAACCCCTCTTACATTACATTAGAAAGGTCTTCCGCCCCTCTCAAAACTGTCATTGGAGCTCCTTCAAAATCACAGAGAAAACATGATTGTTCCTCTTTGGTCTTTATGTTGGCAAACACCCTTTCGTCTTGAAGGAGAAGCTAAATCCATTTATAGTCCGTTTCAGGGGGGAAATGTGTGTGTAGCGCAACTGTTCTCCAGGGCCGAACAAAGAGCTGTTTTATGTTGGCACCAGATTGAGGTCTGTGGATCACAATGTGACAAGGCAGACCTCAGAAGACCCTTGCCCAGCAGCTAGTGATGTGCCTTCTTATTCTTGGAGCCACTCTCTCATTCCAGGACATGGAAACCCTTGGCCTGGCCATCCATACAACTCCAAAATCAACAGTGCTGCCCATGTGTAAGCAAAGAGGGCAAGTGATTTTTTCATGACACCTAAATGTATTTTTCTTTTGTGGACAGCATCTTTCGCTGCCCCTTTTGCTTTTTGTTATTCCACAAGTCTTTGTCTTGGCCAGTTCCTGTGCACATAGCTCTGCGGGATCTGAGGCGTCACACACTGTGCCATTGTTTTTTTGGTCATGTGACGTCTAGAGTTGACACTGGCATCGATCCTCCGACCGTTTCACACTCCAACACTGCCAGTAGGATCTTTTGACTTCCTTGACTTCCCTTTTAGTTTGTAGTGGAGTAAAGGGGCTTTACAGAACTTCTACATTGAAACCCTGTTTTGGAACGCTTTCTTTAGATCAGTGGTCATCAACAGGTCGATCTCCAAGGCATTCCTAGTCGATCGCCAAATATTTCTGTAAAAAACCCAACAATAAGCCTTGCGTTCCTATTTTTTATTTTTTGTCTCACGCTGTTGTTGGTAGGTGCACCCGATTCAGCTGCCCTGCGCTCCAGGTATGCGATGTGTTCCCATTTTGAACCATTTCATATGTTTGAAGGCGCAAATCAAGTACACTATAGGCCTACCAATCGGAGGACTGTCTGCAATAACATAGCAGGCATAAAAGAAAGCTACAGCAAAGGCGGTACAGAGGGTAGTGTGTACGGCCCAGTACATCACTGGGGCCAAGCTTCCTGACATCCAGGACCTCTATACCAGGAGGTGTCAGAGGAAGGCCACTAAAATTGTCAAAAACTCCAGTCATCCAAGTCATAGACTGTTCTCTCTGCTACCGCACGGCAAGCAGTACCGAAGCACCAAGTCTAGGACCAAAAGGCTCCTTAACAGCTTCTACCCCAAAGCCATAATACTGCTGAACAATGAATCAAATGGCCACCCAGACTATTTACATTGACCCCCCCCCCCCCCCCCCTTTGTTTTTACACTGCTGCTACTCGCTGTTTATTATCTATGCATAGTCACTTTACAAATGACCAAGACTAACCTGTACCCCCGCACATTGACTCGGTACTGGTGTCCCCTGTATATAGCCTCATTGACCAAGACTAACCTGTACCCCCGCACATTGACTCGGTACTGGTGTCCCCTGTATATAGCCTCATTGACCAAGACTAACCTGTACCCCCGCACATTGACTCGGTACTGGTGTCCCCTGTATATAGCCTCATTGACCAAGACTAACCTGTACCCCCGCACATTGACTCGGTACTGGTGTCCCCTGTATATAGCCTCATTGACCAAGACTAACCTGTACCCCCGCACATTGACTCGGTACTGGTGTCCCCTGTATATAGCCTCATTGACCAAGACTAACCTGTACCCCCGCACATTGACTCGGTACTGGTGTCCCCTGTATATAGCCTCATTGACCAAGACTAACCTGTACCCCCGCACATTGACTCGGTACTGGTGTCCCCTGTATATAGCCTCATTGACCAAGACTAACCTGTACCCCCGCACATTGACTCGGTACTGGTGTCCCCTGTATATAGCCTCATTGACCAAGACTAACCTGTACCCACGCACATTGACTCGGTACTGGTGTCCCCTGTATATAGCCTCATTGACCAAGACTAACCTGTACCCCCGCACATTGACTCGGTACTGGTGTCCCCTGTATATAGCCTCATTGACCAAGACTAACCTGTACCCACGCACATTGACTCGGTACTGGTGTCCCCTGTATATAGCCTCATTGACCAAGACTAACCTGTACCCACGCACATTGACTCGGTACTGGTGTCCCCTGTATATAGCCTCATTGACCAAGACTAACCTGTACCCCCGCACATTGACTCGGTACTGGTGTCCCCTGTATATAGCCTCATTGACCAAGACTAACCTGTACCCCCGCACATTGACTCGGTACTGGTGTCCCCTGTATATAGCCTCATTGACCAAGACTAACCTGTACCCCCGCACATTGACTCGGTACTGGTGTCCCCTGTATATAGCCTCATTGACCAAGACTAACCTGTACCCCCGCACATTGACTCGGTACTGGTGTCCCCTGTATATAGCCTCATTGACCAAGACTAACCTGTACCCCCGCACATTGACTCGGTACTGGTGTCCCCTGTATATAGCCTCATTGACCAAGACTAACCTGTACCCCCGCACATTGACTCGGTACTGGTGTCCCCTGTATATAGCCTCATTGACCAAGACTAACCTGTACCCCCGCACATTGACTCGGTACTGGTGTCCCGTGTATATAGCCTCATTGACCAAGACTAACCTGTACCCCCGCACATTGACTCGGTACTGGTGTCCCCTGTATATAGCCTCATTGACCAAGACTAACCTGTACCCCCGCACATTGACTCGGTACTGGTGTCCCCTGTATATAGCCTCATTGACCAAGACTAACCTGTACCCACGCACATTGACTCGGTACTGGTGTCCCCTGTATATAGCCTCATTGACCAAGACTAACCTGTACCCCCGCACATTGACTCGGTACTGGTGTCCCCTGTATATAGCCTCATTGACCAAGACTAACCTGTACCCCCGCACATTGACTCGGTACTGGTGTCCCCTGTATATAGCCTCATTGACCAAGACTAACCTCTACCCACGCACATTGACTCGGTAACGGTGTCCCCTGTATATAGCCTCATTGTTATGCAATTTTCTTGTTACTTTTTGATTTTATTACTTTTTTAAACTTTCGTTAATTTAGTAAATATTTTCTTAACTCTATTTCTTGAACTGCATTGTTGGTTAAGGGCTTGTAAGCATTTCACATTGCATTCGGCGCATGTGACAAATAACATTTGATTTGAAGGCTGTGTCCCTTTTTGAACAGTGTCAGAGGAGGACCCTAAGTCTGCTGCTCTCTCCCTCCGCTGAGACTGACCATCAGATGCAGGCTCCACCAGCCTAGTAAAATTAAAATGACTGAAGTGTATGCTCATTCAGCGGTCCCTCACAATAATACAACAAATGACCTATTACCGGTGTGATCATATAGCCTACCTTAAATGTTGAAATATCATTGTAAAAAAGGGTCTGAGAAACAAAGCCAATATGCAGTGATAATGTATTGGGCCTATAGCCTACTGCACACACCTCATTACTACAGTAGCGTTTTTAATAGGTTAATGTTGCCTTGCCCTACGTTTTTTAAATCATGTACAACAACAAAAAAAACGGTTGAACGGTAGATCTCGGCTTGCATCAGAAATTGATCCGACTCAGAAAAGGTATGTGACCGCCTGCTCTGGATCATTCCAGGTGGTCCCTGCCTTCTTCGTCTTTTATTATTCCTCTTCATGGTCTTCACCTTCTTCTCAATAAATAGGTTTTTATTCAGTAGCCAACTGTTGCATCAATGCATGCCACCATCTCTAGAATATGGCTGTAGATATCTTCTGAAGTAGGGGGATATTTATGATGTAACACACCACACGACTGCAGTCTTTTGAAGCTTTCGCAGCCTCCGCCACGGCCATTTTAGATATATAAAGTTAATAAAGAAGTTGTATTGAGTAAACACTCGTCTCCGTTCACCGGAGCGAGAGAGAAGAAAAATGTATCTAGTGCAGTAAATTGAACTCAACTTTGCCTCGTTCATGAACTCGCCTAAAAATAACCTGTTCCAACAAGTGAAACACTTTCCAGCTAAGCTAACACCGAGGCCCTTTAAAGTAACATAAGATAATTGGTTTTCAATTATGAGATACCAATTTAAACCAGGTTAGCCTCTGTCAAAGGCTGAGAAACGCTTGAAAAGTGTCGGACATCACCATATAAAGGTATTTTCTCTAAATACTTTGATACAGGGCTTTCAGAAAGTATTCACACACCTGGACTTAATCCACATTTTGTTGTGTTACAGCCTGCATTTAAAATGGATTAAATTCAGATGTTGTGTCACTAGCGTACACACAATACCCCAAACAAACAGGCCTGGATGAGATATTTAAGGTCAGGGCCCTCCGCAAGGCTCACAAAATCATTTTAGACCCAAGCCACCCCCTGTACCCGGACTTTGAACTACTTCCCTCTGGGCGCAGGTATAGGGCACCCCTCAGCAGGAAAAACAGAACTAGACAATCATTTGTGCCAGGTGTGATATCCCTCCTAAATAGCTCCGGCTAATGTTCCTATCGACTCAGTAAGGCCAGCAGGCTAGTCTTTTGAAAAAAAAATGTTGTAATGTTTTTTGGTATGTAACTGTTATGAAAGTTGTATTGTCAATGTTGTTTTGTATTTAAACGCCACTTTAAATGTGTACATGACACCGCAACAACATTTCCCCATGGGGACAATAAAGTCAGTAAGTAAGTAATGTCAAAGTGGAAATTGTACAAATTAATTAAAAATGAAAATCTGAAATGTCTTTGGTCAATAAGTATTCAACCTCTTTGTTATGGCAAGCTTAAATAAATTCAGGAGTAAAAATGTGCTTAACAAGTCACATAATAATTTGTATGGACTCACTCTGTGTGTAATAAGTGTTTAACATAATTGATTTATGACTACCTCATCTCTGTACCCCACACATACAATTGTGTGTAAGGTCCCTCAGTCGAGCAGTGAATTACAAACACAGAGACCAGGGAGGTTTCCTAATGCCTCACAAAGAAGGGCACCGATTGGTAGATACATAAAATAAAAAAATCACATTGAATATCCCTTTGAGCATGGTGAATGTATTAATAACACTTTGGATGGTGTATCAATACACCCGGTCACTACAAAAACACAGGGGTCCTTCATAATGCAGTTTTTGGAGAGGAAGGAAAATGCTCAGGGATTACACCATGAGGCCAATGATGCCATTAACACAGTTACAGAGTTGGCTGTGATAGGAGATAACTGAGGATGGAACAACAACATTGTAGTTACTCCACAATACTAACCTGAATGAAAAGAGTGAAAAGGCCCTACGTTTAGAAAAAAATATTTCAAAACATGCAATAATGCACTAAAGTAAACCTTAAAAACATGCACTAATGCACTAAAGTAAACCTTAAAAACATGCACTAATGCACTAAAGTAAACCTTAAAAACATGCACTAATGCACTAAAGTAAACCTTAAAAACATGCACTAATGCACTAAAGTAAACCTTAAAAACATGCAATAATGCACTAAAGTAAACCTTAAAAACATGCACTAATGCACTAAAGTAAACCTTAAAAACATGCACTAATGCACTAAAGTAAACCTTAAAAACATGCACTAATGCACTAAAGTAAACCTTAAAAACATGCACTAATGCACTAAAGTAAACCTTAAAAACATGCAATAATGCACTAAAGTAAACCTTAAAAACATGCACTAATGCACTAAAGTAAACCTTAAAAACATGCACTAATGCACTAAAGTAAACCTTAAAAACATGCACTAATGCACTAAAGTAAACCTTAAAAACATGCACTAATGCACTAAAGTAAACCTTAAAAACATGCAATAATGCACTAAAGTAAACCTTAAAAACATGCACTAATGCACTAAAGTAAACCTTAAAAACATGCACTAATGCACTAAAGTAAACCTTAAAAACATGCACTAATGCACTAAAGTAAACCTTAAAAACATGCAATAATGCACTAAAGTAAACCTTAAAAACATGCAATAATGCACTAAAGTAAACCTTAAAAACATGCACTAATGCACTAAAGTAAACCTTAAAAACATGCAATAATGCACTAAAGTAAACCTTAAAAACATGCAATAATGCACTAAAGTAAACCTTAAAAACATGCACTAATGCACTAAAGTAAACCTTAAAAACATGCAATAATGCACTAAAGTAAACCTTAATAACATGCAATAATGCACTAAAGTAAACCTTAAAAACATGCAATAATGCACTAAAGTAAACCTTAATAACATGCAATAATGCACTAAAGTAAACCTTAATAACATGCAATAATGCACTAAAGTAAACCTTAAAAACATGCAATAATGCACTAAAGTAAACCTTAAAAACATGCACTAATGCACTAAAGTAAACCTTAAAAACATGCAATAATGCACTAAAGTAAACCTTAAAAACATGCAATAATGCACTAAAGTAAACCTTAAAAACATGCAATAATGCACTAAAGTAAAACTTAAAAACATGCAATAATGCACTAAAGTAAACCTTAATAACATGCAATAATGCACTAAAGTAAACCTTAAAAACATGCAATAATGCACTAAAGTAAACCTTAAAAACATGCAATAATGCACTAAAGTAAACCTTAAAAACATGCAATAATGTTAACATTTTGGCCTGAATACAAAACGTTATATTTTGGGAAAATCCAACAACACATCACGAAGTACCACTCTTCCTATTTTCAAGCATGGTGGGTGTTTGCATCATGTTATGAATATGATCGTCATCGGCAAGGACTAGGGAGTTTCTTTCGGATAAAAAATCAACAGAATAGAGATAAGCACAGGCACAGTCCTAGTAGAAAACCTGGTTCAGTCTGCTTTCCAAAAGACACTTGGAGACAAATTCACCTTTCAGCAGGACAATAACCTAAAACAAGGCCAAATATACACTGGAGTTGCTTACCAAGATGACATTGAATGTTCCTGAGTGGCCTAGTTACATGTTTTAACTTAAATCTGCTTGATAATCTATAGCAAGACTTGAAAATGGCTGTCTAGCAATGATCAACAACCAACTCGACAGAGCTTGAATATTTTTTAAAATAATAAATGTGCAAATATTATACAATCCAGGTGTGCAAAGCTCTTAGAGACTTACACAGAACTACTTACCACTGTAATCGCTGCCAAAGGGGATTCTAACATGTATTGACTCAGGGGTGTGAATACTTATGTAAATTACATATTTCTGTATTTAATTTTCAATACATATACAAACGTTTCTAAATTACATATTTTCACTTTATCAATATGGGGTATTGTGTGTAGATGGGTGAGAATAAAATCTATTGAATGCATTATGAATTCAGACTATAACACAACAAAATGTGGAAGGGTATATCTGAAGACATTGTATATCCGACAGAAAACACCTTCACACACACACACATGTCGACCCTGGGTGTCTGTGGAGGTGTTGACGGGGGATTGGCTGCCGAGTAACAGAGGCTGCATCCAATTAGCATACAGAGTAGTGATGTAGCCTCGAATGCCCTCTGGTTAACAGAGAGGATAGCATGAACACACCACACTTTCTCTATTCTCTCTCTCTCTTCCTTTTCCTCTCCCTCCTCAGGTTCAGACAGTCTAATGGCCTTGTGATCCGACTGAGCCCCGGCTTTGTGGGATACTCTAGGACTCTAGCATTAAGATAACGAGACAGTCACGGTGGGGCTAGTTTTCCAGGAAGTCAACCGGAGTAGTGAGAATCTTTAAACTACTCTCAAGTCTCATTCAGAGAGAGAGAGAGAGAGAGAGAGAGAGAGAGAGAGAGAGAGAGAGAGAGGTAACCCTGTGGTGGGCGTAAGTAAGAGGATGGATGGTTTAATTGGGCGAAGAGAATGAAATGGATTCATTTCTGGTTTGTTCAAAAGGCGTAGTAATTAGAGGTGGGAACAGAGTAGTATTAGCAGCAGAGGCGGGAGAGAAGTGAAGTGAAAGCTCACCATTTCCCATTGGAAACTGCATCTAGGCCGGTCATGTGTGTTAAATAGCCATCTGATTGGCTGACTGACTACTGTTGTATAGGTCTGTTATACTGTACAGAGCATGAGCTTAGAGAATCAACTCCCTTGTAAACCAGATGACCATCTCAGTGGGACTCGCCAGGTTAAACAAAGGATAGATCAAATAAATGAAGGCGGGACTTTCCTCTCATGCAGGCAGCAGTTTACTATGGCGTGGAGTGGGACATGGGATGGCTGGGTGAGATTTACTACAATAGTAGAGTCACAAGGGGCTGGAGTGAAGTGGTGCTTTTCTCTGCTCTCCTCCCTTTTTCTATGCAGCTGCCTGGTATGTGGGTCACACCATGGTGTTGTGTGTGTGTAGTATGTTGTCACCTGCCTGTATGTATGCTCCTCTATTCGTGTATGTACCTCGGTGTGCACCTGCGTGTGTGTGTGTGCGTGCGTATTCCTATATGTGTATGTACCTCTCGCCAGACAGGGGGAGATATTTAAGTGTGACACGCTGCATGGCCTGTTTGCCTTGCTCCCAGCCATCAAGAGAAGTGTACACATCCCTCACCTTGGCCAGGGAGGAAGGATATTTCTGATGGAGTGGAGGGCTGAATTTAGGCCCAGGCATTCTCAGTATCTGTCACCCAACTCCAATAGATCACCGTGCAGTGTGTTGCCCTGAGGAAGTGTGTGTCCGTGTTTACTCCCTCCCTCCCAGGTCCAGGTTGCTTTGCGCTGAGCCCAGTAAATATACACAGTGCCTTCAGAAAGTATTCATACCCCCCAACGTGTTCCACATTTCGCTGTGTTACAGCCTGAATTCAAAATTGATTCAACAGATTTTCTTCACACTCATCTACACACAAAACCCAATGTCTTTACACATTTTAGCATATTTTTTGAAAATGAAATGAATGTTAGAATCACCTTCGGCATCAGTTTTTCTGGGTAAGTCTCTAAGAACTTTGCACACCTGGATTGTACAATATTTGCACAATTCTTCAAGCACTGTCAAGTTGGTTGTTGATCATTTCTAGTCAGCCATTTTCAAGTCTTGCCATGGATTTAGTGCCTTATTGCAAACAGGATGCATGTTTTGGAATATTTGTATTCTGTACAGGCTTCCTTCTTTCCCCTCTCATTCAGGTTAGTATTGTGGAGTAACTACAGTGTTGATCCATCCTCAGTTTTCTCCTACCACAGCTATTAAACTATGTAACTGTTTGGCCTCATGGTGGAATCCCTGAGAGGTTTCCTTCCTCTCTGGTAACTAAGTTAGGAAGGATGCCTGTATTTATGTAGTGACTGGGTGTACATATTCAATGTCTGATTTTTTAAATGTATGTTCATCTACCAATAGGTGCACTTCTTTGGGAGACATTGGAAAACCTCCCTGGTCTTGTGTGGTTGAATCTGTGTTTGAAATTCACTGCTCGACTGAGGGACCTTACAGATAATTGTATGTGTGGGGTACAGAGATAGTCAAACACTATTATTGCACACAGCGTGAGTCTATGCAACTTATTATTTGACTTGTCAAGCATATTTTTACTCCTGTAATTATTTTAGGCTTGCCATAACAAAGAGGTTGATGACTTTTCAGCATTTCATTTTTAATTAATTTGTCAAATTTAGAAAAACATACTTTGACATGTTGACATTATGGGGTATTGTGTGTAAGCCAGTGACACAAAAACTCAATTGAATCCATTTTAAATTCAGGCTGTAATACAAGAAAATGTGGAAAAAGTCAAGGGGTGTCAATACTTTCTGAAGGCACTGTACACAGTGACACTTGCTTTCCCTTCCTAAAGTGTCCCCTACATTTACTTCCCTACTAAGATGGAGTACATAATTTTAACCAGTATGTATTGAGATGTTTGGATGTTCATGCACTGTATCCTCGGTCGACTACAAAGTATTTTGAATATAGTAGGGAAACTCACTGTGCTGTATGTGTTTTTGAACAATGACACAACAATGTCATCTGCCCTGTTTAGAGTGGTTTACCAGATGGCTTCCATGGAGTTTCTCAACCTCCACCAAATAGGGAATTGCCATTGACAGCAAGTAAACAACCTGAACACCAACTGCCGCCAACGTAAACATCTTAAGGTAGCATGTGTCTCTGCTACATTCAAAACTTCGGCTGCAGTTGTCAGGTAAAAACAACATCCTCCTTACACTACCTTTCAAATGCTTTCACAACTGAGTCAACTCTTGCAATCTCCATCCCAAAATGTTGAATTAACGTTGAATGAATGTATTCTCACTGTATACATATTATCCATATAGGCTGGGTTAAAGGTCATGAAGCATCCAGTGACGGGTGGAAATGAAGACCACACAGCTTGAAGAGATCAGGTTGAAGAGGGAGGACATATTTAACTTGTGGGTCATAGGTCAAACTCTCTCCCTCTACCTTTCCATCTCCCCCACTCTCTTTCACTCTCACCTTTCTCCTTCCCCTCTACCCCGCTCTTTCTATCACCCCACCTCTCTCTTTCTTCACCTACATGTATACTCCTGTCTTTTCCTCTTCTGACCCCCCCACCCCTCTCTCTCCTTCATTCTCACCCTCTCTCTCAGCCTGGCTGTTATTTCTCCATATGTTTTGACTATGTGCTACCTGAGCTGGTCTGTGCTGTGGGCCTGAGGCAGGTCTCTGGCAGGCAGCAGTGTCAAGTTGGAGGGAGGCTTGGTGGTCTGTGTGTGACATGGAGAAGGGCCCACCGGCACCGCAGCAGCCCCGCTGAGGCCAGGTCTACAGCTGTCCCACCCTGCCAGGGCCTCTGCTTACAGTCACTGTGAGTTACGACCGTTGCTCCTTACTCACACACACACACACACTGACAGGCGCACACACAGAGGTGAATGCCCCCCCTACTAGCAGCCACACACACCGCAGACACACACGCTGAGGCAAGATATATTCCTAGCAGGAGCTTAAGCACTATCTGAGAAAGCCCATTCCCACTGGGCTTGTTAAAGACAGGCCATGTAGAAAGAGTACATTTAAAGCCCACACATCAAATACAGGGGAAATGTGATGTGTAGCTGATAGCTCTCTGTGCATTCACACCCACATCCTGTGCCAGAGGGCACAGACAAACACACACACACACACACTCCCCGTACCAGAGGGCACACACACACACACCACACACACATACACACACACACACACACACACACATACACCCCGTACCAGAGGGCACACACACACCCTGTACCAGAGGGCACACACACACCCCGTACCAGAGGGCACGCAAACACTCTTTATCAGAGGGCACACACACACCTCGTACCAGAGGGCATGCACACACACACACACCCCGTACCAGAGGGCACGCACACACACACACCCCATACCAGAGGGCACGCACACAAACACACCCCGTACCAGAGGGCACACACACACCCTGTACCAGAGGGCACACACACACCCTGTACCAGAGGGCACATACGCACACACACACAATGAATAACCCCCACCAGACGCACACATAGACGAATGATCCTTAACAGAGGACACACACAAACTCCCAAAGCCCTCAATCACAGGCGTGTACGGGCCCAGCATACATGTTTATGTCTACAGATCAATCCAACTGATCCAGAAGCAGCCCAACCTTGACCTGATAGATCAACAATGCTCTCTGTCTCTCCATTATTGGCGAGATGTTTGGACACAGCTTGTAGCAGGGTGATGAGGCCAGAACTGATATTGGATTTCATAACCCTATAATGCTATAGTCCAATCATTGAAATGCTTTACTTTAGAACAGAAGCTTTTGCTAATTAAATCAATACAATTGTCCTGTTGTTTGTTCTACAGCAAGGAGAACGTCCCCTGAAGGTGTGTGTGTGTGTGTGTGTGTGTGTGTGTGTGTGTGTGTGTGTGTGTGTGTGTGTGTGTGTGTGTGTGTGTGTGTGTAAATGTGTTCATGCATGTATGTGTGTGTGTCAATGTAATACAGTATCTCATGCAACAATCACCGGATGGAATGCTTCTTGGTCCACAGGAAAGGATGGATGGAGAGAAGATGGATGGATGGATAGAGGATCGAGATTAGAGATGGATAGATAGAGGATAGAGACTAGAGATGGATGGAGAGAGGATGGATTGAGAAAGGCGTGGGTGTAGATGAATGGTGAGTGGGGGTCCTGCAGTACTAAAAGCCGGTGACCCAGACCATACACACCCACTCACAGGGACCTAACACCACTCAGAGGACTGCTCCTTGGTCCACTGCTACCACATGCTAAAACACTTAGATACAACACACACACACACACACACACACACACACACACACACACACACACACACACACACACACACACACACACACACACACACACACACACACACGCACGCACGCACACACACACACACACACAGAGATAGCAAAATGCTAAATGTGAAGTTCACATTCAAAATACATCCCGAGACACAGACTACCAGTCAGAGACATCAACACACGTTCTTGTGTGTGTTGCCATGCGATGGTGATGAGCAGCACATGACATGAGTGGGGCGTGGAGCCCAACCTCTTATCAGACAAAGGAGATACACAGAGAAGAGAGAAGGAGGGAAGGATAGGAGAAGGAGGGGGGGGGGGGGGGGAGGAAGGGGACGTGCCGCCCCAGACTGCAGTCATGAGGTCTCCATCCCGTTCCACACGCCGAGTCTCGTGGGTAAAAAGCCATAATAAAAAAACTTTGCGCTATAGCCAAAACCCCCCTCACACACAGTCAAGAGTCACAACACACACACACACACACACACACACACACACACACACACACACACACACACACACACACACACACACACACACACAGTCAAGAGTCACAACACACAGACACAGTCAAGAGTCACAACACACGCACACAGTCAAGAGTCACAACACACACACACAATCGAGCCACAACACACACACAGGAACCGGACTGCGTAGATTAATGCCATTCGCCCCGGGAGTACCCCTTTGGTTTTGAGTTGAGGAAGTCCAGACAAGCTATTTCACACACACTGTTCATGTGATCCCATAAATTCACTTCCTTTTCTGTATGTCTTGACCGAAAAGTTGCGTTTGTCAATAAAATTTTTGATTTGCAAGTACATAGTGTGTGGGAGTCATTATTTTTCTTCACTTAGGGGGGAATTCATGCCCTTTCTATGCAATCATCTGACCTTGAATATAAGCATGAGGAAACGCCTGACAGCCAGCTATTCATTTGGGCCGGAGGTCATAGATGGAGGTGTGGCAGTGATGGGCAGAATACGGCGTATTCTGCCCGACTTCCCTCCCTCATAATTCCACCACCTTTACTTGAGAGGAAACCATGAATAAGGTCGAGCACCAGTCGGTTCCAGGTGGAAAGACCTACTATTTCTGATAGAAATAACACCATTCTCCATGCACTATAACGTATTTTTAATTTCACCTTTATTTAAGGTAGGCAAGTTGAGAACAAGTTCTCATTTACAATTGCGACCTGGCCAAGATAAAGCAAAGCAGTTCGACACATACAACGACACAGAGTTACACATGGAGTAAAACAAACATACAGTCAATAATACAGTATAAACAAGTCTATATACGATGTGAGCAAATGAGGTGAGATAAGGGAGGTAAAGGCAAAAAAAGGCCATGGTGGCAAAGTAAATACAATATAGCAAGTAAAACACTGGAATGGTAGAATAAATTGATAAGAACTAGGTAAATGAGTAATCCGTTTGGAGAAGGGGATTTTAATTACAAATAGCAATTGCTTTAGATCATTTTTCCTTGTGATCACTGGAGATTAATGTGAAACCAGCCAAATGGAAGCAAACTGAAAATCATATTAACATGATATGCATTTTGGCCCCTTTTCCACAGTGAAGAAAGCTATAAATATCTGTGCCATTATTCAGAATTTTAATTGTATGTCCTCATAATTTGCCGGGTTGAAATTTAGAGACCCAAGCTATAAACCTCTGTAGTGCCGAACCTACCAAATTGATTTATGAGCTCTAGAATGTTTTAATTATATGGCCGGGCTTTTCTCCGTTTTATTTTTATTTATTTTTTTACAATTTGTATCATGTTAAGTATTAGCCACTATTGGTAGCCACCGTCAGTTATTTCCACAAACATTTATAACTGTCACTTTAGTGTTTGTTTCCTTGAATATGTACATTTGGCATCATTCCTTTACATTCCATTCCGTTTACCTTTCTTTCTTTTTGTAGTTGTTCCTGAGGGTTGCTAGCAATAGTGGATCATATTAGGCTAATGCTGTACAGTAAGTTGAGCTATGTAGCCTACAGTGCATTCAGAAAGTATTCAGACTCCTTGACTTTTTCAACATTTTGCTACGTTACAGGCTTATTCTAAAATGGATGGAATTATTTCCCCCCCCTCATCAATCTACACAAAATACCCTATAATGACAAAGCAAAAGCAGGTTGTTAGATATTTTTGCAAATGTATTAAAAACCAAAATATCTTTACATAAGTATTCAGACCCTTTGCTATGAGACTTGAAATTGAGTTCAGGTGCATCCTGTTTCCATTAATCATCCTTGAGATGTTTCTACAACTTGGAGTCCTCCTGTGGTAAATTCAATTGATTGGACATGATTTGGAAAGGCACATATCTGTCTACATAAGGTCCCACAGTTGACAGTGCATGACAAAGCAAAACCCAAGCCACGAGGTCGAAGGAATTGTCCGTAGAGCTCCAAGACAGGATTGTGTTGAGGCACAGATCTGGGGAAGGGTACCAAAAAATGTCTACAGCATTGAAGGTCCCCAAGAACACAGTGGCCTCCAGCATTCTTAAATGGAACAAGTTTGGAACCACCAAGACTCTTCCTAGAGCTGACCGCCCGGCCAAACTGAGCAATAGGGGGAGAAGGGCCTTGGTCAGAGATGTGACCAAGAACCTGATGGTCATTCTGACAGAGCTCCAGAGTTTCTCTGTGTGGAGATGGGAGGACCTTCCAGAATGACAACCAACTCTGCAGCACACCAATCAGGCCTTTATGGTAGAGTGGCCAGACGAAAGCCACTCTTCAGTAAAAGGCACATGACAGCCTTCTTGGAGACACCTAAAGGACTCTCAGACCATGAGAAACAAGACTCTCTGATCTGATGAAACCAAGATTGAACTCTTTGGCCTGAATGCAAAGCATCACGTCTGGAGGAAACCTGGCACCATACCTACGGTGAAGCATGGTGGTGGCAGCTTTTTAAACCTGGAACCTGGCACACGGATCACGACAACTTGACCGTTGTCATTAGTTCCATGATTAGTGAGGAATAGGTTATTTATAGGACTTTTGTTCAACCCCTATTGTACACTTATCTCACCTTTCAATATTTCATGGTTTGAACAATTGAATATGGCAACTTTCAATGTATTTTTTTATTCATCAATATATTTTGTTCGTAAAGGCTCTCCAAACCTGTTTTTTATGATTCATAAATACTTCCCTAATCCTAAATGATCTACAAGATCAAGGGATATTTTTAAATCTACCAATTGGTGCAGAAATGGAGTGGAATGTGCATATATTTAGATGGATTTCTGTCATCGATCCCTAACATTCTGAACCGTTCTCGAATAGAAGGAGTCTGTCGAGAAAATTCAAATGTAAAAAGTACACCGTATTTAAAGAGATGGCTTTAGATAAATGTACTGAAAGTCCCATTGAAATAAAAACTCCATGAGGAAACTTGTTGGCCAGCAAGTGGGAGGATTTTCAGTGGTTGAATTAAATGTTTTTAGTGTAAATAAGGGAGCCACTCCCAAAGAACTCCTTGCACACCTGCATAAGGTAAGTCTGAATACCAAATACTGCAAAGTGCTTAAATGAAAATGCATAGGAAAGCCATATAAAATCTGAATCAGGCCCTTCTTTTTTCTAACTCCCAATCTCTTATCTTCTGTGTCAATATTTTTCTGTGTCTCAGTGAGTGTTTATATGCACAGTAATAATTCGATATTAAAAAAGGTAGAGATGCAAGACTTCGCTCTCACACAGTATCTGCGGGTTTGCTTCACGCTGTTACTGAAGTTGAGCCTCTCTTCAACACTCAAGGTTGTTGTGGAAATTGACCCACTATGCTGTTTACTTTCTGCATCTACTTCGTAACGCGGAGTCTACCTTTAAGCTGATTATGGCAATACTCATAGTTTGGCATAGGGTACTCTGATTATCTTAAGCCTAAAGCAGATGTTTTTATCTCAATATCAAATCATTTCTGAGTACCAATGAAGTACCTTAGTGTGATTTTTAATTAAAATAGTCCAAAAGAAACAAAAATAGTTCCTTAGCAAATTCTGCAAGTGATCTGAGTGGGGAGGGGACTGAAAACTGCCTGTGGCAGAGGTTTGGAACTCTTTTTTTATTGGTCTATTAACTAATTTACCACCTGGGGATGTCACCAGGCAGGCCAAAACTCCATCCCACCAAAACAGGCTGACATTTCAGGCAGTCTTTTCAAACCGCTCTTACACTAAACTGCCATGTAATTTTCACAGTATTGTGGTGAGGGAGGATGACACTAAATCATGAACTAATTGCACGCACCTGTGCCTGCTTGCAAGACTCTGCCCGGTACGCTGAGAAACATTTAAGGCAGAGCCGAGAGCGCTGGCTGGTCTTGGAGGGGGAGCTGTGCTTTGATGAATGTTGGGCTTGTAGCCTTTGCAAGTATCTACATTGCACTCACCTTAACAGGGGAGGATGTTATTCGCTGCTGGGTAGGGCAGCCGGCGACAAAGACAGGTAGTGAGGGGGAATTTGGGGAACCAGATTAGATAGTGGGATTGCTAGCAGTTCAAGCCATCTCCCCCGCTATTGGAAACAGACCGCGCTGCTCATTGTAGGATGTTCTTGGACATGCAAATTAATTAGCTAAGCTTTAATCAGTGTTAGTAAAACAGAGCGCTCTGCAAGTGTAGTGCGCTCCTCTACGTAATTTAATCAGGCTAAAAACTGTGGCTCTCTGGACAGTGTGTAGGCTATTATGCCCCTGCAGTGAATTGCATGTTTGTACAATTGTGTTTCATTGGACTAGGCCCAGTTTGCAGTGAAGTAGTGGTAGCAGCACCTTGGATGTTCAGTTCTCCTTAAATGTACAGTACCAGTCAAATTTGGACACCTACTCATTCCAGGGTTTTAATTTGTACTATTATGGAATCATATAGTAACCAATTTTTTTTTAAATAAATCAAAATATATTTTGAGATTCTTCAAATTGCCACCCTTTGCCTTGATGACAGCTTTGCACACTCTTGGCATTCTCTCAACCAGCTTCATGAGGTAGTCATCCGGAATGCATTTCAATTAACAGGTGTAATTTGTTAAAGTACATTTATGGAATTTCTTTCCTTCTTAATGCATTTGAGCCAATCAGTTGTCTTGTGACAAGGTAGCGGTGGTATACAGAAGATGGTATTTTACCTAATAGGGCTGTCCAGATTTATTGGCGGGGCGGGTAGCCTAGTGGTTAGAGCGTTGGGCCAGTAACCGAAAGGTTGCCGGACCGAATCCCGAGCTGCCCCACTGTTCCCCGGTAGGCCGTCATTGTAAATAAGAATTTGTTCTTAACTGACTTGCCAAGTTAAATAAAGGTTAAATGTAAATAATATATATATTTTATGGCAAGAACAGATCGAATAAGCAAAGAGTAACGACATTCCAACATTACTTTAAGACATGAAGGTCAGTCAATCCGGAAAATGAGTGTAGTCGCAAAAACCATCAAGTGCTATGATGAAACTGAGGACCGCCACAGGAAAGGAAGACCCAGAGTGACCTCTGCTGCAGAGGAAAAGTTCATTAGAGTTACCAGCCTTAGAAATTGCAGCCTAAATAAATGCTTCAGAGTTCAAGTAACATACACATCTCAACATCAACTGTTCAGATGAGACTGCGTGAATCAGGCCTTCATGGTCGAATTGCTGCAACAACAAAAAAACTACTAAAAGGACACCAATAAGAAGAGACTTGCTTGGCCCAAGAAACATGAGCAATGGACATTAGACCGGTGGAAATCTGTCCTTTGGTCTAATTAGTCCACATTTTTAGATTTTTGGTTCCAACTGCCGTGCCTTTGTGAGACGCAGAGTAGGTGAACGGATGATCTCCGCATTGTGTGCTTCCCACTGTGAAGCATGGAGGTGGTGGTGTGATGGTGCTTTGCTGGTGACACTGCCAGTGATTTATTTAGAATTTAAGGCACACTTAACCAGCATGGCTACCTCAACCTTCTGCAGCGATACGCCTTCCCATCTGGTTTGCTCTTAGTGAGACTATCATTTGTTTTTCAACAGGACAATGACCCAACACACCTCCAGGCTGTGTATGGGCTATTTGACCAAGAAGGAGAGTGATGGAGTGCTGCATCAGATGACCTGGCCTCCACAAATCACCCGACCTCAACCCAATTGAGATGGTTTGGGATGAGTTGGACTGCAGAGGGAAGGAAAAGCAGCAAACAAGTGCTCAGCATATGTGGGAACTCCTTCAAGATGGTTGGAAAAGCATTCCGATAACGCATTCCGGTGAAGCTGGTTGAGAGAATGCCAAGAGTGTGCAAAGCTGTCATCAAGGCAAAGGGCGGCTACTTTGAAGAATCTAAAATCTAAAACACTTTTTTGCTTAGTGCATGATTCCATATGTGTTATTTCATAGGTTTGATGTCTTCACCATTCTATAAAATGTAGAAAATAGTCCAAATAAAGAAAAATCCTTGAATGAGTAGGTGCAGCACTCCTACGTTGTCTTAAGAAATGGTGTATTTAATAAAGATCATTGCTTGCTATATCTGTGACGAGTTTTGGTGTGTCCTAACCTCCGCCGCCGGACCATACCGGTCAGACAAATGTGGTGGCAGCTTCACACTACTCTGTTCAATCCAGTACTTGCTCCCCCTCTCAGGTGGTCTAGCAAACTGTATTACAGTATTATTCCAACCACATAATGTGGAAATATATATAAAACACAGTAAATCACGTTTTTGGCTGCACTGGGCCTTTTATTGGGCCGTAAGCATAAACGGACTAAAACACCTAGACTTTTGACCAATGTTTGTAATTATTAGAACATTTCAGCTGCGCATGTTCTAGCATGACCAGCGTGAGCCTCCCTCTTTTAGGCGCTAGTGAAGTGAGTTTGGGAAATCCTTCAGAATGTATCTTCGAAATGGTTCAGAGACTTTATATATCTGAACATATATGATCGCTGTGATGGAATGTTGATTTTGATTGGTGATTTTCTGCATTTTTCAAAGTTCCACCAGGTAGCCTGAGTATCAGCTGTCCATGTCAACCAGATTGTTGACATGGGAAATCAGTCTTCTTGCAAAGCATGTAAACATTTTAAATCAAACTATTATATTAAATCAGAGTATTCAAAATGATCGTATGCATGTCAGATGTACCCAATGAGAGGACATAGCCTACTTCTCAGTATGTCTCAATGAGATGACTCAAAAGTCAACTACACAATATATTGTGTGTAAATGCTCTCCAAACCATTTTTTTAATGAATCATAAATACTTCACTAATCCTAAATTATCTACAAGATCAGAGTCTTTTTAAATCTACCAATTGGTGCAGAAATGGAGGGGAACGTGCATATATTTAGATGGATTTCTGTCATCGATCCCCAACATTCTGAACCGTTCTCCTGATTATAAGGGAAATCATTCTTCTTGCAAAGCATGTCAACATTTAATCAAACTATTACATTCAATTAGAGTATTAACAATGATCGTATTATTGAACGCATGTAAAAGGAGAGCAAAATCAAATAGAGGGGAAGGGAAGTATACAGTGTTGGCTGGTTGACTGGCTGATCACAAGGCAGAGTCATTAAGAGGAAAATCCCCAGGCAGGCAACCCAAGCTGGCACCAGGCCAGCCACCCAGGGCCCTTCATATTTAAGGAACACTTAAGAAACTGTGTGCAGTACAGGGGACTGGGTTCACCAACAGACTGATATGAAAAGGCCTGATTGTGTTGTAACTGTACTAAATGGTATTTAACATGGTGGAACCACTTGTCTATGGTAGCTTCTAGCCAGGTGAAATGTGACAGAAGCAGCTGTGGGATGTGTTAATGTGTTGTTTCATCTGCCATGATGAAGTCAGCGAATAAAGAGGTGTTGGAGTCCAGTGTGTACAAAGGTAAAAGGCCTCGAGTGTCACAGCTTGAGTTTTATATTATGGGACAGACGCTTTGCTGTCACGGTAACGCATCTAGCCACTATGCATGAGGTTCCTTGGGCGCCCCAAATTAAAATGGGGGTAGAATTAGCTTATCGAGTTACCGCTTGCAGCTCAACACACACAGTAAGCCATAAGAATAAAATGACAGGCATGGGGATCTGTGAGGTTTAACAGGAGAAGTGTGAAGAATCGCTGTCTGGGTGAGGATCCAGACACCTGCTTCTATGACACACACAAACACACACACACACCTGGCAAAACCTGAGATTTCAGCTGCTATGTAAAACCAATGACACTCCATCTCCCATGCAAAGCAAATATATAAATGAGAGAGAGAGCTCTTTAGGCTGAGGGGGAAAGCAATGTGCAAATCTTCTAACCTTGTTTACCTCAATCTCTTTGACTGGGTGACATCCCACTTATATCTACAAGAGGACTGACACACACACACACACAGAGTAACACAAGTTACACACCTTCCAGTTGAATGTATTCAGTTGTACAATTGACTAAGTATCCCCCTCTCCCTTTCACACACACTCTGCTGATGAATCACCAGCATACCAAGCATGACAAGCACCCTGCTTTCTCCGACTACCAAAAGGTCTAACACTTCAGAGTGGAGTTGAAGTGGTGCATTAAGTCATGTTTAAATGCATTTCAGGCGACGCGCTTCAGCTGTTACCTTACAGAGTCATCTTCCTGGTTCACACAGGGACGAAACCATCCATTGAGTCTCATTCACTGTGCTAACTTAGCCTAACTTAGTGCAGTGATACAATGTGGTCTGTTGGTATTAACCATGTGGCCATGCTGAGTGTCCTAAAGACTCACAGATTTTGTGATAAAACCTACAGTACTAATAACTCAGATGAGTGGGAGGCTGGCGATGAGAGCCCCACCCTGGAGGACCATTCAGACAGTCCTCGAGCCCCACCCTGGAGGACCATTCAGACAGTCCACGAGCCCCACCCTGGAGGACCATTCAGACAGTCCTCGAGCCCCACCCTGGAGGACCATTCAGACAGTCCTCGAGCCCCACCCTGAAGGACCATTCAGACAGTCCACGAGCCCCACCCTGGAGCTGCATCAGAAGGCCCACTCACTCACACAGGCCAGTGGGACCAGCCCAGGATTGTCAACTATGCAGACACTCCTCATCTGTACTTCCCCTAGCACTACTGCCAGACACAGAACAAGCCAGCCCCCAGAGAGCTGAAAGATAAAGCAGATAATCGGGAGGCTAAAACCAACATGTATTCTAAACCCTTTGAGATACATGTTAATGTCAATGGAGCAGAGTGTTGTAGGTGGACAACAGGCTTGAGTCACTCCCGTCTGTCTTCTCCTCTCCTCTTCTTCCCATGCGAATGTGTCCAAGATCTGTGAGCTGTGTTTATTCTCGATAAGTACACACAGCTGTCAGCGTCCAGCGAACAATGCTGGCAGCTCCACATGCGCAACTGACAGGGGACACATTACAGATCCTATTCTCAGGGGTACTACACTAGCTATCTATTCTACTGCATGTTCAGACCAGTGTGTGACGTCCCAGACACATTAGCATGTGTGTGTGTGTGTTCGGAGGGTTGAAGTGATTCACAGCAATCATTCAATGGTCATATGATGTGTATCCAGCTCAACTCAATGCTACGTTTTGTCTAGATATGCACTATAGAATGTAGATTGGCCTACAGATGTTTTGGTTAGATACGCACTGTAGAATGTAGATTGGCCTACAGATGTTTTGGTTAGGTATGCACTGTAGAATGTAGATTGGCCTACAGATGTTTTGGTTAGATACGCACTGTAGAATGTAGATTGGCCTACAGATGTTTTGGTTAGATACGCACTGTAGAATGTAGATTGGCCTACAGATGTTTTGGTTAGATACGCACTGTAGAATGTAGATTGGCCTACAGATGTTTTGGTTAGATACGCACTGTAGAATGTAGATTGGCCTACAGATGTTTTGGTTAGATACGCACTGTAGAATGTAGATTGGCCTACAGATGTTTTGGTTAGATACGCACTGTAGAATGTAGATTGGCCTACAGATGTTTTGGTTAGATACGCACTGTAGAATGTAGATTGGCCTACAGATGTTTTGGTTAGATACGCACTGTAGAATGTAGATTGGCCTACAGATGTTTTGGTTAGATACGCACTGTAGAATGTAGATTGGCCTACAGATGTTTTGGTTAGATACGCACTGTAGAATGTAGATTGGCCTACAGATGTTTTGGTTAGATACGCACTGTAGAATGTAAATTGGCCTACAGATGTTTTGGTTAGATACGCACTGTAGAATGTAGATTGGCCTACAGATGTTTTGGTTAGATACGCACTGTAGAATGTAGATTGGCCTACAGATGTTTTGGTTAGATACGCACTGTAGAATGTAGATTGGCCTACAGATGTTTTGGTTAGATACGCACTGTAGAATGTAGATTGGCCTACAGATGTAGGATCTTAAATTTAGAATAACACTTTGTTCGTCCAGGATGGATGTTGTTGTTCTTTGGCATCACCTTCCATTAAAAGGATCACATACATTTTCACATCATACACATTTAAACCAGTCAGTCCATCACATTTCATACACTAAAAACATAGTGGACATTGATATGTTCACTCACTCACTGGATAGAGAAGTGCATATACAGATACAATTTACTTTGCATTTAGTAGTCCATAGGCACAAGGAACAAAGGAATGTTTGAACGCGTTCTTCCTGGCTATGGGCATTCTGAAGTGGCGGCCAGAGGGAAGTCTCTCAGACTGAGGGTGTAGTGTGTGGGAGGGGTCGGCAGTTTGCTACAGCAGGAAAATAATCCTGGAGAAAAAGGAAAATGTGAATTATTATGTGGATTATAATTACATTTACATTTTTGTAGGGGTTGATAGATTTTTCACAAGGAAAAATAAACATTTCAAAGTGGAAATTAAACTTCAGAAGCCTTTTTAAACCTCAAATACACAAGTTTGAAATGTTCTGCGTTGTGATTAAATTAAGATGTTAGTTATACAATATATGAGAACAGATTTTTTTTTTAAAGTAATCTAAACCCAAATAAGGATAAGAAAACCTACCAGTCATTATTACATTATCCCCACAAAACCGCAGCCTACTATCAATCTAGGCCTCCTCAAAGTAAACATTGTAATATTTTCAAATCCCACATAAATATTACATGAGATTCTGTTATGTTCTGTTAATAGCTGGCATGTTCCACTGCTGAACCAGTTGATCAGGAACATTAGAGAGAGGAGGCCTCAGGTTAAGTCCCAAATGGCACCCCATTCCCTATAAAATGCACTACTTGTGACCAAGGTCCCATAGGGCTCTGGCTAAAAGTAGTGCACTATGTAGGGATTGGAGTGCCATTTGGGACGCATACTCAGTGTGTACTCCACTTCAGGGGATTTCTGTCTACCTGGTAGGAAAGCAGACTGTAAATCAGACAGGAAAAAGGTAACGCATGTGGTTAGCTCTTGTGAGGTTCGTGGCGACTGCTCGGTGCTAAATAAGCTGAGAAGTGAAGTTATCGTGGTGATGATCTAGGACTTGTCATGGTGCTATTTAAAGTGATACACCCTCAACTACATCTTACGTAGGCTATACGTTTAAAAGATAGTTATTAGTTATGATCATGACGAAAAGGAAAGGACCGGTTTCACTGCCCGGCTACAAATGAGGGATTCGGGCATTGTGTCATATTTAATGTCAATGATGATGAAAGTGACAAGACATCGGCTATTGCTACATTTCCCAGACAACTGTGAAAGGGACATCATTGTGGACATCACTGTTTTGCAACAGTAGGAGATCTCCATTTCCAACACTAGTCCCCATTACTCAACGAAACACACAGCTTCACCCCAAGACTTAACTGGGTCGCAATCTCCAAACACCCATCTCCTCTCCAATCATATGCACACACACACACACACCACCCAACTCAACAGTCCTGTTTTTTCAGATGGCCACTGCATTGCATGCGGAGAGCAGACAGACGGTTTTGCCATCCCTGCTTCTCAAAATAGCCCAGTTAGCACACCGGGGTCAGATGGTTTTGAAATGCTGCCGGAGCTGGAAGGACACGTGGAGGGCTTCGAGTGCCCCGAGGATCGAGGCCTCAAGGAGGAGGTATCGCACTCCAATGACAATGAGAGAGAGACCAGAGAGAGAGAGAGAGAGAGAGGTATGGGAGGGCTAAATAAGCTGACAGAGGAGTGAGGTGAGACTCGAGGAGAGGCTAAGAAAACACCTGTGGCTTTCTCCCTCAGGAGACACGAGGAGAGCACTCGAAGGTCCTCGACGGGACTAAATATACGACCCACCAGTGGAAACAACGTGGCCGCTGGTGGTCTGATGAGGGAGGGGAGACGCCGGCAGGTGGAGAGGGCATTTGGTTCATTGACTATTCATTAGCTTGTCCGATGACAGTGGAATACATTTCATTTCTGCTTACGGATAAGATCAGGCAGACAACATCCGTAGATAAGTGCCATGTGGTGTTCTGAATAAGTATCATTCTGGACCTACATTAGGCAATGGTGTTTGAGAAAATACTCTGAGAATTGCAGAGTATCATGTGATTAGCTACAGTATGTGCATATCGACCACAACTCAAGCTGAGATAAGTCAATCGACAGTGTCCAGGCAGTACTGACAGAACTGAAGGGGAAAGCTGTTTGGTGAAATCTACTCTCACTTCATCATCCTAGGGACTGAGTTAGGCTATTGATTGGTCAGAAAGTAGGCCAATGCCTACCGTAGCAGGAGAACATGCAGTCTCCTAATGATTTGACCACATCAGTACCCTCTCCCCTCAGGGCAGCAGTTAGAAGAGAGTGAGTCATGGTAGAAACGGAACAAAAAGAACCATTCAAACACTCAGTAACACCAGATCAACTCTAGCCAAGAACTCTTAAACCACCCCTCCTCCCTCTATCTCCAGGCAAAACCAGCTCACCAGACTGCTATGGCTGCGGTGAGACCAAGCCTAGCCAATCCGGTTGTCTCTGGGTAACTGTCTCCCCTCCGCCCTCACCATTTTGACAGTTATTTCTAAAAACCACCACGGAGCCAACCCTGCCCTGGAGTCCTGAACCACATCAGAGAAACTTCTGTTATGGCATCCTGGCATTAGAGAGAGGAGAAACATACCAGATCCATTACCCAATGCAGCTGAATCTTCTGATCTAGGATCAGTTTCCCCTTTCAGATCATATTGAGTAAGATTGTATGGGCAGGGAGGACCTGATCCTAGATCAGCACTAGATCAAAGAGGAGAAACATACCAGATCCATTACCCAATCAAACTGCAGTCTTGACAGTTTAATTTCTCCCAGTTGGAAGGTACTTCCAAATCCTTCCTTGCTAACCAACTAACTAGACCCTCGTCCCACGCATGCTGCCCTCAACGGGTTCCTATTGGTTACCGGGCCTGCCCATGCTCCAGCTCCATCCACATTGGACAATCCCATGGTGACGGGCAGCTGAGCGGTTCTGGACCGTTGCTGGACAAATCAGTCTTCTGGAATTTATAGGGTGCACCCCAAAAGGGCTCTAGCTTAAAGTAGTGTACATAGGGAATAGAGTGCCATCTGGGACACAGAGCATATTGTTTGTTTATAGAAATATACTGGAGAAGGATTGACGTCATCTGGTAACACTGACACGTACGATGATGTTCAGCAGAACAAGTGTGTGCCGAGTTGTAGTACACGTCTACAGGCGCCACTTATTGCAATACGCGTCTCTACGGTTGATAGGTATCAACTATAAAGACAGGTGCAGAGCCTGTTCTCTTGCAGTAACGCTCACGGCTCTAACCACATATGTTGTTTCCCATTGGAGACCCGGGTTCAATCCCCATGTCCTCCCTTCTCACTATCTCTCCCCCTTGTTCCATCTAAATAAAGTGCAAAACATACCTAAGGAGAGTGGAATTCCACAGGATAGCCAGTTTATTAGTCAACTTGACTCAGGACCTCTAAGGGCTCCTTCTTGTGATGATTAGAAGTAGGCCTAGAGGGGCCTTCTGAGTGGCGCAGAGGTCTAAGGCACTGCATCGCAGATCTGGGTTTGATCCCGGGCTGTGTCGGAGCCAGCCATGACCGGGAGACCCATGAGGCGGCGCACATTTGGCCCAGCGTCGTCCGGGTTAGGGGAGGGTTTGACAGGCCGTGAACTCCATGTCCCATCGCGCTCTAGAGAGTCCTGTGGCGGGCCGGGCGCATGCAAGCTGACACATTCGCCAGGTGTACAGTGTTTTCTCCGACACATTGGTGCGGCTGGCTTCCGGGTTAAGCAATCAGTTTGTCAAGAAGCAGTGTGGCTTGGCAGGGTTGTGTTTCATAGGACGCATGGCTCTCGACCTTCGCCTCTCCCGAGTCCATACGGGAGTTGCAGCGATGAGACAAGACTAACTACCAATTGGATATCACAAAATTGGGGAGGAAAAGATAAAAAGTACCAAAATAAATACAAAACAATAAAAAAAGTAGGCCAAGAGTAGGCAGTGAAAGGACAGTTACTAGAGTCGTGAAAGAAATTAGACAAGGAAAGGAGACAAGAAAAGGAGATAAGGAAAGGAAGTGATGCAGTACTACAAGAACCCAGTTGCCTGTGGGAGCTCAATGAGTTGGATCCTCTCAGCGTGCGAATCCAATTCCCAGTCAAATCGGACTTATTCAACACATTTGGCTTTGAAAACCTCAGCGAGGCTCAAGGGGGAATGAAACCCCAGGGAATCTGGGAGGTTTGTATCTGGGAGAAATTATTCATGCTTGCAGATATCACCCGACCCGTTCTACCTGCCTACAGGTAAAAAGCCTGCACGTCTTATTGTACCAGCTACTAACTAATGAGATAATATTAAACGTACTGTACATAAAGGCCTATGGGCCAACATCCTGACTTTGACGCAAATCATGCATTCATGCCAATGTTAGCTTTGCATGGAAGTTTGGAATGAAAGGTTTGTTGTATTACCATTTTCAGCAGACTCAGGTGTCTTCCTGCCACTCAGCTGGAGATGGATAACTGCTCTGTCTCTCTCTGTATACATGTGAAAGGGATAGAATGATTGACATGTAACACTGTGCTGTGCCTGTTTGTTTGGTAAGCGTTGTTTGAAGGTGTCTGGGGCACGGTGCGGTGTGTGTGTGGGGGGGACGTGAGGGGGAATAATGAGGGGAGAGCTCAGAGGATGACTCACCCTCAACCCTCACGACCCAGACTACACACACACAAGCACACACCACCCCATGCAAGGGCGGAGTGGAAACCTGTCACATAGGCCTCCAGGAGAAGAGAGAGAGGCCGTGTACTCTACCCAGTCCGAACCCACCATACAGGACTAGTGTCAGGGAGCGAAGCCATATGAACATATAATTCCTCACATCCATAAGAGACATGCCTCTCATCAGCATCTCTGACTATTCTACTAACATCATAGTCCTTATGAACCTCAACGTGCAGTTAGCTACATCCAATGACAGTTGGTGTGAGTAAGTAGACGTCTAAACTAGGCCCATGTAAATACAGATGTCTAGTTGAATGACTAATTAGATAGATAGAAGTCCTGAAAGATTGACATATAGGAGCCCATACATAAGACGCATGGACTTAGTAGTCAATATAAACATATCTGTAACAAAGACATGAGTCAGAGTCTCTGTCCCAGTGCGAACAAGGTTTGGGAGTGAGACCGAAAGGTAATATGGGGGAGCAAACAAAACGGCCGCCATCTGGGAGTGTTTGATGTTGGTTATCGGTGACTCTGTCATCTGTAGTATGAACTATGAAGGGGATCAAAACTAGGTGGGATGCAAAGTGTGAGAGGAGGGATTGGGGTGAGCGTGTGTGTGTGTGTGTGTGTGTGTGTGTGTGTGTGTGTGTGTGTGTGAGGGAACGGGCTGAAAACGGCTGAAGAACTGCCGTTTGATGCGAGGCTCAGTCGCAGACTACAAACGAGCTGTTGCTCTCTCCCTCTCCCTCTCTCACACAGAGAGTTCCAGCAGCAGTGTGGCCGCCATATTAAACACCTCCATTCCTGCAGTGCTGCACGGACATACACAAAGAGAGACATACAAAACAATCACACACACAGAGTAACTGACATACAGACGTGGAATATACAGGAGGCCATGGTTGGCATACGTTGGTTGGCATGGTTGAGCCAAGTCAGTCCATCACGGACATCAAAGTCGATGGACCTTTTCCCTTGGAACATTTCATTATTTTTTTTTTTTTACATATACCGGATACATGCAGTTAAATGTGTTGTCTTACAGGGTCAGCCATAGTCGTACAGCGGATCTGGAGCAATTAGGGCTAAGTGCCTTGTTGGCCCAACGCTCTAACGTCTAGTCTACCTGCCGCATCTACCCGCCCAAACGTAAGCACTCTGCCAGACGTACACACACAAAAACACACTAGACTAGGACTGTCTTGGCTTGATGTTGTTCTTTCCTCAGTATAGTTGTCCAGATTGATCACTGTTATGCAGGCCATACATACAGTGCATTCAGAAAGTAATTAGACCCCTTGACTTCTTCCACATTTTTGTTAGCCTTATTTTACAATTGATTAAATAAAGCATGTTTTCAATATACACACAAGACCCCATAATGACAAAGCGAAAACAGGTTAAGTAATATTTGCAAATGTTTTCAAAATAAAAACAGAATACCTTATTTACATAAGTATTCAGACCCTTTACTATGAGACTCGAAATTGAGCTCAGGTGCATCCGGTTTTCATTGACCATCCTTGAGATGTTTCTACAACTTGATTGGAGTCCACCTGTGGTAAATTCAATTGATTGGACATGATTTGGAAAGGCACACACTTGTCTATATAAAAAGGTCCCACAGATGACAGTGCATGTCAGAGCAAAAACCCAAGCCACGAGGTTGAAGGAATTGTCCGTAGAGCACGAAGACAAAACATTACTGCAGCATTGAAGGTCCCCAAGAACACAGTGGCCTCCATCATTCTTAAATGGAAGACTCTTCCTAGAGCTGGCTGCCCAGTCAAACTGAGAAATCCAAGAAGAAGGGCCTTGGTCAGAGAGGTGACCAAGAACCCGATGGTCACTCAGAGGAACTCTGGAGCTCTGTCAGTGGAGATGAGAGAACCTTCCAGAAGGGCAACCATCTCTGCAGAACCACCAAATCAAGCCTTTACGGTAGAGTGTCGAGACAGAAGCCACTCCCCAGTAAAAAAAGTCACAATACAGCCTGCTTGGAGTTTGCCAAAAGGCACCTAAAGGACTCTCAGACCATGAGAAACAAGATTCTCTGGTTTGATAAAACAAAGATTGAACTCTTTGGCCTGATTGCCAAGTGTCACTTTTGGAGGAAACCTGGCAGCATCCCTACGGTGAAGCATGGTGGTGGCAGCATCATGCTGTGGGGATGTTGATCCTTGATGAAAACCTGCTCCAGAGTGCTCAGGACCTCAGACTGGGACGAAGGTTCACCTTCCAACAGGACAACGACCCTAAGCACACAGCCAAGATAACGCAAGAGTGGCTTCAGGACAAGTCTCTGAATGTCCTTGAGTGGCCCATCTAGAGCCCGGACTTGAACCCGATCGAATATCTCTGGAAATACTTGAGAATAGCTTTGCAGCAACAGTCCCCATCCAACCTGACAGAGCTTGAGAGGATCTGCAGAGAAGAATGGGAGAAACTCCCCAAATACAAGTGTGCCAAGCTTGTAGCGTCATACCCAAGAAAACTTGAGGCTGTAATCACTGCCAAAAGGTGCTTCAACAAAGTACTGAGTAAAGTGTCTGAATACTTATGAAAATTTAATTTCCTTTGTTGATTATTTTGTATACATTTGCAAATAGTTCTAAAAACCTTTTTTCTTCGTCATTATGGGGTTTGTGTTTAAATGGGGGGAAAAAACGATTTAATACATTTTATAATAAGGCCATAACATGCTTTCCGAATGCACTGTAGATAGTATCAACACACACACCATGGCCCTATTGTTTATAACCATGGGATGGATGTGAGATGAGGGATACCTTGGAACATAAAACAAAAGAGAATGCAATTCCACAAGAACATCGTTGGCCAGCATAATAGGCTTGACGGATCTCAACAAAGCCATCTTAAGGTAGTTAGCCAACTACTACTACAGCCAATACATTAAACCACACAGCCAAGAAACTCAACTGTTATCTTCCCATTTAGACCATCTATGTGGAAGCAGTCGGTTGAGTTACGAGATATCTACATTTGGTGGTTCTGTCTAAATTTCTTATGAAAAACAAAGAACAGTGTATTCTAAGAAATAATGGTGCTGGCTTCTTAGAGCAATTCAGTAGAATCCTGGGGGCGGGGAGAGAGAAAGAGACAAAGAGTCAACTGCAAATAGTTTTGCTACGGCGTGCTCAACTGAACACGACCCCGAAGTGGACTATGCCACATTGGCATTGTAGTCCAGTGTAGCCCTGTTTGACCATGTAGGAAAAAAATATATTCCGTACAAGACAACCAATCCACTTCTGTGTCCTTAATGTAAGTGCAACTGCATTGGGTTTAAAGTCACCCAACTGGCTCACATCCAAAGTACACAAAACGTGGAGACTCACATGCCGTACCAAAGCTGCAAAGTAAACCCATTAGGAGGCTTTGAGGCTTCAGTACACATTTATGCTCTTAGTTTTATGCTCTTACTTATCAGATCTGGGCCTCTGAGAAAGCTTTAGGCCCTATAATCCTAGAAGATTCTACCAAGGAATTCTCCCGTCAATTTCAGTGTGTTTTCATCAGGCCCAGTGCTTTGGCAGGCCGGCCTGCCGGGAGCCAAGCACATTTCTCTGAGTCATCAGATAGAGGGGGAGGAGAGGACTGGAGTTCCCCTCTCGCTCTCTCTCTCTCTCTCTCTCTCTCTCTCTCACACACACACACACACAGGCAAACTCAACAAGCGCTACAACACACACACACACAGACACAGACACAGACACACACACACAGTTAAGCTAACTAAATAAGAGATGCAACCGACAACAAAGCTAAGCAAGCCAAACCCTATTGTTCCGGACCTCCCGAAGAAGTAAGCCTTCCTGAAATACCAAAAACAGTGGTTTGTAGTGAGTACTGCCAACAGGAGGTTAGTAGGCTACCTCAAAAAGGTAAATGTTCATTGTTTGGGGGGGATACATGCTAAAGGGCCTGGTCACATGACAACAAGAACAATCAATAACAAAATACATTTGGGAAATGTCAGATATGGAAGCGATGGTATGGGGATAATTGCATAGTTTTGTCCCAGTTAAAGCATAAGCCACTAATTATGCAGACATTGAATGCTCTTTATCCTCCTTTTTCAAAGTAGTCCCAGTTTCCTGGGGTAAGACCATCCAGGTTCTTAGTCAGACCGTGCTGACAGAAGTGGTCACATGTCGAAGAGAGATGTGGTCATCAAAGTGTAGATGTTCTTCTGATGGGCAATATGATGTCAGATGATTGACGGTTAGTTCCAGAAAGTGCCTGCACAGCTTCTTCCTTCCCCTTACTCCGAGAATCCAAAACGAACCCAGCCAATAAATGTTAAATAAAAACATTTAAAAACAATCTTATTTAACTAGGCAAGTCAGTTAAGAACACATTCTTATTTACAACGACGGCCTACCCCGGCCAAACCTGGACGATGCTGGGCCAATTGTGCACTGCTCAAACAAAGCGGGAGCTTTCAAATCCAAATCCTGGTTAAATTGGTCCCAGATCTGCTGCACAGTCTTGTCAACTCCTATGAGTCACGCAAGAGCACAAACAGATCTGGTACCAGGCTAGATTTTTCCTGATTCCCTCCATTGAAACCAATCTGGATGATGGGATCTCCTTCTTGGCATTCGCGTTCTTCTAGTTCAACGTTGAGTGAAGATTTATAGTAGCCGAGCTCTTAATGATGTATAGCAGGGCATGATGTAAGAGAGAACTTAAGTCACAATGACAGACAATCTTCTCGCTGCATTGGATTGGTTCGGGTATTCCGTCAAAGCAGGGGGAAAAAAGATGACGAGCCAGGATAAGTGAATTGTGAGACATACTGTAGTAGGAACCTCTCTTTGAAGTAAGAGACGAACCAAAGGCACTGTTTGTGGGACATTATTCTTTTATTATTATTATTATTATTTTTATTTTTTTTAATGGCGAGACACTTGTCTATTTTCTCCACCTGGCTGGAAGCGGGAGGGAAGGAGGTGGAAGGAAGGGGAAACTCAAGACTGCGTTTCCTGCTTCCTGGAAACAGTAAAGCAAAGAGGTCCCCCCCCTGGCCTGGTCTGTCCAGCCACATACAGTGCCTCCGGAAAGTATTCAGACCACTTGACTTTTTCCACATTATATAAGGTCTTGTTCTAAAATTGATTCAATTGTTTTTTCCCCCCTCATCAATCTACACACAATACCCCATAATGTTAAAGCAAAAAATATCACATTTACATAAGTACTCAGACCCTTTACTCAGTACTTTGTTGAAGGACCTTTGGCAGCGATTACAGCCTGTGTTCTAGGGGACCTTCAATACTGAAGAAATGTTTTGGTACCCTCCCTCAGATCTAGTACCCTCCCCCAGATACAATCCTGTCTCGGAGCTCTACGTACAATTCCTTCGACCTCACGGCTTGGGTTTTGCTCTGACATGCACTGTCGACTGTGGGACCTTATATAGACAGATATGTGCCTTTCCAAATCATGTCCGATCAATTGAATTTACCACAGGAGGACTCCAATCAAGTTTTAGAAACAGCTCAAGGATGATCAATGGAAACAGGATGCACCTGAGCTCGATTTTGAGTCTCATAGCAAAGGGTCTGAACACTTATGTAAATAAGGTTTCTGTTTTTAATAAATTTGCAAACATTTCTAAAAACCTGTTTTTGTGTTTGTCATTATGGGGTATTGTGTGTAGATTGCTGAGGATATTGTTTTATTTAATACATTTTAGAATAAGGCTGAAACGTAAGAACATTTTGAAAAAGTCAAGGGGTCTGAATACTTTCCGAAAGGCACTGTATCTATATAGAGAGAGAGAGAGATTCAGAAGAGAGCGAGAGTGTGTGTTAGTGTCAGAAAAGGAGAGCCAGAGCACGAGTCGGTGAGATAGCCGTAGCCAATGCCCACGGAGATCAGTTACCAGTGGCCCCGCTGACCTCTCGGCTGATGAGGAGGTGTGAAGGCCAAACCTCTCAGGTGAACCTACATTAAACAGTCACACTGACCACATTCCTCACAGCAACACATGAGACCTGGGTTCAAATACTATTACAAATATTTCAAATACTTTAAGCGTTTGTTCTAGAGTGTTCTGGGAAGAATCTACTGGTCCATTAAACCAAGCAAGCTCAAATGAGCAGAAATAAAGTATTTGAAATGATTTTGAATAGTATTTGAACCCAGGTCTATAATTGATACGTGGGGTCTCAAAGGGCATCGGGAGAGAATAGCATCCGGTGTGTTTCCGAATACCCAAGTATCCCATGCTTAATCGCGCTAGTGACTCGATAACTCAGAATTAAGATAGAAGCAGTTATGTAAGCGGGAGAGAAAAGGCTAGAATGTTCCTCAGATATCCTTACAAGCAGATGGTGTGTAGTAGTGTCAGACTGAACACTAACTCATGTACACTGCCACCAGCAAATACACACTGTGTGTGTGTAGATAAAACGTCCCAGTAAAGGAGGCCAAAAGGAGAGGAGTGTGGGAGTTTCACTGGTGGTGCCAGGACCTGATGATATAGTAGAGAGAGAAAGATGGAGGGAGGGGTGGGGGTCAGTTGGTCAGGCAGACAGGGAGAGGAGACAGAGAAAAACGTACACAGAGAAAGAGCTACATATACTGTAACTTCATCCCTTCCCAGTCAGTGAACATCCTTCCCTCCAACCAGCCTCACTTCTGGCCTCCATCGATAACGCTTGTCCTTTTCTCACACACACACACACACACACACACACACACACACACACACACACACACACACACACACACACACACACACACACACACACACACACACACACACACACACACACACACACCAAAGCTCCTGCCTGGCGAAAGGCAAATACAGTACATTTCAGTGGAAGAAGATGCCCTGCGATCCCGACTCAGATTTACACGCTGCTACGCACAAGGACTCTAACCAATTTAGGTCTGTCATGGCTCCGTTTTATGTCTCAATGCAGTCATTGTGTGGCAACCAGCTATGTACAAAGGTACTCTAGAGGGCTGAATGGCTGCTTCAAGATGAAATGGAAGTCATAAATAAACACAGGGTATAGCTTTCATGCTGGGCAGTGGGGCGATGGTCCATTCTTCTCAGAGGTGGTACTGTACTGGAGGGAAATCTGCCAATCTCTTGAAGTGTCTGACTGGGGTGGGGTAGTGTGTGTGTGTGTGTGTGTGTGAGAGAGAGAGAGAGAGCCAGTGTGTGTGTGTGTGTGTGTGTGTGTGTGTGTGTGTGTGAGAGAGAGAGAGAGCCAGTGTGTGTAAGTGTACCAGAGGGAGAGAGAAACTGGGACAGACACCAGTGATTTGAGCTCTTCCCTGCGTCTCCTGCCTTTCCTTTGTCGCAGATCGAGCGAACGAGGTCACCAACTCCTACGAGCACTCAACCACCAGCGGCCTTGCTCGTCCTGGATATACACACACTTTACATTTTGTTCATTTAGCAGACGCTCGTATCCAGAGTGATTTACAGGAGCAATTAGGTTTAAGTGCCTTGCTCAACAGCACGCCGACAGATTTTTCACCTATCCGGCGTAGGTATTCGAACCAGCAACCTTTTGGTTACTGGCCCAACGCTCTTAGCCGCTAGGCTACCTGCCACACACACACGGCTCTATTTTAACAAACCTATCGCAATAGTAAATCTAAGCGCAGGCGGTAGCACTATAGGTTCAGAGTGTGTCAGAATTTTTTTGTTCGTTGCTTATTTCACTATCACAATTAAATCGATGAACTTGGGTGGCGTTGGCTCAAAAAAGGTGGCTTTTGATTAATAAACAAGCTGTGGGTGTGTCCAGGCTTGGCCCCTCACTGGTCAATCTGAACGTGTTCCATGGCCAAATATGTGGTTGCTTCAAGTTGTGTATTTATGGACTTATGTATAGACTTGGAATCAACTCCAAATCCAATGTTACTCTGTTATAGCTTTTTAAATGGCTTACAGAAACCAGATAACAAAATGTAGACCTATCTTTGCTAAATACGTTCACTTGAAACCATTTGCAGTCCACATTGCTCCAAGTAATTGCATAGCCTCAATAGCATTCACACTGATATAGGGGCTAGGTCGAGTGTAAATTGCATTACGGCTGAGCATGGGCATGCTAAACATTGTCAATAATCAGGATTAAATTGATAAAGCAAAAACTTGTTTTCAATATAGGCTGTGTCACACTTACAGGCACCATCATTTCTCCCCGTGGGCATGTAATATTAAAACAATGCAGACTATGGAGAGTTTTACACACATCCAAACTTTTCACAGGGGATCCAATATAAAGAGAAAGGGAGAATGTCCACTAACCGTTAAACTTCTCCCAAATAGGCTTATGTTTTATGAACAAAAATCAGAACCATCTTACAGATCAGATCGCAGTCACACATCTCCAGAAGTTGCATTGCAAGCGTGCCAAGGACATTGTCACGATAAAACCAGGAAGGTGAATCATTCTAATAAGTTTGGTTGGAATAAAAATTTGCTGAATATCTTGATAAAAGTCACCTTGTCCGAGAGAGATTTACAAAACGTCCCACCAGGGTAAGCCTACACGAAACACAGCCCTTATTTAAAGTGTTTCTAAAATCCCTTACAGGAAAAATGAATGGTGGAAAAACAATTGGAACCATTTCCCTGTTTGGCAGCTAGGTTTTATGGGCATTATGACACATTGACTGTGGAACTCAATAACCAACTGCGTTACCACTAAAACCAGCTTTTTGTTGGTCTTAAATATCCCTATCAGCACTGCCTGAAATTAGCACTTTGGATCATGTTTTTAAAGGACACCTCAAATATTTCCACCCTGCTCATCTGTGCGCAAGCGAGCTGATATAACACAGGTAAATTGCTGAACCTGGCGTTAGGGCTGGAAAAAGGTAGTGCGTTTTTACATGACTAAATTGCAAACTAACGTGCGTTTGACACTAGCGCCGCCTTAATGACAGCCGAAAACAGAGCCCACAGTGTCAGACACACACCTGCGTGCATGCCAGGCTCGTGCAGTCAGTGTGTTCCAAATCACAATGCTACCGGCACAGAGGTACCATTCTGCCTGCCTTGTGCCAACTGTCACCGTTGCTTCCAAAATTTGCCATTCTGCCACTACTACTGGCACCTGCCCAAGGCCTAGATAGAAGATACATTAACATGGACGGTTCATGCGTATGCTGGAGCACTGGTGTTCAATAGACTAGGTGACTTTACTTCCATAGTTGACCCGTTATTGTACTATACGTAGGGCAAGTCATTTTTCCTGGTCAGTGTGTCAGAGTAGGAGTGCTGATCAAAAGTAACGTGGAAAAATAGTCATCAATATATAGAGAACACAGAATCCTAAACACCAAACACAACGTCCAGAAATCTGAGTGTTGTGTGGTTTGATTTCTTCGTGACCTCCCTGTATGTGTCCGTTTCCTTCATCACTTCAGATCTAATCCTTATTTATGAGAGGGGCAAAACTGATCTTAGATCAGCGATCAATACGGGCACAGGTCACATAACCAGGCTAGGTCAAATTCCTAGCCCTGATTACAGTGGAATATATCAAATGCTTAGGTCAGACCACATGACCTAAGCAGGAAACACTCTGGGCCCCGACTGACTCAGTCCATCAGTAGTGATTGAGGAAACAGCAAACAGCCGAGCCTCCGCCTGCCAGTGGCCCAGTGCTGACCTGATGACTAACAAAGACTCGTGGCCACAGACATCCCACTGGGCTATGACATGTAACATACCAGTGTTGTGTGCTGTTTAAATCTCTATGGAGAAGTTCGGCCTAATAGATTCGTAAGCAGCTGTACAGGAGTTCGCTACTCACACATTGTTTCCACTGACCACAAGAACTGGGCCGTGTTCATGAGACACCAAACGGAAGTAAACAGACTGAAACACAGAGGGACAGCCTGGATTTGCCCAATAAGAAATGCTCATGTTCATGTTTTAGAACGCTTTCTGTTGCGTGCCCTAACGAACACGACCCCGGCCAACCCAAGGCCAGTGGATGATCAAACGCACTCCTGAACAAGAGAAGAGGAGAAACGAGGGAGCTAGGGGGTTAAGAGAACCGGAGGAACTTTCTTTATCCACTGAATGGATAAAAAAAAGGGCCTGAGAAACGTTGGTGAGGGTCTATCAGTGCCTGTGATAAAGACTAGCGTAACTCATGTAAAAGGCACATTCCTGGTGTTGTGATGTAGAGAGCGTGTGGGAGTCAGGGGGGCCGGCCAGCATGCTTATCACCGCTCAGAGTAATGCACAGAATGAGGATGCAGGGTTCTGCATTGCGATCAAAGGTTTAAAGACCATGAGACTCGGAGGAGGGAGCTGTACAGCTAACACAGCAGATAACAGGGTAGGAGTGGAGCAGAGGAGGTTGGTGGGAGGAGCTATAGGAGGAGAGGCTCATTGTAATGGCTGGAATGGAGTCAAACACGAGGTTTCCATATGTTGAGGTATTTGATACCATTCCATTCATTCCAATCCAGCCATTACAATGAGCCCATTTTCCTATAGCTCCCCCCACCAGTCTCCTCTGGAGTGGAGATATTGTAGAGATACCATAGCCACATTAGGAAAAGACCAATAGGATGGGAACAATAGGTTGCACTACATTTGTTAAATATCCACCCTGGATTATCAGCTTCATACTAGTCAGTCTCATATGTGATAAAAATTCTGCTAAAACAGACAGAAACATCAGACATTCATCAGTATACAATCCCCATAGATTCACAGTCCTGCTGCTTGGGCTAAAAGTACCAATACGTAATAGGTGCTTCCTATATCATCATCCTCTCCTCCCTCTTTCACACCATCTCTCTCTCTATCTGTCTGAGATCGACTGTTCAAGGGCTTTGTTTTAGCAGCACCTTAACCCAGACACCACATGGCTGCAGACAAAGACAGGGAGGCGTCACAGGCCAGTGCACAGCACAGACACAGCAGTCAGCCAGGCTACCAGCTATGAGCCCTGCATCCCAACAGGCCAGAGGGCACCACCACCAATGATCGACTGACACAGCTACACTGGCCCCTTCTGGGCCTGGGGTGGTACTGCAGGCTGGGGGACTGAGGTGAAAACAGGAGATTGGTTTTGTAAGCATTTCGAGAACAGCATTAGCAGGGTAAGGCAGACAGGTTGCGATGCGAATGACAAACCTTGAAAAAAAAAGAACACTTCTAAAGTTAATTGTAAGAAAATTGCTAAAATCAAGGCTATATCTAACTCCATATATCTAACTCCATTTATCTAACTCCATATATCTAACTCCATCCATCTTACCCCATTTTGAACTTTACTGTTGTTTCATAGTGTGGCAACCCTCAAAAACACAGAAGAATTGAAATGGAAGTGACTCAGCAAAACATGGCCATGTTCACCAGATGTTGGTGGTGGCCTTGTAATTAATCAAAATATATATATTTAAAGAAAAACACAATTTAACAAACATTACTTACGCAATGACTACAGCAATTAGCTTTGAAACCTGAAAAATCAAAGGGGTTTGTAAATTAACAGGGCTGGCCCACTTGGAAGCCCTCATGGCCAGTGTCTGTCCTTTCGCATTGCACCATTTCATTGTCCCACGTGGACGTTAGGAAACACCTAACGTCTATCCGGTCAGCAATGTGCATGGAGACCTTTGCCAGCTATTTCCACAGACAAAGGAGACATGGAAGCCTAGAGTCAGTCAGTGCACTGTCACCCCGAACCCTGGAATGGATGATGGCATCCCACTAGGTCAAGTCACATTGAATTAAAACCAAATCACCATGGTTCTTACGCAGCTCAATTCTTATATTTGTTTCACTAATTGGTATTTTGACCAATCAGACCAGCTCTATAAAAGAAAATACACATTTTGGGAAAAAAAGATTAGAATTGGTTTGCCTGTGTAAACACAGCCTTGGACAGTGGTATCTAGTGAATATACTAGTCTCATGTGGCAACTAAACAAGAAAAACCTATACAAGGTCTAATGAAGTAAGACCCCACTGAACAAGACTCTCCCAAGACTAGCCCTTTGGTGGGTTAAAAGACCCCTGCTAAAAGCAATGAACACAATTACAGGACCTCAACATAATGTTCTAGTATCATAAATCTACGTAGCACATCTCAACACTAGCCTGCTCCTGTACAGCATGAAACACCGAGAATCTCACTGCCAATAGGTACACAGTGGGAGCCGTTCCTTCTCTTGCTAGAACAAAAATGGTACCTGCTGCATGCCGACCCGGTAACGACGATATTATACTTGTAAAATCGCATTAGTTCATCAGTGGTCAACAACTTTGAGCCAATCAGAGAGCACAAACTCCCACATGGGGAAGCCAAAAGGAGTGACAACAAAAAGGAAAAGAAATAGAAAAAATATACAGCATTTTCTCCACACCTCCATGGTTAAATAGATGAGCCAGTCACACTTGATATGCAATGTAGGCTATGGGATGGTAGCTAGCTAAGTGCACAGATGCAATGCAATGCACAAAACACAAAATACTTCCTCCAAGCTAGCTAACCACTGACATTGACATTATAATTAAATCACAGTGGATTAGTTTCATTGAAACAGCTGCCTGTGTTAGTACAATGTCCTTAGCTAGCGAATATTTTAGCGTTAGCTAGGTATACATTTGCCTATGGACTGGCACACACTGGCAGTAGTTTCAAGTTAATGTCACATGCACAGTGAAATGCCTTTCTTGCCAACTCAAATGGGATTATGGAGAGTGAATTGTGTTGTTTCTTCATCATCTTGCTAGGTAGTTATCTAGCTGTGTCCATCTGGCTAGTATCAACAACGGCTTTCTACAACATAGCAACAACATTATCTAGCTAGCTAACCAACATTGGAATCTAGACCATAAACTAAGCAACAGACATTGACATGCATTGCCAAAAAACACTACTGCCACCTCCAGGTTTGGAGTATTTTAACAAGGCTGAGTGGTTGACGACTTCAAGGTCTTTGCTGTGTGAACACAAAAGAGATTAAACAAAATGTCGGTAGTCAGAGGTGTTACGTGTATCTAAGCTATAAGAGTATAGTAAGGAGCAGTTTGCTGTAGGTCTATTCTGGTCAGTTCTGGTTGCAGCTAGCTAACAACAGCCTCTTCCTGTCCTGTGCTAGAGCCTAAACGTGGCTATTAATACCAGATCAATCACCAGGGAGATCACACGGCTGTGGCTGCTGAGTCACACAGTGGAAATTATGTGGAGCTGGTGCTGGTTATGTTGCGCCTACCTAGTCACTGATCTTGGGCTTTAAGTTTTCCACTCCTAATGGTTATGGATTGGGTGGGTAAACTAATCGTAGATCTGTGGTTATAACCAGATCAATTACCGGACTAAATGACTGGACACTGGATGGAGATCACAAAGCAATGGCTGCGGAGTCACAGAGGAGAAATATGGAGCTGCTGATCCAGATACAGGAGTCTGATCCAGATACAGGAGAGTACGAGTAGGTTGTTACTAGAATCTGATTTGGGGTCTGTTTTGTGTTTTCCTGTCATAAAGGTCAAGTAAAATATTTGTAGTGTAAACTGATCCTAGATCTGTGGCTAGGGTTGATCAACCACCCACCATTGGAAACTCCTCCAAAATGTAAGTGGTGGTAGATATCTACTGGGACAGCAGGGTATTAATCATTCTCCACATGATTGGAACTGACATCTGACAATAGACATGTGTCTCAACAATGCATTCACTGCTGTTAATACAACTCACAACAAGCAAACCAGATCTAGTCTATGGGGGTGCTTGCACAGACCTGGATTGAGCCTACCAGGGGAAAATGTCATTTTCATGCTTAATTCCTTTAAAGCCAAGTTCCCATAAGGGATTGAAAACCTTTTACACGTTATGCTCTTTATATAGCAGTTGATGGTATGGCCTATGTCGAGTATCCCCATTCACAATCATGACAAGAGGGATGTTGTTCTCTTGAATGAAGACAATCACCAGTGAGAACTGTCCTTCAGTGCAACATCACACTGACTGTCTGACAGTGCAACATCACACTGACTGTCTGACAGTGCAACATCACACTGACTGTCTGACAGTGCAACATCACACTGACTGTCTGACAGTGCAACATCACACTGACTGTCTGACAGTGCAACATCACACTGACTGTCTGACAGTGCAACATCACACTGACTGTCTGACGGTGCAACATCACACTGACTGTCTGACAGTGCAACATCACACTGACTGTCTGACGGTGCAACATCACACTGACTGTCTGACACAACATCACACTGACTGTCTGACGGTGCAACATCACACTGACTGTCTGACAGTGCAACATCACACTGACTGTCTGACGGTGCAACATCACACTGACTGTCTGACAGTGCAACATCACACTGACTGTCTGACGGTGCAACATCACACTGACTGTCTGACAGTGCAACATCACACTGACTGTCTGACGGTGCAACATCACACTGACTGTCTGACAGTGCAACATCACACTGACTGTCTGACGGTGCAACATCACACTGACTGTCTGACAGTGCAACATCACATTGACTGTCTGACGGTGCAACATCACACTGACTGTCTGACAGTGCAACATCACACTGACTGTCTGACAGTGCAACATCACACTGACTGTCTGACAGTGCAACATCACACTGACTGTCTGACGGTGCAACATCACACTGACTGTCTGACAGTGCAACATCACACTGACTGTCTGACAGTGCAACATCACACTGACTGTCTGACGGTGCAACATCACACTGACTGTCTGACGGTGCAACATCACACTGACTGTCTGACAGTGCAACATCACACTGACTGTCTGACGGTGCAACATCACACTGACTGTCTGACAGTGCAACATCACACTGACTGTCTGACGGTGCAACATCACACTGACTGTCTGACAGTGCAACATCACACTGACTGTCTGACAGTGCAACATCACACTGACTGTCTGACGGTGCAACATCACACTGACTGTCTGACAGTGCAACATCACACTGACTGTCTGACGGTGCAACATCACACTGACTGTCTGACGGTGCAACATCACACTGACTGTCTGACAGTGCAACATCACACTGACTGTCTGACGGTGCAACATCACACTGACTGTCTGACAGTGCAACATCACACTGACTGTCTGACAGTGCAACATCACACTGACTGTCTGACAGTGCAACATCACACTGACTGTCTGACAGTGCAACATCACACTGACTGTCTGACGGTGCAACATCACACTGACTGTCTGACAGTGCAACATCACACTGACTGTCTGACGGTGCAACATCACACTGACTGTCTGACGGTGCAACATCACACTGACTGTCTGACGGTGCAACATCACACTGACTGTCTGACGGTGCAACATCACACTGACTGTCTGACAGTGCAACATCACACTGACTGTCTGACAGTGCAACATCACACTGACTGTCTGACAGTGCAACATCACACTGACTGTCTGACAGTGCAACATCACACTGACTGTCTGACAGTGCAACATCACACTGACTGTCTGACAGTGCAACATCACACTGACTGTCTGACGGTGCAACATCACACTGACTGTCTGACAGTGCAACATCACACTGACTGTCTGACGGTGCAACATCACACTGACTGTCTGACAGTGCAACATCACACTGACTGTCTGACGGTGCAACATCACACTGACTGTCTGACAGTGCAACATCACACTGACTGTCTGACAGTGCCCTTGGAGCAACATTTAAATTCTCACAGATTATTATAGAAGCACATCAAACTGCAAGTGGTCTGCTTTGATGGTGATTGATCCAATCTTAAATAATTCTCTCTTTAAAAGACGGAGGAGCCTTGTTTTAAAATTAATCTACAGGCACGGAGCAGAGAATTCCAAAGCATTTGATCATCTCGATCGAACACCTAATATCTGAGGACAAAGCACACCACTAAATCATGTTAGATTACATGAATCAGATTGGTTACAATAAATAATTTCATTCTTAGCTCATCAAAACAACTGCCTTTGTGAATGATACTAGGGAAAGTCATTTTAAATGGCAAGTGAATGTGTGGGCCTTGTACTTCTACTTTAGAAATGCATCCTTCCTTCCTTCCTTGAGGTAAAGACAGATTTATTCGAAATTGGATAGGTCTAGACCCGGTTTCCCTGATCACAATGGAATTTAGGCTTAGAAGCGTTTTAACGATGCGTCGTTCCTACAACGGCCGAAGATGTAACATGCATTTCACAAAACAACACACAGAGAGAGCAGTCTAAGTGCGTCGTTGGCGCATGTATCGTTCCTGATCGGATCGAAAGAAAGGGAGCCCTGCTCTCGGATCAGCTTTCTCCATTAAAATCTACCTTAATTGTAATGTTATTTCACAATATTGACAACGCATCAGCTCCTAGAGAGATATTACCAATTACGGCTGCAATATTGAGGCTGCTTATTCTAATACTTACCCAAATAGGCAAAAAAAAAATGAAATCACAGATTTGTCACATCATTGCGCACGTTAGTCTAATTAGCATAATCAAAACATCCCCAGTTTAAACTAGGGATATGTGCATTGGATGCGTCTCAATCCACCACATCCGCCGATGTTGCACTTATGCAGCTACGGTGAAAAGTGGCAGAATTAGAGCCGTGTGTCAGGCCATGGGGACACCCCGAAAATCCCGTCTGTAGCGTCTGAACGGTATGGCCTCCAAACTACTATGACCCCTCTGTGGAAAGATGACTCTCACGAACACGATGGGTGTTCTTCGTTTTGCTCTACGACCCCCACAATCATATTGGGACTCGTCTGAAGTCGGTAGAGCCGATCAGCTAACTTCGGTCTGTACCGTCCGAACAGAACACTAACGACACATTTAACTGTTTTATGAGTGGTCTGAGGCAGGCGTTAAAATTACGAGCGTTTTAAAGTGCAACGTTAATAACAAGAGTTTTGGTGACCAGCTCAGAGATTTAACAATGCTCCTACGAAGGTTCTAACGATGAACTTAACCTTAAGATGGTTTAGGGAAACCGGGCCCAGAGCAAGGTTAGCTCCTTCTTGTTTTCACAAATTCAGATCTGTAATTACTTTCAAGAAAAGGTAGGAAGGAAGGATGCATTTTTTGAGTATTTGAACGGGGCCTGTGAACTGAATGAACTCACTATATAAACCCAGAGCTGCATGGAAAGAATTCAGCACAACGGAGGTGAATGTAATATTTAACCAACACTGCCACCCGGTGGGCAACTAATGCTACCATTTCTCTTCTGAATTACTACTACAACAAAAACTGTGGGAATGAAGCGTCAGTGTAGAAGGGTTGTTGTTAAAATGCATGGTTTATTCCTGTTAAAGAGATCCTGGAATTTAAAAGCTGAATTTCATTCTCACTAGGCGCACACTGTTTGAAGCAACGTTGTTTCCACACCATTTCAATGAAATTACATTGAACCAATGTGGAATAGATGTTGAATTGACATCTGTGCCCAGTGGGTTGTGTCTTAGAGTTGCTGTAGTCATGGTGACCTGACCTCTTGCTCTCCATGGGCTCAGAATCAGTCCAATCAGGTGAATCCATTTGAGAATAAATCCAAACATATCAGTGTAATAAACCTGATAACCCCATCTTATTCTTGCACTGGGCCTTCTCTATTTTAACACATTTGATTTTAAAGGGAGTGTGACAGTTGAACACATGGGCCTATATCAGTTATTTGCTTTTAAAACAAAAGTATATAAAAAAAGATCAAAACTATGATTTCTCTTTTAGTTAGGAGTTAAACTACACACCTAAAAAACTAAAATCATGAAGTGTTAACACGTGACCCAACTGTCAACTAGGCTACAAATTCGTCATCCTAATTCATTAATAACCAACCAAGGAACAAGCAGAACTGAAACACCTGAGAAACCAACTAAAATCATTCCTAAGAGCTCACAATTAAAGAGTAAACTAATAAAAGCGAATCGGGACACACCGGACCTCAAACCTCTGCGTCGACAAACTGCTCCTCCACGCTGCGGATGATGTGGCGGACCCATTTGATGGGGGCTTGGTGGTGGGTGGCAGGGCTGTAGTCGGTTGCTGTCTGGGGGTGGGGAGGGCAGGGGGCCTGGTTCCGGGTCAACCCCTGTAGGGCCACTCTATCCACATCCTCTGGGCCTGAAGAGAGGAACAGAAGGTTCATGGCAATTCTGGTTTGTGTTCAGTTGGGCAAACTGAAGCAAAACATATTGAAACCTACAACAGAAATCTGTGTTCTCATTGGAGGTATTCCCTCCCAGTTTCATTCAGCTCAAAACATTTTCTCCCTACTGAACACAGTCCTGGGTCATGTTCTAGAGGAGCAACGCTCTGAATGTTGCAGATAAATGTTTTGTAATAGAGCGGACATTATTCCCTATTCAGCATGGCAGAGAAGTACAGTTGAAGTCGGAAGTTTACATACACCTTAGCCAAATACATTTAAACTCAGTTTTTCACAATTCCTGACATTTAATTCTAGTAAAAATTCCCTGTCTTAGGTCAGTTATGATCACCACTTTATTTTAAGAATGTGAAATGTCATAATAATAGTAGAGAGAATTATTTATTTCAGCTTTTATTTCTTTCATCACATTCCCAGTGGGTCAGAAGTTTACACACTCAATTAGTATTTGGTAGCATTGCCTTTAATTGTTTAACTTGGGTCAAACGTTTTGGGTTGCCTTCCACAAGCTTCCCACAATAAGTCAGATGAATTTTGGCCCATTCCTCCTGACAGAGAGTCAGGTTTGTAGGCCTCCTTGCTCGCACATGTTTTTTCAGTTCTGCCCACACATTTTATATAGGATTGAGGTCAGGGCTTTGATGGCCCCTCCAATACCTTGACTTTGTTGTCCTTAGGCCATTTTGCCACAAATTTGTAAGTATGCTTGGGGTCATTGTCCATTTGGAAGATGCATTTGCAACCAAGCTTTAACTGCCTGACTAATGTCTTGAGATGTTGCTCCAATACAGTGCCTTGCGAAAGTATTCGGCCCCCTTGAACTTTGCGACCTTTTGCCACATTTCAGGCTTCAAACATAAAGATATAAAACTGTATTTTTTTGTGAAGAATCAAAAACAAGTGGGACACAATCTTGAAGTGGAACGACATTTATTGGATATTTCAAACTTTTTTAACAATCAAAAACTGAAAAATTGGGCGTGCAAAATTATTCAGCCCCTTTACTTTCAGTGCAGCAAACTCTCTCCAGAAGTTCAGTGAGGATCTCTGAATGATCCAATGTTGACCTAAATGACTAATGATGATAAATACAATCCACCTGTGTGTAATCAAGTCTCCGTATAAATGCACCTGCACTGTGATAGTCTCAGAGGTCCGTTAAAAGCGCAGAGAGCATCATGAAGAACAAGGAACACACCAGGCAGGTCCGAGATACTGTTGTGAAGAAGTTTAAAGCCGGATTTGGATACAAAAAGATTTCCCAAGCTTTAAACATCCCAAGGAGCACTGTGCAAGCGATAATATTGAAATGGAAGGAGTATCAGACCACTGCAAATCTACCAAGACCTGGCCGTCCCTCTAAACTTTCAGATCATACAAGGAGAAGACTGATCAGAGATGCAGCCAAGAGGCCCATGATCACTCTGGATGAACTGCAGAGATCTACAGCTGAGGTGGGAGACTCTTTCCATAGGACAACAATCAGTCGAATATTGCACAAATCTGGCCTTTATGGAAGAGTGGCAAGAAGAAAGCCATTTCTTAAAGATATCCATAAAAAGTGTTGTTTAAAGTTTGCCACAAGCCACCTGGGAGACACACCAAACATGTGGAAGAAGGTGCTCTGGTCAGATGAAACCAAAATTGAACTTTTTGGCAACAATGCAAAACGTTATGTTTGGCGTAAAAGCAACACAGCTGAACACACCATCCCCACTGTCAAACATGGTGGTGGCAGCATCATGGTTTGGGCCTGCTTTTCTTCAGCAGGGACAGGGAAGATGGTTAAAATTGATGGGAAGATGGATGGAGCCAAATACAGGACCATTCTGGAAGAAAACCTGATGGAGTCTGCAAAAGACCTGAGACTGGGTCGGAGATTTGTCTTCCAACAAGACAATGATCCAAAACATAAAGCAAAATCTACAATGGAATGGTTCAAAAATAAACATATCCAGGTGTTAGAATGGCCAAGTCAAAGTCCAGACCTGAATCCAATCGAGAATCTGTGGAAAGAACTGAAAACTGCTGTTCACAAATGCTCTCCATCCAACCTCACTGAGCTCGAGCTGTTTTGCAAGGAGGAATGGGAAAAAATGTCAGTCTCTCGATGTGCAAAACTGATAAGAGACATACCCCAAGCGACTTACAGCTGTTATCGCAGCAAAAGGTGGCGCTACAAAGTATTAACTTAAGGGGGCTGAATAATTTTGCACGCCCAATTTTTCAGTTTTTGATTTGTTAAAAAAGTTTGAAATATCCAATAAATGTCGTTCCACTTCATGATTGTGTCCCACTTGTTGTTGATTCTTCACAAAAAAATACAGTTTTATATCTTTATGTTTGAAGCCTGAAATGTGGCAAAAGGTCGCAAAGTTCAAGGGGGCCGAATACTTTCGCAAGGCACTGTATATCCACAAATGTTCCTACCTCATGATGCCATCTATTTTGTGAAGTGCACCAGTCCCTCCTGTAGCAAAGCACCCCAACAACATGATGCTGCCACCCCCGTGCTTCACGGTTGGGATGGTGTTCTTCAGCTTGTAAGCCTCCCCCTTTTTCCTCCAAACATAACGATGGTCATTATGGCAAAACAGTTATATTTTTTGTTTCATCAGACCAGAGGACATTTCTCCAAAAAGTACGATCTTTGTCCCCATGTGCAATTGCAAACCATAGTTTGGCTTTTTTTAATGGCGGTTTTGGAGCAGTGGCTTCTTCCTTGCTGAGCGGCCTTTCAGGTTATGTCGATATAGGACTTGTTTTACTGTGGCTATAGATAATTTTGTACCTGTTTCCAGCATCTTCACAAGGTCCTTTGCTGTTGGTCTGGGATTGATTTTCACTTTTCGCACCAAAGTACGTTCATCTCTAGGAGACAGAATGAGTCTCCTTCCTGAGCAGTAGGACAGCTGCGTGGTCCCATGGTGTTTATACTTGCGTACTATTGTTTGTACAGATGAACGTGGTACATTCAGGCGTTTGGAAATTGCTCCCAAGGATGAACCAGACTTGTGGAGGTCTACACATTTCTTTTGATTTTCTCATGATGTCAAGCAAAGAGGCACCGAGTTTGAAGGTAGGCCTTGAAATACATCTACAGGTACACCTCCAATTGACTCAAATGATGTCAGACGCTTCCAATGCCATGACATTATTTTCTGGAATTTTCCAAGCTGTTTAAGGACAGTCAACTTAGTGTATGTAAACTTCTGACCCACTGGAATTATGATACAGTGAATTATAAGTGAAATAATCTGTCTGTAAACAATTATTGGAAAAATTAATTGTGTCATGCACAAAGTAGATGTCCTAACCAACATACCAAAACTATAGTTTAACAAGAAATTTGTGGTGGTTGAAAAACAAGTTTTAATGACCCCAACCTAAGTGTATGTAAACTTCCAACTTCAACTGTATGTCTGTTCTATAATATTTATATCTAATGTTTTGTTATGAGCAGCGCATTGAAAATCTTCAGTAGGGCACGATATAGCAAAATGGAAAACCAAAAAATTTTCTTACTGAAGAAGTCCTCTAGCACCTCTGTTTCAGCTAAATGTGTTCTCCAGTTTGATACAACTGAACACCACCCTCCATTAAAAAGTCCTTAGTTAGAGAAATTGTATAGAAACAAATAAAATTGCACTGTTAGTGCTGCCAAAACTTTGTGTCAACATTTCTATACAAACCAAGAGAACAAGACAAGACTTGATATGATATTAGGTCTGAAATAAATAATGGTTCCTTCCTTATACTACCGATTGTCTAGTAATATGGATACATTGTTATTGACCTGGGAGTAATGGCAGTAAGTTACATACATTAATAGAGTCCAATATTTGAATCTAACTTGTCCTAGACCAGTGGTCACCAACCTTTTCAGAGCCGAGATCACTTTGAGTCAAAATGCAGGCCGAGATCTACCGTTCAGATCATTTTTTAAACATGACATAAAAAACATAAACAAATGCTACATTAGCCTATGAAATTTGTGCAATAGGCTATAGCCTGATACATTATCACAGCATATTGACTATGCTTGAATTGCCCTGCAAATGGCATTACAATATTGTTATTCTCAGACAATTGTATTATATTTAAAAACTTGAGGTTTATGATCACACTGGTAATATGAGATAATTTGTTGTATTACTTGTTATGCGCAGCTGAGTCAGCATAAATTGAAATAATTTGCCTTTTTTTATTTTACTGGACTGATGGTGCCTGCATATTACAGTCTTCCAGGCGATGGCGAAACTCGAATCTCACTTCAATATTTCTGCCTCATCCACCAATTCATGTTGTTAGAGAACGTTAAAATATTACTCGATATTAAAAAGACAAGCCACTAATAATAGCAAAGCTTATCGATACACTTTGTAGTACGAGGAAAGAGCTGCAGCAACATCATAGGCACATCTAGTACCGGGTAGCGGTATGTGACAGAAAGCCAATCACCAGGCAGAGAGATTATATTTTAATGTGCACTTTTAAATACAATGCAGGTAATGTTTTAAATCACACACACATACATACGTTTGCTATTGCACTTTTGAATACAAAAAAACATCTGTTTTGTATGTTACATTTGTTTGTCCAAAACAAATGACCTATGTAAATAGGTTTGCTGTTGCACTTTTGAATACAAATATTAAAAGTTGTTTTTATTGTGATGTCTGGTAATGTCTAGTGATGCGTTCTACATCACGGTAACAACTGATGACATTTTAGAATGATACGACAGTCATATGCAGTACAAAATAGAAAAAAATCTGGTGGGCCTACATTTTGTCTGGTTCTCCTTTCTTTTTGAAGTTAGGTGCACCAGTGCTACAAATAAAGGATGTGACATCTGCTTTTGGACATTTACAAGGCAGCACCGCATTTTAAATCCTCCTCCCCATTTACTGGATTGGTTGTGCAGAAGAGAACCTTCCCAGACAGAAGCATTTTTTTTCTCATCAGAAAGAAAGAAATGATGCTCAGGCTTCTCTGTGGACTCATGGAAGCTGCACGGTGATCAGAGTTATCTGATTGGCCAGCTGTAGGCCTATATGTGCACTTGATTGGGCTCGTTGGGTACGCGGAGTTTGTACCTTCAGACACATGAAACGTCGACTTCCCGGCGCGCAGGGAACCTTAAATCAAGAGCAACTACCACAAACAGCGTGAAACAAATAAATAATAAAAAACAGGAACGCAAGGCGACCGATTAGGAATTTCTTGGAGATCGACCAGTAGATCGGGATCGACCGGTTTGGCCATCGATGGAATGCATATGCAAAAAAATACCTCATCCCTACTGTAAAATAATGGTGGTTGATCTTCGATTGTTACGGGACTATTTTGCTTTCAGTGGTCCTGGGGATCTTGTACCAAGTATCATGACATTTCAGCCAAAAACCTGGTTGCCTCTGCCAGAAGGCTGAAACTTGCCCGCACGTGGATCTTCCAGCTAGACCATAACCTCAAGCACACATCAAAATCCACAAAGAAATGGTTAATTGACCACAAAAATCATCATTTTGCAATGGCTATTTCAGTCTCCGGACTTGAACCTCATTGAAAACCTGTGGTGTGAATTGAGGAGGGAAGTGCAGCGCAAACAAAGGATTTCAAATATCTGGAAAGATTCTGTATGGAGGAATGGTCTAAGTTCCCTCCCAACGTGTTCTCCAATCTCATAAAACATTTTAGAAAAATGTTCCGTTTCCTTATTCTCAAAGGGGAGGGTGATGGAGTATTGAAAACAGCAGCTCCAATCATTTTGACCCCATCTTTTTTCTCCCTTCTCTGAGCAATTGTATTAGTATAAAAGAACAATTTTCATACAATATAGCTCAGTATTTGTATTTTTGCCTCATTTTTAATCAAGAGATCCAATAATTCCAAACCCCACTCTATCTCTCCCCCTCTTTACCATATGGAGCAAATCCATACGTCTCTACGATTCCCATCTCCTCCTCCCAGTTTTCTTCCTCATATGGTGGCAGAGGTGAGGCTGGCGGCAACGGCTGTGTTTTTTTTTTGGACTTCTTCCTCCATTTCCACCTATACCTGGAAGAATAGGCCTGCCTGTACCTACGCTCTGGAGCAGGGTCCAGTATACCATTGCCTGAATACATCAGCTTCCTCTCTGGAACAGGGTCTGTGGCGCCAGGGCAGGAATATATCAGCTTTCTCTCTGGAATGGTTTTGGCACAGGAGATCGCCAGAGCGGAGTAGCTGCACGTCTTATTTTATACGCTTGAGTTCCTGAGCTCCTGTTCAATAGTATGGTAGAGCTCCTGCACCAAAATATAAACAGTACCGGCACCTATATCGGTCCAAGTCAAGCACGACTAATAACGTCTGACACTTTTGCAAAATAAATGTTTCTTCACAGCATCATTCTAGATAGAGAAAGCTTGCACTATCGATATCACCTTTCTGCCACAAATTTTGTCGAGGCAAGTCCTCCTTCACAAATAATTAAACTGACAACATGGAATACAGCAATAGGCTAGCTACATTTAACAACAAAATTCTGCATGAACATTTTTATTTTTATTACGTTGCTAAATTAAGTCTTCCGGTTGCTAATAGATTGATTGTTCGATAGTTAGCTAACGTCGATTGCTGGCTAGAAAACTCACTTTATACCAGCATCAATTATCATATAATTTTTCCCCTTTCATGTAAACTCAACAGCCCAATTTAACTACATAAACGTGGGTTTCAGAATGGGCAATTATAAAAATACAATCAAGGTAAGGTAAATTGCTAATTAACCAATTCATCTACATGTACCTCCGGTGGGCTTCGAATGCGGTGTATGACGTCAAGCGCACCGCGGAGTCTCCTCTGTTCTGACATCCACGTGGGTTACTGCTTGGTTTATTATTTTGTACTGTGTCGGGTTTTTGTTTTCAATCCAACCCTATGTATTCTCTGTAGGACAATGTATTGAATCATGCAAATAATACAAGTTTTAGTTCCCCACTCCACCATCATAATATTAAATCAATTGACAGTGTGAATCAGGGGTTTAATGTATGTGTTGAAGTACACTGAACCATATCATTTCCATCTCTTTGAGAATTCTCTGGGTCCCACAAGTCATTTCTCAGGACTGTGAGATTTAGGTCAGCATAGATAGAGGCTCCTCATCAGGCACACTGCAGCTAGAGAGTTATGTCTATACAGGAAATCCCACATTTGATCAATTGTAGCAAACCTGTTTTACTGCATTTCTGAATCAATGGCAAACATTATTATTCCTAAAACAGGACAGAGTATTCCTTTCATCATACTGTAAGAAGTTGACATTTTCATTTCTGAAATTAGCATTCATCAGGTTGTAATCATGCCAGGGCAAATCTCTTTATTTACAGCTTAAAGTTGTTTGTACATCACAATTGCAGATAAGACCTCATATCATAAGTAGTAGCCTACTTACAGCCACATGCAAGTACAGTGCTTCAATGTATGCGTAACAGTGGTACGTGGTAGAGAAATAGGACGACAGAAACTAGGTAACAGAAAATAACAAGATATCACAAGCTCAAGCCATTCTTATTGCCACAATGCCACCCCTTGTGCACTTTAAAACCCAACCTCTCAATATCTTGAAGAACATTATGTTAGGAAGTATTTAGGAGCCAACGAATGGGAAACGTTTGAGTTTATTTAAAAACGTTGCAAGTGAAACTTTGTGACAGTGCTCAACAGGTGATTGATTGGCTGTTGCACTGTCTGAAATGGGATGCCAATGATCAACAACTCCTCAAACGACAAGAGGGCTTCTACATGAGGACGAAGTCAAAGCTCAATTTGAAGACATTTCTCAATTTATCTCAATATCAAATTTGTGTGAAGTAAATCTTTCAAGGTTGTAGAAGTAAACCTTGTAGTGCCAGGTTGGTATGGTATAGAGAAAAGTAGTATTGCTCACCAGTTTATTTAGTGTATAGGAAGACAGGGGGAAACCATATCAACATACTTTGAAAGGACACAGAAACCAAAGCAACCTGAAAAGCAATGGACACTGCATTCATAGATAGTTTTTTCTGTTTCTGTGTTAACCTAAATATTCCCCCAACGCTCATCTGTTTTTAAATAAAAAACCTTGGGCTGTGCCTCCCAAGTGGTGCAGCGGTCTAAGGCACTGCATCGCAGTGCTTGAGGCATCACTACAGACCCGGGTTCCATCCCAGGCTGTGTCGCAGCCAGACGTGACTGGGTGACCCATGAGGTGGCACACAATTGGCCAAGCTTCGTCTGGGTTAGGGGAGGGTATGGCCAGCCGTGTTGTCCTTGTCACATCGTGCTCTAGCTACTCCTGTGGCGGGCCGGGGGCATACACACTGACTTCGGTTGCCAGTTGTACAGTGTTTCCTGTAACACATTGATGCGGCTGGCTTCCGGGTTAAGCAAGCAGTGTGTCAAGAAGCAGTGCGGCTTGGCAGGGTCATGTTTCGGAGGACTGGCTCTCGATCTTCGCCTCTCCCGAGTCCGTTCGGGAGTTACAGCAATGAGACAAGACTGTAACTACCAATTGGGGAGAAAAAGGGGTAAAAAGTACAAAAATAAATAAATAAAAATAAACCTGTGCTGTAACAGTTTTATTAACTAGAGTTGATTACCTGGCCATTTCCTGATAGAACTGTATAAAATAGTAAAAGTGTGGTGAGTGGCACAATACAAATCCTGTACAACATTTACAAGTCATGAACATCGTTCAGACACAGATTTTAAAGCAACAGTAAAAATATTCATTATTACGTTGTCTAAACAACATAGCTATATACTGTTTTAAAGGCACGAATACCAGAAAATGTGAGAACATGCAAAAAGAAGAAAAAACAACATATTTTTGTGCAAGGAAGCAAAATGTACGTTTAGAGCTATTTAATTTACAGCAGATTATCCCCCTTGCCTATCAACGTTCTCTCGAATACAGTAGTACAGCAAAGGCCTACTGTATGACATTTGAAAACTGTCTCAACAAAATGTAGTTTTGTACACAAAAAAACATTAGGTTTTAACAGAGAGAATGTTAGATACGTGAGACATTCATGATATTTACAGTATACTAGCCAAAGGGCAAACACTACCCATATACTCTGTATAGACTCCAGTATGATTGCTATTCCAGTCTTATTAGTACCAAACTCTAGTCTACAGTAAGTGAACTTCTGATGAATATACCGCAGTATACTACAGGATCTTATATAGAGATGATAGGGATGATTCAATGAGCCACACTGACATGGCTTAACACCCAGAGGAAATTCATAAAACACATTGAGATGTGGAACAACATAGAGATAAATACTGTATCTATCTCTATGCAGAATGCATTAAGCATTCTGTACATTCACATCCATTGGGTTACATTCATGTGCTTGTACATTGTTATGCTGTTGACTTGACAGCCCTGTGTGCTGGCAGGGTTTGTCTCTAGTTCAGAAGGGATATAGGGAGAGTGGAGTGGCAATGTCCGACACAGAAATATAAAGCATATAGGCAAATACCCACATAAAAAAACACTATATTATACTATAGAATACTAAAGTACTTACTATAGAATTCTAGAGTAAACTGTACTATACTATACTACACACTGTAGTATCCCTCACTCATGTGAACAGTAGTACTATGTAATGTTATAGTATACTGTAGGTGCTATAGTAAATATTGTAGTGTTAGCCATAAAAAAGCACTGTCGTAAATACTACAGTATCTTACTTGCATATAACCTGCCCATTCCCCTCCCCCATGTCGCAATTTGTGCCACCCTTAAGTGAGAAACCTACATGCCAAGTATAGACCATATAGTGTGTTCTCTACAGGTTATAGAAAAGAGCAGAAGCACTGAACAATCTGTTTAGACCCCAGTCCTACCTACAGGTTATGGAAAATGTGCTCTTTTGGTATTTCTCCAGTAGCTTTCCTGAAGGAGAAAGCCTCCATTTCTATGTCAAAGATAATAAAACAAAAACACTGTAGTAAATACTACAGTAATGTCTGCAAAAACACTACAGTAAATACTACAAACCGCAAAAACAATACATTATTACTATAGTATACACTACAGTGTTCTATTATTACAGTATTTATACTTTAGTTAACTGTAAATACTACAGTATAATACAGTATACTACAGTAAATACTACAATAAATGCTACAGTATTCACTGCAGTGTTTTTGCGGACTCCGTAAGTCAGAAAAAAAGTCTGCAAAAACACTACAGTGAATACTATAGTATTTATTCCATAGTATACTATAGTTTTTTGTGTGGGTAGCTATAGCAGCTTAATGCAATGGGACATCCTTCATAGCAGATATCCCGGGTCTAACCAACTTATTTAGACAGACTTACTACAGAATGTCTGAGTAGAAAATAATGAATGGGAACCCATGATTAAGAGGAATTGGCATCTTGAAATTCTTAACCAGCCAATTAACAACTCACTGTGTTAGTTAAGAATTTACAATATGGATTTATCATACGGTATTACTCTACACAGATCATACTGTACTGTCATCTCAGAGTTCCCTAGGAAGGCCTTCTTCTCTTCTCTTCCTCTGTACTGTACTGACCGATACACTTAATCTGTTCCTTCTTTGACTTCACAAAGCCATTCCATCCTCCTGAAAGCATTCCATCACACCAAGTTCTGCTGCCTCTCATTATCACTTCACATAACTGATATCTTCTTCAGTCAATGCCAACACCTTTCGACATGGAGATGCTTGTACAACACTTTCTCGCTCCTTCTCTCCCTCCTTTCATCTCTTTCTGTCACTCTTCTTATTCACAGAAACACGTGCTGCTTTACTTTCTTCATCAACGTGCCTCTACCCACATACCGGTCTTCAGCGATCAAATACAGATCCACTTTAAGGAAACAGTGGGGATAGGGTTGTCTGGAAGCTAAAGATATCTGTGTGGCTATCTGCCAGCCTCTCTCTGTTCCTTTATTCCCCAATGGCTACAACACACACTGTTGCAGGTGAATAGGTTTTTGTTCACATTGTTTCTACATACACCACTAGAGTACATATATCCAGTGTTCAACAACCAGTAATGCCCTACCTATTCAAAGCACCTGCCCAGTATAATTATTTTCCCCAGTAATAATTCATCTCGATTGTGTTTTAGACTAAAGATAAAGCTGCGAGGAAACAATAGAGAACATAGAAGAAAGTGCATGAAGGAGTATGAGGGAGATACCAACATCTGTTGATGAGTCACAGAATAGAACAGAAGTACGACGGTGAAGTACCAAAACTCCCTTTAGTCGTCAACACAGAAAATCCACTATAGCTCCAGTCGCTGAGAGAAAACAGGGCCGTATTCATTAGGCCAGACCGTAGCGTTTTGCAACAGAACACAAAAACAAGTGTTTCTAATTGAACAAGTCCCGGTAGTACCTCCCAGTTTCAGTCTGTTTTCTTCTGTTTTGTGCCTAATGATTACACCCAAGTTCACAGTTCCACTCCTGGGGCAGCAGGGGGCAATGATGTCTAGCTGTCCCAGGCCCCAGCGTGGCTAGTCTTCCTTTCCCTTTCAAATTCCCCATTCCCGGTGGGGGTTCTAGTAGTGGGTTTCTAGTAGGGGGGTTCTAGTTGGTCTTGATCTCCAATATGGAGGGGTTGTGGTCCAGGATAGACAAAATGATCTTGTCCATGTACTGCCGCAGGCGGAAGTTGATCTCCTCCTGCTCCTTGAGGGCCTCCATCAACTGTGGAGAAATATCAAAGCAATGTGATGTTACCATTAGATATGGAGGTGCCATTATCTGGTTATACCAGCTAACCCTGATGTCATGCAGAATGAAACTCTTCAGGTCTTAGGCAAGGTTACTCATCACATACATGCCTACTGTCTAAATTCCATGCGTACTATGACCTTAATCATTAGGGTTACTCTTGCAGGGTTACTCCGAAATGATCAAATCATCAAATGATTAGCATTATGAATGAAAAACTCACGTCGTCACGTGAGGCGTTGTCTATCTCAGCAGCCAGCGACTGGGCCTTGGTCTGTGTGGCAAACAGGTTCTTAGCCTCATACAGACTCAGACTGAGGATCTGACCATTCAGGTCGTCGTTCTGTTCTTTCAGTTTCAGGTTCTCCTGTTGGGTGGAGGGGGGAGGGAAGGAGAGGGACATAGAGGGAGGGTGGGAGTTTGGGAAAGAGAAAAGAGAAAAGAGAAAAGAGAGAGAGAGAGAGAGAGAGAGAGAGAGAGAGAGAGAGAGAGAGAGAGAGAGAGAGAGAGAGAGAGAGAGAGAGAGAGAGCGAGATGAGTATCATAGCTTGATTTGACAGACTGAAGCGATGGGTTTAGAGGGAGTCCACAGCTTGATGAGATTCATCTCAATTCTCCAAGCGCCCCACTTCATCCACACTGTGTCAGTAGGCAAGGCCTGTTAGATTAGACTACTGAAGCCTCACACAAATACACCCACAACAAACCATCTCTCGATTTCAACAGCAGCCGACACAGCACACCACATCTACAGTAACACCTACAGGACAGGACACGGGTTATTATGTTTATCACGGTGTTATGGCACAAACTGCGCCCTGTGTCGACAGGGGGTGAAGCTCTATAGGCGCTGTATGGTGATGATTATGCTGTGGTTAATGGGAGGGGTCAAAGGTTAAAGCTCACAAGAAACAACAGTGGGTTTGTTTACCGTCTGACCGTGACGGAGGCGTGCCCCAGCGGATACTACGAGGTGGCGGAAGTCAGAGGTCAGAGGAAAATCCTGCGAGACAAACCGCTGGACACACAGAGGAGGAGCAAAGAGGAGCACAGGGAGACATGAGAGGGAAGAGACTCATTCATCCCTGTTTGGAATACTATCACATCAGCTAGCTGATCTGCATTCCCTTTTGATCCCTTTCTCAAATATGAAACAGTGCCATTAATAAAATAACCGATTTGAAAAAGTAACCTATGAGTGTTTTAAATAAGGAGTTTTCAGATAAGCACCATTTGATCTAAAAGTGTTGAGAAAAGAGAAAAAGGGTATCGCATATCTGCCTGACACCAATTAGAAATGTTTCTCTTCCAGCCTTGTAGTTTAAACTTTGAATCAAAGCCTGTGACTGCAGAAAATGGTTTACTTGTCTGTGTGTCTGTGTAGTCTGGGTACCAGACTTTTTAGCTAACATTCCACTCCTGTCATTTGCCAAATGTAACAGCTGAGCAGAGACGGCCACCAGGCAAGTGTGAAAAAGAAGAGAGAGATAGAGAGCAAGACAGATCCAGATGAAAGCTGCAGGCAAGGCGAGGCACTACTCTCCTAGCGTTACTGTCAGTTTGACAGAGTGTACTGACCGAAGGCAAGAAAGAAGCCTACAGTAGAATATCAAATCTTTACACATGAAGATACCGCAATACTGCATGTCTCAGCATTAGAGCCTCTGCCTTGTCTGAGAGGACATCTTTGAAACACTTTCATCTTGATCTCTTGTCTCATGGTTATACTCGGTCCGATGCTCGTAACAAGGATGGGGAACATTAACAATATCATTTCACTGCCCTTGACCGACAGATATCACTGGTATTCACCACCTAGAAATGGCACACTATCTAAGAAGTCGAAAAGGACAAACCTATAGTAGATAAGACGCACTGTAGGTAGATATGACCAGTGTATGCCACTCTCTATGTTGAGAGTGTACTCCCAGCATTAGACTATCACACGGAACACTGTTAGCTCGCACAAAAGCATATAGTGGTGGCATATACAAACACATACACTATACTTAGAGGTGGAATTGAGGGGGAACGTGTGTAAAAAAAACAAAAAACACTTTGTGTAAAATATTGTTTTTGAGCCCGACCTGTTTGAGTCTCTTGCCCAATTAAATCCTAGCAAATACTCCAAAAGAGGAAGTAACAATGCATTCATACAGAGTTAGCATTAGCCACTAGCTCTCAAGCCCACCTGTTTGAGTCTCTTGACCTCGTGCTCCAGCTCCATCTCTCTGGTCTTGGCGTTGAACTCCGTCAGCCCAGAGGAGGAGCTGCGGCCGTGGCCAGGCTTCTCTGTCTCCAGTTTGAACAGCTGCAGGTGCTCCAGCTCCCGACGAAGGTCCTCAATCAGCTGCAGGAGGAGGGAGACAACCAGGGATGATATGCGGTAGCTGTCGTGGAGACTGTGTAGTTATAAAGAGTACCTGGGATAGCCATGTAGACCAGTCTGATGCAGTGGGCAGGCTGGTTTATGTGAAAATGTATTCTGTACAAACATTCAGCTACTAGAGATTTTAGAAGAGTAGGAGAGGCATCATAAGCTTCCATTTCACACTACATGTAAAAGTGTGCATAAGTGTGTGTACATGTGTGTGTTTGTTTGTTTGTGTGTGTGTGTGTGTGTGTGTGTATGTGTGCATGTGTGCATGTGTGCGTGTGTGTGCATGTGTGCGTGTGTGTGTGTGTGTGTGTGTGTGTGTGTGTGCGCGTGTGCGCGTGTGTCCCTGTGTGTGTGCTATCCCTCCTCCCACCTCCTGCATGGCCTCCCTCTCCTTCTGGAACTCGTGTCTGTTCTGCCTCAGCTTGTCCATCATCTTCCTGTAGAGGTCCAGCTCATCCTTCAGCCTCAGACTGGTGTCCTCCAGCTTGTCTGTCATACGCTGCTTCTCCTGACAACACACACGTATAGACACATTCGAATACATGTGATGATGCACAGAGAATGAAGCACGGATCGTGTTTCAAACATATGCCTGATTCACATTACAGACCAAAGCCAAGGCAATCTGTTCTGGGCTGGACTGGTTACGCATCCACTATAGTTGCTGGAGCCGTGCTGGGACGGACAATGTGAATAGAAGAGCCCCAAGCCAGCACAGTGCAGTCTGGGGCGGCCCTATAAGCCAAGTACAACAGCTTAGGGAGAGGCAAAATAATGCAACAAGCTGGGGAGGGTGGAGTCACTCAATCTCAAAACTGACCCCGATTACCCAATAACCTCGGCTCTGCCCCCAACCTTCCAGAGTAGCTCATCAAAATAAAAGTCACATGGTGTTCACACAATAAAGGTCCCACAGTATGAATAAGGCATTGGGTTGTTAGGATGTATGCGGTAAGAAAGAACACAGTCAGTCTAATAATGCACAGTGAATAGTCCTGTAAGAAGAAGCATTAGGACACATACCTTAAAAGTAACTATAATATTAATGAGAAAAAAAAATGTAATTAAAAAAATTGGTTAAATAAAGGTGAAATAAAAAAAATAAAAAATGAGTTTCTTCTCCGCAATGAGTCTGGATCTGAGTCCCTCCCCGATGATTTTTAGAACGGAACAACATTCTAGCCACTGTGATTGGTTCCAGAAACCAATGGGTTGGGCTAGAGACAGACTACACATCGGTAAAGCGAAGGTTTGAAAATTCGTCATTGGCTTTGATACAATCAAATCGCTGATGACTCTGCTTCGTACAACGCCCCCCATTTTGACGTCACCACAAATGACTTCAGCGATGGCAGTCTCAGACTGAAGTATGAGGTGAACGACAGAGCAGCGAAATAATTCAGTTTGAGTCGTCAGGCAACCTGAAGTGTATAGTATAGTAATTAGTTAGTGTGACTGTCTGTTCACACAACCACACAATTAATTGATCACGCAGACCAGTAATGCCAACTCCCTTGCATGTTTTCACCAGGCAGGCTAGAAAAAGAGGTGTTGATATGAGCCCAGCTGTAGCCTTCACATCTCCAAACGTGTATGTGTGTGTGTGTGTGTGACTGTGGCAATTGGTCACGTGCTGTTGATGGGGTCTCTGTCTGTGTAGCGATAGTAGTACTGGAGTTGCATGAGTGAGAGCGTGTGTTTGTACTAAACGTAGCCTACTGTGTCTCTGAGGATGATATGTACACAAGCACGCACATACCTCGTCCAGTTTCTCTGTCTGAGACTTCAGTCTGCACATGTTCACCGATATATCCCCGTTCTCCTCCTCTAGCTGTTGGACTCTGTAGGGGAAGAAGAGGAAACACATTATGATAATTCATCCATGTTTAACATATGTCCGGGTTATTCAAAACAAGGCCACTAACAAAGAGACCTCAAGGTCTGGATTCAGTATCTAGCTCAAGGCCTAATCTATGCTATCTACCTAGCGCTATGGACTACACTCTTAGAAGAAAGGGTTCTTAGGATGTCCCCATAGAAGAACCCTTTTTGATTCCAGGCAGAACACTTTTTGGTTTCAGGTAGAACACTTTTGGGTTCAATGTAGAACCCTCTGTGGAAATGATTCTACATGGAACCCAAAGGGTTCTCCTATGGGGACAGTCAAATAACCCTTTTAAGTTATAGATAGCACCTTTGTGTACACGCATACATGTAAATATGAGTATCTATGATGCAGTGTATAAATGATTGAAGTAAGTGTGTTACCGGTTGTGTAGCAGCTCTAGCTCAGTGTTCTTGTCTCTCTCCATCTTGCTGTAGGCCTCACGGTGTCGTCTCTGCTCCTCCTCTGTGTTCTGCTCTGCCCGCGCCTCCTGGTCCTTCAACTGCTCCTCCAACTCGTGGACCCTATGCGTGACACACACACGCATGCACACACACACATACAGAAACATTAGCACAAATGCTCACACACACATATATATATATATATTTAAGAATGAACGTGTGTGTGCATTCGTACATGTGTTTGTGTGTATGTGTTTGTGTGTATCTACGTGTGGGTGTGTGCGTGGGTGGGTGGGCATACATGTGTGTGTGTAAATCTCCTACCTGTGAACCAGCTGTGTGTTCTCCTGCTTCAGCTTGGACTTGAGATCTCCGTTCATCAGCGTGTCATTCTCCAACTCTGCTACCTTCTTCTCTAGGTAACTCACCTGTGTGTGGGAGAGAGAGGGAGAGAGAGAGAAGGGGGGGGGGGGGAGAGGGCGAGAGAGAGTGAAAGAGAGAGAGAGGGTAAGAGATGTTGTTATATATTCATTCATCCAATGTCCTTACTTCAGCCAGCACAATCAGCAACAAGCTCGAGCCATTCAGCTCGATTCACAGCAGAACACCTCTTGACAGTAGCAGCCAATGCAATCAATTTCACAATCAGTATCCCATCAATTTTCACCTTAATATAATGGAGTGCAGGTAGTGGAACGGTCACAGACAGAGACAGACACGATAAATGGCAGTCCCTTCCATAGAATTAAACAGAACACAACGTATCTCTACGGTACCTTCTCAGTGATGTCGATGTCACAGGAGTCGATGCTGTCTCGGAACAGGTCCTCCGTGCTGCCGTTGCTGCTGCTGAAATTACTGGTGTGGAGGAGCTGCCTGCAGAAAGAGAGAGAGGAAGAGAGAGGAAGAGGCTGTTATACAAGACTTGAAGAAAAAAACAATCAAATCTCTCCCAACTGTGGTAGTCCTAGAGCTATCCTTTTTTAGCTTCACCCTATAGGGCATCAATCTGAGCTTTACTGCTGAACCATAATGCCACTGTGTGTGTGTGTGTGTGTCCACTCCTGCAGAGAGAATGCTGCAGGATAGGATGTAAAAGGGACTATAAGCAAAAGGGCTGTGCTAGTGGGGGAGCTGATCACACACACATGCACACATCACACACATCACACACTATTACACTACAAAGACACACAGGCATGCATGCCCATATGTACGCACACGCGCACACTCACACACACAGTGGCATTCAAACTGCCACCAAAACATCTAGCCCCACTCTAACTAATGGAATGGCTTCACACCAGCCTCCATTACAGAGACTATTCATCAATAAGAGGAGGAGGAGAAAGGGAGAGAAAGAGTAAGGGAGGAGAGGAGAGGGAGAGAGTAGGGAAGGGAAGGGAGAGAGGAGATGAGAGGAGGAGAGGTAAAGAGGAAAGGAAAGGGAGAGGAGTGGTAGAGAAGAAGAGAGGGAGAGAGTAGAGAGGGAGAGAGTAGAAGAGAGGGAGAGAGGGCGAGAGTAGAAGAGAGGGCGAGAGTAGAGACAGGGAGAGAGTAGAAGAGAGGGTGAGAGTAGAAGAGAGGGCGAGAGTAGAGACAGGGAGAGAGTAGAGACAGGGAGAGAGTAGAAGAGAGTGCGAGAGTAGAAGAGAGGGCGAGAGTAGAAGAGAGGGCGAGAGTAGAGAGGAGAGAGTAGGAGAGGGAGAGCGTAGAAGAGAGGGAGAGTAGAAGATTGGGTGAAAGTAGAAGAGAGGGAGAGTAGAAGAGTAGAAGAGAGGAGAGAGTGGAGAGGAGAGAGTAGAAGAGAGGGCGAGAGTAGAAGAGAGGGCGAGAGTAGAGAGAGGAACCTAACTAACAAAATTACAATTAACTAAAATGTACACTTAATCCAGTATGAACTAATGTATAGAATTGTATTAGAGGAGACAAAATTCAAAAATTCTACAGCACAACAGCAGATTCATGTATGTCTTAAGTGTAAAACTAACTATGAATCAATAATCCATGCCTTCTGGAAAGGTATGGGTGGAGTTGAAAGTTGTCTGTCAGAAATATTACAATGTAAATGTGCTTTTAATCCGTCTGTCTGCATATTTCAAGACATGGCAAATGGGGGTGTAGTGAGATACCCAATGGCTTGGGACGATACTTTTCTCGTCAATCATCTTGAAAAAACGAATACTTAAAAAAACTGGAAATCAACCAAACCTCCGTTGTTAACACAGTGGAAAGGTCAAATGCTTTGTTATCTAAATGTTGAAAGTGTGTGGGCAACAGAGAGAAAGAAACAAGATGGTGCCGATTGAGGCCATGTGGCGGAGAGTGATGCGGGCGCTTGAGATGGTGGTGTCAGTCAGCATGTGGGTCTGGGCAGGTGTGATGTAGTTGATGTTTGTGTGATGTTGTCGTTTGTATGTGTATTGTAAAATAACCTATAATAATGCCTCCACTGCATTGTATACAGGTACACTTGTATGTTGAACACAGTGCCCTTGCTTCAATGTGTACAAACAAGCATCTTCATTTGATCACCCTGTTGATCAATTTCCTTCATTTGCCCATATTTCCTGTTGCTGCAAGTTTATTTTCCTGCTGTGAGAAACTGGTCAAATTAAGAATGACCTAGACAGCAGTCAAATACACTGGCTGACATGATGATCACATGACTAACGGACTGGAACAATAAGGAAATGGCCAACATGCAAAAACAAACACAGTAAACACACACACACATATGGAGACGTGACCGACCTGCCAAAGGCTGTGCTGGAGATTTTCCTATTGGGGCTGGAGAAAAAGAGTCAGAGAACATCCCAGTTAGTCTTTATCCTTGTCAGAAGTCATGGATATGTCTAGAGACTTTAGTTTATTAGTTATAACAGTGAATTATAGATAGTAAAGCTAATTGCTGTTTGATTGGTATTAAGGTAGTATTGTTAATCAGTATTTTGCACAAGAGGAGAAAGAGAGTGTGTGTTTCAAATAGCACCATGTTCCCTATAGTATATAGTGCACTACTTTTGACCAGAGCCCTATAAGCCCTGGTCAATAGTAGTGCCCTATAAGCCCTGGTCAATAGTAGTGCCCTATAAGCCCTGGTCAATAGTAGAGCCCTACAGGGAAAAGGGTGCCATTTAAAACACAACCAGAGAGTATGGCATGAAGGGCATGTCAATGTTAATGAAATAACGTTCCCTGAGGGTGCTGCTGGGAACAGTAGTTTTGTGGGTTCAGCAATAGTTCTGTCTCAAAGCTTTGCGTCTGCTTCACCATTAAATCAAAGAGAGAAATCTCTCTCTCACACACACACACACACACACACAGGTGTGAGAGTACACCTTATGCACACACAAATGCTCGTGCGCACACACATTTATGCCATTTCAAGCATCTCCCCAGACTGACTGCATGCTGACGGGGCATCTTCTTCTGTCTCCTCCTGTCCCTCCTTCAAGGATTGATCTTGTCAAGTCTTCCATCTCTCTGCCAGCAACACTTCACTCTCAGCGACTCTGCATCATCCATCTTTGCTTTAACTTATCCTTCTCCTACAAATCCTCTCTTTGTCGCTTTTTCCTCCTCTGCATGCCCATTCACCTATTTATCATTCCACGTTCTCTCACCTCCCTCCTCTCCCTCTCTCTCTTCCTTCTCACTTTCTCTCTCCCACTCCCATTCCCCCTCTCCCATCCCCATCCTCTCTCCCTCTCCCCCCTTTACTACTCCCCATTTCTTTACTTGCTCTCCTGCGAAAGGTAGGGGTCTGACTAATTACTGTTAGCCCAGGTATTCATCTCAGTAGAGAGTAACCTTTTCAGGCAGAAGAACTGCAGAGTCAGCAGAGACAGAGCTGTAGTTGAAGGGAAGACAAAACGATTCCAGAGTCCTCACCACTTCATTACATTCATCACCGAGTTCTCCAGCCTAGGGCCACTACTGCTATTGCTTACATATAGTAGGGGTGCAGGTGTCTTGGTGTGTGTGTGTGCGTGTGTCTGTGTACAAGAGAGCGCAAGTCTATATAAGTAAGTTCTATGTGAGATGTGAGTGTTTCAGTCAGTGTGTGTTCATCAAAGAAGGTGTGGGTGCGTTAGTTTACAGAGGAAGTGATTCAATCCATAAAGATCACACAGGATAACGTGTCTGAAAATAGATATGCCTACAACTCTCACTGTACACACGCTGATGATGTGGGTCGATGAATGGTGGTGACCCATTCTGACATTTGGGGATTTATGTAACACGTTGTGTGTGTGTGTGTGTGTGTGTGTGTGTGTGTGTGCAGGGACAAGACATTTAAGCTCTTGGTGACATCATCAAAATAAACAGCAGGTCACTATGACAGTATTATCTAACCTATCTTACCTACAGTGCAATAGTCAGTCAGGGTAAACATAGTGGACAATAGAAGTGTGTCACTTCCCTGAAATAATGACCAGGTTCATTTTCTGTGAGAACACATCTCATTCTCAGAGCCAGGAGTTTAACTGTCCACGTGATCTGACATGACCAAAATCCTGCGCCCGTTCCACCTACTCAGCTGGGCTCTGGGCTCGTACGTGTAATGGTGTCGGTGGGTGTCCTGTCCTGTGTTACCTGTTGGCTTTGAGGTTCTTCAGCCTGGCCTCCAGGTCGTTGAGTAGGTTGACCTTCTTACAGCACTGGGAACAGTACACGTCCATCATCTCATTGTTGTACAGGTGGCGTGTCTTCCTGGGGCTCTGGCCAGCACTACACACACAGTAAAATCAGATTTAATAAACAGATACAGGCACACACATACACAAACACATATGATAACAAATGCACTATACACAAACATACACATGGATTTTGTGTTGTAAATATGTGGTAGTAGAGTAGTGGCCTGAGGGAATACGCTTAATGTGTTATGAAATCTGTTGTGAAATGTAATGTAAATGTTAATTGTATACAACTGCCTTAATTTTGCTGGACCCCAGGAAGAGTAGCTGCTGCCATGGCAGGAACTACTGGGATCATCATAAATACAAATATACAAATACAGTAGACACACAAACACATTACTTGCACGTACAAACACCCACACACAAACACACACACACAGCTGTCTGGGTTTACTACACCTTAACATGTAGTTCACATAACACACTATTTCCCATGGAAACGTACACAACCATCTACAAATATCATAAAGCTCTATTCTAAACTCAGAAGTAGGACAAAAATAAGTCCATAGTAATGAGTTTAGGTACTTGATATTCGGAGCAGGACCAAGGAAGCTGAATAGTGTTGGGAGTAAATCCTCCTTCAAAACAGCTCTATAGATGAATTTTAATCAAGAGAGGCCCTGGGGGCCATATAGGCTACGTCTCCAATTTCACCCTATTCCCTTTATAGTGCACTACTTTTGACCAGGGCCAATAGGTCTCTGTTCAAAAGTAGCGCAATATGTAGGTAATAGGGTACATTGGGACACCATCACACTCAGTTCCAGTCAAGAGTAAAAACTAATGAGTTTGGTAAGTGAGGCTCTGAGAGAATAGAGAAGCAGCCTGAAGTGGGCATACACACACACACACACACACACACACACACACACACTAGGGGATTAAGAGGGTCACAGACTTACAGGACAGGGGGACAGGGAAAATATAACATTATGCTCAGTGGGGTTCAGTAAGTAATCATCACTTGGATCTGAAATCGTTCAAACTCTTAGCTCTGTGTGTTTGTATTCTGGGTTGGGTGATGCTGTGCATGCACTTGTCATCTTTTTGTTGCACAGTGTTATGCAGATTTCTCTAGTTGATCAGTTGGCCTTTCTGGGTCACATGATGTTTGACAGGTAATGAATCATCTTCGTGTTTGTGTTTCTGTCTTATATCATTACACACAGTTTTGATCGTGTATACGTTTGTATTTCTCGTTGCATATGGTGTTCCCCAATTTTATGTGGATGTTGTAATGATACTCTATGTAATAGTGTGTCTGTGTATTAGTGTGTCAGGGTCTCCTCTTACCTGGAGGGTACAGAGGAGCCCAGGTCAGAGTAGCCGTTGGTGCGCGTCTCGTCCTCGGGGCAGGGGCTGCTGGGAGTGTAGTCCACGTCCTCTCCCTCTCCGTAGTCCTCAAACTGCTCCTCGTTCAGAGAGGCAGAGGAACGTGTCGACAGGTCAGAGGTCACCGATGGGTTTAGCTGACTGCACCTGCAAAAACAGGAAGTAGACTTTCAGGAAGTAACATTCAATACGTTTAAAGTGTCGTAGTGAAAATAGACAAATTGTACATTCATTTTTCAATTATAAGGGTGACTATTTAGATTCTGACAGTGCAGATTTTTTTATAGGATTGCAAATGATATATTTCACATGAGGTAGATGAGTTACATGTACATGAACAAGTCTAATCTCTACAGTTCTTTTATAAAGAGAGTTCACTTATAAAGACACCATATGTTCAACACCACACAAAGACTAACAACTAACTTGTCTCCAGGAAAGAAAAGTCCTCCCAGTCCATACTCCTTGTCTCCTCCACTCCTCCCCCCTTCAGAGACATCTGATCCTGGGTTGCTCTCCACAGCACTGTCCATGTCTAACTCTGCCCTCTCTCTGCCCTCCACCTCTCCTTTCTCCTCTCCCTCTGGGAATAGATGGCACCCAGGCTCTGGGTTAAGGGACACCCGCGTGCACATGAGGACCGGATGTGCAAGGGCTTTGTCAACACGCTGTAGAGCGAGAGAGAGAGATGTGATTTATTAGGATCCCCGTTAGCTGACGCCAATGGAGACAGCTAGTCTTACTGGGGTCTGAAACATAACGAAAAACACATTACAGACAAAAGATTTTAACATTTACATACAGAGAGGGAGTGAGGTAAGCAGGGGAGGTACACACACACACAGGCATGCGTGCACACACACACACACACACACACACACGTTTTTGTGCAGTCGACAGAACTACAGGACTATGCAAATAGTACTCTCAGACCTTCAGTCAAAATATTGATAGCGTCTAACACTGATAGACATGTTTTTAGGGTTTCAGCAAAGGTTACAAGTTGGTTGTGAACAGTGAGCTCAAACCTGAAATCCAAGTGCTAGAACTAGTGCTCAAAATGAGGTCTTAACTCATACAAGGTGCTAAGTAAAACACTAAAGGGATTTAAATCAGGCTTGTGGATTCCTTCACTCTGGGGGTCACAGGAGGTCATGGAGGGTATTGAGTTGGGGTCAAAGGTCATGAGACTGGTCATTCAGTTTTACTCTAACAGCTCTAATCCAGTCTAATGGTAATAGAGTAAAGAACGACCGGTGACAGATAATCAGCCGAGCCGATATATCGGACCAATATTGGCCTTTTCTAGTCTATCGACTATCGGCCCTTCTCTATCGGCTTAGCCAATAGTCCCTTCTACGTAGCAAAGCTGCTGCTATGCTAGCCACCACTCACTGCCTGAGCCACGAGCACTGCACAATGCAGAGGAATGTCTAGCTGGGAAAGTCAGCCGCAGCGATCTAGCTCATTTTTCAACAGAAAGGTGCAGTATTGAGAAATTGATAAATTGACACAGTGACCAAAATCAAACTCGTGTTGCAAATATTAGTTTAGTTAATTCACTAATAATAAGGCTTGTGTCGACGTGCCCCGACATGCATGTAATAAGCTAAGTAGATAGCTATGTGACCTTTTAGCAAATATTACGATAACTAACCATTTCATCTGTGGAGTTATCTAGCTAGCTATATTAGCTACTATGCTAACTAGCTGGCTAGACAAACAAGGTGCTAAGATATCAGATAGGAGCTAATAGCCAACGTAGCAAGCTAACGTTAGCTGGTTATCATTTTGAACATGCACCCTTTTCAGCAACGAGACAATATCTGACTTGCGGAGTAAAGTTAGCTATTTACAGGTGTGCTGATCTGACCAGCCGCAATTGAATCCGTAAATTGACAGTTGATAGTCGTGTTAAATGATTGTCGTAATAGGGAAAGAAAGAAGTGTTTTAAAATGCCTAAATAAAGGTTGGCAATAGGTTTAGCTACCTAAGAATATTCCTGCATATTTAATGTGTATGGACCAAGAAAGCTATAGATCTGTCACGCCCTGTCCTTAGAGAGCCTTTTTATTTCTCTATTTGGTTAGGTCAGGGTGTGATTTGGGTGGGCATTCTAGTTTCCTATTTCTTTGTTGGCCGGGTATGGTTCCCAATCAGAGGCAGCTGTCTATCGTTGTCTCTGATTGGGAATCATACTTAGGCAGCCTGTTTTCCACCCTATGTTGTGGGATCTTGTTTTTGCACAGTAGCTGTATAACCCTGCAGAACTTTATTTTCGTTTATCTTTTTTTTGTGTCCATTCTAAAATAAATTATAAATTAGACTTTCCACGCTGCGCTTTGGTCTCTTTCCGACGACGGACGCAACAAGATCATCACGTCTTTGTGCGTTCTCACGTCTCAAACTATTGGCAGATTTGAGTTATTCAGACAGAACGTGCTTGGTCGTTTCATCTTTTTTTCCTACCCTTGCTATCCTTGTTAGATATTATGCACATTTATGGCTTGGCAGCAAATGTCATCGCCATTGAGCTAGTTCTCATAGTAGCAGTAAACATCACCAAGTGATATGAGCGATGGAGATAGATGTTAGGACATGTGAAAGGGAGCGGAGTTCCTCGCTCTATCCAATCGTAGCTGTAGGATAAAGTTACAAACAGCCCAATTGTTGACAGATAGCTGAACTAGCCAACTGAGTTGTTTTGAATTTCGTCCAGGCAGATTAGAGATGCTTACTGAGAAATATAAGAAAAAAATCCAGATCACAGAAAATGACAAAATATACTAGTTTGATAAGCATCCATGATCACAAATCATGACGTTAAAGTGGACCCATTTGCCTTTTATATTCTCAAACTAACAGCAGTGCCTACATGATGTCCTTCCACACAGGCGTGACATGCTGGAGTGAAGCTTCTATGCAAATGTTGTTGATCAGTAGGCTGATTGGCCCAGCATCGTCCAGATTTGCCCGGGGTAGGCCGTCATTGTACATAAGATTTTGTTCTTAACTGACTTGCCTTGTTAAATAAAGGTTGAATTAAAAATATTTAAAAAACTCAGGGCTGGATGCCTAAAGTACTCTTCCTAACATCACTAGAACTCTGTTGGAGCCTGTCTGCCTCCCAGAACACACACACACGCACGTACACAGTAACCACCTGGAAAGCGCACAGACATCTTTGTGCAGACTACAGGACAACGCAAATAGTACTGTCAGCCTTATTACAGTTTTTTTCGATTGCTAAACGACAGTGGGCACAACTGGAGTCACATGTGCAAAACTCTAACTACAGTCTGCACTACCAACAGTCACCTGAGCTAAACAGTTCACATCACCTGCAAAACTCATTCCAAGCAACACAACTCTTAACACATGGCTCAAAACACGCTCAGTGCAGCCAAACACTATGCACAACCCTCACTGAGATAACACACACTGTCACTCAGAACACACGGAGAGTAAAAACACTAGCATCAAACACCAATACAGAAAATACAAACTTTTCATCTTTACAGTTTGAACAATTTCAGTGACTTCATACAAAGTAATATTTTCTTCAAAGAAAAGAGTGACATTCTTTCACATGATTTATTAAATTTTTTAGAACATAACAATTCTTTAAGGTAAATGAAAATTAGCAGTTTGCTTCAATAGTCTGTAGTAATTTACGGAATTACAGTAATGAGAAAAAAAGGTAGAAACTAAAAGTACATACTGTAATTCAAACAAATAATTGAGGGGCTAATCCTGCCTCTCTCTAGCATCAGGCCACAGGTTTTCTTCAACATCACATCTAATGTTTTCTCTTGCCATGCACCTGGGGAAGAACCTTCTGGAGTGCCTTATCCATCCCTGGCAGTCCTCTGGACTTGTGTCCTCACATCCGGCACGCATGGCTTCCAAAAGAGACATTTGGTCATGTGGGTGGTGACCAAACACTTTCCACCTCCAGGCAGAGAAAAACTCCTCTATTGGGTTGAGAAAGGGTGAATATGCAGGCAGGTACAAAACCATAAATCTGTGATGTGCTGCAAACCAATCTGTGACAGCTGCAGAGTGGTGAAAAGCAACGTTATCGCAAACTATGACAAAAACTTGGGGGTTTCTTACTGGCTCCCCCTGTTCTGCTGGCACTAGCTGAGCATAGAGCTGTTCTAGGAAAGCTATAAGCCTTTCTGTGTTGTATAGGCCAATGAGTGGTGTGTTGAGAAGCAAACTATCATTGGCCATTGCAGCACACATGGTGATATTTCCCCCCCCTTTGGCCTGGAACCTCCACAGTGGCCCTTTGACCTATAACATTCCTTCCTCTGCGCCGTGTTTTGGCAAGGTTAAATCCAGCTTCATCGATAAATACAAATGAATGTGGTCTTTCCAGTGCTTCCACCTCCATTACTCTCTGAAAAACAGTAAGTGCACAGTTTTACTGTAGAAATGCTAGTGTTTTTTTTTACTGTAAATATTTTGTATAGCTGTGTACGTAACCTCAGACGTCTTACCTGGACATATTGGTATCTTTGCTCTTTTACCCGTTCACTGTTTCTCTCGAACGGTACAGTGTATAACTGTTTCATTGTAACTTGGTGTTTCTTTAGGACTCGAGCAATAGTTGTTGTGCTGACAGAATTAACATTTTCAAATATATCATTATCAGCCAGCACTCTATCTTGAATCTCCCGCAGTTTTATTGCATTGTTGACAACAACCATGTCAACAATAGCATTTTCCTGCGCATCTGAAAATATTTTTCCTCTTCCCCCTGTTGGGGGCAGCCTTTGGGTCCTGTTGTAAATATATATTTTACAGTCAAACTTACTGTAATATATATCTGTGTAAATATTCTATAATTGCAATACAAAATAGATTCCTGTAATGTTTTCATTTACTGTAAGGATGTAACTCTCACCTGTTTGCATGATGGAAAATTTGCATTACAGATGCCACTGTGGATCTTTGCAGATTGGGTTGCACCCTCAACCCTGCCTCTCTCAATGAGAGACCATGGTTCACGACATGGTCTATAAGTGTAGCCCTTATTTCATCTGAAATAACAGCTCTTTGTCTTCTTTGTCTTCCTCCACGCATCCGCCCTCTCCCTGCCACCCTTCTCCCTCCACGAACCCATCTTCCTTGTTCCATTTCCAAAATGAATCTTTCTGAGCTCTACCTATATATACTGTAATATGTGTGTGTGTTCACTAACAAGTCTAAAACAAGACACCTGCTTAGCCTTTCAGCTGAAATTGCAATCAGCAGTGTTTGAAAGGCACAAGGCTGAAATCTATTCCGTTTTGAATGTGTGGTTCACAGTTTTGACAGCAGTGTGTTAGCATTTGAACAAAGTGCTGTAAATCCACAGTGTTGTGCAGGTTGTGGTTAAAGTCATGGGATAAGTGTGTAGAGTTTTGAAAACTGTGTTCAAGCAATGAAAAACGAACTAGAGTTTGGTCCACATGAACTGCTGCTGTGCAGACTGTAGTTAGAGTTTTGCACATGTGACTCCAGTTGTGTCCACTGTCGTTTAGCAATCGAAAAAAACTGTAACATCACCAGTCAAAACATTGATAGCATTAAACACTGACAGATACATTCTTAGGCTTTCAGTAAAGGTCAAAACATGTTGGTTGAACAGTGAACAGTGAGCACAAACCTAAAATGCAAGTGCTAGAACAAGTGCTCAAACGTGGTCTTAACTCAAACAAGGTCGTAAGTGAAACACTAAAGGAATTTCAATTAGGCTAGTGGAATCCGTCACTGTGAGAAGACCCAAGAGGTCACAGAGGGTATTGAGGTGTGTGTGTGTGTGTGTGTGGGGGGGGGGGGGGTCAAAGGTTAAAGGTCATGAGACACTTGTCATTCATTCAGTGTCGCTCCAACAGCTCTAATCCAGTCTAATGCTAATAGAGGAGCCTTACTTTATCTCTACATACCGGAGAAGTAGGAGGGAGGGAGAGAGAGAGATGAGAAAGAGGGAGGTACAGAGGCCAGCCCAATTACACACAGGTACATCCCACACAGAGCATTAGACAACTTTAGAGGATAATAAAGGCATTATCACTCAAGGGCTCTCACCTCACCTCTCTCTCTCTCTCTCAATACTGGTTGAACTGCTAACGGATGAAAACTCAGGGCTGGAGGCCAAAAGCACTATTCCTAAATTCACTAAAGCGCTGTTGGAGTCTGTCTGCCTCCCAGAATACACACCCAACCCTTGATCGCACACACAAACACACCCATACACACAACCTGTAGGCAAACACACAACACACACACACACACTGTCTGTAGGATTAAGCGACAGCAGCAGGGACCCTGAGGCAGGGAGGGCCAGGGACAATACAAGGAGAAAGAGCCTGTTTAGTATTCCATAGAGGACCAGGAGGGGGTCTTCACATCTCCATGCCCCAGGGAATGCCACCCAGCATGGGGTAGAGGCAATAAACTAGGCCCCATCGCACCTCTCGGGATGGAAATATTACACTGCAAGAAAAAAGTAGCAGTAGTGAAGAGTGTAAATTCCTTACAGGAAACACACAAAGAAAAACACACAGTAGGAAGAGTTGTTACGATTTTAGGTGAATGGTGTTGATTAACCTGACTTGACACCTGTTGCTGAAGAACTATTTGGGCGTGAGGAAGCCGCTTTGCATAGCCAGTGTGTACAGCGTAGGATCTTGCCTGCTGTGTTTGGTGCTGTATGGTGGGCATGGCTAAGAATGGTTAAAGTATAGTTCAGTAGACAGAAGTTGAGCAACTTAACTTCTAAAGGTCTTCTCCCTCAAGACATGAGACTCAGATAGGGCTATTACATACAGATGAGCCTCCAATCCGTCTGAATTAAAGCTCAGTTGAGGGCAGACATACAAACAAACAAAATGAACAAACACTCCCTTCTGCGCGCACACACACACACACACACACACACACACACACACACACACACACACACACACACACACACACACACACACACACACACACACACACACACACACACACACACACACACACACACACACACACACAGCCAGACAGCCAGACCGCGTCACCCCAGCCCTGGTAGTCCAGTACAATAGAGACTGGGACAGTTTGGTCAGGGTGGGTGAATGCCTTTATGCCAGTAAGCAGTTGGTAGTTTAGGTCAGAAGAGACAGGGTAAAGAAGGATGGGGTAGTGGTTTGTTTTGGATGGGGTTCAGCTGGCACTCCTCCAGTCACTCCTGAGCTGTTCTGACAACAGTGGGAACAGGGTGATCAACAGGAGGGGCCGAGGGGGTGGAGTGTGTGTGTGTGTGTATGGAGACCGGCTTCTCTACCGGATCCTTGCACAACAAACTACTCCTAAAAAGCCTGCAGGCCATAACAGCTGAATAACTAGGCTACCACGGGCTAACACATCACTGTGTTCCCAAAAGTGTACCAGGATGCTGTCAGAGCCATATATACAGATGTCTGTGGAGGTTACCAAATGACCTCACAGCAGCCAGTGGGTGTTACCTGAATGCCAAAGGGTGTTGCACTCTTCTTTAATGATGCCATGTTAGTACAAGCTTTAAGAACATCAGAGAGGGCACAGTTGATCACCACCTCCCAGGATATGCCCATTCTTGCTCTTCTCTAATATTGATAGCTCTAGATCACTTACTGGAGTTCTCTGTCTCTCTATAACTCTCCCTCTCGCTGTCACTCTCTCTGGTTTCCCATTCAAGATCAAGTGAGAGATGGGAAGCCCCCAAAAACCTGAGAGACCAAGACCCAGGGGCTCTGGCCTGGTTTCCTGATATCCAGGCCAACACCCATTCCTCTCTCTCTCTCTCCTCCTCTTCCGCTTTCACACATCCCAGGTGACATCAGGGGCTGGAAGGGGCTGTGAGGAGAGGTAGAGGGGATGAGGTGATGGAATGGAAGAAGGCTTTTCTATTACCAAAGAGTTGTTGGTTTGCCATCAGACTGTTAGTGTGTGTGTGTGTGTGTGTGCGCGTGTGCATACAGTGGGGCAAAAAAGTATTTAGTCAGACACCAATTGTGCAAGTTCTCCCACTTAAAAAGATGAGAGAGGCCTGTAATTTTCATCATAGGTACACTTCAACTATGACAGACAAAATGAGGGAAAAAAATCCAGAAAATCACATTGTAGGATTTTTAATGAATTTATTTGCAAATTATGGTGGAAAATAAGTATTTCTGTTTCTGTACAGCACTTTGAGATATCAGCTGATGTACGAAGGGCTATATAAATAAATTTGATTTGATTTGATTTTGAGTAAACGTTGGCAGAAAAGCCTAAATTGTTGCCAGCAGCACAGTTGCTGTCACCAACGCTCTGGATAACATAAAAACAGCCTAGGGAGAGTAAAATGGTCAGTGAGCTGTTCTACTTGTGTCTGGAAGTAGCTGGCAAGCTAGCCAATGTTAGACAGTTAGCTTGGGTGCTTGACGCTCAGATCAACCCTTAAAGAGATGGGTGGGGCTAAAGCTTAAGAGGGTGTGAATGATGCTGAATGGGTGTAGACAAAGAAGAGCTCTCCAGTAGGTACCAAAACATTCAACTGACATTTTCTCAAAAGTGAGAAACAAGTCCCATTGTTCCTCAAACACAGTGTATGATATACCATTTTGTAGCTCTGTGTCTCTGCTGTTATCCAATGTAAAAAACAAAATCTAATTTTGCACCATAAGACCTGAAGGTGGTCGGTCACATATGTGAACTCGGGTGTGTTCATGTTAAAGACTCAGCCCTTTCCCCCATCCTTGTGTTAATGATGCCAGATAGTCTCCCATCTCTCTAGTCTCCCATCTCTCCTCTCCTCTATCCCATCTCTCCTCTCCTCTATATATCCTCTCATCTCTACTCTCCTCTCTCCCATCTCTCCTCTCCTCTATATCTCCTCTCATCTCTCCTCTCCTCTATCCCATCTCTCCTCTCCTCTCTCCCATCTCTCCTCTCATCTCTAATCTCCTCTCTCCCATCTCTCCTCTCATCTTTCCTCTCCTCTCTCCCATCTCATCTCTACTCTCCCATCTCTCCTCTCCTATCTCCCATCTCTCACATCTCTCCTTTCCTCTTTCCCATCTCTACTCTCCTCTCTCTGTCATCTCTCCTCACACCTTCAGTCATCGGCCAACCCAGCCTGCCGGACGTCTTTATTAGGCTTATCATGGCCTGCTCACTCAGTGGAGAGAGAAAAGCCCAACAGTAAAATTACTGTTATTGATGCTCTGCTACACACAGTAGAGTAGAGCGGCTCCAGCTCTGGGCGATGCAATGCTGTTTTTGTGTTTTTGTGTCAGAAGGACGCATCTCAATAGTCTAAGCTGTCTTCCTGTCCTCGTCGTCTCCATCTACACTACAGACATGGAAGCAATTATATTTCAAGGGATGCATCTCAATAGTCTAACATGTCTTCCTCTCATCATCCCTTGTTCTTTATCTACACTAATATAAAAACACTAGAGGCTCCTACAGACGTGGGATTGTGTGTCACAGGGACAATTGGTACTAAAGTGGGGTCAGTATCAGTTGCTGTCATATTGCAGGTAGAGGAGAATGAGAGTTACTGAGAGATGGTTGCCAGGTGGGTGATAGTGCTGCACAAAAAGAGAGAATGAGAAATGGCTCCACATCAGTGGTGCAAGCACTGAGTCACAATATAAAGTACTTTGGACAGCAGAGAAGTGCTAGATACAGTCATACCAAATCATTACTATTAAACAGAATATGCTCCTGCAGACACTGGGTTTGTGTGCTGCAGTCTGAGAGAGAGAGAGAGAGAGCAGCACGGATCTCTGAGAGGAGGATCAGTAGAGAAATCTATTATTCACATCCAGCGCAGCAGAGAGGAGAGGACGTGAGAGAGGAGAGGACGTGAGAGAGGAGAGGACATGAGAGAGGGAAAAGACAGGGAGAGAGAAAGGAAGAGGAGGGAAAGAAAGGAACTGCTCCTCCCCTCCAGTCACACACCCACTGAGGGAGAACAGAGTGGAGAGATCACAGAGCTGGACAGAGAGGGATGAGAGAGAGAGGGAGAGAGAGGGAGGGGGAGTCAGAGAGAAGGAGGGGGAGTCAGAGAGAAGGGGGGAGAAACTGAGGCAGCTGGAAAAAAGCTTGTCCGGAGAAGACAAGGTGAGCGATACCATCAGTACTGTGTCATTCCAACAGTAAAGCATGCTGAGACCATTCATGTGTGGGGTTGCTTCTCAGCCAAGGGAGTGGGCTTAATCACAATTTTGCCTAAGAACACAGCCATGAATAAAGAATGGTACCAACACATCCTCCGAAAGCAACTTCTCCCAACCATCCAGGAACAGTTTGGTGACAAACAATGCCTTTTCCAGCATGATGGAGCACCTTGCCATAAGGCAAAAGGGATAACTAAGTGGCTCGGGGAACAAAACATCGATATTTTGGGTCCATGGCCAGGAAACTCCCCAGACCTTAATCCCATTGAGAACTTGTGGTCAATCCTCAAGAGGCGAGTGGATAAACAAAACCCCACAAAGTCTGACAAACTCCAAGCATTGATTATGCAGGAATGGGCTGCCATCTGTCAGGATGTGGCCCAGAAGTTAATTGACAGCATGCCAGGGCGGATTGCAGAGGTCTTGGAAAAGAAGGGTCAACACTGCAAATATTGACTATTTCCATCAACTTCATGTAATTGTCAATAAAAGCCTTTGACACTTATGAAATGGTTGTAATTATACTTCAGTATTCCATAGTAATATCTGACAAAAATATCTTAAAGACACTGAAGCAGCAAACTGTGTGAAAATGTATATTTGTGTCATTCTCAAAACTTTTGGCCACGACTGTAATCCGGGGAGAAGGGCCTTGGTCAGGGAGGTGACCAAGAACCCGATGGTTACTCTGACAGAGCTCCAGAGTTTCCCTGTGGAGATGGGAGAACCTTCCAGAAGGACAAACCATCTCTGCAGCACTCCACCAGTCAGGCCTTTATGGTAGAGTGGTCAGACAGAAGCCATTCCCCATTAAAAGGCACATGACAGCTCGCTTGGAGTTTGCCAAAGGGCACCTAAAGGACTCTCAGACCATGACAAACAAGATTCTCTGGTCTGATGAAACCAAGATTGAACTCTTTGGCCTGAATGCGAAGCGTCACATCTGGAGGAAACCTGGCACCATCCCTTCGGTGAAGCATGGTGGTGGCAGAATCATGCTGTGGGGATGTTTTTCAGCGGCACGGACTGGGAGAATAGTCAGGATCGAGGGAAAGATGAACAGAGCAAAGTACAAAGTTCCTTGATAAAAACTTGCTCCAGAGCGCTCAGGACCTCAGACTGGGGCGAAGGTTCACCTTCCATCAGGACAACGACCCTAAGCACACAGCCAAGAAAATGCAGGAGTGGCTTCAGGACAAGTCTATGAATGTCCTTGAGTGGCCCAGCCAGAGCCCGGACTTGAACCCGATCGAACATCTCTGGAGAGACCTGAAAATAGTTGTGCAGCGACGCTCCCCATCAAATCTAACAGTCCTTGAGAGGATCTGCAGAGAAGAATGGGAGAAACTCCCCAAATACAGATATGTGTCACGTTGGTATAAAGGATCGGGAGACAGCCGCAAGAATGCGTAATAGTTTTTTCAATTTCTCTACCCAAATTACAGCGTGCCATGTAAAGGCACGGGGATGAAGACCAATAATACACGTATACAAAACACAGGGTTGAAACCCAAACAAAAGAGCGAGGAGTACCTTGAATAAATACACGCGACGAGACCCGAAACACAAGCGCACAATGATACAACACGGGACGAGACCGAGTTGCACAATACAAGTGGCAAGAAATCCAAAACGACAAGGTACAGGTACTCACACGACCAACGGACATTAGAACAATAATCGACAGCCCAATGGTGAAACAATGGGCACATTTATACAAATCAGTGAGGAATTGGAACCAGGTGTGCGTAACGACACAGTTCAGTGCCTAGAGGCTGGTGACATAGACCTCTGAAACTGGTGCACGGAATGAGCAACCGTACCGGAGGGATCCGTGACAATGTGTCAAGCTTGTAGTGTCATACCCAAGAAGACTCGAGGCTGTAATCGTTGCCAAAGGTTATTCAACAAAGTGCTGAGTAAAGGGTCTGAAAACTTATGTAAATGTGATATTTCAGTTTAAATGTTTCTAATAAATGTACAAACATTTCTAAAAACCTGTTTTTGCTTTGTCATTATGGGGTATTGTGTGTAGATTGATGGTAAAAAAACAACAACAATTTAATCCCTTTTAGAATAAGGCTGTAACTTAACAAAATGAGGAAAAAGTCAAGGGGTCTGAATACTTTCTGAAGGCACTGTGTATACTGTATTCTACTGTATTTTAGTCAATGCCACTCCGACATTGCTCTTCCTTATATCTATATATCTCTATTCCATTCTTTTAGTTTTAGATTTGTGTGTTTTGTTGTGATTTGTTAGATACTACTGCGCTGTTGGAGCTGGGAACACAACTACAACTATTCAACCAACCAGGACATGTACATGCTGACCAGTTCCTCACAGCAGGAAGATAATCCTGCAGCAACAGGAAATGTGAATTATTACGCGGGATACATATTCATAAGGCTTGACACATTTTCTGTTAGGATAAATCAAGTCTGACATGTTAAAGTGTAAACTACTAACTTTAGACGCCTTTTTAAAACTTGAACACACTACAACTTGCATTTCCTGCTGCGACAACAGAGTGATCAAGGAAGGTAATACACCTGCACATGTATGTGTTATACAACAGTAAAATACACCTCTATAACAATTCTGAATCATCTCAATTTTAGTCCCTGGTATTTTGCAGCATCAGTTACACGAGCTTATCTTTGGCATCCATGTATTCTAAGCTTGACCCACAGTCAAATGATATTCACGCAACTACTTAGTCAAACACGCCCATGATGTTTACAGCATGTTGGCACACAATCTTTAGAAAAGACGTTGATAAATAGTTTGTTCAATTCAGCAAGTTAGTGGAAAAGAGACATTTCCATCCTAAAGCACCATCTGTTCAGAGTGTGGCGAGATAACATGGATATGTTAATACACATATGGGATGAATATGGGCGACATTCATCCTGCTCAAACAGATTTGGAAAGTTGTAGTCTCTACTTTCACACATCTTTCTCGCTCACTCTCTCTCTCTCTCTCGCAAATGTCATGTAACATTAACAATATTGGGAAAGCCTTAAAACGCCTCTGATCTACAACTACCTCTTTCCCAGATCTGAGTTTCTTTTAAGAGGAGAGACGACACTGTTCCTACGACTCTAATGAATAAAATGGACTACTCCCATGTGGTGCTGAAGGTCAATAACATTTGAGCGCTGGACATGTCATTGATCTGCAGCCCAGGGCCAGTAGGCAGTCATCTGGATGACCATGCAGTTCACACTACTATTGACTGAGGAAGAAGGAAGAGGACGGGAGATGGTTTAAGAAGCTGCTTCATCATGACTGAACAGTGAGCATGATGCAGGCCAACATCTCACCATAACAACAAGGTATATATGCTATACTGCACTATACCTAAGGCATAAGGACAAGTTTTCCACTGGCAATGTTTCCACTCTCTCTTCTCCTTCTATTTCAAATCAAATCAAATTTTATTTGTCACATACACATGGTTAGCAGATGTTAGTGCGAGTGTAGCGAAATGCTTGTGCTTCTAGTTCCGACAATGCAGTAATAACCAACGAGTAATCTAACCTAACAATTCCAAAACTACTACTTTATACACACAAGTGTAAAGGGATAAAGAATATGTACATAAAGATATATGAATGAGTGATGGTACAGAACGGCATAGGCAAGACGCAGTAGATGGTATCGAGTACAGTATATACATATGAGATGAGTAATGTAGGGTATGTAAACAAAGTGGCATAGTTTAAAGTGGCTAGTGATACATGTATTACATAAAGATGCAGTAGATGTTATAGAGTACAGTATATACATATACAGTACATATGAGATGAGTAATGTAGGGTATGTAAACATTATATTAAGTAGCATTGTTTAAAGTGGCTAGTGATATTATTTACATAAATTTACATCAATTCCCATTATTAAAGTGGCTGGAGTTGAGTTAGTGTGTTGGCAGCAGCCACTCAATGTTAGTGGTGGCTGTTTAAGAGTCTGATGGCCTTGAGATAGAAGCTGTTTTTCAGTCTCTCGGTCCCTGCTTTGATGCACCTGTACTGACCTCGCCTTCTGGATGATAGCGGGGTGAACAGGCAGTGGCTCGGGTGGTTGTTGTCCTTGATGATCATTATGGCCTTCCTGTGACATCGGGTGGTGTAGGTGTCTTGGAGGGCAGGTAGTTTGCCCCCGGTGATGCGTTGTGCAGACCTCACTACCCTCTGGAGAGCCTTAAGGTTGTGGGCGGAGCAGTTGCCGTACCAGGCGGTGATACAGCCCAACAGGATGCTCTCGATTGTGCATCTGTAGAGGTTTGTGAGTGCTTTTGGTGACAAGCCAAATTTCTTCAGCCTCCTGAGGTTGAAGTGGCGCTGCTGCGCCTTCTTCACGACGCTGTCTGTGTGGGGAAACCAATTCAGTTTGTCCGTGATGTGTACGCCGAGGAACTTAAAACTTGCTACCCTCTCCACTACTGTCCCATCGATGTGGATAGGGGGGTGCTCCCTCTGCTGTTTCCTGAAGTCCACAATCATCTCCTTTGTTTCGTTGACGTTGAGTGTGAGGTTATTTTCCTGACACCACACTCTGAGGAACCTCACCTCCTCCCTGTAGGCCGCCTCGTTGTTGTTGGTGGTAATCAAGCCTATCACTGTAGTGTCGTCCGCAAACTTGATGAGGGGCGGACCGTCAGGAAGTCCAGTACCCAGTTGCATAGGGCGGGGTCGAGACCCAGGGTCTCGAGCTTGATGACGAGTTTGGAGGGTACTTTGGTGTTAAATGCTGAGCTGTAGTTGATGAACAGCATTCTCACATAGGTATTCCTCTTGTTCAGATGGGTTAGGGCAGTGTGCAGTGTGGTTGAGATTGCATCGTCTGTGGACCTATTTGGGCGGTAAGCAAATTGGAGTGGGTCTAGGGTGTCAGGTAGGGTGGAGGTGATATGGTCCTTGACTAGTCTCTCAAAGCACTTCATGATGACGGAAGTGAGTACTACGGGTCGGAATTCGCTTAGCTCAGTTACCTTAGCTTTCTTGGGAACAGGGACAATGGTGGCCCTCTTGAAGCATGTGGGAACAGCAGACTGGGATAAGGGTTGATTGAATATGTCCGTAAACACACCAGCCAGCTGGTCTGCGCATGCTCTGAGGACGCGGCTGGGGGTGCCGTCTGGGCCTGCAGCCTTGCGAGGGTTAACACGTTTAAATGTTTTACTCACGTCAGCTGCAGTGAAGGAGAGTCTGCAGGTTTTGGTTGCGGGCTGTGTCAGTGGCACTGTATTGTCCTCAAAGTGGGCAAAAAAGATATTTAGTCTGCCTGGGAGCAAGACATCCTGGTCCGTGACGGGGCTGGTTTTCTTTTTGTAATCTGTGATTGACTGTAGACCCTGCCACATACCTCTTGTGTCTGAGCCGTTGAATTGTGACTCTACTTTGTCTCTATACTGACGCTTAGCTTGTTTGATTGCCTGGCGGAGGGAATAGCTACACTGTTTGTATTTGGTCATGTTTCCAGTCACCTTTCCCTGGTTAAAAGCAGTGGTTCACGCGAATGCTACCATCAATCCACGGTTTCTGGTTTGGGAATGTTTTAATCATTGCTATGGGAACGGCATCGTCAATGCACTTTCTAATGAACTCGCTCACCGAATCAGCGTATTCGTCAATGTTGTTGTTCGCCGCAATGCGGAACATATCCCAATCCACGTGATCAAAGCAGTCTTGAAGCGTGGAATCAGATTGTTCGGACCAGCGTTGAACAGACCTGAGCGCGGGAGCTTCTTGTTTTAGTTTCTGTCTGTAGGCAGGGAGCAACAAAATGGAGTCGTGGTCAGCTTTTCCGAAAGGAGGGCGGGGGAGGGCCTTATATGCGTCGCGGAAGTTAGAATAGCAATGATCCAAGGTTTTACCAGCCCTGGTTGCGCAATCGATACGCTGATACAATTTAGGGAGTCTTGTTTTCAGATTAGCCTTGTTAAAATCCCCAGCTACAATGAATGCAGCCTCAGGATATGTGGTTTCCAGTTTGCAAAGAGTCAAATAAAGTTCGTTCAGGACCATCGATGTGTCTGCTTGGGGGGGAATATATACGGCTGTGATTATAATCGAAGAGAATTCCCTTGGTAGATAATGCGGTCGACATTTGATTGTGAGAAATTCTAAATCAGGTGAACAGAAGGATTTAAGTTCCTGTATGTTGTTGTGATCACACCACGTCTCGTTAATCATAAGGCATACGCCCCCACCCCGCCCCTCTTCTTACCAGAAAGATGTTTGTTTCTGTCGGTGCGATGCGTGAAGAAACCAGCTGGCTGCACCGATTCCGTTAGCGTCTCTCGAGTGAGCCATGTTTCTGTGAAGCAAAGAACGTTACAGTCTCTGATGTCTCTCTGGAAGGCAACCCTTGCTCGGATTTCATCAACCTTGTTGTCAAGAGACTGGACATTGGCGAGTAGTATGCTAGGGAGTGGTGCGCGATGTGCCCATCTCCGGAGCCTGACCAGAAGACCGACCAGAAGACCGACTTCGTTGTTTTGGGTCGCAGGCTGGGATCCATTCCGTTGTCCTGGGTGAAAGGCAGAACACAGGATCCGCTTCGGGGAAGTCATATTCCTGGTCGTACTGATGGTGAGTTGACATTGCTCTTATATTCAGTAGTTCCTCCTGACTGTATGTAATGAAACCTAAGATGACCTGGGGTACCAATGTAAGAAATAACACGTAAAAAAACAAAATACTGCATAGTTTCCTAGGAACCCGAAGCGAGGCGGCCATCTCTGTCGGCCCCGGAAGTATTTAGCCTAAAGAGAAAGGGACAGAAGGCCTGTGTCCGTCTATTCTTTCCCATGCGTCGTAATACCTTTTAACTTCCGCATGGGAAATCTGAAAGGATAATTTAGCTATTCCATGTATTCTAGCCTGGATCCTATCCTTTTCCCACCATCTGCATCCCTCTCTCCCGCTGTCCAGAGATGGGAAATATTCAGATAGTCTGGATAATTATTCCCTGAATTAAAGTCTGGATGATCTTTTATGGATATTGGGTATGTTGGAGAGATGAGAGACAGAGAGAGAGCGAGAGAGAGTGAGAGAAAGAGAGCGAGAGAAAGAGAGCGAGAGAGAGCAGCAGGTATGAGCAGCCACCCACTGGGACAGACATTGACTGGCGAAATTCAAAAGAGGAGGCTTTGATTTTGTGGGTGTCAGCAGAAACAGGAGTGGGGGAGAGAGAGAGACCGAGAGGGAGGGAAAGAAAGATAGACTGGGAGAGTGAGCGACAGTGAGAGAAAGAAGGAAAGAGAGAGAGAGAGAGAGCCATACTGTGGCTTTGCTGGTGTTTCTCTGACTGTGCTTGAGAAGATAAGATCCAATCCAATCTCATACTGTTGACGCACTGCAGAGCGCTTTTCAGTCTCTTTATCTCGGTCTTACACTCTAACTCAGCAGCCTGCATTTGATTCAAGTGCTCTCTCCAACACAATGGAGTCTACCTGTGCAGTCACTAAACAATATTGCTTTTTAAGTCTATTTTACTGTCCTTTACCAGTAGGCCTATGTGTTAACTGTTTAGTCAGTAGGTTTCCTTCTCTGAGTACAGCTGAGGTTATTTCCAGCGTTTCCTATGTGTGTGTTTTGGATCTTTATGATTCAACCTCTTACAGCAATGGAGAGACTCTCAGCCCACACATTCACAGATGGAGTAAAAAAAACCCGAGAGTCAAAAGAGAACAGGAACTGATGACTCATAATCCAGACGCATTCTGTGAAGTAAGCACTAGAAGTCTCTAAAAGCACTTCAGGTTTCGGCTACTGAGACACACACGCAGACACAAACAGAAATGCTTGAGGCACGTGCTGACACATAGACTATAAACTATAAACCCCATACACACACACACTTAGAAATGGACACAACCTCATACACACAACCTCATAACTGATGGCCGCTCCTGTATGCTTGTTCTAGGACACCTGTACAGTAGTAGGTCTTCAAGTCTCTCTGTGGACTCAGCTCCTCCAAACCACCATTCATTGTGTGCCATTGATCTGTCACGTTTTCAGGGTGTGTGTTTCAAACAAACACACACTTTCTCTTCGACAATAGGAAGGACCCATTTCACACCCACACCCACCCCAGAGTGTTTCCCAGAGTGTCCCTGTATCAACCCAATTGGCTGTATTGGGTTTCCCAGTAAAAAATACTTCAACACAGTCTCCTGTATACCTCTATGGGAGCCACTCCCTTTCCATTCTGTCCTTGTCCTTTGTCAGCTATCTGTTCCCTGAAGAGCCAAGTGGGAACAAACGCGTGTTTGTGTCCCTGTCTGTGCCACCCTGGCTGGACGGCCCTGTGGTGACATTTCCCTCAGCTGTTTTTTCTTTCCTCAAAGCAGGACTAAGATTGGGCTAGGGGGGTTATGTTGAGTAGGGTGTGTGTGTGTGTGTGTGTGTGTGTGTGTGTGTGTGTGTGTGTGTGTGTGTGTGTGTGTGTGTGTGTGTGTGTGTGTGTGTGTGTGTGTGTGTCTGTCAGATAGATAAAAGGTATCCTTGGTGAGGGGGAATGGGTGTTAAGACGCCCACTGAGGAATCAGTCCGGTCATCCTGACTATCTGAAAGTGTATTTTAGGAACACATACTCAGACAGATAAAGAGAGAGTGAGAGAGCCAATGGAGTCAGTGTAATATTCCCTAGTATCGGTATCAGTGCCCTAGGAGTCAGATTGCAGTGTCATCAACATGCTGACCATCCATTTGTTCTCATGGTGTTAAACCTGTTGCCATTGAGCAACAAGTGCTGAGCAACTGGGCCCTGGTCATGTTCAAACGAACCAGTTAGAGCCCGCTGTTTCATATCAAAACAAAACCTACACCAAATACCAGAATAAAGCCCTGATATAGACACCATAATGGAGACAGGCCATATCAGAGTTCAGAAAAGCCGTGCTAAAAATGCCCTTGGAATGGAGAGTGGAAAGTGATAGAGAGGTGCCACCCTACTGCCACCATGGGGCAATCTCTTCACAATGTTGACATCAGTAAACCGCTCGCCCACACGCGGTCTATGGTTGGACTTACTGCCAAATTCTCTAAAAATTACGTTGCAGGAAGCTTATGGTAGAGAACATTAAATTCTCTGGCAACAGCTCTGGTGGACATTCCTGCAGTCAGCATGCCAATTGCACGCTCCCTCAAAACTTGAGACATCTGTGGTATTGTGTTGTGTGACAAACCTGGCCTTTTAGTGGCCTTTTATTGTCCCCAGCACAAGGTGCACCTGTGTAATAACCATGCTGTTTAATCAGCTTCTTGATATGACACACCTGTCAGGTGGATTAATTATCTTGGCAAAGGAGAAATGTTAGTTAGTTTGAGAATAAGAGGATGCATCTCATTACTTAATGTCTTGTTACAGAACATGAGCCATCTTGTTCAAACAGATACGGCTAGCCATGTCACATGTCACTGTGGGAGAAACTAGTTACTGTATGACAAATAGACATCTTTCCTCTTTTCTGTGGAACTGAGACCACAATTACAACATGTCGGTAATTATATTGACAAAGTCACAGGTACTGATCAAGGAAACGCAAACATTGTGAAACCCTATCACCCATTCCAACAGTTTGAATGTAGACTTCCTTTTTTGACACACTGTTGTGTGGGATAAACTTCTAATTTCTCACTGAACCATAGGCTAAGTTACACAGCCGGAACGGACAACATTGAGCTTCAGCCAAGCTCATACTGCACTGTACACTAAAAACCCACAATGTTTAAGTCTCTCTCTCTCTCTGTCGGTGGCTGGGTGCTGTCTCGGTTCACCCCTCCTCTGATTGTAATGGGATTAATTGAAATCCGGGGCTGGCTGGTCAGAGAATGAGGGGGAGCGAGAGAGAGGGAGAGATGAGGCGAAGAGTGAATGGTGATTAATTGTATTTCAGAGGGAGATAGACTGTAGGCTACAGTGTGGCAGCGGAAGAAAGAGCATAAGACAGAGTGACAGAAAGAGAGCGAGAGAGAGAAAGGGTCAAACGCAGACACGCACACAAAACACACACACTCTCCGTCACTCACACACCCCACTGGAACAATGGACTTTGAGCTCTGGTGCTGAACTCTCCACCGCACCAACCCCCCCAGATCCCCCAACCCCTAACCTCCGCCCCAGATCCTTCTCTCTATCCTTCTACCCCTCTATCCCCTTACCCCCGTCCTTTAGCAAAGAGGTGCTGTCTCTTACCCCATCCATTATTTGGGGGGAGCCATGGTGGTCCCCCTGGCCCAACACTCCACCGGCCAAGCCCTCATCCATAGAAGTCATCCAACGCGCCCCTCAAACCAGGGGCGAAGTCCTCTGCCTTTCGTCTTACACACACAGGTGAAGCCAGGTCAGTACAGAAAGTGCCGGGGGTTTAGATAGTCCAAATGGCAGTCCTTTGAATCAGTGTTGTCCAGAAAAAGAGGGAGAGAAAAGGAGGAGAGGAGAGAGTGCTCTTTCAGAGCCTCTAAAACTGTGCTGGCTGGCTTAGCTCCTCTGTGAGAGCACGACTCACACACACTGCAACTACCTCACTCTCTCACACACATGCAGAGATGCAGCAACTCTCTCACACACACTCATTTGGTTGTTCGCTCTCTGGCTGGCTCACATTCACACAGAGGGAGCTCAGTTCTGGCAACAGTTGTTGAGATTAGGCCACTCCCCCCTCCTCCCCTCTCCCCGAGCTGTTGCCAGGCAACTGGCTTCAGCTGGGCCGGCCCCTAGAGAGAGAGAGTCACATTGCTGCAAACTCTCTCTTGGCCTCCGCCCCCTCAAGCTGCATTTGCATATCAAGCCCTGCCTCTCTTCCATAGAACAGAGCGGCTTTACTAGAGGGCTGAAGTAACATTCTATCTTCACTCAAACAGTCTTATCGAATGACATGGCACATTTATCTACAGGTTCAAAACCTGGAAAGTGGAGTGATGGAGTTCTTCTGTGTGGGTTTGAGGATTTGAGAAAGTGGAGAGGAGGAGAGAGAGATAAGGGAAGGGGAGAGAGTGTCAGGTGTCCCAATCAGGTGTATAAAAAGTTGTTTGCATATTTGAGCTTCTGTGTGAGTATATGAGAGAGAGAGAGAGAGATAGATACCACCCATATTTATGCTTATTTATCTTCCCTTGTGTACTTTAACCATTTGTACATGGTTACAACACTGTATATATATATATATATATATATATAATATGACATTTGTAATGTCTTTATTCTTTTGAGACTTCTGTATGTGTAATGTTTACTGTTCATTTTTATTGTTTATTTCACTTTTGTATATTATCTACCTCACTTGCTTTGGCAATGTTAACACATTTCCCATGCCAATAAAGCCCCTTGAATTGAATTGAATTGATAGAGATGAGGGGAAGAGTGAATGGTGAGAAATTGTATTTTAGACCGAGGGAGATAGCTGGTAGGCTACAGTGTCACTGGAAGAAAGAGCTAAATAAACTCATGTCTGAAAAACAGACAGAGTGACAGAAAGAGAGCGAGAGAGAAAGGGTCAAACGCAGACACACACACAAAACACACACCCTCTCCGTCACTCACACACTTCCCACTGGAACAATGGACTTTGAGATCTGGTGATGAACTCTCCACCCCACCAACCTCCCCAGATCCCCCAACCCTTAAGAGAGGGGAAGACTGAGGCTTCTCTCCTCCTTCCTTCCCTTCCTGATAGTCTGGGGCTCCCGAGTGGCGCAGCGTTCTAAGACACGGCATCTCAGTAGTGAGGTGTGACTACAGACACCCTGGTTCGATTACAGGCTGTATCACAACCAGCGGTAATTGGGAGTCCCATAGTGTGGCGCACAATTGGCCCAGCGTCGTCCGGATTTGGGCGGTTTAGGCTGTCATTGTAAACAATAATTTGTTCTTAACTGACTTGCCTAGTTAAATAAAAACAAAAATAAATAAATTAATGAATTAATATTCTAAAACGCCTGGCTGAGGCAGTGTTTGAGTCAACAACAGTGGATCCCAAAAGGCCAGCACCACATCACAACACAGCTACAGCCTTAACACCTCCTTCTCTCATTATCTCCTCCCCAATCTCCCCTCTACCTCTCCTCCCCAGCTCCCCTCCTCCTTGTACTTCTTCACCCTCCTTCACCCCCTCTCCCAGGGCCCAGCAGCTTAATGTTAAACCCACACAGTCTGAGCCAGCTGAGCCCAACTGTCTCACAACATAATAAGTTGACTTTGGCAAAGGCAGTAGAAGGATAGAGTCAGGCTGTGTCCCAGGCTCTGGTCAAAAGTGCACTACATAGGGAATAGGGTGCCACTTAGGACGCAGCCTCAGACTACAAGACAACAGCTCAAACTGCTAGACAGGATGAGGGGTGGATGGTGAGGGGAATACTGTTGAGTCTGTGCAGTGCATCACCTGCATGGTGAAATTCATTATTAAAACAAATGATTTATTCTAGATTAGATAGATCTTTTTAATTAGTCACAGGTAGTTGCAGTGTACAGTGAAATTCTTAAGCTCCGAGCTCCAACAGTGCAGGTGTGAATGAAACAATAAATAATAATAATAATATATAACTGTTTCCACTGTGACAATGATTAATATAAATATCAGGGACAGGTAACTGACTATTCCTCAGCCTAATGGTCTGGGGGTAGAAGCTATTGGCCAGTCTGTTAGTTTTAGCCATGATGCTCCTGTACTGCCTACGGTGGCTGGGGTCAATGATGATCTTCGTGGCCTTCCTGCGACACCTGGTGTTGTAGATGTCCTGGATGGCAGGCTGTGTGCACCCAGTGGTGCGTTCGACTGAGTGTACCACCCTCTGCAGTGCCTTGCGGTCAGCATATGGAATTTGATTAATCAGCGTTATCATTTAGAGGTGCGGTACACTTCGTAGGAGTCTTTTACCTACACAGCAGCCTCTCTGTTGCACCTGTGCAAACTACGCCATGTAAATCTCCCTGTTCTTCCTAGATCCAAACGATAGCATCTCACTGTGGTAGCACTAGCACCTGTCTGTGGTAATGTTGTTGTTACTATGGTGTCTTGTGCACCTGCCTGTTGTGCTGTTGTGTTAATGGAAGGGAAAGTGGGGTATTGTATCTAGTCAGTTGCACAAAATGTGTCTTCCCCTTTAACCCAACCCATCTGAATCAGAAGGGGGGGGGGGGGGGCAGCCTTAATTGACGTCCACATCATTGGCGCTCGGGGAGCAGTTGCTGTCTCTGTTATGTCTCAGTGATGAGAGGAGCTGAGAGGAGCTGTCTCCCATACAGGACAGTTGTAAACAAGGTACTCTCCTGTCAACCAACCTGATCACTCATAATACACCTTATCCCTATGTACCGTGCCAATCTAGTTTCTTTGTGACAAACTTGCTCCAAACAATGGTGACCGTGCCTGGCATGCCAAGCCAAACCCTGTAGCATTTCAGGGTGGAGAACACTTCTCTTCCTCTCCCTCACCACTTCCTCTCTCTCACCTTTCTCTCTCCTCATTTCTCAGCTTACTCCCATCTTTCCCTCTCCCTCTGCTTCTCAGCCTCTACCTCTTCCTTTCTTCCTGTTCTTCCTGTTGCCCCCTTTGTCTTTATGACTCAGACTGTCTCCGGAGGGAACTGACATATGTATCAGATCCTCACCTCACAGACACTAGATCACCAAGTGCTTGACATGCATATATGGAGAGAGAGATTTATATAAAGAGGGTGGGAAGGAAGGATGAAAGGAAGGGGTGAGAGAAGAAGGGATAGAGAGGGTGATCCAGGCCAGGGGACCCAAATGAAAGCTAATTATGTGGCAAGGAATGCTCCCCTCCTGGCTCTGGCTCTCTCTGGCTCTCTCTCTCTCTCTCTCTCTCTCTCTCTCTCTCTCACACATTCAAAGACTGGCTACACGTCAACCAACGGTCCCACAGCTATTTGTTAATACGCAATTTGTTAGAGGGCTGGCCTTCTCCTTTCACATTCTATTCAGGTCTACCTGGGTGAGACTGGCGTATTGTATTTCAGTTGGAGACATGTAGTAATACTTTGAGGGTAATGCTTTCAGATCCAGCATTAATGTGATTTATTGATGTTATTCACAGAGAGCAGAATAGAGTGATTAAACAATTCTCCAGGGGTATGGAACTGTGTATTGGAGGAATAGTGAGGTGAAATATGAATCAAGAGGGAAGAATGAAGCGAGAGGAGATTTGTGGCAAAGTTATTGTACTGCATTATGCTGTCACTCCAATCACACACGCACATCACACACATCGCACACACATACAGTACACACACGCTACCGCTTTTCAACCACACAAACTCACTTCTTCTCTCTGAAACACACACATTCCTCCCAAAGAAAAAGAAAAAAGCCAAACAAATAGTGTATGTTGCAGGGTTCAGTTCAATAAGCTCCGTGGGGACTTGAGAGGCAGCCAGCATTCACTATGCAGCAACAAGACAGAGGAGGGAGGGAGAGAGAGAGGGAGACAGAGGAAAAGAGTGAGATTGTGTGTGTGTGTGTGTGTGTGTGTGTGTGTGTGTGTGTGTGTGTGTGTGTGTGTGTGTGTGTGTGTGTGTGTGTGTGTGTGTGTGAGAGAGAGGAATAGAGAGTGGCACGATAGAATGAGAGAGAATGAGAGAAGGAGTAGGGTGGATGTGGAAGAAAAGACAGGGATACAGTATTGGGGTAAAGACAGGGATACAGTGAGGAGTACCAGGGATACAGTGATGGGGTAAAGACAGGGATACAGTGATGGGGTAAAGACAGGGATACAGTGAGGGGTAAAGACAGGGATACAGTGAGGAGTAAAGACAGGGATACAGTGAGGAGTACCAGGGATACAGTGATGGGGTAAAGACAGGGATACAGTGATGGGGTAAAGACAGGGATACAGTGAGGGGTAAAGACAGGGATACAGTGAGGGGTAAAGACAGGGATACAGTGATGGGGTAAAGACAGGGATACAGTGAGGGGTAAAGACAGGGATACAGTGAGGGGTAAAGACAGGGATACAGTGAGGGGTAAAGACAGGGATACAGTGATGGGGTAAAGACAGGGATACAGTGAGGGGTAAAGACAGGGATACAGTGAGGGGTAAAGACAGGGATACAGTGATGGGGTAAAGACAGGGATACCGTGAGGGGTAAAGACAGGGATACAGTGAGGGGTAAAGACAGGGATACAGTGGTGGGGTAAAGACAGGGATACAGTGAGGGGTAAAGACAGGGATACAGTGAGGGGTAAAGACAGGGATACAGTGAGGGGTACCAGGGATACTGTGAGGGGTAAAGACAGGGATACAGTAGAGGGTAAAGACAGGGATACTGTGTGGGGTAAAGACAGGGATACAGTGATGGGGTAAAGACAGGGATACTGTATGGGGTAAAGACAGGGATACAGTGAAGGGTAAAGACAGGGATACAGTGTGGGGTAAAGACAGGGATACAGTGATGGGGTAAAGACAGGGATACAGTGATGGGGTAAAGACAGGGATACAGTGAAGGGTACCAGGGATACATTGAGGGGTAAAGACAGGGATACAGTAGAGGGTAAAGACAGGGATACTGTGAGGGGTAAAGACAGGGATACAGTATGGGGTACCAGGGATACTGTGAGGGGTAAAGACAGGGATACAGTGAGGGGTACCAGGGATACAGTGAAGGGTAAAGACAGGGATACAGTGAGGAGTACCAGGGATACAGTGTGGGGTAAAGACAGGGATACAGTGATGGGGTAAAGACAGGGATACAGTGATGGGGTAAAGAGGGATACAGTGATGGGGTAAAGACAGGGATACAGTGTGGGGTAAAGACATGGATAAAGTGAGGGGTACCAGGGATACAATGAGGGGTAAAGACAGGGATACAGTGAGGGGTAAAGACAGGGATACAGTGATGGGGTAAAGACAGGGATACAGTAAGGGGTACCAGGGATACATTGAGGGGTAAAGACAGGGATACAGTGAGGGGTAAAGACAGGGATACAGTAAGGGGTAAAGACAGGGATACAGTGAGTGGTAAAGACAGGGATACAGTGAGGGGTAAAGACAGGGATACAGTGAGGGGTACCAGAGATACAGCGAGGGGTACCAGGGATACAGTGAGGAGTACCAGGGTTACAGTGAGAGGTACCATCGATACAGTGAGGAGTACCAGGGATACAGTGAGGGGTAAAGACAGGGATACAGTGAGGGGTACCAGGGATACAGTGAGGAGTACCAGGGATACAGCGAGGGGTACCAGGGATACAGTGAGGAGTACCAGGGATACAGTGAGGAGTACCAGGGATACAGTGAGGAGTAGGTAAAGACAGGGATACAGTGAGGGGTAAAGACAGGGATACAGTGAAGGGGTAAAGACAGGGATACAGAGTGGGGTACCAGGGATACAGTGAGGAGCACCAGGGATACAGTGAGGGGTACCAGGGATACAGTGAGGGGTACCAGGGATTCAGTTAGGGGTAAAGACAGGGATACAGTGGGGGGTAAAGACAGGGATACAGTGAGGAGTACCAGGAATACAGTGAGGGGTAAAGACAGGGATACAGTGAGGAGTACCGGGGATACAGTGGGGGGTAAAGACAGGGATACAGTTAGGAGTACCAGGGATACAGTGAGGGGTACCAGGGATACAGTGAGGGGTAAAGACAGGGATACAGTGAGGAGTACCAGGGATACAGTGGGGGGTAAAGACAGGAATACAGTTAGGAGTACCAGGGATACAGTGAGGGGTACCAGGGATACAGTGAGGGGTAAAGACAGGGATACAGTGAGGAGTACCAGGGATACAGTAGGGGGACCAGGGATACAGAGGGGTAAAGACAGGGATACAGTGAGGAGTACCAGGGATACAGTAGCGGGACCAGGGATACAGTGAGGGGTACCAGGGATACAGTTAGGGGTACCAGGGATACAGTGAGGGGTACCAAGGATACAGTGAGGGGTAAAGACATGGATACAGTGAGTGGTGTTGTGGAGTGGCTGACGTGAATACCAACAACGGTGCTACTCTCCTACTGCCAAGATGCAGGACTGGGGGAATTCAAACACAACCACGGCCACACACATGCACACACATACACACATAGTCCGATGTTTCTACACTACCAAGGTGGGCAAACCATTTCCTGTAGACCTACTCTACTTCTTTGGCTATAGAAGCCATCAGGAAGAGAGCTACATGTTTTTGAACATTACATACATTATGAAAGAATGAGATTCAAATGATTTTATATTTTTTTAATTGAAATTCCAAAGCCCAAAATCGTGGACATTCAATTGCCAAAACATTTTAAATATTCCATTGTCTCTGTCAGGTCCACATTGAGTAGACAGCAATAGAAAAATAGGAAATTACTATGAAATAATTCAATATTTCAGTTGTGTATTGTCACGTTCTAACCTTAGTTCCTTTGTTTTTGTCTCTGTTTTAGTATGGTCAGGGCGTGAGTTGGGTGGGCAGTCTATGTTTGTTTTTCTATGTTGGTTTTTGAGTTCGGCCTAGTATGGTTCTCAGTCAGAGGCAGCTGTCAATTGTTGTCCCTGATTGAGAATCATACTTAGGTAGCCTGGGTTTCACTTTTGGTTTGTGGGTGTTTGTTTCCGTGTGAGTGTTTGGGCCACACGGTACTGTTTCGTTTTGTTCACAACGTTTATTGTTTTGTTCCAGTGTTCAGTTTGATTATTAAAAAGACATGAACACTTACCACGCTGCACCTTGGTCCTCCTCTCTTTCTCCCGAAGACGATCGTTACATGTATATTACATTGTTTTTAATTGATGACTATTACTTTTCATTCCTTAAAAATCCTAATCTCATCTCTGCTCAGGCAGTAGCAGCCAAACAGCCAGACAACATTCTCTGTGCCTGCACACCGTATGCTGCAGGGCTGTCTGACTAAATCATTTTACTAGTTCTTCAAAGTAGATAAGGCATACTTTCATGAACCGTCTCTATCCATCTCCCTCTTCATTGTGTTGTGTACTTTCCTCTCTCATGCGGTCTGTGTATCTATCCTAACGTAGCAAGCATAAAAGTGTATCCATCTGTCCAAGCCGGAAAGAACAGGCGCAGTGGATTATGGTCATTGTAGTTCATTAGTAATTGAACCGACATCGATTATTAGTTGTTTAATATCGGGAAAAAATATGAAATGTTGGTTAATCACTGGTACCCGTGCAACTAGGATTGCTCATCAGTCCATTGTAGCTATCTTCCTGATGACTTCTATAGCCAATCACACATGCGCACACACACACACACACACACACACACACACACACACACACACACACACACACACACACACACACACACACACAATCTGGACAATGGGATGGATTGATTAGGCCACTGGACTACTGACCATGCTGTCATTATTGGCTATGGTGGAAGAGAATTCCAGATTCTGATCTGTACCAGAGAATGAGAAATTAGCGTGTTCGACTCAATAGTTTGCCATCTTTTTACCAGGTAAGTTGACTGAGAACACATTCTCATCTACAGAAACAATCTTGGGAATAATTACAAGGGAGATGAATGAGCCAACTGGAAGCTGGGGATGTTTAGGTGGCCAATATGGTATGAGGGACAGATTGGGAATTTAGTCAGGACACAGGGGTTAACACCCCTACTCTTATGAGTGCTATGGGTTCTTTAGTGAGCACAGATGGTCAGAACACCTATTTAACGTCCCATCTGAAAGACGGAACCCTACACAGGGCAATGTCTCTAATCACTGCCCTGGGGCATTGGGATATTTTTTTTAAACCAGAGGGAAGTGTGCCTCTTATTGGCCTTCCAACACCACTTCCAGCAGCATCTGGTACCCCATCCAGGGACCAACCCTGCTTAGCTTCAGAGGCAAGCCAGCTGTGGGATGCATGGTTCAAAAGGCATATAGACTAGAGAAGGAAAAGTGTTTATATACCAGAAAAGACAATGCATAACAATTGCAGAACACTCTGGAGAAACTTTAGAGTGACTCACAATAAGTGCTGTCATGACGTTGGCCTGGGGGTAGGTTTATGACAGTCATAAATACCTCTTCCCCCCTTTGGAAAACCCCTTGGTTAATATAGAGACTCTGGGAACATCAGAAGGTGGGGGGAAATTAACTATATTCTGTTAATCCGACCAATTGAACATATGGGGTGGTACTTAATGAATATGATGTCAGTTCGGTTGTCATCTGAGACATTCTCATCAATGATAAGATGACATAAACTCTATAGTGGAAAGTCTAAACATCAGAGTTATCGGATTCACATGGAATTGTTGTTAAATTTAAATGTTTGAATATCAAATTATTGGTGAAGAAATTAAATGTAATTTTAGCTTCCAAATTAGAGATTTGAGTTTTCATAAGGTTAGGGCTCTGCTCAATCAGTGGCCCGCCCCTGTGAAGGGACATGGGTTATAAAACTTTTCAAACACGCCCTCCTCTCCCTTCCTATATAAAGCCTTGATGACAATATAACCTCCTGTTCTGGGGATGTGAGGACGACGGTCCGATGTCAGAATGGTTCAGATAATAACTACAGAACGAAGCCAACATCAGCGTGAGCTTTGGTTGCGAATGCTATGAACTTTGAACTCTTAAGGAACAGACAGAGTATCCCGTCTATCACACAACAACGTTACTACAATGTATCCAATTGACCACCAGAGACATTCTTCAAAGGACTCGGTTTGGCAACACGACCTTCCATCTACCACCAACCTACTGAAGCGCAGCTCAGAGTAAATAGTTATTGCATTTTCCTTTTGCAAATGGGCGGAAATTTAGAATGCATAAGAAACTGTATTTACGATAGCACAGCTTCTTCCTTTGTCCCTCAGTCTTCCCGCTCTTTCACTCAAACCCAGCCCTTTTTCTTTTGTGTAACAAGCTCTCATATCTGTTCCGCCCGCTAGGGACGTTTTCCTTTATGACGTCATTTGTAATCAAGTTATGATTAATTATGTGTATGTGTAATTCTGTGTGATTAGTTAGGTATTTAGTAAATAAATAATTAAACCCAATTTTGTATTGCTGATTCAACTTGTTAGCCAGGGTTCGTGATGATAACCAAGAATTTACAACTTTCAGATGAGACTGAATTAAGGTGACGATTGCTATTGATGTAAAATATTACTAGGTCTTTAAGAGTTTATTCGGAAGATAACAGCTCTATAAATATTATTTTGTGGTGCCCTGACTTTCTAGTTAATTACATTTACATGATTAGCTCAATCAGGTAATATTAATTAGGGAGAAAGGATTTTATAGAATAGCATGTCAAATCACGTAATCCGGCATAGCCAAAGACACACCAGTGCATTTGAACACAGACTCTGGAACCACCACATCATGAGTCGAGCATCATAACTCATTAAGAACACAGACAACACATGTTCCTCTCACTTTGAGACATTTCTCATACATTTCCTTAGGCTCTAACATAATATGCATCCCAAATGGCACCCTAAGCCCTATATAGTGCTCTACTTTTGACCACTACTAGTGCACTACATATAGAATAGGGTGCCATTTGGGACGCAGAGAGAAAAATAGGCTGCTATAGATGTTAAAGCAAGGTATATATTTTGCTGGTCTGGTATGTTATCAGCGTTTTGAAGCCACAGCTGCTGTACATGGAGAGAATTAGCAAACACCTACTGCACCACTTTACACAATGACAAAATGATAACGTAGGCAGAGGTAGAGAGAGAGACAGAGAGAAAGAGAGAGAGAGACAGGGAGAGGGAAGAGAGAGAGGGGAGGGAGAAATAGGATAAAGGGAGACAGGGAGAGAGAGTGCGGGATAGAGGAGAGAGAGAGGGGGTGGGGGGGAAGGGAGGGAGGGAGAAATAGGATAAAGAAAAACAGTGAGAGAGATAGAAGAGAGAGAATGGGAGAAAGGGAGAGAGGGATAGAAAGAAAGAGACAGAGAGAGAGAGAATAAGGAGAACAGGAGAGAGAGACAGAGACAGAGAGTTGATATTCCTCTATTGTGTGTGACAGACTGACTTGATATTTACCTATACATTTGCACTCTCTCTCCAAATTGCTATAGTATGGTCTAGAATGTATATTGCATGGCCAGACTGCATAACCCCTCACTCTCCCAAGGTAAGTGGCGTTCCAGAGCAGTTAAGTGCCTCTCGTTTTCAGGGCAGGCAGAATCAAGCCTCCACACAGTCCTATTTGCCCTGTCTATCTCTCTAAGCTCAGAGGGAGTGATCTGCAGACACTATGGCGGAATGAAATGGAGAGATCACACACATGGACGCACGCACAGTCGCACACGCACACTAGCGATCAGATCCCGTTGCTGCCGCTCGCCATGAAATATTCAGGTGTTCTCTACCCACAACAGAATGTCAGCACACACACACAGCCCTCCTTATAACATACAACTGCAATAGCTGCAGCGTCTATACAAGCGGAGCTTGAAGACATGGTTGGCTGCAAAAAACAGGATCTGGCCCAAAATCAAAGCTATGGTAAAATCACTATTAACTACCATGCCACTGTGACTGTACAGCGCAAGGTGTTACAGGTGATATATAGCCTAGGCTAGAAAACAGCGCTCCTCTCTAGCTCTAACAGGATAAGTTACCCAGTCCCATTCTTTCTGTGTGACTGATATCAGTACACAGCTGTGTTATGGTGAAACCAGGTCACTGGGTTAGTGGCGCCCTCAGGGCACTATTAAAAGAGTTATGTGGAGGTATTGATTAACACTACACATTCTTCTGCCTTTGCTGAAAAGGTTAGGATCTCTTTATTACAGTATACCATGTAGAATGGGAACAAACACAAGCAACAAAAAATAAACACAAAAAACGGTATACTGTCTGTACTCTTGTCCACAGTATGTTCCAATGGGGTGTAAGATATTAGCCATAATAGTGCAAGGCCAAGGGGATAAACATTCACTTTCCCTTGACTTGCTATGATCTAGTGGTAGGACACTATAGTGGTTGGTATGAAGGCTCACCGCTCATCCCACCCTGCAAGAGCTGACACACACACACAAACAGACACGCCCTAACACACACATCCCTCTTCCCTATACATCTCTCACCACCACACATTGGAACTGGGCAGTCAAAGTCACACCAAGACAGAAGTTATTTTAGGGATCTGTCTTTACATGGCCGTTGGGTCAGGTGGTGCTGACCTCACTGCCAGTGAGTGACGGTGGATCAAAGCCTGATCATCTATCATGCTGTTAATAGGCCACAGGGACCAGGGGGGAAGGGGAATCAATGGGAGGAATAAAGAGATAGAAGGGGGCGAGGTGGACTTGTGTATAGGGAGAGAGACGGGTTGAGGGGGTTTTGTGTGTGTGTGTGTGTGTGTGTGTGTGTGTGTGTGTGTGAGATCGCTTGGAGTAAGTATGAGTAGGGGTCCCATGTGGTTCAGCATGGCACTTGCAACGCCAGGGTTGTAGGTTTGATTCCCACTGGGGACCAGTACGAACAAACAAGAAAAAGTATGCACTCACTACTGTAAGTCTCTCTGGATAAGCGCGTCTGCTAAATGACTAAAATGTATGAGAGAGAGAAATCTAAATGAAAAGATAGAATGCTTGTCAAACTACTAGACATGTATGAGGACAGGCTGCACATCACTGCTGAAGGGGAAGTGTTGGAAAGGATGTTGAAGACTAGATAATTCACTTCTCCTATTACTGGGGGTTGTCGTGGAAAGCAGTCACTGTCTGTGTCCAAAATGGCACCCTCTGCCCTATATAATACACTACTGTAGTGCACTTTATAGGGGATAGGGTGCCATTTCAGACAGAAGTCAGTAGCCCTGAGTAAGATCAGTGTGAACTGAACTAAGACCAGCAGAACCAAACACATGATATGCATCACACCATGGCTGTCAATAGGCTCTATGCATTATACCGCCTCCAACGTCCGGGTTGATGACTTCCGGAGCGATTTCTGCTATTGTTTTTATCATTAGCTTACTAGCTATCTAAATGTCGTCGATGCATTTCTGACTGAAATAGTTTGCAATGACTACGTTTAAATTACAGCCCCGCGAAGGAGGTGCTAATGAACATTGTTCAGTGCATCTGTGTTCAGTTTCTTCCAAATTGAATGGTATTGTGCGCTTCCATAGTTTCCCGGTCAGTGTAGAGCTCAGAAAAAGGTGGTTGGTGGCAGTACGTCGTGACAACTTTACTGTCACCAAACACACAAATATGTGTTGTACACATTTCGTTGAGTGACTTTGTTGAGGTAAACATTAGGAGGTGACAATACCTAAAAAGAGGTGTTGTTCCTACAGTCTTGGCGTGGAACTGGCACATTCAAAAGAGACCTGGTGTTTGGGAAAGAAAATGGAAAAGCATGAACACGTAAGAGAAATTGAGGAGCTTCGAGCCAAGCTGGAGAAACTGATCGCCCAACACGGCTTTGGTCTACAGCGATTTGCTGGTTCTGACGAGGATATACGTTTTTACACAAGGTACAGTAATGATTTATTATTATCCAGCATTACTATTGTTAATTATTTACTATTAATTGTTATCCCAAAGTCCATCTTACCTTTAAGAACATGTTCATTGTTATTTAAAACTAGGCAAGCATATCTTAGCATAAGTAGGCACATTGAATGCATATCGTCTTTACATTCGTTTTCAGATAACCCCCCAAAATGCTCCTAGGTCGTTGCTGCAAATAAGATTTGGTTCTTAGTCCACTTCCCAGGTTAAATAACGGAACATTTAAAACAAATTCACTGCTGTGATGATAGCTGCTGTGAATTACAGTATGAATTGCAGTAACAACAAAACAGGCTACAATAGCAACTAGGTCATGTCTAGTGCTACTTGATGCTTAGAGAAGATGGGCAATAATAGTAATGAGCTTTTTTGGTATTCAAATACTCTGGGTTCGTCTTTAGATGTGCAAGCTACACCCACCTGATGGCCTTCTGGCACTTGTTTGAAGGGGCAGCAGAGACCAGGTTTATAAGAGTCACAAGCACCAATTCATCTGAAACAAATGTTACTTTAAGAAAACTGGTAAGGGACAACTTCATTAAATACTTAAGAGAATATTATTTGATCTTACTGTAATTGTTAAACATTATTTACTTTTTGTTATGGACCGAATATGAGGACTATATTGTACTAAAACGGTTTTCTTTACGTTCAGACACTGCCATCAATCGACGAGCTCTTCTTGTTTATGACTCATCTGTCTCTGGGTCTGAAACAGAAGGATTTGGCCCATCGGTTCAGTATCCACCAATCGACAGTGAGCCGGATTATCATCTCTTGGGCCAACTTCCTCTACTGTCTGCTTGGATCAGCACGGCTATGGATCCCCAAAGAAACCATCAAAGCCCACCTGCCACCTGAGTTCAAGGACTGTCCAGATACCCAGGTAGTGATCGACTGCCAGACATCATCTTCACTACTACTGCAGAGTGAGGTGTTTTCTTCCTACAAGTCACACTGTACCTTTAAGGGCATGTTGGGAATGTCACCACATATGTGAGTGACATGGAGATCTTCAAGCAGTCTGGAATGATTTCCTTACTCACCCCTGACATAGCCCTTATCCACCATAATGGCCTTCTCGTAGATGACATTGTTCCGTGCAAGGGCTACCGGACAGTCTTTCTGTCAAGACACACACAGAGGCCAGCGCATGAGGTTAGGGAGACCCAGTCCATTGCCAGGCTGAGAGTGCATTTTGAAAGAATGATCCACAGAGTAAAGGAGCACAGGCTGTTTGACACAGTCACCCCCCTGACCATCTCAGGCAGCATCAACCAATTATTTGCAGTGGCGTGCCTGTTGGCCAACTATCAAAACGGACCTTTGGTCAGAGCATAGGCCAAGTCAGTGTAAATGTACTTGTGTTTACTTGCTAGCAGCAAAATAATAATTTGTTTATCTACGACATGTATCAATCATTTGTGTTGTAGTGAACATCAGTTTGTGTGGAGCTTGTATTGGCTTTAATTTGGCAATGAGTTTAGGGGTGGGGGAAAGAAATCAAGTCAACACAGAATAGCCAGAATGCAAGACTGAATACAATGTTAGAGATGTGTAATTGATTAACTGAACTGTTGAACATTTGCTGAAATACATTTTTTTTAAACAAATCTATTCTACTTTAGTTTTCTTCACAAGAACATGGCACCCATGCAGGGAGGGGATACATTCAGGTGCGAGATAGACACTTCTGCAAGTAGTGGTAAAAATAAGTGGCCAATCATCTCTCTTATAGTTTTTGAAACCTGTAGATGATATATAATTATATATAATTTCAACTAGGATGACCTCCTGTGCACAGATGACAAAGTCACACCAGCTACAACCTGTGAGAAGGATTTGACCTTGCACCTGCCAGTAGTAAGCATGAGATCTCTTCAACTTCAGCTCTCCATTCTGTATCTTCAGGTAAGGACATCAGCTCTCCATTCTGTATCTTCAGGTAAGGACATCAGCTCTCCATTCTGTATCTTCAGGTCTGGACATCAGCTCTCCATTCTGTATCTTCAGGTAAGGACATCAGCTCTCCATTCTGTATCTTCAGGTAAGGACATCAGCTCTCCATTCTGTATCTTCAGGTAAGGACATCAGCTCTCCATTCTGTATCTTCAGGTAAGGACATCAGCTCTCCATTCTGTATCTTCAGGTAAGGGCATCAGCTCTCCATTCTGTATCTTCAGGTAAGGGCAGTCAACATAACTTGGTACATTTGGGCACTTGACCTCTAAGAGTCCAAAGTGTGGTCTCACACTGGGATCAAATATGATGCCATCTGGTGAGGATCCTAACCAAGGAGCATCTGGGTGCACTACGAAGCCACACGGAAAGAAGTTAACATTCTTCAGTGTGCAGTACTGCTGTACAGCCACTGGCTCCATGGCTAGCCCCCTCTTCATCTCCATGGTCTGCATACCAGATCCCTTGAACATCCGTTCAGCTAGACGGTCAGCTGAGGTCTCTCCCCGGACATGGCAAACCTCTCGGAAACGAGAGGATGTTATTCTCATTTTCCTAAGCTGATGCCATTCAGAGCTGCTGCTCTGCTCCCTTGTAGCAACCTCGAATTTGTGTGACATCTCGTAGGTTGTCTGTAATGACTTGACTAAAGGCTAAGGATGTGAGCACACTGGGAAGACTGAAGTCTGTAGCCATCTAATGGAAGGATTGGTGGAGAAGGGGCATCGGCAATCTTCACAATTTCACGGGTCTTTGGCTGAGGAAGTTGATAGGACAGCACACTGCCAGCTTGCACTGGCCCAAAGGCGGACTCAACCAGAAGCACGTCAGCTGACATTTCCATTGTTGTCACAAGAGGGGCAGTAAATGAAAAAAAGTTGGCATACGTTTCTGGGACGCGGAGAAGGTTCATGTGAGGCATGTATCCATTGAGTGCTTTGCAGAGAACTTCTGCAAACATTTTAAAACCTTATCAGGTTGGAGAGATTACTATGACGAAGACTCATGTAACTTTTCCAGAAACAGGACAAGCCCGAAAGTTCAAATAAAATTGATTGAAATATACAGATTATATATTTTCCCACAGTATCACGGCTCTCGTCGTAATGAGGATCGGACCAAAACGCAGCGTGGTAAGTGTTCATGATTCTTTATTAACCAAAACACTTGAACAAAATAACAAAGTGAAGAAACCGAAACAGTTCTGTAAGGTGCATAAACTTTACAGAAAACAACTACCCACAAAACACAGGTGGGAAAAAGGCTGTCTAAGTATGATTCCCAATCAGAGACAACGATAGACAGCTGTCTCTAATTGGGAACTACACATGGCCAAAAACAAAGAAATAGAAAACATAGAAATAACGAAACTAGAATGCCCACCCTAGTCACACCCTGGCCTAACCAAAATAGAGAATAAAAGCCTCTCTATGGCCAGGGCGTGACACCTAGTCTTTGTCATTACATCGTAAAGACGCCACTGTTCAGGCTTATCATCTGGATACAAAAAAAAATCACAAGAAAATGTTGTTTTCTTAAATGTTTCCATTCTAGGAACCTCCAACTTACCTTATTCCATCAGCACACGAGTTAGTAGGTTTACAGAACTCTATCCCATCAACCGGACCTGGCTTCACACCCTAATTAACAAGGATTTAAAGTTGCATAGGCTGAATACTTTTCAGGTGCATTTTTTTATGGATCTTGATAGACTCACAAGTGTTCTTGGCTCGTGCCAACGCTGTTCTGTGTCTGTGTATCTGTGAACTGGTGGTGCAGCAGGAATGTTTAGTTGAGAGTAGTGCGCTGTCTGGTAAAGAAGGGCCACCAGATGATTGCACATAGAACTTCCTGCAACACAGGAGCAGTGGCTTTGGACCACTATCACTGGTACGGAGTGTTTTAACACCATCTGTGAAGATAAGTGTGATGAAAGACTGAAGTGAGAATGAATAACAATAAACCTAGTAGGGTCTAGTCTTCTTAACTAGGGGCTCATTTAACTATACAGGAATACAATGTGTCTCAGTAACACAATTACCAAACACTGTATCAACAGATCTTTACCAAATAACCTGTTAAGTGGGCAATTCTAAATTGGGATTGGAACCCATCATTAATATCTATCTATTGATAAGATAAAACGGTGACACTGTCTCCAACACATTTTGACCATGATGACAGTGTCTCACAGGAGATGTTTATCAAGGTCCCTAGTAGCTTTCTATAACCTTTCCCTACTCATACTCTCATGCAGCCCTCACGGTGATCTCCCCTGTCAATATATCTTTGTTAGATACTGTGTAGAAGACATGTGTCACGTTCTGACCTTATTTCCTTTGTTATGTCTTTGTTTTAGTTTGGTCAGGGCGTGAGTTGGGGTGGGTAGTCTGTTCTTTTTTCTATGTTGTGTTTATGTGTTTGGCCTGGTATGGTTCTCCATCAGAGGCAGGTGTCGTTCGCTGTCTCTGATTGAGAATCATACTTAGGTAACCTTTTCCCACCTGTGTTTTGTGGGTGATTATTTTCGGTTTAGTGTTTTTCGTCACCTTACAGAACTGTTTCGGTTTTGTTTCATTCTCTTTGTTATTTTGCTGGCTGTGGTACCGTGTTGAGGAGAAAACTATGTGCTGAAATAGTCTGCCAGATATAATGGAACTTACAGTGCCTTGCGAAAGTATTCGGCCCCCTTGAACTTTGCGACCTTTTGCCACATTTCAGGCTTCAAACATAAAGATATAAAACTGTATTTTTTTGTGAAGAATCAACAACAAGTGGGACACAATCATGAAGTGGAACGACAGTTATTGGATATTTCAAACTTTTGTAACAAATCAAAAACTGAAAAATTGGGCGTGCAAAATTATTCAGCCCCCTTAAGTTAATACTTTGTAGCGCCACCTTTTGCTGCGATTACAGCTGTAAGTCGCTTGGGGTATGTCTCTATCAGTTTTGCACATCGAGAGACTGACATTTTTTCCCATTCCTCCTTGCAAAACAGCTCGAGCTCAGTGAGGTTGGATGGAGAGCATTTGTGAACAGCAGTTTTCAGTTCTTTCCACAGATTCTCGATTGGATTCAGGTCTGGACTTTGACTTGGCCATTCTAACACCTGGATATGTTTATTTTTGAACCATTCCATTGTAGATTTTGCTTTATGTTTTGGATCATTGTCTTGTTGGAAGACAAATCTCCGTCCCAGTCTCAGGTCTTTTGCAGACTCCATCAGGTTTTCTTCCAGAATGGTCCTGTATTTGGCTCCATCCATATTCCCATCAATTTTAACCATCTTCCCTGTCCCTGCTGAAGAAAAGCAGGCCCAAACCATGATGCTGCCACCACCATGTTTGACAGTGGGGATGGTGTGTTCAAGGTGATGAGCTGTGTTGCTTTTACGCCAAACATAACGTTTTGCATTGTTGCCAAAAAGTTCAATTTTGGTTTCATCTGACCAGAGTACCTGCTTCCACATGTTTGGTGTGTCTCCCAGGTGGCTTGTGGCAAACTTTAAACAACACTTTTTATGGATATCTTTAAGAAATGGCTTTCTTCTTGCCACTCTTCCATAAAGGCCAGATTTGTGCAATATACGACTGATTGTTGTCCTATGGACAGAGTCTCCCACCTCAGCTGTAGATCTCTGCAGTTCATCCAGAGTGATCATGGGCCTCTTGGCTGCATCTCTGATCAGTCTTTTCCTTGTATGAGCTGAAAGTTTAGAGGGACGGCCAGGTCTTGGTAGATTTGCAGTGGTCTGATACTCCTTCCATTTCAATATTATCGCTTGCACAGTGCTCCTTGGGATGTTTAAAGCTTGGGAAATCTTTTTGTATCCAAATCCGGCTTTAAACTTCTTCACAACAGTATCTCGGACCTGCCTGGTGTGTTCCTTGTTCTTCATGATGCTCTCTGCGCTTTTAACGGACCTCTGAGACTATCACAGTGCAGGTGCATTTATACGGAGACTTGATTACACACAGGTGGATTGTATTTATCATCATTAGTCATTTAGGTCAACATTGGATCATTCAGAGATCCTCACTGAACTTCTGGAGAGAGTTTGCTGCACTGAAAGTAAAGGGGCTGAATAATTTTGCACGCCCAATTTTTCAGTTTTTGATTTGTTAAAAAAGTTTGAAATATCCAATAAATGTCGTTCCACTTCATGATTGTGTCTCACTTGTTGTTGATTCTTCACAAAAAAATACAGTTTTATATCTTTATGTTTGAAGCCTGAAATGTGGCAAAAGGTCGCAAAGTTCAAGGGTGCCGAATACTTTCGCAAGGCACTGTAAGCTTCCTCTATAGAATAAACTTCCTCTATTGCTGCAGGGAATGATGATACCAAATGGATTGTGTGTTCCATACATCATTGTGCTGGTAAAGGCTATGTTTTCCAACCCTATAACATCACTTCTGTTATTCCGTTGTGACTAAATTGGGTCTCAAAGGAGGAACACAGTGTGGGTGTGAGAAGGAGTAACACTGTGTGAGGTTTAGAGTGAGTCTGTGAGACAGGACGTGTGTTTGTTGGTTTGACCATTGTACAGTGGGAGAATGTGAAGTTTGCCGGAAAGGTTTGGAGTGAGTGAGTGAGTGAGTGAGTGAGTGAGTGAGTGAGTGAGTGAGTGAGTGAGTGTGTGTGTGTGTGTGTGCTCGCAGGGAGGCAGCGGGCCAGAACAGAGCTCCTGTGACAGCTCCTCTATTCAGCCGCCACATCAAAGGAATATCAGCGACCTAATTAAATAAGCAGAGAGAGAGACTGTGAGAAAGGATGGGACAGACAGGGTTTGGATAGATGGAGAGATAGAAAGGGGTTGGAAGACAACAGAAAAGTGGGCAGTATAAGAAAGGAGCAAGCAAATCAATGAGTAGATGACAAGGAGAACAACATTCAAGCGTAGCTAAAGAAGCTACAGTGTGAAAGAGAATGATAGATTAGAACAGAGGGAAGGAGGGAGGCTATTGGAAAAGGGGGTAGGGTTGGAGGGAGGGAGTTAAAACCTTGGCCTTGGGCTATATCAGATGTGCTGGCTCAGATTTGGGGAGAGGTGGAGAGAGGGGCAAGAATGCTGTCGCAAGCAATTCATCCCTTAGAATATATTCCCTATTATAGATTTATAACATAGCAGGGCATAGGCATACACATACCTACACTGCTGTACTAAGGAGATCAATTGGTTTTCACTTCCCTCTTCTCCCCTGTAACTATTCCCCAGCTCGTTGCTGTAAATGAGAACGTGTTCTCAGTCAACTTACCTGGTAAAATAACGGATAAATAAATAAAAAATAAAATAAAAAAAGAGATATAGAGAGCGAGAGAGAGTGGGAGGGAGTCAGGGGAGAAAGAGAAAGACAGAGAGAGGGAGAGAGTGGGAGAGAGAAGTCTGGATAACCATTCACTCAAGCTATAGGCATGACAAGTAAAACCATTCTAGATGAGTGGACTCAGCATGCTGCTACAGTGAGTATCAATGACAGAATGAATCCTATCAGTCACACTCTCTTTAGGATCAACTCTTCATAGCCAGGGTCTAGTCTCGACCATTGTGAGTGGTAGAGCTAAACTAATGACATTTCTAGACTTAACACCCTTTAAGCTTAGGTGAACAGATTCAGCCAAACTAGTGGTTAATATTACGGTTCAGCAATGTGTGTGTGTGTGTGTGTGTGTGTGTGTGTGTTTTTATGCCTGTGTGTGTGTGTGCGTGCGTGCCTGGCTGCGTGTGCATGCACTTTATCCTTTTGCTGACCCCCTTAAATTCATTCCAGGACAGTCTGTAATGTGCCTTTAGCTGTGCTAGAGTTCAAGTGTACAGTACTAGGATCCATAGGGAACTGAGAGAGAACACAGTGAAAGTCTGCCAGGAAACAAACAGTAGAAAGTGATGGCAAAGCAAAGGGTTGGGGGGTTGAAACACCCACACACAAATCAACGCACGTAGACACACAAGCAAACATACACACTGACATTCCATCCTTCCCTCAGCCGTGTGTGTGTGTGTGTCTGTATCAGAGAGAGAGAGAGAGAGAGAGAGAGAGAGAGAGAGAGAGAGAGAGAGAGTTGGCAGCAGTCCCAATAAGCGCCCATATTCTCTCCCTCTGGCCAAACAGCAGAAAGAATGGAGATACACAGTTCCTATAGAACATCACCAAACAAGAACAGCATGGAGGTTTGTGTATTAGTACAGTACATGTGTGTGGCCTAGTGCATCTCAGAGAGAGTCCATGCTTCAGAGTATCTGTCCAGATGCTCGTGGCAGGGGGTGACCTCAGCTCTGCCAGTCAGACAGCCTGGCCCTGTGGCACAAACACACACACACACACACACACACTGAAACACACATATGCCAGTGAAGGGCACACAAATGTTCAAAACACACATGCACTAGCATGCCAAAGTCATATACTGACTAGAGGGCATTTCAACTTCCAAAACAGCTACTGAAGGAGGAGCTACACTTCACGGCCAAGAGTATGTGGACACCTGCTTGTCGAACATCTCATTCCAAAATCATGGGAATTAATATGGAGTTGGTCCCCCCTTTGCTGCTATAACAGCCTAAACTTTTCGGGGAAAGCTTTCCACTACATTTTGGAACATTGGTGCGAGGACTTGCTTCCAATCAGCCACATAAGCATTAGTGAGGTCGGGCACTGATGTTGGGCAATTAGGTCTGACAGTTTAAATTCATCCCACAGGTTTAGGATGGAGTTGAGGTCAGGGCTCTGTGCAGGCCAGTCAAGTTCTTCCACACCGATCTCGATAAACCATTTCTGTATGGACCTCGCTTCGTGCATGGGGGCATTCTGATGTTGAAACAGGAAAGGGCCTTCCCCAAACGCCACAAAGTTGGAAGTACAGAATCGTCTAGAATGTCATTGTATGCTGTAGCTTTAAGATGTCCCTTCACTGGACCAACCCAGACCATTATTCCTCCTCCACCAAACTTTACAGTTGGCACTATGCATTCGGGCAGATAGCGTTCTCTGGGCATCCCCAAACCCAGATTTGTCTGTCGGACTGCCAGATGGTGAAGCATGATTCATCACTCCAGAGAACGCATTTCCACTACTCCAGAGTCCAATGGTGACGAGCTTTACACCACTCCAGCCGACGCTTGGCATTGTGCATGGTGATCTTGAGCTTGAGTGCAGTTATTGTGCTGACCTTGCTTCCAGAGGCAGTTTGGAACTCGGTAGTGAGTGTTGCAACCGTGGACAGGCGTTTTTAATGCGCTTCAGCACTCGACAGTCCCGTTATGTGAGCTTGTGTGGCCTACCACTTCGCGGCTGAGCCGTTGTTGCTCCTAGACGTTTCCACTTCACAATAACAGCACTTACAGTTGACCAGGGCAACTCTAGCAGAGCAGAAAATGTAGGAACTGACTTGTTGGAAAGTTGGCATCAAATGACGGTGCCACGTTGAATGTCACTGAGCTCTTCAGTACGGGCCATTCTACTGCCAGTGTTTGTCTAAGGAGATTGCATGACTGTGTGCTCGATTGTATACATCAATCAGCAATGGATGTGGCTGAAATAGCCGAATCCACTAATTTGAATCGGTGTCCACATAGTGTATCTTCCTCTTCTCTGTCACATTTCCCCCTGAATCATTCCACTGCTTATTTTAAATCCAATGTATATTTCAACCGCTATAACTCAGCGTCTCCATTCTCAAGGCTGTAACATGGTAACACTGTACTACTTACTATATGATGATAGTGCTGTAAGTGTTGCCTGAAGAACTCAATGCATCTCCTCAGTTATGCTGCATAAAAACAATACTTCAAAGTGCAGTTGTTCTCATGTTCTGCATATAGAACATTCTGCATATAACTGTTACCCCAGGACGTATAAGAAAAACACATAGATCATGCACACACATGCGCACAGTGACATTAGCTTAGGTGGGGAAGTCATTTAAAGCCAATGTTGAGCCCTGTATATCACGTAAAACCTGTACCATCATCGCACATAATGAGATCAAAGATGCAACCTGTATATATCTTTTAACTAGGCAAGTCAGTTAAGAACAAATTCTTATTTACAATGAAGGCCTAGGAACAGTGGGTTAACTGCCTTATTCAGGGGCAGAGCGACAGATTTTTTCGATCTTGTCAGCTCAGGGATTTGATCTAGGAACGTTTCGGTTACTGGCCCAGCACTCTAACCACTAGGCTACCTGCCGTATATATTCTTTAATCTGTGTGTATGAGATAGAGGAGAGAGAGAGAAAGAGTCTGGGAGAGAAATGGAGAAAGAGTATTGCATGTGAAAAATGTATTAAGAGATAACCTAATATTGTGTAAGAATAATGCGTAAAAGAATTAGTGAGAGAAACAAAGAGAGAAAGAGGAGGTAGCTGTCGATGGTCATTTGCAGTCCTCCTTGTTAACCACTGACTGTACTGTTTAATGATGCCTGCTCTGTCCTTGGCTATCATTGAGGGACTGCTGGGGCCAATGATGTATATAAACCCTGGATTGCTGATGCTATGCATTGGCCATTGAGAGGCTTTGAAGCCACTGGTTGGCCATATTGGCACTCCCTAGTAGGAGCATTCCTCCATAGGAATGAATGGAATTCTACAGTATTTCACTTAAATGTATCTTATTTCGACATTTTCCCCCTAATTTCATAATTTCCAATTGGTAGGTACAGTCTTGTCCCATCGCTGCAACTCCTGAGCCATGCATCCTCCGAGACACAACCCCGCCAAGCCACACTGCCCTCTTAACTCAGAAGCCAGCTGCATCAATGTGTTAGAGGAAACACCGTACACCTGGCGACAGTGTCAGCGTGCATGCACCCGGCACGCCACAGGAGTCGCTAGAGCAAGATGGGACAAGGACATCCTGGCAGACCAAACCCTCCCCTAAACCGGACGATTCTGGGCCAATTGTGCATCGCCTCATGGGTCTCCTGGTCACAGCCGGCTGTGACACAGCCCAGTATCGAACCAGGATATGTAGTAAAGCAGCTAGTGCTTTAGACCGCTGTGCCACTCGGGAGGCCAACACTTAAACGTTTTAAGGACAAAATTACATGTATTTAAGTAATTTTGTTATTGTAGTGGGGTCAGAAACATTAGTCATCTCTAAAAATGATACTTTAAAGAAAATGTCTTTATATATATTTTTATTTTAGAAGTTTGCATGAAGCTGTGTGTAATATAATAAACGTGACATTTCTATAGCTTCCAAAATATTGTTTACAATGGTGAGGGCAGGGCGCTGTGGAGGTGAGGGCGCTGTGGAGGCGCGTGCCAAAATGGAGGCACAGTGGCTTCAACACAGCTCCCCCGATCAGTCCTCTAGTGTATTTATAAATAATTGGGCTGTCTACAGTACCACCATCCAGACTGGTGACTGCTGCTCTCAGCTGGACGTCTATGGACCACAACCAGTCACAACATCATCATGCCAAAGCCAGTGGAGGATAAGCAATCTACCTCCTCTTCAATCTCTCCAACTGAGAATTGTTATTCCATCCATCCATCCATCTGATTTTCAAGCTGGTCGTCACTTCATCTCTCTCTCTCTCGCTCTCTCTCTGTCTGTCTCTCACCCCTTTAACAATTTTCTCTCCATCCTCATTTTGATTTTCAACTTTCAAACTTTAAGCTGTCTAAAATGCCTCCACTAAAAGTACAACCAAGCATGAGGGTGATGTACTGTACTGAACATATGAGAGAACAGCAGCATTCACTTTTGATACCATTGATATTTTCATACATGGCTTGGCAAGAGTGGATCCAGAGCTGCAATTCAGCAATATGGATTATGAGGAAGAGTCCAGCACTTGGTTTTATTTTGAACGCTTAGCTTTGATACTGGTCAGTGCTGATCTAGGATCAGGTCCCCCCTTTTCATGTAACCTTACTCATTGTGATCGAAAAGGCTAAATGGATCCTAAATTATCACTCCAACACTTAATACATACAGCCTCTTGTATTCTGTACAGAAACAGAGTGACAGACTGATGGAAAAGTGTTTTCTCATACCATCACTTAGTGTATATTAATGGGTTTCTATGAGGGCCAGTGGCAAGACGCTGCTCCCGTTAATATATTAGTTACAGAGAGCTGCTGCTTATCGCTCTCTCTCCCTCTGCCTCTGCCTATCTCTCAATCTCCCTCACAGAATGCACAGAATACAAATAGCTGGACCCCTTCAGTATCAATGATATGTACATACTGCAGGCTGTGGTACTAGTAGAGGGTTTAAATGTTTAACAATGCTCCATACATCACACCAAGGGCATGTGGCCGGCGATTTATCAAAGGAGATTCATCTCGAAATCCCCATTCAGGAAATAAAGTAAAGGTGTTTATGGATAAATTAGTTAACACATAGGGTGCTGTTATCATATGACCAAGTACAATACAGTACAGTGATTGTATAGTCAGATAAAGAAGGGATATACTGTATGGGACAGGAGTTATTCTTGGCCCTAGTTACAGTACCCTAAAAGGGTTTTTCAGCTGTTACCATAGGAGAAGCCTTTGAAGAACCTTTTTGGATGCAGGTAGAACCATTTTGGTCCCAGGTTTCGGTCCTTTTTGTTTCAGGTAGAACACTTTTGGGCTCCATGTAGAACCTTTTCCACAGAGGATTCTACATGGAACCCGAAAGGGTTCTACCTGGAACCAAAAAGGGTTATCCTATGGGGACAACTAAAGAACCCTCTTGGAATCTAAGAGTGTATATGGTATTGGACATTGTTGGTTGACTCCATTGTCTTCTATTAGGCATTCCAATTTCATTGGATTGTGTTATCTTTAGCCAAGCATTGAAAACCCAGTACAGTTCTCCCTTTGGAATATACAGTATCTTATTCAGACGTTGAAATAACAACATGACATCTATCATGACAGAGAGCACCGTGTAATTACCATGTCACAGGAATAGCACCGTCTTGGTTGTCACAAACATTGAATCTTCACTTTAAACGAAAGCTTGTCATTATGTTTTATCACATCACATTAGGATAGTGGAGGATGTCTGTCATCTAGAAACTTATGGTTTTAAAGTGTAATGAGTTACAGCTCAAAAGATACAAGCCACCCTTTAAGACCCATAGTGACAGCGGTGTGTGGTATTGTTGGGACAGTGTATTGCACTCTGCTTATAAGTTGTAATACACTCAGGAGCACAATAGCATCAAACCACCAAAACCCCAGTGAGATCCTCTTACAGTATCCCTCCCAGATAGAGGAGTAAGGTATGGTGTGGTAACATCTGTTTTGGATTTTAACACCCACACATAAACATGGTTAAAACTAGTGCTCAAGTGCTGTGAAGAAATGTATTGCTGAATTGAATCCATCTCTCACAGTCAAAGACTAATTTATAGACAATATTAACGAGTGGGGGAGAATATTTCAATATTATATGGCTGCCTTGAATGTAATACAATTCCTCTCTTAAAAGAAGGGAAGGCTTAACGTAGCATGTAATAAAATAGCCATTAATTAAAGCAATGATAGGGAATGAAATGTCAACAGATACCAACCCATTTTCTACAGCTAGCCTAACACTACACACCCTTCATTAGATAAATCACTACACTACAAGCCATGTCCCTTCAGCTTCCATTAGGCTGCAAGCCAGCCAGCCATCATGGATCAATACCTTTGACTAGCAATTACCTCTCCATCCATCAGAGAGCGCTTTCAGTGTGAGTCCCAAATGGCACCCTATTCCTACATAATGCACTAGGGTGCAGTCCCAAATGGCTTCCGATTCTCTATAAAGTGCACTACCTTTGGCCAGGGCCCATGGGGCTCTGGTCAAAATGACTATAGGGAATAGGATAAAGTAGTGTACTATACAGGGAATAGGGTAAAGTTGTACACAATATAGGGAATAGGGTAAAGTAGTTTACTATACAGGGAATTTGATAAAGTAGTGTACTATACAGGGAATATGATAAAGTAGTGTACTATACAGGGAATATGATAAAGTAGTTTACTATACAGAGAATAGGATAAAGTAGTGTACTATACAGGGAATAGGATAAAGTAGTTTACTATACAGAGAATAGGATAAAGTAGTGTACTATACATGGAATAGGATAAAGTAGTGTACTATACAGGGAATAGGATAAAGTAGTGTACTATACAGGGAATAGGATAAAGTAGTGTACTATACAGGGAATAGGATAAAGTAGTGTACTATACAGGGAATAGGATAAAGTAGTGTACCATACATGAAATATATAATATAGATTATATATATATACAATCCTGAGGATCTCCTCATGGACACACAGTATAGAGAGAGTAAATTCTCATAGAGAACAAAGCGATTTCTTCCACCTCACAGATCTTGAAGTACAAACAAATTTCATGTTCTGGAGAAAGTATCAAAGATCGGTGAAGAATCCAGCTATGAACTGGTCCGTTTGTTACAACTTGGGGAAGCTCATGGGAGACGGTGTGGCCACATTACCATAATGCTGGTTATATAATAGCCTCAGATATGAGGTTTACATCTAATTGTTGATTAAGATGAATGAGTGAACTAATTCAGAGGACCGCCCCAAGCACAAGCTCTTCAACAAAATTGTCTTCTACAGGAACAAAATCATATGCTACAGGAACAACTCAATTTAGCCAAAACTAAATTTTATGATGTCCACGCCAAACTAGATAAATCTGAAGAGTTATCTACAAACAGGAGCGCTCAACTTGATAACATGCATGCAGTTTTGTTGAACGTTACTCAAAGTAACACGATTCTACTCAAAATGCTGCAGACCAAAGACGATCAGTTAATGAACACGATGACAAAGTTGGATGACAAATCAGCAGAACTCATTGAAGTCGCTGACCAAATTAATGATGAGAGAACTCAGGTGATGAAGATGGAAATATTGATTTCTAAGCAAGCGGAGGAAATCTCATCACTGAATCTCAGTAATATTGTGCCTCTTAGCCAACAACAACAACAAGGCTTGGCTTCTCCTCTTGGCCTTTCGGCCCCAATCTCTCCACAGGATGAAGCCAACCCTCTCCGCCCGCTTGACGCGGAATACCTTGACAAACTCATCAAGAATTTCCCCACCTTTGACCCCGTTCCAGGTCAGCCAAACGATACTGAGACGTTCCTAGCTGACAAAGAGGACGCGTTGGATGGCTACCCGAACGCTACGGGTTCTGACAGGGTTTACCTGTTGAAGCGAATGTCGAATAGACACGTGACAACAGAAACACGTGCTAAACAACTACGCTAAACTAGCCACAGCTTTGAAATTAGAATTCAGTGGTTCTGCGACTCGCAAACACGATAGCTCACTAGCTAACACCGTCAAACAAACTCGGAACGAACACCCACAAGCTTACTATCATAGGCTTTGTTCAGCTTATTTTGGCCTACTCACTGAAACAGGCATGGAAGACCTGTTACCTTTTAAACAAATGTTCCTGTCGAACATGTATCCTACAACTCAGAGAGTTTGCAAGCACAGATTTTGAAGCATCAAAAGTTCACAACGCTAAGAGCCCTGACAACTCGGTTTTGAAGTTTGACCAGGAGCACTCACTCCAGTCAGAGGGTGCATTATCAGTTATTGGAGCGTTGAGAGATGACGCACAACAGCAGTTTCTACCACGAAACCATGATTCCAATAACCTCCGCAGTCGAAATAACTGTAAAGTACGTCGCCATCCACATGACTACCGCTACAATCGACCTGTTCGCTACATTCCTGCACCCAACCCACACAAAGTGTCAGAGCACAAGGGTAACAAAGGGTTGAAGGACGATCAAAACATAGACCAATGTTCTCCAGAAGTTCCACTACGGGAAGAACAAAAGCGAGAACAATTTGAGAAAAGGGTAAAAGATAAGTCACAAGGACTAGACGAGGAATTACCGGACACCAGATCCACAGGAATTAACACCCATAGCAAGGACGTTAAAATTCAAATTTCTCCTGCTCTCATTCAAGACCCTATCCAGGGCCTGCTTGATCAAGAAACAAGCCCCCGGGCTTTGTCTATAGACTCTGATACAAAGGTTGCGAAGAAAAAGGTCAAACACTTCGTTAAAGCCACGCCCACTCAATATCGGAAAAATCAATCTGCTTCCACCTTGAACAGAAATGGCACATCACGTCGTTGCGAACAACCACTCCACTTTGTGGGGAATATGTCCACTAACCACAAATCTAAACGGCCATACCTGGAAACAGTCCTGGAGGACTGCTTAACTTGTCATGCGCTAATTGATTCGGGTGCGACAATATCACTCATCTCTCAAACATTGTTTGATGATCTCAAAATGTCTTTGAAGCCAACTAAACGTTGGTTAAAATTGGAACGATGCGACACTACACTTCGAGGGGTCACTCAGACTACCTCGTCACATTGAGAGTCATGCTGAAACTACATTTCAAGGACGTATCGCTCGTTCACCCTGTGTATGTTACCAGCCTCGAAACTGTAACCCTGCTACTTGGAGCAGACTTGATGGATCGGTTACTCCCATTGATGGATTGGAAAACCAACCAGGTATGGTCACAGGCCACCGTGCCTCCTCCACTGACCACACTGTCTTTCCCTAACGCTAGCTGCAACGCAGTCATTCACGAGGGGTATCTGTCGAAAGCACCCCTTGGGAAAAAGATGTTTAAAAACCTCTTGGGGCAGAATCCGATCCAAGGAGATATTACGATATCTCAACACATTCCATCAGCCATCCTGATTGACCATTCTTTTCATGATTTCGAGCCAGCTGTCTCTGTGAATAAGCATCTTCCCTCCTCCTTGCAGTCATGCAATACGGTAGTTGAGATGAAATCCTCTTGCCCTTCGGACACTTCCGCAAGCACTGCGGCCATATCAACAAGAAAAACAATGATGCGCAGAGTATACTCTGCTTCCGATGATACACCTTCCGCTTTGTTGGGGACTGTCACCCCTTACAATGACACTAATGGCATCAGTCCAGCAACTGACCCGATGACTCCCGCTGGTGAAACACTTTGCGATATCACAGACCGATATCCTCGTCTCAGTTCGCAGGTACTGAAGAGGTTGCCACATGCGGACGCGGTGGTGACTGATATGCCTCTACAGCCACTGAGCGTTTTGAAGCACAAACACCAGGAGATTTGGTTGAAATGTTACAGCCATTCTCATAACAACGCGGCCACTGACAACTCGTACATAGGGTCCGACCTTTTTGTTTGCGCCTCGGACACCCACTTGGGGGGTCCCAAGACACAGAGGGGGGGAATAGTATCCCAGACCCATGATGAGCCTCATCGAGGCCGGTGGGGGGGAGTAGAAAACCCCATAGAAAATCTTTGGAGGGAGTTGAAAGTCCGTGTTGCCCAGCAACAGCCCCAAACATCACTGCTCCATAGGATATCTGCATTGAGGAATGGGCCAAAATACCAGCAACAGTGTTTGAAAACCTTGTGAAGACTTACAGAAAATGTTTGACCTCTGTCATTGCCAACAAAGGGTATATAACAAAGTATTGAGATAAACTTTTGTTATTGACCAAATACTTATTTTCCACCATAATTTGCAAATAAATTCATTAAAAATCCTACAATGTGATTTTCTGAAAAAAAAAATCTCATTTTGTCTGTCATAGTTGAAGTGTACCTATGATGTAAATTACAGGCCTCTCTCATCTTTTTAAGTGGGAGAACTTGCACAATTGGTGGCTGACTAAATACTTTTTTGCCCCACTGTATATAGAATACAGTCCAATTAGATGATTTTTGTGTGAGAACTATATTTTGTATATCTTTTGTTTATGCTTTCATTCCTTTTCGGTTCAGTTCCTGTGACACTTAGGAAGTGATAGAGCCATAAACAAAGTCCCCATACAACCATCACCGCTCATTGGGGAATGAATGTAATTATATATATTTCATGAGTGTGTGTACGTTGTTAACATCTGCCTAAGTTACTGCCCAGATCTTCCAGTCTGGACGACGACCAGACTACGGGTCCGGAACGGCGACCCCAAATCCGGACACCCACGGCCCATCCTTGTGGCGGCATGCCCCGCTGTCAAGGAGCCTACCAAGGTAAACCACCAGAGGGGGGTTGGCGCAGCGGCGATCACCAACCAGGACATCCCCTGGCCCTCCCTGGCCCTCCAGGGAACCTACCAAGGTACATCACTAGAAGGGACCGCAACGGCGATCACCAACCGGCCATCAACTGCCATCCTTGTGGTGGACTGCTCTGCTTTCAGAGAAGCCTACCAAGTTCAATCACCAGAGGGGACTGCAACGATGATCTACAAACAGGACACCATGTGTTCATGATTTTATGTTGATTTGTAACTTGCAGGACAAACAAGATCCAAACCACCAGGGGGGTATGTCATGACGTTGGCCTCTTTGGGTATAGCAAGCCCCATCCCCCTCTCCCTGCCTCCCCCTTGCCTCCTTCAACTAGGTTGCTGTGGTCAGAGAGACGTCGTAAATTCCTCAGGATCTCCTCATGGACACACAGTATAGAGAGAGTACATTTTCATAGAGAACAAAGCAATTCCTTCCACCTCACAGAACTTGAGGTACGAACAAATTTCATGTTCCGGAGAAAGTATAAAAGATCGGTGAAGAATCCAGCTTGGGGAAGCTCATGGGAGACGGTGTGGCCACATTACCATAACGCTGTTTATATAATAGCCTCAGATATGAGGTTTATATCTAATTGTTGTATGAGATGAATGAGTTAGTATGATACTGTTTGTATAATTGTGTAATATGATTTTGGACTGTTTAATGAAGAAAAATACAATTCCCATTTGATTTGAACTAAATCAGAGGACCGCCCCTGAGCCCAGTTAGGGTCAGGCCTCCTGGGACAGCCCTTTTTCTTCATCCGGGTTTTCCACAACCCACTCGGGTTTTCGATCAGGAGACCGAGCTTACCTCAATTACGAGATGGCTAAAGGTTGCAGACCATGTTTTTCTCCATTAGGAGGACAAAGGTTGTCAACCATTGTTGAATCTTTTAACCATACCACATGGTTAAACTCTTAGACTATCGATACCGACAGAATAAGAACAATTCTTTGATATGAATTACTAGTCTGCAGCTAGGAATTCGCTATCATTGAACGCGAAGAACGACATCCGCCGAAACATCCATCCAATAACGAAACGAATGGATGTCACTCTGAACTATCCACTATAACCACGACAGAGAGAGAGAGGGAGAGAGACAGACAATTCTACAAAATAAATGAACTTTTCACCAGTGATCAAGACGACACACTGAGCGTAAAAATATATATTGATTGCAATTATTCCCGAATGAGTGAGCGTTCATGTGCAAAGGATTAGCATTTCAATTGTTATAATTATCACTTTGTAGTGACTTCTTAGTCGACCCCCACTTCCCCTTTTGTCTAACAAGCCGCCATGCCGGTTTAGCCCACTAGGGCACATTCTCATTTCATGTAACCACATTTACCTTGTTTGTTTGTTTGTTTATGCATTTCTGTGAATTACTTAGTTAGTAATAAATCAATTATTTAAGACAATTGATGTATAGTAGCCTGGGTTTCACTGTTTGTTTGTGGGTGTTTGTTTCCGTGTCTGTGTTGTTCACCACACGGTACTGTTTTGGGTTTCGTTCGTTCCACGTTTATTGTTTTTTGTATTCAGTTGTTCATGTGTAGTATTTCTTATTAAAAGAACCATGGACACTTACCACGCCGCATATTGGTCATCCGATCCTTCTCGCCTCTCCTCTTCGGAAGAAGAGGAGGAAATCCCTTACAATAACCAACAATTTACGACGTTTGGAATGAGACTAACGTGAGGTAAATAATTAATTAATTCGAAGACTAATTGATCAGATAAAATATCTGAAAAGTTATTTTAGGAAATGATAACTTTGTAATCTTAATATTTCTCCTTGGTTCCCCTGACTTCCTAGTAATTACGGTTACATGATTAATCAGTCTAATCGCGTAATAACTAATTACAGAGAATCTTTGATAAAAACTATCAGTCTTCAGTTAATGATAGTAAAGACACGACAACAGGGAATAGGATAAAGTAGTGTACTAAACAGGGAATATGGAGATCACCACATCCCAGATGCATGCTGATCATCAGTAGTTGTGGGCTGGGATAGCAATGTGAGTGATGTGGTATGTGTGGGCTGTGATAGCAGGGTGAGTGGTGTGGTATGTGTGGGCTGTGATAGCAGGGTGAGTGATGTGGTATGTGTAGGCTGTGATAGCAGGGTGACTGGTGTAGGCCGTGATAGCAGGGTGAGTGGCGTGGGCTGTGATAGCAGGGTGAGTGGTGTGGGCTGTGATAGCAGGGTAAGTGGTGTGGGCTGTGATAGCAGGGTGAGTGGTGTGGGCTGTGATAGCAGGGTGAGTGGTGTGGGCTGTGATAGCAGGGTGAGTGGTGTGGGCTGTGATAGCAGGGTGAGTGGTGTGGGCTGTGATAGCAGGGTGAGTGGTGTGGGCTGTGATAGCAGGGTGAGTAATGTGTGCTGCTAGTCAGTCTGGGTTGTTGTGACTATGGTGTCATTATATAGGATGGCAGAAATGCTACAGTATCTTTCCAACTGATATGTGTGGGTCTATGTGAAATCAGTCAATCAGGCTCTCGTAATGATGATCATTTGAATCATTCAGAATATTTGTAACAAGCTAAGGCAATGACTGGTAATGCATATGGTGTAACGGTTTTCTTGGTGAGAAGGAGAGTCGGACCAAAATGCGGCGTGTAGATTGCGATCCATGTTTATTAAACAAACGTAAAACACGAATCAAAATACAAACACTACAAAATAATAAACGTAATGAAAACCGAAACAGCCTAAACTGGTGCAAACTGACACTAAGGACACTAAGGACACTAAGGACACTAAGGACAATCACCCACGACAAACTCAAAGAATATGGCTGCCTAAATATGGTTCCCAATCAGAGACAACGATAAACACCTGCCTCTGATTGAGAACCACTTCAGACAGCCATAGACTTAGCTAGAACACCCCACTAGCTACAATCCCCATAAATACACACCACATACAAAAACCCATGCCACACCCTGGCCTGACCAAATAAATAAAGATAAACACAAAATACTTTGACCAGGGTGTGACAGAACCCCCCCCCTAAGGTGCGGACTCCCGAACGCACCTCAAAACAATAGGGAGGGTCCGGGTGGGCGTCTGTCCATGGTGGCGGCTCCGGCGCGGGACGTGGACCCCACTCAATCAATGTCTTAGTCCCTTCTCCTCGCGTCCCTGGATAGTCCACCCTCGCCGCCGACCATGGCCTAGTAGTCCTCACCCAGAACCCCACTGGACTGAGGAGCAGATCGGGACTGAGGGGCAGCTCGGGACTGAGGCAGCTCGGGACTGAGGGGAAGCTCAGGAGTGAGAGGAAGCTCAGGAGTGAGAGGAAGCTCAGGCAGGTTGATGAATCTACCTGGCTGGCTGGTGGTTTCGGCAGATCCTGGCTGACTGGCAGATCTGGAAGAGTCTGGTCGACTGGCAGATCTGGAAGAGTCTGGTCGACTGGCAGATCTGGAAGAGTCTGGTCGACTGGCAGATCTGGAAGAGTCTGGTCGACTGGCAGATCTGGAAGAGTCTGGTCGACTGGCAGATCTGGAAGAGTCTGGTCGACTGGCAGATCTGGAAGAGTCTGGTCGACTGGCAGATCTGGAAGAGTCTGGTCGACTGGCAGATCTGGAAGAGTCTGGTCGACTGGCAGATCTGGAAGAGTCTGGTCGACTGGCAGCTCTGGCTGCTCCATGCTGACTGGCTGCTCCATGATGACTGGTAGCTCTGGCTGCTCCATGCTGACTGGCTGCTCCATGCTGACTGGCAGCTCTGGCTGCTCCATGCTGACTGGCTGCTCCATGCTGACTGGCAGCTCTGGCTGCTCCATGCTGACTGGCTGCTCTGGCTGCTCCATGCTGACTGGCTGCTCTGGCTGCTCCATGCTGACTGGCTGCTCCATGCTGACTGGCTGCTCCATGCTGACTGGCGGCCCTGGCTGCTCCATGCTGACTGGCGGCCCTGGCTGCTCCATGCTGACTGGCGGCCCTGGCTGCTCCATGCTGACTGGCGGCCCTGGCTGCTCCATGCTAACTGGCAGCTCTGGCGGCTCCTTGCAGACTGGCAGCTCTGGCGGCTCCTTGCAGACTGGCAGCTTTGGCGGCATCCTGCAGACAGGCAGCTCTGGCGGCTCCTTGCAGACTGGCAGCTCCATGCAGACTGGCAGCTCCATGCAGACTGGCAGCTCCATGCAGACTGGCAGCTCCTTGCAGACTGGCAGCTCCTTGCTAACTGGCAGCTCCTTGCTAACTGGCAGCTCTAAGCTAACTGGCAGCTCTATGCTAACTGGCAGCTCTATGCTAACTGGCAGCTCTATGCTAACTGGCAGCTCTATGCTAACTGGCAGTTCTGAACAGGCGGGAGACTCCGGCAGCGCTGTAGAGAAGGAAGGCTCTAACAGCGCTAAACAGGCGGGAGACTCCGACAGCGCTGGAGAGGAGGAGGGCTCCGACAGCGCTGGACAGGCGAGGCGCACTGTAGGCCTGATGCGTGGTGCTGGCACTGGTGGTACTGGGCCGAGGACACGCACAGGAAGCCTGGTGCGGGGAGCTGCTACCGGAGGGCTGGGGTGTGGAGGTGGCACAGGATGGGTTAGACCGTGAAGGCGTACTGGAGATCTTGAGAGCGGTGCTGGCACAGGACGTGCAAGGCTAGGGAGGTGCACAGGAGGCCTGGTACGTGAGACTGGCACCATCTTCACCAGCCGACTAACACGCACCTCAGGACGAGTATGGAGCGCTGACCCAGGTGCCATCAAATCCCCGACACGCTCCGTCGGGCGAATTCCATGTTTAAAACACCAACACAGCAACTCCCTCATTTCTCTCTCCTCCAATTTCCCCATTAACTCCTTCACAGTCTCTGTTTCGCTCACCTCCAACACCGGCTCTGGTTCTGGTCTCCTCCTTGGCTCCTCACGATAAACAGGGAGAGTTGGCTCAGGTCTGGCTCCTGACTCTGCCACACTCTCCCTGAGCCCCCCCCCAAGAAATTTTTGGGGCTGACTATGGGGCCTCCGTCCGCGCCGCCTTGCTTGCTTCGCAAACTCCATTCTCCTATATCCTTCCGCGCACTGCTCCATCGAATCCCAGGCGGGCTCCGGCACTCTCCCTGGGTCGACCGCCCACCTGTCTATCTCCTCCCAAGAAGTATAGTCCATACTGTACTCCACTTTGGGCTGTTCTTGCCTGTTGACACGCTGCTTGGTCCCTTTGTGGTGGGTGATTCTGTAACGGTTTTCTTGGTGAGAAGGAGAGTCGGACCAAAATGCGGCGTGTAGATTGCGATCCATGTTTATTAAACAAACGTAAAACACGAATCAAAATACAAACACTACAAAATAATAAACGTAATGAAAACCGAAACAGCCTAAACTGGTGCAAACTGACACTAAGGACACTAAGGACACTAAGGACAATCACCCACGACAAACTCAAAGAATATGGCTGCCTAAATATGGTTCCCAATCAGAGACAACGATAAACACCTGCCTCTGATTGAGAACCACTTCAGACAGCCATAGACTTAGCTAGAACACCCCACTAGCTACAATCCCCATAAATACACACCACATACAAAAACCCATGCCACACCCTGGCCTGACCAAATAAATAAAGATAAACACAAAATACTTTGACCAGGGTGTGACATATGGTTACAGTGACTTAACATCAACCTCTTTAAAGATCTCTAACCATCTATACGTAGACAGAAGAAGACCATTGCTTGAGTTATTCCATTGACTGCACAATTCTGAAGAACTATGGATCCCTAAAAGCTATTATCATTGAGATGAATAATAGGATCTCTATGGCTATTATGACAAGCCATAAGTCTGCAGCACAGTATTCTCAATACGGTTCCATCTCCGCACGCTTCCTTCACTCATCTAGATGAGTGTTTCGCACAGTATGCTCCAGCAGTGCCCACACAGTAAATATCCCTTCTCTCTCTCTCCCTTTTCTCTGTATTTCTCTCTCTGTGTCTCTCTCTCTCTATTTCTACTGCTCCCTCTCCATATCGCTTTATTTATCTTCTCCCTCTGTCTCTCTCTCTTTCTGTCTTCTTAAATTCGAGCATGAAATGACTGCAGTGGCTGACAGTGTATAGTCCTCCCTTGAATGCTAACATGGATAGAGGGATGAGAAAAAGAGAGAAATGAGAGAGAGGAAAATGGTGAGAGAGAAAGCACCCTGCAAGGAGAGTGAGAGACATAGAGAGAGAGCGAGACCAACCAACCGATTTAGAGAGTGAGTGTAAGCACACGAGAGAGATGGTGCAAGAGAATGAAAGAACAGAGAGTGGGGGGGGGGGGGGGGGGGGGGCGAGATAACACAGTTAATTTCAGAGCTGGTTTTGGGAGCTCCCTCATACACTGTTCTGCTCTGATGTTGAATCACGAAGCTTGCCTGGTGCTCCGGGAACGGAGAGATAAGATGCAAAGTTATGAAAAGATTTCAACAAAATTAAGAGAATAGAGAGACTAGATAAATTTGACAGGGACAGGAGATTAAGGTGAGTAAACCCTGGTGAATTGCCTGGCCTGTCGGCACCAGAACAAGAAAAGTTAACTAACATGTCTCTTAAACTTCTCTATGAACCAACACAATGAAAGTAGCCTACAGTATAAGTCTGGGGTAACTCATTGTTTGTGACAGAATCTTGCAGTACAGACTACATTGAAGATTACGAGCCGCCATTTTGAGTCAATAGTCACTGTTTTAGTGAGCCTACAGCCACCCAGGGTTGGGGAGTAACGGATAACAAAAAAAAACTAACTGTAGTTACGTTACCAGCAAAAATATTGTAATCAGATTACAGATACTTTTGAAAAACTAGATGATTACTTCTAGGACTACTATTAAATTCAGAGAGGATGCTTGCGAAACCTTTTTTGACACCTTTCTGCTTCCTCAATAACATTCAAATCAGCATTGAAAAAAGGTTTAGTTTGTTCCGCCTGAGCGAGTCTGATCACAAATCCAGAGACCCCTATGATGACACACCAAATGCATTTGATGGATCGCGGGAAAATAGCAGGAATAGGCTTTTGAAGGCTACAGTCCAAGCTATGTCTATCAATGGTGCGACTGCTGTCGGCATCCAAAGATCAGCGAACTTGAATAAACGCTTGGAGGTAAGGACAACAACAGTGGTGTACCCTACAGGCGATACAGATTTTTTTTAATGGAAATTTAGGCTACATAGCGCATTGATGTGAATCACCCTACTGCTCTCTCATTTATTTGCACTTCTGGTTGTTGTGGATGGCTGTTCATGAATGTATATGTGCATTTTAACCCAATAAAAGGTTGAATTTAAGAAGTTTAAGCTGCCTATGTGTGTTCATTACGGAAACCGTTTACCGCTTGAAAACCAAACATAAAGCAAAAAGAGTTTCTATTGAACAAATTCAGGTAGGTCCCTCTCCATTTTGTTCCGTTTCCTTCTGAAACGTTTTGCAACAGGATCGGAGTAATGAATACGCCCCCAGTGGACAGCCAGTGAAAAATGCTATTTTGTAACAGCTGCATGGTGCGGTTCCCTGCCTATGGAATAAATGTTTGTGCTCAATACTGTCAAAATGGAATTTAATTTAAGAAGACAACGAGTGGGGCTTTTATTTTCTTCATGGACAATTTTTCAATAGTGCTCAAAGCATGCCGTTCCAAGAGCAACATTTCTTTGTCAACTTCTTTTTGACATTAAAATCAAAAACAACAGATTAAGCTGATTAGTCCTTAGTTTCTGGGTTGTGCTCAGGTAAAACAATTTGGCTAATCTAGATTTCCAAGTCCCTTTCCTGAAGATCAAGGGGTATTACATTAATTGGAATGACTGAATCTGACAGACTCTTTTTTTTAATTGAAAAGATATAGATGATTTTTCTTCCATACTGATCTCGACTAACCATGTCTGTATGGATCTCGCTTTGTGCACGGGGCTATTGTCATGCGGAAACAGGAAAGGGCCTTTCCCAAACTATTGCCACGAAGTTGGAAGCACAGAATCGTCTAGAATGTCATTATATGCTGTAGCGTTAAGATTTCCCTTCATTGGAACTAAGGGCCCTAGACCGAACCATGAAGAAGACCGAACCCAGACCGAACCCAGACTATTATTCCTGCTCCACCAAACTTTACTGTTGGCACTATGCCTTCGGGCAGGTAGCGTCTTCCGGGCATCCGCCAAACCCAGATTCGTCCGTCGGACTCCAGAGAACACGTTTCCACTGCTCCAGAGTCCAATGGCGGCGAGCTTTACACCAATCCAGTCGACGCTTGGCATTGCGCAAGGTGAACTTAGGCTTGTGTGCGGCTGCTCGGCCATGGAAACTAATTTCATGAAGCTCCCGACAAACATTGAAAGTCACTGAGCTCTTCAGTAAGACCATTCTACTGCCAATGTTTGTCTATGGAGTGTGGCTGTGTGCTCGATTTTGGCTGTGTGCTCGATTTTATACACCTGTCAGCAACAGGTGTGGCTGAAATAGCCAAATCCACTAATTTGAAGGGGTGTCCACATATGTTTGTGTATATATAGCGTATGTGAACTCTAACGTTGATTTATCCTGCAATAGATGTCATTCAAATGGTAATATACATTTTTGTCTTCTAATGCCTCTTAAGCAGGTTGACGTTTATTGGGATTCGTTTTGTCCTTGAGGCAGAACTGAGCAATTTCTGATGTAATCATGTATGAAAACATAAATTAGCTTTTTGGTCTTATTTAAGGTTAGAGTTAGGCATTTGGGTTAGCAGTGTGGTTAAGGTTAGGGTTTGGTTAGGATTATCCAAAATTAAATCTAGAATCGCCTTCCTATTTTGCAACAAAGCCTCCTTCACTCACGCCGCCAAACATACCCTCGTAAAACTGACTATCCTACCGATCCTCGACTTTGGCAATTTACAAAACAGCTTCCAATACTCTACTCAGCAAACTGGACGCAGTCTATCACAGTGCCATCCGTTTTGTCACCAAAGCCCCTTATACCACCCACCACTGCGACCTGTATGCTCTAGTCGGCTGGCCCTCGCTACATATTCGTCGCCAGACCCACTGGCTCCAGGTCATCTATAAGTCTATGCTAGGTAAAGCTCCGCCTTATCTCAGCTCACTGGTCACGATAACAACACCCACCCGTAGCACGCGCTCCAGCAAGTAGATCTCACTGGTCATCCCCAAAGCCAACACCTCCTTTGGCCGCCTTTCCTTCCAGTTCTCTGCTGCCAATGACTGGAACGAATTGCAAAAATCGCTGAAACTGGAGACTTATATTTCCCTCACTAACTTTAAACATCAGCTATCTGAGCAGCTAAATGATCGCTGCAGCTGTACATAGCTCATCCGTAAATAGCTCACCCAATCTACCTACCTCATCCCCGTATTGTTTTTATTTACTTTTCTGCTCTTTTGCACACCAGTATTTCTACTTGCACATCATCTGCTCATCATCTGCTCATCTGTCACTCCAGTGTTAATTTGCTCAATTGTAATTACTCCGCTACTATGGCCTATTTATTGCCTTACCTCCTCATGCCATTTCCACACACTGTATATAGACTTTCTTTTTTTCTATTGTGTTATTGACTGTACGCTTGTTTATTCCATGTGTAACTCTGTGTTTGTGTCGCACTGCTTTGCTTTATCTTGGCCAGGTCACAGTTGTAAATGAGAACTTGTTCTCAACTGGCCTACCTGGTTAAATAAAGGTGAAATATAAAAAGGTTTCAAATCAGATGTTATTACTTTGTGGCTGTGCCAGCTACTAACCTTCGCCTCTTAATGGGAGAGTTCCATGCTAATCTTCTAGCATGATAATTCCAAAATGGAGTTCATTGCTAATCTGTTAGCATGCTAACTGCACTGGTGGAATGTCAGTGTAATCCATGCAGTTCTAAGGACAAGCGCCTTAAGGCAGAGAGGGATATCTCAGCTCAGTCAGTACCAGTAAGAGGTTTGTAGAGGGGGTTCTTTTGGGAGGACTGAAGTGGGTCTCTGGGGGATGTAAGTCTCCAGTTTGTTCATGTTTTAAGAACCAATCATGATTGATCTACCCTCAGAACACAGTTGACTCCTTAAAACACCAACAAGCTTGATCCCTACTCCCTATGCTTCAGTAGAAGTTTGCAGTTCCTTGAACTTTGTTCACTTTATTAGCCATTTTCATTAATTAGTTTGGCTTATTTTGAGCTATTGAATACAGACAATGACATTTTCAATCCTACTGACTCGGATGACACGGAATGACCAGACACATAGAGCTACATCATAAACTATGACGTCTAATAGTGTAGAAATGTCTGATATGCGATGCTACGTGGGTACAATACGCAACGTTGTACTAGCTCCTATATACCAGTGGCAGTTTTAAACTTCAACAGGAGTGGTGGTAGACATGACTCTGTTGTTGTTACCCTGCTAGTGCCACTGTGTAGGGGATCCCACTCTTTTGCTCTGAGTGGGATCCCACTCTTTTGCTCCCACTCTTTGCTCTGACCTGATTCTGTAAACCAGGCTTGTCAATTACAGGAGCCGGTTTTCCTTCGGATCTGCTATCTCTCTACCCCTACCTCCCTGGTGCTGCACATCTAGACCAAGCTCTCATCACACACACACACTCACACTCACACACAGTCTTTATCGCTCTCTCCTCCCCTGCAATGCTCAGCGCACCAGCTTCATCTGTCTCTGTTACCTGCCAAAACTAATTCCCCCAGCCTTCCCCCTCTGTGTGTGTGTGTGTGTCTATGTGCACTCGCTCAGCACATTATCCATTTGAGTGAACAGGCAAATAAATCCTGTGTACCTCCTCTTACACTAATGAGGCAGATCACACACTTCTCCTCCTCATCTCTCTCTCTTTGTTTCTCTCTCTCACCTCCTAGAGGCTGCACTGGAGCACAGAGATTCTGAGATTCCTCTGTCTCCTCACAATGGCAACCAAGTTTTCTCTCCACAAACCTCTTGTCCAGAGAGCTCAGCTGGAACACTGGATAACAACCCCACTGTCCCAGAAAACTACACTCTCCCACCCAAACTAACCCCCAAAACATCAGTACAAAAACAATCTTGATCCTAAAGAGAAAAGCTATTCACAATGTACTTACAAATAGTTCCAAACTTGTCCTGCGACTGTATATACATTCAGCTAAAAGGTACATTCCCTGTTCACCACAGCTACCTGTGCCTATACCCAGCATCTAGTGCAACAGGTTGAGTAGACACTAGAGGAGGGAGAAGTGAACGGGATCAATTATACATCTGGTTGCAAGTCAGCCCCTGGAACTGGAACCATCTTTATCTAGGACCAGGCCGACTCACACACACGCACCTACACACACACATACACGTTCACGCACGCATTGAGTGTAGGGTAGTAAGGGAACTCTGTGTGTCTCTATAAGTTGGGCCCCGCACCATTCCATCCATGGCCATGGTGATGACATTTTTCTCTTTGGAACACGGTACAAACAGCAAACGATTCACATGTATTAGGGCAGCTGTAAATCAACCAGACAATATTGCCTCTGTGTGTGTGTGTGTGTTGGATTTATAGCTTCAACTGTATGGGGGAATTGAGTCAAACTGAAGTTAACTACTACATATACCACCAGGGTCATACAGTTCCATTGCCTTGTGAATGAGACTACCTTAGTTCAATGACATTTCCAGTGAAGGCGAGAGAGGCATTTTGTAATGTCAGTCATTTTACAAAAGCTATTTTATTGACGGCAGGTGACGGCTATGTATTCAATTACAGGCTTTGTATATTTTTCAAGAGCATATATATATATATCTCTTCCATGCCGTCCCTAGGAGGGGTGCGTCACTTGAGTGGGTTGAGTCACTGACGTGATCTTCCTGTCTGGGTTGCCCCCCCCCCCCCTGGGTTGTGCCGTGGCGGAGGTCTTTGTGGCTATACTCAGTCTTGTCTCAGGATGGTAAGTTGGTGGTTGAAGATATCCCTCTAGTGGTGTGGGGGCTGTGCTTTGCAAAGTGGGTGGGGTTATCTTTCCTGTTTGGCCCTGTCCGGGGGTATCATCGGATGGGGCCACAGTGTCTCCTGACCCCTCCTGTTTCAGCCTCCAGTATTTATGCTGCAGTAGTTTGTGTCTGGGGGCTAGGGTCAGTCTGTTATATCTGGGGTATTTCTCCTGTCTTATCCGGTGTCCTGTGTGAATTTAAGTATGCTCTCTCTAATTCTCTCTTTCTATCTTTCTTTCTCTCTCTCGGAGGACCTGAGCCCTAGGACCATGCCTCAAGATTACCTGGCATGATGACTCCTTGCTGTCCCCAGTCCACCTGGCCGTGCTGCTGCTCCAGTTTCAACTGTTCTGCCTGTGGCTATGGAACCCTGACCTGTTCACCGGACGTGCTACCTGTCCCAGACCTGCCGTTTTCAACTCTCTAGAGACAGCAGGAGCGGTAGAGATACTCTTAATGATCGGCTATGAAAAGCCAACTGACATTTACTCCTGAGGTGCTGACTTGCTGCACCCTCGACAACTACTGTGATTATTATTATTTGACCATGCTGGTCATTTATGAACATTTGAACATCTTGGCCATGTTCTGTTATAATCTCCACCCGGCACAGCCAGAAGAGGACTGGCCGTCCCTCAAAGCCTGGTTCCTCTCTAGGTTTCTTCCTAGGTTTTGGCCTTTCTAGGGAGTTTTTCCTAGCCATCGTGCTTCTACACCTGCATTCCTTGCTGTTTGGGGTTTTAGGCTGGGTGTCTGTACAGCACTTTGAGATATCAGCTGATGTAAGAAGGGCTATATAAATACATTTGATTTGATATATTTCTCCATGTGGATAATGCATTTGCAGCAGAAGCCTTGGAAGAAAAAAACGCTCTCAATCTGGGTACTCAGAGGGCTTATATAAAAGGATACACGGACATACACTGGCACAATTGAAAACAAACGCAAAACATTCACTAGTTAATACCCACTGACATTAAATCAATGCTTCAACATTGCTTACATAAACAGAGAGACCCCCTGGTCTAGTGTCGTGGTATAAATCGTTACCACACCATATCTTGTTTCCCCAGAGATGACCCGATGAGTGGGACATTACAATGACACATCCTCTAACACCTAATATGGGGATCTTCCTCTCCAATGCAGACCTTGGTTCAAATACTATTTGAAATCTTTCAAATACATTGAGTGATTGCTCTAGCCTGCCTAGAGTGCCAGATGGAAATGATTCTAAATAATATTTGAACCCAGGTCTACTCCAGTGTGGTGAAAGCTTGGGCGGCATCACTTGGGAACAATGTTATAGACTGTACACCCCCCCCCCCCCCCCCCCATGACATAATAAGCCAATTATCTTAGTTTACTGACCTTAAATGAGAGAGAAGCGTGAAACAAAGGCCATGTCTACAGAATGGGGCTGGGCTGGGGAGAATCTGGGCCAGCTACTGTTACTACTCTTTGGCAATGGAATGGATAAAGTACGCCACCCTCTGGTCACATGAGGTACTTACGCTGAAAAATTGTACTCTGTAATTACACAAACATGTTATGAAATTTTACTTTGAAGTAAACTACTAGGCCTACAATAAAATCAAAATAAGTAATGTTGGTAAAGACATACATTTGTAAAGGTATGGTACAACTCACTATATTTGATGTGATGCCTGTTAATCCATTGTGTGGGAGTTTGCCTTGACTCTGGCTAGAGTTTATGTCCAGATTCACATGCTGACATTAATTTAGGTTTACCGTGCAGGGAGAGAAAAGACAGTGTAAAAATGTAACCACATTATGGGTCTGATTTGGGATGAAGGGCTTAGAAAGTCAAAGCTCCCATGTTACAAGAAAACAATATAGTTTGAGGGTTTCACATGGCTTTGACTTGGTAATGAAAAGAGGGGTGTACAACTATAGAGGCTGGCCTGGCGAAAGGGCACACACACATTATGTACCTGGTAGTAGTAACCGTTGTCGGTCTCATAGGGACGCTGTGTGATACTGCGAGCTCCCAGTGTGGTCTTCAGGACCCCCTCACAGCCTGAAAGAGAGAGGGGGAGAAGGTGTTCTATACATACTGTATAGAATAACATGATATTCTTTAACTCCCACTGTCAACTTGTCTCTCCATGGCTGGGTAGCTTTTCTTTCCATCAAATGAAATCCTTGATGTGAGACCTTGCTGTACTTGTTAGCTGTTAAATTAGCATAAAGTAATGAGACATCAAGACAGAAAACAACTGCCACAGTTACATGAGGTAGACTAGTTGAGTTCACAATCCATTTCCTGTAAGTATTTAGGAAACGTGCACTTCTGCACGTGCACTTACTTTTCTCCTATCTATAATTCAACACACACATATTCACACAGACAGTGAGCCAACAGTGACACGGAGGGCTGAAGGAGTTTGTTGGTATGAATTAATGATTGGTTGGGAGTAGGTTAGAAACACAGTCTTCGGCTTTGTAAGAGGGAGACCTGAGGGCTCAGCTTTAACTTAGTGGGAGTAGACTAGCAGCAGTTTAATCTGAGTAAAACAGAGCCTTCAGTCCATCTGTGATTCATCATCCTAAATTCACATTGGCACCTGACATGACACCACGCATGCACCGTATTAACAAGGCAAACTCCCTGTGCCCATACCTTGCCTTAGCGTCACTGCACCATCTGGGGGTTGTGGATTTAGCCCTTGGCTGCAGTGGCTGAGCTGGGCCAGAGTAGAGGCAGGTCACTGCTAAGAATGCACACCTGCAGTCAATCAATTACAATGGAGCTCTATGGGGTAAGCGTTAGATGTTAGCCGTTAACGTGTTTGGCCCCAACAATACACAACAACATCCTGGCAGGGCTGGTTCCCCACTCGTGTCCTGGCGGGGCTAGTTCCCCACTCATGTGTCCTGGTTGGCTGGTTCCCCACTCATGTGTCCTGGTTGGCTGGTGTCCACTCATGTGTCCTGGTTGTTATAAACAAGCCTGGAGGATGTAGCAGGGAGAAACAAACTGACCTGGTTTACAGGGACTCTCTCTCTCTAGACAGGCCAAAGAGGAGGCCGGCCGGTCAGTTAGAGCAGTTATGATGAGTTGGCAGAAACCAGCCTTGAGTGTGTAGCAGAGAAAAACAAACTGACCATAGTGAAGATGTTAAGATTCAATCATGGGCAGGACTTTCATAATGTTAGTGAATGACTCACATAGCCCAAAGCAGACTTTAGAGAATAAAAATTGTAGAGCTTCACTTTTGATTGACACTAACTCTCCAGCATCCTTTATGTCTCTCCACCTTCACTTTCTGATGCTGAGGCCATTGTAAATGCAATATTCACACCAAGTTGTACTTATTTCTGGCTGAGCTTTGATTGGTTCTCTCAGAAAAAAAATATTTGGGGGGTTTGAGCTAGACTACCTTCTTATGAAAATGAGTACAATATTGTTTGAGCACAATACCATTTTGTAGGTAGGCTGTGTATGTATGAACATGTGACTCAACTCTACTCCATGGTAACTACATGGTAACTAGGCAGTAGGAGTTACCCATCCTCTTCAGTCCCAGCATCTATAACCTGAGTAGGAGGGTAATGGCAGAATAGTGTTGCTGAATGATGCTTTTCTGCCTCAGTGGGAAGACACCATATGCATGTATGCAAGATGCACATGCACGCAGACACACACACACACCAGTAAAACTGAATTATGCAGTTGCCGATGGTTGGCTCCCTGTCCATGCCTCTCATTCCTACCTTTGATAGCCAGCACTCCATGGCAGAAGTCCTTGAAGTTGATCCTGCCCTGAGCATTGGGGTCCAAGCATTTGGCCAACTTCTTCACCTGGAGAACATGGGACAGGCAACAAAACGGCTGAACAAAAACAATTTGTCATGGGTTTGGCTTCATATAATACAAAGAGAATCTATGCAAACGTACAGATGAAATTGTAAACAACCTGTCAATGTCTGACTCTTGCTGACAGCTGTGTGTGTGTGTGTGTGTGTGTGTGTGTGTGTGTGTGTGTGTGTGTGTGTGTGTGTGTGTGTGTGTGTGTGTGTGTGTGTGACCTGTAGCTGTGAGCCTCCCACCATCACCTGTTCTAACAGTCCCTCTCTGAATCACTGAGTCACTACAACACACCTCATGTTGTTATGACCTAGAGGTGAAGTACGGCACTTCACACATAGAGGATCTCACTCATATAGAGCACACATCATGAATGCATAAGACTGTTTGTGTGTGTGTGTGTGTATATATATCACACACACAGTGGGGCAAAAAAGTTTTTAGTCAGCCACCAATTGTGCAAGTTCTCCCACTTAAAAAGATGAGAGAGGCCTGTATTTTTCATCATAGGTACACTTCAACTATGACTGACAATTATTTAAAAATCCAGAAAATCACATTGTAGGATTTTTAATGAATTGATTTGCAAATTATGGTGGAAAATAAGTATTTGGTCACCTACAAACAAGTAAGATTTCTGGCTCTCACAGACCTGTAACTTCTTCTTTAAGAGGCTCCTCTGTCCTCCACTCGTTACCTGTATTAATGGCACCTGTTTGAACTTGTTATCAGTATAAAAGACACCTGTCCACAACCTCAAACAGTCACACTCCAAACTCCACTATGGCCAAGTCCAAAGAGCTGTCAAAGGACAAAATTGTAGACCTGCACCAGGCTGGGAAGACGGAATTTGCAATAGGTAAGCAGCTTGGTTTGAAGAAATCAAATGTGGGAGAAATTATTAGGAAATGGAAGACATACAAGACCACTGATAATCTCCCTCGATCTGGGGCTCCACGCAAGATCTCACCCCGTGGGGTCAAAATGATCACAAGAACGGTGAGCAAAAATCCCAGAACCACACGGGGGGACCTAGTAAATTACCTGCAGAGAACTGGGACCTTAGTTACAAAGCCTTCCATCAGTAACACACTACGCCGCCAGGGACTCAAATCCTGCAGTGCCAGACGTATACCCCTGCTTAAGCCAGTACATGTCCAGGCCCGTCTGAAGTTTGCTAGAGAGCATTTGGATGATCCAGAAGAAGATTGGGAGAATGTCAGATGAAACCAAAATATATCTTTTTGGTAAAAACTCAACTCATCGTGTTTGGAGGACAAAGAATGCTGAGTTGCATCCAAGAACACCATACCTACTGTGAAGCATGGGGTGGAAACATCATGCTTTGGGGCTGTTTTTCTGCAAAGGGACCAGGACGACTGATCCGTGTAAAGGAAATAATGAATGGGGCCATGTAGCGTGAGATTTTGAGAGAACCTCCTTCCATCAGCAAGGGCATTGAAGATGAAACGTGGCTGGGTCTTTCAGCATGACAATGATCCCAAACACACCGCCCGGGCAACGAAGGAGTGGCTTCGTAAGAAGCATTTCAAGGACCTGGAGTGGCCTAGCCTGTCTCCAGATCTCAACCCCATAGAAAATCTTTGGAGGGCGTTGAAAGTCCGTGTTGCCCAGCAACAGCCCCAAAACATCACTGTTCTAGAGGAGATCTGCATGGAGGAATGGGCCAAAATACCAGCAATAGTGTGTGAAGACTTACAGAAAACGTTTGACCTCTGTCATTGCCAACGAAGGGTATATAACAAAGTATTGAGAAACTTTTGTAATTGACCAAATACTTATTTTCCACCATAATTTGCAAATAAATTCATAAAAAATCCTACAATGTGATTTTCTGGATTTTTTTTCTCATTTTGTCTGTCATAGTTGAAGTGTACCTATGATGAAAATTACAGGCCTCTCTCATCTTTTTAAGTGGGAGAACTTGCACAATTGGTGGCTGACTAAATACTTTTTTGCCCCACTGTGTGTGTGTGTATGTATGTATGTATGTATGTATATGTCAGTCTCTCGATGTGCAAAACTGATAGAGACATACCCCAAGCGACTTACAGCTGTAATCGCAGCAAAAGGTGGCGCTACAAAGTATTAACTTAAGGGGGCTGAATAATTTTGCACGCCCAATTTTTCAGTTTTTGATTTGTTAAAAAAGTTTGAAATATCCAATAAATGTCGTTCCACTTCATGATTGTGTCCCACTTGTTGTTGATTCTTCACAAAAAATACAGTTTTATATCTTTGTTTGAAGCCTGAAATGTGGCAAAAGGTCGCAAAGTTCAAGGGGGCCGAATACTTTCGCAAGGCACTGTATATACACACACACACACACACACACAGAAACGATATCATAACTGCCATCGATAAGAGACATATTCATCGACCTGGCCAAGGCTTTCGACTCTGTCAATCACCACATTCTTATCGGCAGACTCAACAGAGCCAATTCTTCATTTGGCCACCTTTCCTTCCAGTTCTCTGCTGCCAATGAGTGGAACGAACTGCAAAAGTCACTGAAGCTGGAGACTCATATCTCCCTTACTAGCTTTAAGCACCAGCTGTCAGAGCAGCTCACAGATCACTGCACCTGTACATAGCCCATCTGTAAATAGCCCATCCAACTACCTCATCCCCATAATGTATTTATTTATTTATTTATCTTGCTCCTTGGCACCCCAGTATCTCTACTTGCACATTCATCTTCTGCACATCTACCATTCCAGTGTTTATTTGCTCTGTTGTAACTACTTCGCCACCATGGCCTATTTATTGCCTTACCTCCCTTATCTTACCTCATTTGCACACACTGTATATAGACTTTTTCTACTGTATGTTTGTTTATTCCATGTGTAACTCTGTGTTGTTGTATGTGTCAAACTGCTTTGCTTTATCTTGGCCAGGTCGCAGTTGTAAATGAGAACTTGTTCTCAACTAGTCTACCTGGTTAAATAAAAGTGAAATAAATAAAATAAATAAAAATACAATTAATAAATAAAACCAGCCAATACCAGTCAGAGGTGAACTGGTAGATCTCGGTTGATGATCCTGTGTAATAGTCAACGTGAAAGTGAGGAGGGGGAGACAGAGGGTGTATCTTACTGTAAACAGCCCATAGTACCGACCTGCACTCCCTGTGATGGAGGAAATGTATGCAACTCCATAGCCGCTCCCACCATCAACCCACATCTTCAAATCAAATCAAATTTTATTTGTCACATACACATGGTTAGCAGATGTTAATGCGAGTGTAGCGAAATGCTTGTGCTTCTAGTTCCGACAATGCAGTAATAACCAACAAGTAATCTAGCTAACAATTCCAAAACTACTACCTTATAGACACAAGTGTAAGGGGATAAAGAATATGTACATAAAGATATATGAATGAGTGATGGTACAGAGCGGCATAGGCAAGATACAGTAGATGGTATTGAGTGCAGTATATACATATGAGATGAGTATGTAAACAAAGTGGCATAGTTAAAGTGGCTAGTGATACATGTATTACATAAAGATGCAGTAGATGATATAGAGTACAGTATATACATATTCATATGAGATGAATAATGTAGGGTATGTAAACATTATATTAGGTAGCATTGTTTAAAGTGGCTAGTGATATTTTTTACATAATTTCCCATCAATTCCCATTATTAAAGTGGCTGGAGTTGAGTCAGTGTGTTGGCAGCAGCCACTCAATGTTAGTGGTGGCTGTTTAACAGTCTGATGGCCTTGAGATAGAAGCTGTTTTTCAGTCTCTCGATCCCAGCTTTGATGCACCTGTACTGACCTCGCCTTCTGGATGATAGCGGGGTGAACAGGCAGTGGCTCGGGTGGTTGTTGTCCTTGATGATCTTTATGGCCTTCCTGTGACATCGGGTGGTGTAGGTGTCCTGGAGGGCAGGTAGTTTGCCCCCGCTGATGCGTTGTGCAGACCTCAATACCCTCTGGAGAGCCTTATATTTGTGGGCGGAGCAGTTTCCGTACCAGGCGGTGATACAGCCCGACAGGATGCTCTCGATTGTGCATCTGTAGAAGTTTGTGAGTGCTTTAGGTGACAAGCCAAATTTCTTCAGCCTCCTGAGGTTGAAGAGGCACTGCTGCGCCTTCTTCACGATGCTGTCTGTGTGGGTGGACCAATTCAGTTTGTCTGTGATGTGTACGCCGAGGAACTTAAAACTTACTACCCTCTCCACTGCTGTTCCATCGATGTGGATAGGGGGGTGTTCCCTCTGCTGTTTCCTGAAGTCCACAATCATCTCCTTAGTTTTGTTGACGTTGCGTGTGAGGTTATTTTCCTGACACCACACTCCGAGGGCCCTCACCTCCTCCCTGTAGGCCGTCTTGTCGTTGTTGGTAATCAAGCCTACCACTGTTGTGTCGTCCGCAAACTTGATGATTGAGTTGGAGGCGTGCATGGCCACGCAGTCGTGGGTGAACAGGGAGTACAGGAGAGGGCTCAGAACGCACCCTTGTGGGGCCCCAGTGTTGAGGATCAGCGGGGTGGAGATGTTGTTGCCTACCCTCACCACCTGGGGGCGGCCCGTCAGGAAGTCCAGTACCCAGTTACACAGGGCAGGGTTTCGAGCTTGATGACGAGCTTGGAGGGCACTATGGTGTTAAATGCCGAGCTGTAGTCGATGAACAGCATTCTCACATAGGTATTCCTCTTGTCCAGATGGGTTAGGGCAGTGTGCAGTGTGGTTGAGATTGCATCGTCTGTGGACCTATTTGGGCGGTAAGCAAATTGGAGTGGGTCTAGGGTTTCAGGTAGGGTGGAGGTGATATGGTCCTTGACTAGTCTCTCAAAGCACTTCATGATGACGGAAGTGAGTGCTATGGGGCGGTAGTCGTTTAGCTCAGTTACCTTAGCTTTCTTGGGAACAGGAACAATGGTGGCCCTCTTGAAGCATGTGGGAACAACAGACTGGGATAGGGATTGATTGAATATGTCCGTAAACACACCAGCCAGCTGGTCTGCGCATGCTCTGAGGGCGCGGCTGGGGATGCCGTCTGGGCCTGCAGCCTTGCTGAGTGGGTGGATAGAGGGAGTGGACAGGATAGGTCAGAATATGGGAGCAGTGAAAGGAAGATGTTGAGGTTACGTGTTGCCAGTGGGACACTGAGAGGTCCAGACAGGTTTAATCTCATCTGCATCATGTTCTGTGTGCGTAACTCAAATAAAATGTATTCATAAAGCTTTTTTTACATCAGCAGATGTCACAAAGTGCTTATACAGAAACCAAGCCTATAACCCTAAACAGCAAGCAATGCCGATGTAGAAGCACAGTGGCTAGGAAAAACTCCCTAGAAAGGCAGGAACCTAGGAAGAAACCTAGAGAGGAACCAGGCTCTGAGGGGTGGCCAGTCCTCTTCTGGCTGTGCCCGGTAGAGAGTATAAGTGTACCTGGCCATTAAAGCCAAATAATTCTTCAAGATGTTCAAACTTTCATAGATGACCATCAGGGTCAAATAACAGAGTGGACCATTGTGGTCTAATAAAACTATTGAGAGAAGCTTTGGGGAAATTGTTTAGCTGAAAAGATTTAGTTTCATCGAGCTGCCTCTTTCTCAAATGCTCATTTAATTTTGAACTAAGGTAGTTCCAACATGAGAATTCAGTGTCCATATAGACCTATTCACTACATCTGCTGAGGAGAGTGTTGATGCTACATGCATAGTTGAACACCCACACTACCTACTATTAATAGCACCCCTTTTTAACCCCTATCCACATCATCAAGCGGTACCAGAGCGCCAAGTCTAGGTCCAAAAGGCTCCTGAACAGCTTCTACCCCCAAGCTATAAACTGCTGAACAATTAATCAAATGGACACCCGGACTATATACATTGACCCCCCCCACCCCTTTGTTTTTACACTGCTGCTGCTCGCTATGCATAGTCACTTTACCCGTACCTACATGTACAAATTACCGCAACTAACCTGTACCCCCACACATTTACTCAGTACTGGACCCCTGTATATAGCCTCGTTATTGTTATGTCATTCTACTGTTACTTTTTATTTTTACTTTATTTTATTTAGTAAATATTTTCTTAACTCTTATTTCTTGAACTGCATTGTTGGTTAAGGGCTTGTAAGTAAGTATTTCACGGTAAGGTCTACTACACCTGTTGTATTTGGCACATTTGACAAATAAAATTTGATTTGATCCATTTGCCCACAGTCCATGCAAAGCATCCCAAAAGAACCAATCAGAGCTAATGTTCCAGAGAAGTGATAAGCAACAGAACACGGGGGAGCCAATCAACACTAATGTTCCAGCCCTGTGACATACATTGGAACACAAGGGACTTGTGTGAACAACAACCTATTTTTGGATGGGCCATTGTTAATTATTCAACAACAGTTAAAACATCAAGACCAAACGGGTATCATTTAGCCAATGACAAAGTCGGGAGTGTATGGGTTGTCCAATTAAAACTGGTCTGAGATCAGTTTATGCTTATCAACCTGTGGGAAGTTGAGTGCATCCATCCCCAACTCACACTCAGAACAGTAGGACACACTGCAGGACAGTGGACTCCTGTAGAGCAACGCTGATCTGCCTGTGTATGCATACTATGGCACCCTATTTTGACCAGGGGGACCAGGACCCACAGGGTTCTGGTCAAAAGTAGTGCACTATATAGGGAATAGGGTGCCATTTCAAACACAGCCTATGAATCATTCTTACTGGAAAAAGCCTGTATGGAGACAGGCAAAGTGGTCTATTACCAACCTGATTACATTTACAAAGATACACAGCGCCAATTAAAATAGTTAATTGTTCACATAAAGAGAGTGCCAATTCACTGCACACAATTATTATTCAGACAGAGCAGGTCAGTGACGGGTTAGGATAAGATAAAGTCTCTTGGGTGCTTTGCGCTGTTTCTAGTCTAGGCTATATATCTGTTTCCGAATCTACACAGGCAGGTCTATGCATGCTCGCTCCCTGCTCACACAATCACTCAGCCCAGTTCAGCAGAGCGCAGCCATGCCATGACAAATGGCAGAAGGCTTGTGTTAAGCCTAATTTATAGCAGAGAAAACTCCTTTACTAAAACAAACCTGTCTGCCTATGTTTATTACTATGTTGAGGCTGGCACATTATATTAAATATCAAAAGGCTGATGCAATTGAGAGCTATTGGCTATATATAGTCCATTAATACCGTCAGAAGAACACAATTAGCCTATTTTCCAGTCTCTCTCTCTCAGTAGTTGACCTAATTTCTCTACCACAAAATAACACATTTGGACGAAAATGAGTTTCACTTTTTGGGCCAAAATTAGAGCCTGAATACAAGGAATGGGAGAGAAAGGCTGAATCAGATTATCTCACTGGAAAGTGTTACTGTACTCTCCTCCACAGCCACACTGAAAACTAGTTATAACGTTAACAGTTACTTGAAAATAAAATCTCACGTCTATCTTGTATTTTAGCATCCAAGAAAATATACTTTTACAGGTGTAAGACTGAACTTTGTTCAGCTTTTGGTACAAAGAGCCTGTTCCACTTTATGGTATAGGCTATATGTTCTGAATAGCCAAACATGAATGAATTAGTATATTGTAAGTAAATATCTATGCATGTGTAATAACATAGTCTACACGACATAAAACACAACAAGAAACATAGAAACGAAGCCTTTAAACGTATAAACAAACGCTACTGTAGCGCAACGTTACTCCATAAAACACCAGGGGATGCTTGATTGGCATTTATATTACCTCGTCTCCTTGGCCGAACTGTGAACCGAGGTTTACGAAATGCTCCACGCGAATATAACCATCCGAATCCTCGTTGCACAAGTCGACACCTCTTTGAGTTTCCTGAGGAACAGCAGGAGCTGCTCCGCGTCGGGAAGGACACTTTCCATCGGAAGTTTGTTGTCCTGAGGTTGAAAACCCGACTTGAACACCGAAGCAGAGGGCGCCATCCCCGAGGCGAGAACCACGGCTGCTCTGGCGCGCCCGACAGCAGCCTGTGAGTGACTTCACCAACTCAGTAGAGCACGAGGACCACTGGATGCTGAGAGTTGGAAGAGGTACACTAGCGGGAGCGGGAAAAACCCATAAACAGCAGCCAGGATTAAATGGATAAAAATATTATGAACATAACGGACGAATCATTGACTTGAATGGGGACAGCCGTCCTAGTCATTATAATTCCGTGCATTTAATCCTATCCGATATGCGAAATCCAGACAGATAAGTTTTGATAAACTGGGAGTTGATGACAGGTAAAGTTGCAAATTTCGCCCAAACCTAATATACTGTTAAAAAATCACCACCTGAGGGCGAAGTTTTCTAGACAATTTTTTTTGTCCTGAATGAGCAGCCTACTGCACGTTTCAGTTTTTCAGATTTGGATGTCCACATAACATGCTTTTTATTGTAAATGTCTGCATATGATTATGTGAGAATGTCAGTGTTGTCCTGTGATATCTCTGTGTTCAGTACACTATAAAGAAGATACTATTCAATACATTTAATAATAGGTCTAAACCACCTAAACCTCAATGTCTATGGTCCCCAATGGGTCTCTCCATACATTCTGCCCCATACTGACTGGTCTAGTCCGTGCATCCCCCAGAATCCACCCATACCCTGTCTGTTTGTGTTGATGGAATCAATACTGGAGTTCCTGTTCAGTGATAAAAATAACAGAGTGGCTTTTTAGCATTTTTTTCACCCAGGCTCAGCCTTAAAGGTGTAGTCTTAAAGGAACAGTTTAGTATTTTGTTCATTAGTCCGCTGTTAGTGATAGCTCACCCAAATTACAAAATGGCATACAGGCTACTGGTTTCCTTATTGTTAGCAGTCTATGGACAAGGTATGACAGCAATCCATGCTTGGTTTTTGTTTACCTGGTTACTGTCTCCAAATCCTACATTTTGTTGCATGTGTGGCACAAAGGTACTGATATTAGCATTGTTTTGTGCTTACTGACCAAATCATCCTAAAGTATCTCAAATTGATTGTGTAGCTCAGGGAAGTTACTATAGATGATTTGGACATGAAGCATGAAAAATGCATATATCAGTACCATTGACTTGCACTGGATTTGTGCCAATAGTGGAAACAGTGACCATGTAAACAAAACCAAACCAGTGACTACTGTCTTACTTTGCCCATAGATTGCGAACAGGGTAAGGAAACCAATATGTCATTTTGTAATTTGGGTGAACTATCCCTTTAACACATTCCCAAACATGTCAGCAGCCAAGGTGATGTGTTTTGCGAATCCTTTCAGTTTATCAACCTCTTGCTAATCATATGACTGCCAAATGAAAGAATTTGAAACGATACAAGATGTTCAAATAAAACATCACATGTAACTGAAACAGGCTGGTCAGCTTTGTATCACGTGAACAACAACAATCACTAGTGCCATGTTAATAGCTTGGCTACATATTCTCAGTTATGACAAACACACATTTGAAGTAGACGTTGTACAATTGTATAACAGTTTTATTGTAAAACATTTCATTTGACAGTTTTGGAGTAACAAATCATAATTAAAGATGTATAAGCAATAGTTTTTCAGATAGCAGGAACAGCGTGAATGAATCCCAAACATAATACACAATATTGAAAATGATTCACCAATGGTATTCATTATTGACTATTCTCTATTATTATTATTATGTATTCATTATGTTTATTGGTATTGTTGATTACATTATCTCACTTCGCTTTAGCAACAGTGGCTTTGTCATTCATGTTAATACAACTCATCTGAATCTGGTAAGAGATTAGAGGTCATTTGAAGTGAATTGGTATTGGTCCAGTCATTTCTGAACACGTCTCATTTACAGACAGAGCTCCTTTTAGTACTGCAGTCAGTGGAGACAGGCTATCATTACCATTCCCTGCATAGATAACTACTTTGTGCACTATATAGGGAATAGTGTGCCATTTGAGACACATATTTCTTTCATTACCACCTCTCACATAAACCTCTGTTTTTAGACAGCTCATCATCCCAACTACACTGAACGTCACTCTCTACTGCAGAGAGTTAGTGTCAAGTTCTTTGGACAAGAATACGAATAAATAATGTTAATACTCAAGTACCCTGCGCTGAGCTAAATGCTCCATCTTGTCAGTCTCTTCGTCAAGACGTTTCAGCCCATCCAGGCTTGACGTCACTTATCTTCTAAAGTCACTGTTCTCAGTGCATTGTGTTATGCCCCAGTATCACGCCAGCCCTCATAGAGCTGGGTTGTAGTCTTAGTGCACACCCTAGCAAAATGTTTTGCAACGGATAACCAAAGGTATTTATTATTGAACAACTTCAGCTTGTCCCTCCCTGTGTCAGACTCTTTTCTTCCATTCGGTGCCTAGTGAATATGACCCTGGTTAGTGTAGGCAAAGCATCATATCACTTTATACAGCAAATAACCCTGTACAGTTCCTTCATGTGTTTCTATTCTACAACACAGTGCTGTGTTGTCACCTGTTTCTCATCTGTTTCTCTCTGTCGTTGCTGTGAAGGCCCTAGCAACTCATTATGTCACACCGTAACTAAACAAAAACGCCAGGTGGGACTGTAGGCCGGAGTTCAGAGCCATGTCTGAGGAACATTCAGGAGTGGATGGATGACCTGTCAATCAAAACCACTCCAGTCAAACATACAGTAAGTACTTTACTATTTGGGGGTTTGCTACTATAGTGCCAGGCTTTCACTGAGAGCCCATTGTGAAGCTCAGTTCTGTTATTTGAGGCCTGCAGAGAAAAACACCCTCAAGGCCCATGGTATTTTTTTTTTTAAATGTCACCCTTCCCTTGTCAATGTTCTCAGTCAAGTTTGAGGATTCTGTTCAAACACGATCAAGCTAGTCGATGAACTTATGTGTGTCTCCATACATCCAGTGCTGTGGTGGCAAGGCTACTTCGTTGAGATGGCCGCATTCCTTGCTACACTTGCACGACTGGATGAACATGGCGTCTCTCTGGAAACGCTCGCCATCCGGGCACACAAAAGTCACAGGAACGGTGCGCGTGCGACGCGGCGAGCAGCAGCGGCCATCCGTACACACGCCGCAGTAATTGGGCCGGTAGAGGCGGACACTCTGACACTCGCCATACGACAGACGCATGGGTTCTGAGGCTTTTGGAGTCGGGGAGCACTTCTTGCCCTTCTATAAAGGGAATAGAAGGAGGAAGGGGATGATAGAGAAAGAGGGAGATAGTCAGAGAGGGCAGAGGAAAGTAAAATTCTCATGCTGTACTGTCGGGGCACCTGTATTGTTTCAATAAAATGACAAACTTTTGCAGACATCTTTAAAACATCTTTGAATTAAATGTCCGGAAGGCTTATGCAACCAAATCATGAAGTTATCGCCAACAAAGTGTCAGTACTGAAAACAAAACTGAAGTTTATTCAATTATAGTAAAGTTATGAAATTAACTGAACACAGTGACAAAACAAAGTTTTAAATCAAACTCACTGAAACTCATTAATCTCACACTCAGCCAGACAGATGCCTTATTAGTCTCAGTGGTAAATCAGCTATAATCTCCCAGCCCACAGTGGTGCATCCCAAATGGCACCCTATTCCCTACATTGTACACTACTTTTGACCAGAGCCTTATGGGCACTGTCAGGAGCCCTATGCGCCCTGGTCAAAAGTAGTGCACTAAATAGGGAATAGGGTGTGGCATTTGGGTCGCAAGCACTGATCCAGAGAAACAGATGAGGATTAATATAGACACACCATCTCCCTGGCTGAGTGCACAGGGCCCAGGCGCCTAGCTATGGACAGTTGCTTGGCAGGAATGCCGTGGGTGGGGTGGAGGGGACTATATTTAAAAGGGCGCCACCGCCACTGTGAGTAAATCAACGCTAGTCTGTTCCCACCGGGACGTGCTCCGCAGAGGAAACAGTCTAGGGGGTTGGGGTGTGTTATCAAAGTGATATCAGATCAGTAAATGATAACGGAGATATTGTTACTGCCTGGGATGATGATGATGATGGATGAAAATATGTGCGGTCACACTGATGGGCACACAGACACACTACAGTTGCCCACTGCGTTGTCTAAATATGGAATTTACCTTGGGCGGGACGGCTACGTCACCGCAGGGCCGGATGGTGCACAGGCGAGTCTCTCTATCCAGCTTACACTGAGCATTGTCGTTGGTGATGCGCGAGGACACTCCCATCCCACAGCTTCGTGAGCAATGGGACCAGTCCGTTGTCTGGACAACACACTTCTCCAACGAATTCTTCCATACTGGGAAGGGTGGGAGGAAGAGGAGCATGGGAGACAAAGGGAAGGAAGGAAGGGAGTTACAGGGAGAATATCCCTCAGAGGGAAGAAACCAGGATACATGACTGACTGATGTACAGACAAACATGAGTAACTATCGACCAATAGTCCTCAACTATTATACCAAAAATGCTAATAGTGCTAGCGATGATCACTCAGTGTACATGATAAGCTACAGCCAAGTATCTATCATGATCAATAACAATGCATTTGGTCAATGTCAAGAGTGCAACAGCTCCTCACCAGGCAGATGCTTGTAGCCTTGTTCATTCTCCCAGCCCTTGCCTCTCTCCACCAGCTCATTGCCCAGTGTGTTATCCGGCTGGTACTGGTCTGGCTGAGGTTTGGGTTGTGTTGGTTGGCGATGTTGCTTGGTGGGGGGAAGGCGCCAGGTACCTTTGTGGCAGTCCACAGTGAAGCAGCACTGCCCTGGCACCCTGACCAGCCGGGGGTAGGGGCAGGAGGGGATGGCGGGGGGCAGACGGTTGGCACAGAGCAGGGAACAGCCCACGACACCGTCGATGCAGGTACACTGGTGTTTACAGCCGGCACGGAAATTCTCACCGTTTTGGTAGATCCTCCCGTTGTACTCGCACGTACGACCCTCCTTTCTTGCTGTTAAGAGAGGGAAATGAGGAGAATGCATTGAATTCCATTGAGTTCAGTACAGCACGGTACAGTGCAGTACAACTCAATTCAACTTCATAATTCCTTTAGGGGCAATTTAGATGGATACTAAGACCACTTTGAGGTAGTAACATATTTATGATTTATATACACATAAAAACATCAGCAGGACCAAGGAACTGCTTACTGTCTACAGTGTTTAATGTGCTATCATGTAACGAGGGGGTATTTTGGGAACCATCCATCCCTGTCTCTGGAGAGTCTAAATATGAGGATGTGTTTTAAAGTCAAAGTATACAAGAACTTCCACTGACAATCCCAGGTATGACCGGGAGGAATCTGTCATATACTCCAGATACACCAGCTGAAACCCCCTTTACTCAATCCTCCCCTTAACAACTAGCAAACACACAATAAACTACACCGACACGGCACAGACTGTAACCCAGAGAAAACACTTAGATCTAGAGGGAGGTCAGAGAAAGGAAGTCTTGTGAGTAAGAATCCAGAAGAGTCTCATTGTCTGCATGTCATGGACACGGTGGAAGCCTCCAATCTTAGTCTATGAAGGATTGGAATCTTGGTTTGATGTAGCTAGAACTAGTTCCATTTTGGTCTGTGAGATTGAGCTCCATAAGGAATCTACTTAACATCCAAATATCCTCCCCCACTGGGATACAACGTGTTAAGTCCGGGGCTGTGGTGACGTTCAACACATGGTTTAGTCCTACGGTAATATTTCTCATACATGCACCCTAAGATGCTATCACATAAAAACTCAGCATCAACTAACTACTACACATCACACTTGACAAGATATACACTATTTACACCTCATCATAGTTCCAACACTGAACACCTACAACCTTCATTACACACTTTGAATCCCAACACTTCTACAATACACACTTCCAAACGCCCCACTTCCTCCCCCTATCACAACCTTACCCCTGCAGATGCCTTGGGCCAGGGTCACGTCATTGCCGTAGTTGCACTCCAGTCCCTTGTGGTGGTCGCAGGGCATCGTGGGGCTGCAGTCCTGGTTCAGCTGGGAGGCACACACCTTGCAGCACCCGCAGCCGTCGGCCACCGCACTCACCCCGGGGGGGCACGAGAGGGGCATGGCTGGACACTCACATACCGCCGGGCAGCTGGCACCCACCTGGAGGTGTGGGGAGGAGAGAGGAAGAGGATAGAGGAGAGGTTTAGGTTCCTAGGCATAAAGAAAGAAGCATAGGAAAGGAAGTCATTTTTGTCATGTAATTTCTTGCTGTGGTCTGCCTTCATGGGTAAAACACTACTAGTGATAAAGATGCTCTAGGAGTCTATTTTGATCATTTTATATTCATTGTGAGATGTCAACTGATTTATTTAAATTGATTATTGTGTCCCCTTTGGAGTGGTTTTGAACACCGTTTACAATGACTGTATGTACTTGAACTTCAATTTGAAGTAGTCAATTTAATTTGCTCATATAATTTCTACCCCTTCATCCCCGTGGATGTTTTGTCTGTCTAGGCAGCTGTTTAAGTGTCGTACCCAATCCCCTGCCAACTCGTGAATCGAGTAACAGTACATTAGTCTTCCGTGCCAACTTCTTCCAGTAAAAAAAAAAAAAGTCCCACCCTCAGACAGTGAGTCAAAGTTATTTGACAAGCACACACATGCCTATAAAAAAAGAGACACAATTCAAGGTAGGACTGGTAGGCTGCAAAAAAAGTCAGTCACATTTTACATTACTGTGCCCTCATAACTGTGATTATTCCTGTAATCACAGTGTAACCAGTATTGTAATTACTCATTAGAACACTGGGTTAGGGTTAAGGATTTCTACTGTAAGTACATTGTAACTAATTGTAACAATGAGTAATTACAAAAATTGTTACACTGTAATTACACGAGCAGTTACACAGTAGCACGCTCTTGTAAAAATGTTACCAAATAGTCTGTAGGCGACAGCAGTTTGAAAATATATATCTTCAGTTAACAGAAAAAACACGGTAGACAAAGTTCTCACTTGTGTCTCTCTAAAATACAATGACTTGTGTATGACAGTCAAATCACCGCCAACTGTTCGTTACAAAACAGTCTAAGCAATCCACTCATCCATTGCTATTTTGTTGCATGATTTGCATATGATCAAAATCATACTAATTTGACAGCTGCCAAGGTGATACGACTTACCTGACTGGTGACTGCCATTGTCAAGAAAACAAAGGTGATACGTTTTGCCATAATTATTGAAAGAAACAGTAGACAGTTGTCAAAAAACAAGCTCTGCCCCCGTTATTAGTCTGCTTGAAGACAGATCTGAACTTTTAAATCCTCTTTCAAGAATAGACTACAGTCGCACAGTTGCGTTGGATGAACAGAAGTCGTTGAAGTGTAGAGAACAGTTATTTTCATCCCTTCCCCGAGATCGTTACAGCACTCCAAAAAAATAAATAATTCAACAGAGAGAGTATTCTGATCTACTTTATACCAACTCGTGAGCTACGCAGAAACTCCGCCCCATGCGTCGCCATATGTCCAGCCAATTATCATTCGGGCAGCGGGCCAGACATTCTAAATGGGTGGAGTTAAGGAGAGGGCCACAAATTGATTGGGGGTGTGCTTGGGGATGAATACGGTCATTCATAAAAATCCGTAGAAGTAGTCCGTGTTTATTTTATTGGCTGGACTAAAATGTAACCGGTGCTTTTAAGTCACATTTAGGCTTACTGACATTCCACCTTTGTAGCCACCGCTCTGCTAACACCAAGATAACTATACCCGGCTTGCTGGTGAGCACTGCAGACACTCCCAGTACAGTTCAGTAATACTTATAGCAACAGCACCTCAGGAAAGGCGAAGCATTCCGGTGGTTTTGATATTAGTGTAACAGTACAAAAAATGTAGTCAAGGTGAAATGCAAAACATTCAAGTTATATTAAGAGTATAGGTATTACATGATTTCAGGGAAGTGAGACCTTGTCTACCTACTTGTGGCTTAATAAAACCTTGTCCATTTTGTGGACTGCACAGATGTTTCATTACTTCTACTTCCACTGTCTGGGTCTTGATTGTTTAAAACGACCCCCATGTCTGCCTAGCTTTCCGTCTTGAATTGAGGTGGTCTGTTCTGACACAGCCATGAGGATAGACCTTGGTGTGTATTGTTGTAAAGTTAACGGTTAACCCTGTTTATTACTAAAAGCCCATGTGAGCCCATTGTGCATCTTCTCCCAGACTCCCACTCAATAGTACATTCCCATTTCTCCCATCAAGTTCTCTTTCTTTGTGGTTAGCTACTCCCTTGTGCTCTTTCCATTCCTGACACACCTCAAACACACAACCCTTATTTGATGAAAGAATGCATGAAATATGATAGGGAGAATATGCAGGTGAGAACAATATGAACGGTTAACAGTCATATTGGTCTCCTATAGACTGCCTATAGCAGCATTGCTGTTGATAGCAAAGCTGCTTTGCAACAGTTACTACTCAATAGAGCGTTGTAGTCCACAGAGCTCATATGTAAATAGAGTTGCCTCTTTGAACTGGCAGGTGCTTCATTGTTTCTCTTTGAGGGGCAGTGGTTCCATATTTGAGTTGTGATCCACTGAAAGCCTTTTGAATGAACCTGGTTCCTCTAGAGGTTTCTTCCTATGTTCCTTCCTTCTAGGGAGTTTTTCCTAGCCACTACGCTTTTTCTCTTTGGGGTTTTAGGCTGGGTATCTGTAAAGCACTTTGTGACAACTGCATATGTTTGAATTTGATTGATTGCATTAGCAGCGATCCGGAAGGAACTAGCCACAATTGACTAGCTAGTCCTCACCCACCACTCAGGAAACACTGCTGTAGGGCTTAAAAGCTGTATGCATCCCAAGCTATTCCCTATATAGTGCACTGCTTTTGACCAGAGCCCTGTAGGCCCAGATAAAAAGTAATGTACTATAAAAGGAATAGGGTACCATTTGGGATGCACAAGTGGTAATGTGACCATTGGAGACGGAAGTCATGGCCCATCTATTTTAATCCAGGGGTACAGGATTTGAGAGACCCATTTAACCGGCGACCACAGGTTTTCACCACATCACTGAGCTGAACGAGACAGACTGGGACATTTAAAAAAAAAAAAAAAAAAAAAAATGTAAATATGCTTTTTCAAAGACTAAGGTCCATTTGATTTTGGAGGTTATTTATGGTTTGACAATTGTTGAGGTCTGTCAGAAGCCATATGATAAATAGGCCACAGGAGGACAAGACTGTCTGTCCCAAATGGCACCCTATTCCCTATGTATCCCCATTTGGGATGCATATTATGACACAACGGAAGAGAGAAATAGCTGATATTGTGTTTCTAAAGCTAGTCACCCAGGTTGAACACAATACAGATACAGTACTTTAGAGATTGAGGAGCACAATACTATGGGTGCATCCAAAATGGCTCCCTATTCCCTATGTAGTTCAGTAGTTTTGACCAGAGCTCTATGGATTTTGGTCAAAAGTAGTCCACTATGTAGGGAATAGAGTGCACTTATGACACAACGGAAGAGAGAAACAGCTGATATTGTGTTTCTAAGGCCAGTCACACGGTGAACACAAAGCATGGAACTTGATACAGATAAGACAGTGCAGGAGAGAATGAGTGATTGGCTGAGAGCAGAATGGAGAGAACAAGGAAGACCAATGGAAGCGATGGACAAAGAACTGGGCTGAGAAGAAAAGAGTCTGAGAAGGCTTGCCTGAGAGGGAGAAGAAAGGAGGCGTACAGGGATAGAGGGGGAGAAGTGGAGAAAGGGAGGACAGGTGTTCTGTGGTAACAGAGCTTGTTTTTTCAAGGGGAGGAGGTAGCATACACCACGTCTCCTGCTCCACCCCTATATGTGGTGCTACTGACAGCCTGGCGTAAAGTACAGTACTTCACAAAGAAAACAAGCTATGAGGTGAAGATTCCCCTAGGTAGAGACCTAGAATCAGTTTCAACTCCCCAAATCCTAACCGTAGCCATTATGGGGAAAGTTCAAAACTGACAAGATCAGCGTCTAGAGGCAACTTCACCCAACACGCAAAAACACAGCACTATGGTCTGGTCTTACCCAGCATATATTATAACCTTTACATTTAAGATAACTTAAAATACACATTTGCCTACATATTAGGATTTAAACGTAGAGGGCTAAATATGTTACAATTTAATTCCACTAATTATCTAAATAACATTCTGAAATAGGTATACTGAGGAGAGGAAATGTAGTAGCCGTATTCTGAAATAGAAAATAAAACAAGTTTGTGCATGAATGTGAAGAAAAGGGAGAGGGAATAGAGAAAGGGCAGAGGAGAAAGAGGGAAATAGAAATAGAGGAATAGAGTTGCTCCTAGTTATATATTGAACAAAAATAAACGCAACGTGCAACAATTTCAAAGATTTTACTGAATTACAGTTCATATAAGGAAATCAGCCAATTTAAATAAATTCATTAGGCCCTAATCTATAGATTTCACATGACTGGGAATACAGATATGCATCTGGTGGTCACAGATACCTTAAAAAAAAAGAAGGGCGTGGATCAGAAAACTAGTTGGTATCTGGTGTGACCACCATTTGCCTCACGCAGCGCAACACATCTCCTTCCGAGAGTTGATCAGGCAGTTGATAGTGGAATGTTGTCCAACTCCTCTTCAATGAATGTGTAAAGTTGCCGTATATAGGCAGGAACAAGAACCCGCTGTTGTACACGTCGATCCAGAGCATCCCAAACATGCTCAACCGGTGACAAGTCTTGAGCGTTTGCCCGTTACGAAGCCGAACTGCAGTCAGGTCAAGACGAGCTTCTTACAATTTGTACAGAAATTCTTCAGTCGTGCAAACCCCCAGTTTCAGCTGTCCGGGTGGCTGGTCTCAGACGATCCTGCAGGTGAAGAAGTCGGATGTGGAGGTCTGGCATGGTTACATGTGTTCTGCGGTTGTTAAGCCGGTTGGACCTACTGCAAAATTCTCTAAAATGACATTGGTAGCTTACTGTAGGGAAATTAAATTAGCTGGCAACAACTCTGGTGGACATTTCCTGCAACCGGCATGCCAATGGCACACTCCCTAAAACGTATCTGCAGCATTGTGTTGTGTGACAAAACAGCACACTGTAGTCCCCCAACACATGGTGCACATGTGTAATAATGCTGTGTTTAATCAGTTTGATATGCCACACCTGTCAGGTAGATGGATTATCTTGGCAAAGGAGGATGTAAACCAATTTGTGCACAAAATGAGAAATAGGCTTTGTGCACATTTGGAATATTTCTGGGAGCTTGTTTCAGCTCATGAAACCAACACTTTACATGTTTACAATATTTTTGATAAGTGTATATTTGTAAAAAAAAAAGTGTTTAAATGTATGATCATAGCACCACTTACTTCTGACAATTGAATCTGATATTCTATAGTGTTAATCTAGGTTTGTCTTCTGACTCATTTTATTCAACAATGATATACTGCAATGTGAAAATCCAACTTCTCTCTAATTAGTAAGTATGGTTAAATTCTGCTAACTTTCCCAGGGAGGGAATAAGCAGGGAATCACCCAACTGGGAGGTCTTAATTTTTGGAAATTGCCAGAATTTTACAACCCCATTAGCAAGGGAAAAAAAGAAGCCATACAGTGACATAACATTGTATAAAAAGTTTTAATTTCAATTATTTTATTAACCTAATAATAGAAAACCATTAACAGGGAAAATAACATTAAAACTGCAGCCTCGGGAGGATAAAATCAAATAAAAAGTGATGCTTACTTAAAAAAAAAAAAGACATTTTTTATTCTCCATCTCCAAAAAAAAGACAGGGACAGAGGGGCACGCATGCACACGTCGTCTTCACTGGTCAGGGGGTGATTTTCATCTGGACTGTTCAACTGAAACAAGAAAAGAGGGAGAAGTTAGTTTATAGCATCAAGCAGTGTACCCACATAAAATGACTGGCAGATGCTGGGAACCAAAAAAAGTAACCCGAAAATAAAATAGATCCCTTCAGCATAACTACACAGGCCACATACTTGGAATGACTGGGTAATAATCAAATGCTCTAAAGTGTCATCAACTATTGAAGGAACAATTGCAAGCAGCACTGGCATTACAAACAGTAATAATTAAGGAAACTCCAAAACCCAGAGGAATAAATGAGAAGTGAAAACATAGTTGTCTGAAATGGCATCCTATTCAGTGCACTACTTCTGACCAACTACTTCTGACCAGAACCTCTGGCTCTGATCAAAAGTAGTGCCCTACATAGGGAATAGGGTGACATTTAAGACAAAAAAAATGAAAAAGTACTGCAGTAGCACATGAAATCCAAATGAGTGCTAGACTAGTTGGTTGATTATAGCTTACTGTAGGTGGAGATGTCAATCTCTTCTGGGAGCTCTGCCACATTGACCTCAAAGCGGTCCTGCACATCGTTCAGGGTCTTGGCGTCGGTCTCGTCAGACACAAAGGTCACGGCCAGACCTTTCGTCCCGAACCTGCCAGCACGGGCCACTCTGTGCAGGTAGGTGTCGGAGTCCTCAGGCATGTCGTAGTTGAAGACTATGTTGACGCGCTCAATGTCCATCCCTCGGCCAAACAGGTTGGTGGCCACCAGGATCCGCCTCTGGAAGTCCTTGAACTGCTGGTACCGGGAAAGCCTAGGGGAGGGAGGCATCGACAGATTTAAAATAAGTAGAACAAGCATTATACTTCCTGCTTCACTTTTGTGGGTACACTGAAACTGTTACCTACAAACATGTAATCTGAGAGAAGGTTATTGTTCAGGCCCTCTAGATAACAGCTTCTTGACCATTATACAAAATGTGCATGTAAATGAGATTCTCAATTTGATTGCTCAACTCCTGTCCTCTCCACCTCCTTCTGAAAAAAAAGTAAACTAACTGAGCAGAGGAGAAAATGTGCTTGTATGAAATTAGACTACATTCACATCATGAAAATGACATTTACAGGGGTGGAATCCCAAATTAAAATGTGCTAAGTAGTAGAAAAAAAAATAGCTAGACATTTTATGCTACTTATCGTTTTAAATATGTGCATGCTTCTCATCAGAGTAAGCAGCTGATTCAAAAGTAGAGGGGTAGATGTGTCCTTCCCTGAAGAGTTTTGACATGTGCTTCCTCGGAAGCGAGGACACCGTTTACCTACTAACGAATTGACACTCCTCAACCACTTATCGGTTTACGGATAAGAGAAAACGGAGTCAGCGAGGACAGTCTTGTCCAAATGAGAATTTCCCAATGAGAGAAATCTACCCCAAAACCCTACGCACTTATTGATATCTGAGATGATTTGAAGTGTAAGCAATAGCCTAATCTTTGATATAATATTGCTTATACCAATCAAAACCTCTCAGATTTTAACAAATGCTTAGACTGTAGGGTTTAGCCAGTTTTTCCCTCTCCATCAGAACCCACCTCTCCTCCTGGGCCATGCCCCTATGGATGGCGATTGCAGGGAAGTTCTGCTCCACCAGCAGCTGAGACAGAGCCACACAGCGCTGCACAGACTTCACAAAGATCACCACCTTCAGACAGGGGAGAAAATGGCAGTGAGACACCAAAGACAAACATGGGGCACAAACCCATGCTGCATCTGATGTGGCACCCTGGCTTTACCCTGGTCAAATAGATGTACACTCTGAAGACGAAAAACATAGGGCATAAAACTCACAGGCAGAAACTGTCAATGCATAGACAGAGTTCACTTGAATGAGTACAATTGCATTTAAAACGTGACTTTCAAATCCATGGACAAAATACATTCAAGCCACTAAGATTAAAACTAAAATAAATTACGTTTTAGCATAAAAATCTGAAAATATTTATTTTGTCCGTACCTGGTTGAACTCAAGCACATCGAGCAGGTCGAAGAGCTTGCGGTTCTTCTCGCTATCCTTCAGCTTGCAGTAGTACTGCTGCAGACCGTGCAGCGTCAGCTTGGTCTCATCGTCCACAAACACCTCCATGGGCTACAGGAGGAAGGAGATATTCATTAAGCACCAAACAGAACACAGGGAGGGACTACCTGGACTTTCATTGCAAGACATTTTGCTACAGTGTGTCCTAGTGAATCTAACATGGGGAAAGTGTCACTCTTTGGTCCAGTTCTATAAACATAGCTACATTAAGTGAATACCTGAGTAAACCACATTCTGTGTTGGTGGATGAAGAACTAGAAATGTGATTGTTAACGTCAATTATTAGTACTAGAGCCGGATGGAACTTATAGCTTTAATGCAAGGACAGTTCCTCACGAAAATGTCCAAAAGCAGGGGTAGAGCCCAAGATCCTGGTTAAGAGTCACTCTGCCGCACCGATATGGCCACTTGTGAGACGGACAGTCACGAGCAGGCAAACTTAGATGGGCTTGACTTGAACTTTTTACATCACTATTAAACCATATGCAAAAGTCACTTAACTATCGCTTTAAAAAAAAGGGGCAATCAGCAGTTTCTACATACATTTTTGGACATTTAAATTAAAAGAATATAACAAATGTCTCATGAGCTTAATTCAACTTTTGTACCTCATCAGAACCCAAAATAAGCTTGTTTCACTCCAATATTTTTAAACAAAGTACGCGTAAAAACTATATAGCCTCAAAACATGGTCAAAATGATAATTCTGATATCATTGATGGTCAGTCCTTGCATCCATAGCTCTACAAATTTGAGTGGTTAAATTGCTCCAGACGAATCCCTCAGCTTTTTACCGAAAAGGGGCAAGGAAGATGCTTCATGTTTCTACTGCCAGATGTCTCTTTAAAAGTACAATTTAGGGAGATTGGTTCATCTGTGTGTGTGTGTGTGTAAAACTGCTACTTTAAGTTTCAGAACCCCTTCCAACTTACATCCTGCATGAACTTGCGGCAGACAGGGCGAATCTCTTTGCTTAAGGTGGCACTGAACATCATGCACTGCTTCTCGTGGGGTGTGAGCCTGAAGATGTCCTGAACATCACGTCTCATGTCTGAGGGAGATAGGAAAATAAATGTCAAAAAAAGTCAACCCACTCAGTCTGAAATCAGAGTACTACATAAAATAAAATGTAAATACACTTTCCTACGTTTTGGCAAAATCCTTACTTAAGTCACACCATCTATCACAATCTGTTCTAAGATCCACTACTACTTAGCATGAAAGTGCATTCTAAGTGGTATGCTAGGAGGTACATCGAACACATGGTTTCAATTGACTGTTCATCTTTAAAGTTTCAACTTACTCCCGTCACACACATCTGGCATCATCCCCCCTGTCCTACTCACCCAGCTGCTCCAGCATCTTGTCACACTCATCCAGGACAAAGTGCTTCACGTTCTTCAGGTTCAGGGTCTTGTTGCGGATGAGGGCCAGGATGCGGCCGGGCGTACCCACCACGATGTGGGGGCAGTTCTTCTTCAGCACGTCCTCGTCCTTCTTGATGGACAGGCCCCCGAAGAACACGGCCGCCTTGACGGTGGGCATGTACTTGGAGAAGCGCTCATACTCTTTGCTGATCTGGAAGGCCAGCTCTCGTGTGTGGCACATCACCAGCACAGACACCTGGTAGACAGAGAGAGGTAGGAAGGGGAGGATGTTTAATACAGAGCTCTCTGAACATCAGAAAAACACAAGATTATCAAATAGGATAGAAAAGCAGTGTAAAACAGTGAGATTAAAAACAGAACTTCAGACTGCAATAGGGTGGCACATTAGGGTTTGACCGAGGTAGGCTGGCATCATAAATAAGCATTTGCTAACTGACTTGCCTAGTTAAATATATAAAAAGCTGCCGACAAGAAGTTAACACCTTGTGCAAGTTTCCCAGATACATATTAAGCCTATTCCTAAACTTAAAAGCAGTCAATGGATTCTCCAGTGAAAGCTATTTTTAGTCCAGGAGGACTAGGCTTCAATGTGACCGCAATTCAATGGCTGCGTCCACAGTGTAAAGATGAATTTCACTATTCAAACACTCACCTGCCCGTCCACAGGTTCAATCTGCTGCAGGGTGGCCAGTACAAACACAGCCGTCTTGCCCATACCCGACTTGGCCTGGCACAGGATGTCCATGCCCAGGATGGCCTGTGGGATGCACTCGTGTTGGACTGAAAGACAGAAACACAAGTATTTTTTATTTTACTAGGCAAGTCAGTTAAGAACAAATTCTTCTTTACAATGATGGCCAACGAAAAGGCGGTGACACAAAACTACATTGAGAGACCTAAGACAACATAGCAAGGCAGCAACACATGACAACACAGCATGGTAGCAACATGGTAGTAGCACAAAACATGGTACAAACATTGGGCACAGACAACAGCACAAACGGAAGAAGGTAGAGACAACAATACATCACACAAAGCAGCTACAACTGTCAGTAAGTGTCCCTGATTGAGTTTTTGAATGCAGAGATTGAGATAAAACTGTCTAGTTTGAGTGTTTGTTGCTGAAGAGCTAGGGATGTGTGACCTTTGGGGACATTTAACAGAATGTGACTGGCAGAACAGGTGTTGTATGTGGAGGATGAGGGCTTCAGTAGATCTCAGATAGGGTGGAGTGAGGCCTAAGAGGGTTTTATAAATAAGCATCAACCAGTGAGTCTTGCTACAGGTATACAGAGATTATCAGTTTAAGTATGATGTGATCTTTGAAGGGGCATACATGTATAACTCAGTGAATTACTTTCGACCAGGGCCAAATATATAGCACTACTTGTGAACAAAGTCCTATAGGTCCTGCTCAAAAGTAGTACACTATGTTAGGAATAGGGTGCTATTTGAGACAGACAAAATAGACAAAGTAAAAGAAAGTCCTTGGTTGAAGGTGGGCAGTGCCTGCGAGACTCACCTTCAGAGGGATGTTCAAAGCCACAGTCGACAATGGCGCGGAGCAGCTCTGGTTTGAGCAGGAAGTCTCGGAAACCGGAGCTGTGGATGGAGACATAAGAGCCCTTTACCTCCTTCTTGCCCGCAGGTGTGGTGGTCTCCGGGGCAACCTGAGGCTCCTCATCCTCTTCATAGTCCAACAGCTCGTTGTCAACGTCATTCTCTGCCATTCTAGAGAAGGGGTACATGCGTTAGTTGAAGCTAGGAAAGACTGGAGACTAGTTTTTTTTTTTGGGGGGGGGGGGGTTGTATGAACAGTAAATTCAGAAGGTTAATTGTAATGTCAATTCAATACTTTATGTAAAATTCTTCACCTTCTAACCTTAGTTACAAGAATCGTAATAATTTAATGTAACTTCACTTCCTGAATTGAATCCTAGTGAAACATCACCGTCTAGCACCTAGTTACCCTTACTTAGTCCTTAGTACTTACTTACCCTTAGTCCTGGGGATTCCAAGGGGTGCACGTTCTTTCCCCCTAGCATTACACATCTCAAATAACCAAAGCTTGGTGAGTTCATTATTCGAATCAGCTGTGTAGTGCTACCGCAAGAACCAAAACGTGCAACCCTTAGGGACCCTAGGACCGAGTTTGGGAAACGCTGGTCTGACGTGTATTCCTACACAGCATTAGCTAGCTAACAGCTAGGCTAGCTGCTAATAATGCTAGTAGCAGGCCGCATTCACACCACCAAAGTTTAAATTTGACACAATCATTACAATTGACCTAATAACAAGGATTGGACCAGCGACCACCCAGTAACTCAGTTTACAGTAGTTAACCAGTTGCCATATTCAATTAAGTTGAACAGGGAGTCAAGCCTCAAACAATGGTAGCCGCCTCCACTCATTCAAACTGACAGAAAAGTGCTATAAAAAAGGACAATAATAGGTTCCAAATGCAGGGTGGAGATTCAGAAACAACGTTGACTCAAATTAATAACAAGCAAGACATTTCTTGGGCCTAACTTCACCTAAAATGTAATTCTCGGAACCGACCTGCGACACACTGCTAGCAGAAGTTAACTGCTAACTGACATGACCGTGCTAGTACTAACATTAGCTTGACCGCAATGCTAAATGTGTTAGTTAGCCAGATCGCACACGGTTTTAGCAAAGATTAACAATAAATATAGTCGAACATTGCTATTTATGAGCGTTATGGAAAGAGAAATAGATGTCTCCATTTTACAATACATGTGATATTGAAATTTACTCAATACAGCACATTTCTTATGCAATTAAAATACACTTACTTCTCGGTGGTAATTCAAAACGGCTTCGACTATCACTGCTAGCTAGGTTCACAGGGGCAGTCCTCAAGTACTTTCGTCCGGAAGCAGTGTATTCGTGGACACTATTGGTCAATTTTAAAGGCAATCTCCCCAAACCGGTCTGAAAACTAACCATGATTAGCCTATTCAAATGTCGATCTTGAAAACACAAGCAAATAAGGCGGGATTTCACCAGCTAATTGTGGGCATAATTTCTTGTATGACAACCCTGTTATGAAACAAGTACACTGTGATAGCCTTATTCAGCAATAATGTAAACATTTCTGATTTCTGTAAATTATAGCTACGTATGACTAGGTTTCCTCACCAAGAAATGATTTCTGAATTTAGATTCGAATCGATTAGATTAATTTATTAGTCACATACATAGCGTCGCAGATGTAATTGCAGGGTACAGTGAAATTCTTAAGATCTGAACTCCAACAGTGCAGGTCAAAAAGATAATTAATAATAATATAATAATAATATACACCATATATACATATTTATTTACAACATTTACAAACCAACAGCCTGCATTCATCCAGTTTGTATAAATTATGATAGAAGTGTGACATGACTGTAATGAGTATCTTGGACAAATAGGCAGTTGGCTTAATAAAACATTTATTCATAATTGGCAATATGTGGGCCTGCCCTGATTATATCAGCTTACCACATCTGTCTTCCCTCACCAAACCCATCAATGATTAGATTTATTTGACCATAATAATTTGTTTGGTCCATATTATTGACACTAAATAGAGGTTATTTTAACCGTAGCTGTTAAAAGTCCAGTGGGAGTGTGCAGCAGACTAATGATGGCGCGACTTTAATTCCTGACTATTTCAGTTATGGCCAACAGAGGGCAACATTTATCCATAAAATACGATTAAACCTCACTGAACCAAAGTGAATTGGGTTACACTGTAAACTTTATAGAGATTTCGTATGTGATCAGAAACGATGCATTCATTTCCCAGAGTGGTCGCACTGTGTTATTGTAGTTGACGTAATCGTGTACAATGGCATGACGTAATATATGAGCCTATGACTTAAACGCACTCAAGAGAATGTTCAGTGCCTACTTCTGGCTCAGTTGAGTTGATGATTTACAAAGGAGAGTCATCCTCATGTTCAAATAAATCACTTTGAGTGGACAAAGATTACATTCTGTGAGTACAGCAAAACGGGCCAAGATTTTGTAAAAAAAAAAATTGAAATGTATTTTAAAATGTATTTGTTTATAAAAAATGTCAGGTCCAATCTGAAGGGTGCCTGAAAGCACAATGGATAGAAATCATAAACGGTTGAGAATAATTCTTCAAAAAGTAAGTCTCATAAGTGATTAAATTTTTTTTTTTGTTAATTCTGGGGCTTTCTCTCTTGATATGTAATGGGGCTATCTTCTTGGTAGTATAGCCTATATGCTGTAAAAACAGATTGACATGATTTATAGTTGGAAAAGTGGGCATAATAATGGAGGGCTTAAGTTAAATGTATTTCCTTATGATCCTGTACCCCAGGCTGGGACCCTCCAAGCTAGTGCTGGAGAGCAGGTGCTCCAGACAGACGTCATTTCTGCTGGCCATGCTGGAGTAAGGCTGCCAGCCCTGGGAGACTGCCCCAAGGACAGCCCTCTAAAGGTAAGACACAGCTTTTAGTTCTGATGCAAAACATCTGGTTGTAACGGAGACCAGTTGGTTGTAATCTAGTAATATGATGTGTTGAAAACCAGTTTTCAACGAGATAATAACACCATTAAGACACATGGACCACCTACTAGTTAGAACTAATAGTATTGGAATTCTGATTGTAAATATAAGGTTATGATTTATAGTTGGAAAAGTGGGCATAATAATGGAGGGCTTAAGTTAAATGTATTTCCTTATGATCCTGTACCCCAGGCTGAGACCCTCCAAGCTAGTGCTGGAGAGCAGGTGCTCCAGACAGACGTCCATTCTGCTGGCCATGATGGAGTAAGGCTGCCAGCCCTGGGAGACTGCCCCAAGGACAGCCCTCTAAAGGTAAGAAACAGCTTTTAGTTCTGATGCAAAACGTCTGGTTGTAACGGAGACCAGTTGGTTGTAATCTAGTAATATGACGGGTTGAAAAACCAGTTTACAACGAGATAATAACACAATTAAGACACATGGACCACCTACTAGTTAGAACTAATAGTATTGGAATTCTGATTCTAATTCTAAGGTTAACCCTTATGTGACATGTCACTTAGTACCACCATGCCTATGGTGAAATAGGTGGTTTCTATGGTGATATGATTTCCCCACTGTTGTTATATGTCTCAGAACCTTGTGCCGAAGCCCCCACAAGGCCCCAGGCCCAGCCGAGAGGCCAATATAGCAAAGGCAGAAAAGAAGGCCAGAGAGGTTATCAAGGCTAAAAAGTCTAGGGAGGCTAAGTCAGGGGTGATATACGCAAGCCGCCAAGTAGTTGGTGTGTTGGCACTGCCTCAAACTCTTATATCTCGAACAACCAGTTACAGTGAGTATTGATCTCCACTTCCAAAAATCTTGGATTTTTTGATGCAATTCTAAAAGGATATATGGTGGAAGGATCCACTATTATCTACGACTCTCCTCTTTCTGTAGGTGTCCTGCCAGCTATCAAGAAGGGCACTAAAGTTACTCAAATGGAGACAACAGGTGACAGTGTTTATTTCTGATTATACAACTTCAATAGAATCTTTACGGTGGTCACTAGCTTGTTCGGTGGTAATTCTGATTGTCTTCTGTTTCAGAAACCCCAGGTCCCCTGACACCTAATGATGGGGAGATAATGATCTCCTCTCCATCTGTTGATGACCTCCTGACCCCAAAGAGTGATGTGACGTCCGAGGCTAAGAGCGATGATGCCTCCTGTCCAATTTCACCTGAGGCGTTCTCTCTAACGAACTTCCTGAAGTCTCACCCGTGAGTCCTGCTTTGAACCTCTATATGTGCAGAACAAATATAATCTATGTAAACACTAGTTTAAGTTGCCAATGATTCCTGGTGTTGGTTTGTTTTCCAGTCAGAGAAAGCTTATCAGGAAGTTCCTCAAACAAATGGTAAGTCCCGCATTTTTTCTGCTTTCAAGGGTGGAGTGATCATTGGAAACAACTATCTTGTAACATAAAAACTACTAGCTGTCAGATTGTTTTCTGTTTCTCTTTCTAAGAACGTGACAATAGGCGACCTGGACGAAATCATCGAGTGGGTGGTGTGTGTCTCCAGTGAGGTGTTCCTCCCAGTGATGGCTCTGCACAGGACCTCCAGACCAGAGTCGTCAGACTCGTCCCACTGGGGGTCAGGTGTGCTCCAGATCGTCTCTGAAAAGTTCCACCAGCGGAGTTCTGAGTCGAAGGGAAGGCTCCTGGGCGGGCAGCCGCCCACTCCCCCTTCTGAGACCGACAAGGAGCTTCAGGGCATAGCAGATCTGTCTGTGAGTAACATCCTGAAAAGGGCCCAGGAGGACCTCTTCTCTTCTGGTGAGGATGACCTGGAGAACACCCATCCAGGTATTACTCTGACAGAAGAGAAGCTCTCCAGCATCTTCTCAGAGCTGTTCAGGGATGCCTGTGAGAGTGCCCAGGAGGCCGCCAGACGGATCCACCACATGAGGTCTGGAAGAGGCAACAACAGCCAGAATGGGAGTTGGCCTGGGTCGTCACAGGGATCGAGCAAATCCAACATGCCAGAGTTGGGAGAACTGGGATCAGTGAGGAGTCCCAAGGGAAGTGACGTCCATAAAGTCCTTAGCGAGGGGTCCCTCCCTGTCTTTGCCCTGTTTGAGGAGAGGCCAGGGGAAGTTGGGGAGACCAGCAGCCCTGCTGGGGAGATGGACGAAACACAGACTGCCAGCACTCCCAGCATTCCCCGGTCTGGGCATGGCGGCAGAAGGAGTAGCCAGACCACCACTCCCACCCCCGGCCACAGAGAGGCAGGATTCACAGCCAGTAACATCTTTGATGTTATTATTCATCTGGCGCACTCTGACACTGACCGGGAACTCCACCAGGAGTTCAGCAGTGAGGATGATGTTTCACTGAATGACATCATGGACATGAAGTCAACCCTGGCAGTGGAGCCCCTGGGTCAGATCCTGTCCTCATGGAAGCTGGTCAACATGATCTTCAGGGGGAAGGTCCACTACTTTGGGAAGGAGCTCATCTGCAAGGTGTATCAGATGCTTCTGGACACCGGTATGGGCAGGAGGCCAATGGCCCGCCAGAGCAGGTCCGAGCCCATCCTGAAAGACCAGGCTGCCAACCGTAGGCTCTCCAATGAATTCTTCACAGACGTGCTGTACATGTTCATCCAACGGGCCATTAAGAATCTGCTGGAGAACTTCTTGGGTCTGCCGACCACCCCACCAGGTAGAGACATTATGTGGAATGACAACTTTAACTGGATGTATAGGGACGGCTGGGGGAACACCCCCACATCCAGCGAGGAGGAATTGTGGGACAGCGACTCCACCTGGTCAAGTGGGCATGGGGAGGAGGAAGGGACAGAGTCCCGTGGGAGGTGGGCCGCTCTGTTGGAGAAGGGCAGCTTACTGACCCTCCATTCCTCCAGCTCCCTCTCCCTCTCCGATGACAACAAGGAGGCACTAGGTTAGTTATTGTGTTGTTTTTACCGTCTTTTGCACCCGCACATTCCCCTTCTTTCTTTTCTCTTATTGTCAGTAATGGTATTTTCATTTACTCTCCTCTTTTTTTCTTATTTTTCTATACAGTGTTTGGAGACATTTTATGTGTGAAGTATTACTTTGAATCAAATGTCAAACTCATTCTATAGAAGGCCGGGTTTCTGCAGGTTTTCACTCCACCCTTGATTGATGAATTAAGGTCACTAATTAGTTAGAAACTCCTCTCACCTGGTTGTCTAGGTCTTAATTGAAAGGAAAAAACTAAAACCCGCAGACACTCGGCCCCCATGGAATGAGTTTGACACCCCTGTATTAAATAAATGTTGATTTGACCAGGGGCCGTCTGCCAGGTCCTGACCACCAGGGTGGGAGACATCCTGAACAGTACCTGCAACGACGATTGCAAGGCCAGGCTCATCATCCAGAAAGGTACACTTATAACCTGTTTTACCCATATGACCAGTAATAACAGTGTAATAACCTGTGTAATAACCCGTGTATTACCATTATAGTAAATGTGCTAGATACTGCATAGTGTTATACATGAATGTGGCTTTGAACCATTTCAGAATATGAGTGTATTTTCTTAGGATTGGATTCCGGTGCCAGGGAAAGGTTCCCTGACTCTCCGTGTCCCTCTTCACCCAAGGACGAAGAGGAGGTGGTTGTGAGTGCCATGACTGTCTCATACCCTAAACCCTCCACCTCAACCCAGGCAGCATGGGCAGCTCCTGCCCAGACTCTGGACGTTTTTCTGCCCAGACCATGCCTGGATGAAGAAGAGGTAGTGCCCAGCACCTCCTTGAAGGACAACTCTGTGACAACCACCCATGCAGCACTGGCAGCTCCTTCCCAGAGCCTGGAAGAAGAGGTGGGAGAAGCTGAGGTGTCCCACGTGAGTGAGAGCTCCCTGATGCCCACCAAGGCCATTGAGAAGATTCCCTCCCTCCTACCAGGCAAGATCCTTATCGAGGAGGACACCCTCAGTTGCAGCACTCCCTGGGCCACCGTCATGAGCCCCCAGACCCTGAAGTTCATCCTCCACGGCATCATGTGCCGACTGGAGGCCTCAGAGTCCCCCCAGACAAGGAGGGCCAATGACCCCTTCAGGCTGATGAAGGATCTCTTTCTGGAGGTCCAGCATGCCCTGAAGTATGCTGACATCTCTGTCCTCTTTGGCCTGGAGGAGAGCATCCAATTCATTGGGGAGGATGCGGTGAAGGCCATCGTGAAGACTGCAGCTATAAGATTGTCCCTGCGTTCGGACTCCAACCGGGCTCAACTGCGTGCCGCGCGCTCTGGTGGTGAGGCAGCCATCAGGTGCATGGCGGACACCATCACACAAGTCATAGATGACTATTCCGAGCACTGGAGTTCCAGCGGCCATTTTGGAGCCAGGAGGAGCCGTGCTAGTGGGAGGTCACACTCCTCAACCTCCTCAAGGAGTGACGTCACCCTCACCGAGGAGCTCCTGGCCCAGAGGGAATCCCTTGAAGAGGACCTAGCGGAGATGGCTGATGACAGCACTGGTTTGGAGAAGACCATTGTAAGCTCAGCCATCTCTGCCAAGTCCCAGGTAATTAGCTACATTTCAGAGAGCTCCGAGCCCAACAGCTGTGCCCTCTTCACAGACCTCGAGGACATCACCTCCACACATGTGAGACAGACAAGAACTAGTAGATTGTTTAGTTATTTGGGCTGTTTGATTGTGAGGCATCAACTCAAATCTGTTTCTCTCTCTACGAAGGAGAAGGAGAAGGAAGAGGCTATGAAGGAAGAAGTGAGGAAGTCAGGAAAGAAGAGGCGAAGAAATAACAAGGACCAGAAGAAGAACAAGGTGTCTCCTCTTGGCAATGATAGTAAGTCCTCATTTCTGTCAGTCAACATGTGCGTCTGTCTTCAGCACACTATTGTAATGTAAGGACGGGAGACTATGATGAAGTTATCAGGCTCTTATTCATTAGCCACTAAATGGAAGAGAACAGACTAAAACAGGGAGGAACTTTCTTGAACTTGCCAATAACAAATTCTTGTTTTTGTTTTCTGTTTCAAAACATTTTGCTACTGTGTGCCTGAATGAACACGACCCTGATTTCATGCCCTGTTCTATGTCACCTGTTCAGGTACTGTGGCTGCAGATGAGCCGAAGAAAAAACAGGCTCTCCTCCCGCGGATCACAGCTGCCCTGGCAAGACTATTTTGCTTCCCCTGCAAAAAAAGATGCAAAAAGTAACTGTGCAGAGACGAGTTTGGGAAACCCTGATACCACCTCCCCCAACCCACTTTCTAAAAAAACATCAGTGCCACCAGAAGAGGGAGACAACCCCCCCTATTCACAACTCATTTTATTACCCCCCCATTTAATTTAATAAACACAACTTTCAGCTATTTTGATCTTCTTTACTTTTTTTTTTACAGACCCACCTGCATGCTATAGATTCGTAAGGTCAATTTGCTGTGTACTGTCTACAGTATCATTGTTATGAGTAGGTTCACTGTGTCAGTCATTATTTTTACCTTTATTTAACTAGGCAAGTTAGTTTAGAACAAATTCTTATTTTCAATGACGACCTAGGAACATTGGGTTAACTGCCTTGTTCAGGGGCAGAACAACAGATATTTTAGGCTACCTGTCGCTATATAGGTATAGGCTAAATGCCCTAACCTAATTGCAATTTACATAATAAGAGTTACAATAGAATAATTCCCTAATTTTATCTTTCTTGAGAGGGAATAAATCTCTAATACACTATACTCAATACCATACAGTAAGCACACCACTGTATACCGATGCAAGCCCCGCCTCCCCGCAGAATAAAGAATAGACACGAGTGGATAATTGCGGTGTCACTACAAAGGATACCTTAATTAAGCCAATTCATTGGCTTTAGACATGCCAATCATGTCTGTGTTGTAATCTGATTGGTGTGTGTACCACCTCATGGCAAAAGGTGTAAAAACGCTGAAGCACTCCATTCTGTTTATGATTTCTATTTATGATTGACGCTGCTGTTTAAAGCTATATTTTTTAATGTCTGCCTTATTTGCATTATTACACATTTGGAGAGGACAGGGGAGATAGGGTGGACAGCTCCCTGTCTAGTAGTTGTAGCTGTAGTATCTGGGATCTACATCTGTTTATATTAGTTACTGTGCTGTTACTAAGCAGTAATGCATTACGGCAGTGTTACGTTACTACACCTAATAGGAAATGCACATGCGCACTGGAATGCCGCGAACTGTAGAGCACGAGGGGTTTTGACTAAACGAAATCTAACTGTACTCTCATCTCCTGCCTGGTAATTTCTCCACAACACAAATATTACAGTGGCGACGAGGTGATTAAACTACATAAACGGACATTGCTTGAAGGGAAGAATGTTGCTTGAGTAATGAAACTCAAAATAATTATGTAATTCGTCAGTTATATTTATTTTCTTTCGCCAGTAGAGAAGGCTAAGCACTGCTAGCACTGCTAGTACAGTATTCAGGAGCTGCCAAGTAGCAAGACTATTGGAGTCCAGAATAGCGACACTACCCATTGAAATTAGGCGATCTCAGTGGAGAAATATTGACAAGGGAAAAAAGGAAGAAGGGACGTACATTAATACAAATGAGTGCAGTGAATGAAGTAATTGCAGAAACTTCTGAAGTGAAGAAGTAGATGAATATTCAGAAAATTAAGGAATATAAGGAAACTGAACAATTAACTGTGAAAATGGCAACCATCGGTCGAGTACCAGAGTTTGAGGCTACAAAAGAGGATTTTGATTCCTATTTGGAGCGTTTTGAGCGTTGGCTGATAAACCCATCAATGATTAGATTTATTTGACCATAATAATTTGTTTGGTCCATATTATTGACACTAAATAGAGGTTATTTTAACCGTAGCTGTTAAAAGTCCAACAGTGGGAGTGTGCAGCAGACTAATGATGGCGCGACTTTAATTCCTGACTATTTCAGTTATGGCCAACAGAGGGCAACATTTATCCATAAAATACGATTAAACCTCACTGAACCAAAGTGAATTGGGTTACACTGTAAACTTTATAGAGATTTCGTATGTGATCAGAAACGATGCATTCATTTCCCAGAGTGGTCGCACTGTGTTATTGTAGTTGACGTAATCGTGTACAATGGCATGACGTAATATATGAGCCTATGACTTAAACGCACTCAAGAGAAGGTTCAGTGCCTACTTCTGGCTCAGTTGAGTTGATGATTTACAAAGGAGAGTCATCCTCATGTTCAAATAAATCACTTTGAGTGGACAAAGATGACATTCTGTGAGTACAGCAAAACGGGCCAAGATTTTGTAAAAAAAACAAATTGAAATGTATTTTAAAATGTATTTGTTTATAAAAAATGTCAGGTCCAATCTGAAGGGTGCCTGAAAGCACAATGGATAGAAATCATAAACGGTTGAGAATAATTCTTCAAAAAGTAAGTCTCATAAGTGATTAAAAAAATGTTTTTGTTAATTCTGGGGCTTTCTCTCTTGATATGTAATGGGGCTATCTTCTTAGCCTATATGCTGTATAGCCTATATGCTGTAAAAACAGATTGACATGATTTATAGTTGGAAAAGTGGGCATAATAATGGAGGGCTTAAGTTAAATGTATTTCCTTATGATCCTGTACCCCAGGCTGGGACCCTCCAAGCTAGCGCTGGAGAGCAGGTGCTCCAGACAGACGTAATTTCTGCTGGCCATGATGGAGTAAGGCTGCCAGCCCTGGGAGACTGCCCCAAGGACAGCCCTCTAAAGGTAAGAAACAGCTTTTAGTTCTGATGCAAAACGTCTGGTTGTAACGGAGACCAGTTGGTTGTAATCTAGTAATATGATGTGTTGAAAACCAGTTTACAACGAGATAATAACACCATTAAGACACATGGACCACCTACTAGTTAGAACTAATAGTATTGGAATTATGATTGTAAATATAAGGTTAGGATTTATAGTTGGAAAAGTGGGCATAATAATGGAGGGCTTAAGTTAAATGTATTTCCTTATGATCCTGTACCCCAGGCTAGGACCCTCCAAGCTAGTGCTGGAGAGCAGGTGCTCCAGACAGACGTCCATTCTGCTGGCCATGATGGAGTAAGGCTGCCAGCCCTGGGAGACTGCCCCAAGGACAGCCCTCTAAAGGTAAGAAACAGCTTTTAGTTCTGATGCAAAACGTCTGGTTGTAACGGAGACCAGTTGGTTGTAATCTAGTAATATGACGGGTTGAAAACCAGTTTACAACGAGATAATAACACCATTAAGACACATGGACCACCTACTAGTTAGAACTAATAGTATTGGAATTCTGATTCTAATTCTAAGGTTAACCCTTATGTGACATGTCACTTAGTACCACCATGCCTATGGTGAAATAGGTGGTTTCTATGGTGATATGATTTCCCCACTGTTGTTATATGTCTCAGAACCTTGTGCCGAAGCCCCCACAAGGCCCCAGGCCCAGCCGAGAGGCCAATATAGCAAAGGCAGAAAAGAAGGCCAGAGAGGTTATCAAGGCTAAAAAGTCTAGGGAGGCTAAGTCAGGGGTGATATACGCAAGCCGCCAAGTAGTTGGTGTGTTGGCACTGCCTCAAACTCTTATATCTCGAACAACCAGTTACAGTGAGTATTGATCTCCACTTCCAAAAATCTTGGATTTTTTGATGCAATTCTAAAAGGATATATGGTGGAAGGATCCACTATTATCTACGACTCTCCTCTTTCTGTAGGTGTCCTGCCAGCTATCAAGAAGGGCACTAAAGTTACTCAAATGGAGACAACAGGTATTGGTGACACAGTGTTTATTTCTGATTATACAACTTCAATAGAATCTTTACGGTGGTCACTAGCTTGTTCGGTGGTAATTCTGATTGTCTTCTGTTTCAGAAACCCCAGGTCCCCTGACACCTAATGATGGGGAGATAATGATCTCCTCTCCATCTGTTGATGACCTCCTGACCCCAAAGAGTGATGTGACGTCCGAGGCTAAGAGCGATGATGCCTCCTGTCCAATTTCACCTGAGGCGTTCTCTCTAACGAACTTCCTGAAGTCTCACCCGTGAGTCCTGCTTTGAACCTCTATATGTGCAGAACAAATATAATCTATGTAAACACTAGTTTAAGTTGCCAATGATTCCTGGTGTTGGGTTGTTTTCCAGTCAGAGAAAGCTTATCAGGAAGTTCCTCAAACAAATGGTAAGTCCCGCATTTTTTCTGCTTTCAAGGGTGGAGTGATCATTGGAAACAACTATCTTGTAACATAAAAACTACTAGCTGTCAGATTGTTTTCTGTTTCTCTTTCTAAGAACGTGACAATAGGCGACCTGGACGAAATCATCGAGTGGGTGGTGTGTGTCTCCAGTGAGGTGTTCCTCCCAGTGATGGCTCTGCACAGGACCTCCAGACCAGAGTCGTCAGACTCGTCCCACTGGGGGTCAGGTGTGCTCCAGATCGTCTCTGAAAAGTTCCACCAGCGGAGTTCTGAGCCGAAGGGAAGGCTCCTGGGCGGGCAGCCGCCCACTCCCCCTTCTGAGACCGACAAGGAGCTTCAGGGCATAGCAGATCTGTCTGTGAGTATCATCCTGAAAAGGGCCCAGGAGGACCTCTTCTCTTCTGGTGAGGATGACCTGGAGAACACCCATCCAGGTATTACTCTGACAGAAGAGAAGCTCTCCAGCATCTTCTCAGAGCTGTTCAGGGATGCCTGTGAGAGTGCCCAGGAGGCCGCCAGACGGATCCACCACATGAGGTCTGGAAGAGGCAACAACAGCCAGAATGGGAGTTGGCCTGGGTCGTCACAGGGATCGAGCAAATCCAACATGCCAGAGTTGGGAGAACTGGGATCAGTGAGGAGTCCCAAGGGAAGTGACGTCCATAAAGTCCTTAGCGAGGGGTCCCTCCCTGTCTTTGCCCTGTTTGAGGAGAGGCCAGGGGAAGTTGGGGAGACCAGCAGCCCTGCTGGGGAGATGGACGAGACACAGACTGCCAGCACTCCCAGCATTCCCCGGTCTGGGCATGGCGGCAGAAGGAGTAGCCAGACCACCACTCCCACCCCCGGCCACAGAGAGGCAGGATTCACAGCCAGTAACATCTTTGATGTTATTATTCATCTGGCGCACTCTGACACTGACCGGGAACTCCACCAGGAGTTCAGCAGTGAGGATGATGTTTCACTGAATGACATCATGGACATGAAGTCAACCCTGGCAGTGGAGCCCCTGGGTCAGATCCTGTCCTCATGGAAGCTGGTCAACATGATCTTCAGGGGGAAGGTCCACTACTTTGGGAAGGAGCTCATCTGCAAGGTGTATCAGATGCTTCTGGACACCGGTATGGGCAGGAGGCCAATGGCCCGCCAGAGCAGGTCCGAGCCCATCCTGAAAGACCAGGCTGCCAACCGTAGGCTCTCCAATGAATTCTTCACAGACGTGCTGTACATGTTCATCCAACGGGCCATTAAGAATCTGCTGGAGAACTTCTTGGGTCTGCCGACCACCCCACCAGGTAGAGACATTATGTGGAATGACAACTTTAACTGGATGTATAGGGACGGCTGGGGGAACACCCCCACATCCAGCGAGGAGGAATTGTGGGACAGCGACTCCACCTGGTCAAGTGGGCATGGGGAGGAGGAAGGGACAGAGTCCCGTGGGAGGTGGGCCGCTCTGTTGGAGAAGGGCAGCTTACTGACCCTCCATTCCTCCAGCTCCCTCTCCCTCTCCGATGACAACAAGGAGGCACTAGGTTAGTTATTGTGTTGTTTTTACCGTCTTTTGCACCCGCACATTCCCCTTCTTTCTTTTCTCTTATTGTCAGTAATGGTATTTTCATTTACTCTCCTCTTTTTTTCTTATTTTTCTATACAGTGTTTGGAGACATTTTATGTGTGAAGTATTACTTTGAATCAAATGTCAAACTCATTCTATAGAAGGCTGGGTTTCTGCAGGTTTTCACTCCACCCTTGATTGATGAATTAAGGTCACTAATTAGTTAGAAACTCCTCTCACCTGGTTGTCTAGGTCTTAATTGAAAGGAAAAAACTAAAACCCGCAGACACTCGGCCCCCCATGGAATGAGTTTGACACCCCTGTATTAAATAAATGTTGATTTGACCAGGGGCCGTCTGCCAGGTCCTGACCACCAGGGTGGGAGACATCCTGAACAGTACCTGCAACGACGATTGCAAGGCCAGGCTCATCATCCAGAAAGGTACACTTATAACCTGTTTTACCCATATGACCAGTAATAACAGTGTAATAACCTGTGTAATAACCCGTGTATTACCATTATAGTAAATGTGCTAGATACTGCATAGTGTTATACATGAATGTGGCTTTGAACCATTTCAGAATATGAGTGTATTTTCTTAGGATTGGATTCCGGTGCCAGGGAAAGGTTCCCTGACTCTCCGTGTCCCTCTTCACCCAAGGACGAAGAGGAGGTGGTTGTGAGTGCCATGACTGTCTCATACCCTAAACCCTCCACCTCAACCCAGGCAGCATGGGCAGCTCCTGCCCAGACTCTGGACGTTTTTCTGCCCAGACCATGCCTGGATGAAGAAGAGGTAGTGCCCAGCACCTCCTTGAAGGACAACTCTGTGACAACCACCCATGCAGCACTGGCAGCTCCTTCCCAGAGCCTGGAAGAAGAGGTGGGAGAAGCTGAGGTGTCCCACGTGAGTGAGAGCTCCCTGATGCCCACCAAGGCCATTGAGAAGATTCCCTCCCTCCTACCAGGCAAGATCCTTATCGAGGAGGACACCCTCAGTTGCAGCACTCCCTGGGCCACCGTCATGAGCCCCCAGACCCTGAAGTTCATCCTCCACGGCATCATGTGCCGACTGGAGGCCTCAGAGTCCCCCCAGACAAGGAGGGCCAATGACCCCTTCAGGCTGATGAAGGATCTCTTTCTGGAGGTCCAGCATGCCCTGAAGTATGCTGACATCTCTGTCCTCTTTGGCCTGGAGGAGAGCATCCAATTCATTGGGGAGGATGCGGTGAAGGCCATCGTGAAGACTGCAGCTATAAGATTGTCCCTGCGTTCGGACTCCAACCGGGCTCAACTGCGTGCCGCGCGCTCTGGTGGTGAGGCAGCCATCAGGTGCATGGCGGACACCATCACACAAGTCATAGATGACTATTCCGAGCACTGGAGTTCCAGCGGCCATTTTGGAGCCAGGAGGAGCCGTGCTAGTGGGAGGTCACACTCCTCAACCTCCTCAAGGAGTGACGTCACCCTCACCGAGGAGCTCCTGGCCCAGAGGGAATCCCTTGAAGAGGACCTAGCGGAGATGACTGATGACAGCACTGGTTTGGAGAAGACCATTGTAAGCTCAGCCATCTCTGCCAAGTCCCAGGTAATTAGCTACATTTCAGAGAGCTCCGAGCCCAACAGCTGTGCCCTCTTCACAGACCTCGAGGACATCACCTCCACACATGTGAGACAGACAAGAACTAGTAGATTGTTTAGTTATTTGGGCTGTTTGATTGTGAGGCATCAACTCAAATCTGTTTCTCTCTCTACGAAGGAGAAGGAGAAGGAAGAGGCTATGAAGGAAGAAGTGAGGAAGTCAGGAAAGAAGAGGCGAAGAAATAACAAGGACCAGAAGAAGAACAAGGTGTCTCCTCTTGGCAATGATAGTAAGTCCTCATTTCTGTCAGTCAACATGTGCGTCTGTCTTCAGCACACTATTGTAATGTAAGGACGGGAGACTATGATGAAGTTATCAGGGTCTTATTCATTAGCCACTAAATGGAAGAGAACAGACTAAAACAGGGAGGAACTAACCCTAACCCTAATAACAAATTATTGTTTTTGTTTTCTGTTTCAAAACATTTTGCTACTGTGTGCCTGAATGAACACGACCCTGATTTCATGCCCTGTTCTATGTCACCTGTTCAGGTACTGTGGCTGCAGATGAGCCGAAGAAAAAACAGGCTCTCCTCCCGCGGATCACAGCTGCCCTGGCAAGACTATTTTGCTTCCCCTGCAAAAAAAGATGCAAAAAGTAACTGCAGAGACGAGTTTGGGAAACCCTGATACCACCTCCCCCAACCCATTTTCTAAAAAAACATCAGTGCCACCAGAAGAGGGAGACAAACCCCCCTATTCACAACTCATTTTATTACCCCCCCCCCCCATTTAATTTAATAAACACAACTTTCAGCTATTTTGATATTCTTTACTTTTTTTTTTACAGACCCACCTGCATGCTATAGATTCGTAAGGTCAATTTGCTGTGTACTGTCTACAGTATCATTGTTATGAGTATGTGTGTGTCAGTCATTATCAGTCACTGTGTCAGTCATTATTTTTACCTTTATTTAACTAGGCAAGTTAGTTTAGAACAAATTCTTATTTTCAATGACGACCTAGGAACATTGGGTTAACTGCCTTGTTCAGGGGCACAACGACAGATATTTTAGGCTACCTGTCGCTATATAGGTATAGGCTAAATGCCCTAACCTAATTGCAATTTACATAATAAGAGTTACATTAGAATAATTCCCTAATTGTATCTTTCTTGAGAGGGAATACATCTCTAATACACTATACTCAATACCATACAGTAAGCACAGAGAGGACAGGGGAGATAGGGTGGACAGCTCCCTGTCTAGTAGTTGTAGCCTGTAGCTAGTTATACGTCTTCTTGAGGAAGCGCCGACAGACGGACAGCTGTGCGAGTTCGCATTTTCCAATAAAACAGCAGCACCAGCGATGGCTTCCGCGTAGCATGTCGTACCGTATTTTTCACACGGCGGTGAAGTCGACATTGTGAAAGTTTTGTTCTGTGCTAGTTTCGTGGTGTCCGTGTGTTGGCATGACATAGCAGCTACTAGCAAGAGCCGCTTCGATTATGGGAACATTCAGGTAGGCATTACTGTTTTATTTATAAATGTATTATTTACTGTTGTTCTTGTTATAATTGCATGTGTCACATAAATATTTGTTATGCATGTAGATGGATCGAGCGAAGTTTACGTTTATGCTCCTAAACAAAGCACTTGGACCCTGTGTATTTTTACATTGAGGAAGCCTTAATGTTCATCAGAGGTTACTCACTGTGATAGCCTTATTCAGCAATAATGTAAACATTTCTGATTTCTGTAAATTATAGCTACGTATGACTAGGTTTCCTCACCAAGAAATGATTTCTGAATTTAGATTCGAATCGATTAAATTAATTTATTAGTCACATACATAGCGTCGCAGATGTAATTGCAGGGTACAGTGAAATTCTTAAGATCTGAACTCCCAACAGTGCAGGTCAAAAAGATAAGCGAATGAAACAATATTAATATTAATAATAATATACACCATATATACATATTTATTTACAACATTTACAAACCAACAGCCTGCATTCATCCAGTTTGTATAAATTATGATAGAAGTGTGACATGACTGTAATGAGTATCTTGGACAAATAGGCAGTTGGCTTAATAAAACATTTATTCATAATTGGCAATATGTGGGCCTGCCCTGATTATATCAGCTTACCACATCTGTCTTCCCTCACCAAACCCATCAATGATTAGATTTATTTGACCATAATAATTTGTTTGGTCCATATTATTGACACTAAATAGAGGTTATTTTAACCGTAGCTGTTAAAAGTCCAACAGTGGGAGTGTGCAGCAGACTAATGATGGCGCGACTTTAATTCCTGACTATTTCAGTTATGGCCAACAGAGGGCAACATTTATCCATAAAATACGATTAAACCTCACTGAACCAAAGTGAATTGGGTTACACTGTAAACTTTATAGAGATTTCGTATGTGATCAGAAACGATGCATTCATTTCCCAGAGTGGTCGCACTGTGTTATTGTAGTTGACGTAATCGTGTACAATGGCATGACGTAATATATGAGCCTATGACTTAAACGCACTCAAGAGAAGGTTCAGTGCCTACTTCTGGCTCAGTTGAGTTGATGATTTACAAAGGAGAGTCATCCTCATGTTCAAATAAATCACTTTGAGTGGACAAAGATGACATTCTGTGAGTACAGCAAAACGGGCCAAGATGTTGTAAAAAAAACAAATTGAAATGTATTTTAAAATGTATTTGTTTATAAAAAATGTCAGGTCCAATCTGAAGGGTGCCTGAAAGCACAATGGATAGAAATCATAAACGGTTGAGAATAATTCTTCAAAAAGTAAGTCTCATAAGTGATTAAAAAAATGTTTTTGTTAATTCTGGGGCTTTCTCTCTTGATATGTAATGGGGCTATCTTCTTGGCCTATATGCTGTATAGCCTATATGCTGTAAAAACAGATTGACATGATTTATAGTTGGAAAAGTGGGCATAATAATGGAGGGCTTAAGTTAAATGTATTTCCTTATGATCCTGTACCCCAGGCTGGGACCCTCCAAGCTAGCGCTGGAGAGCAGGTGCTCCAGACAGACGTAATTTCTGCTGGCCATGATGGAGTAAGGCTGCCAGCCCTGGGAGACTGCCCCAAGGACAGCCCTCTAAAGGTAAGAAACAGCTTTTAGTTCTGATGCAAAACGTCTGGTTGTAACGGAGACCAGTTGGTTGTAATCTAGTAATATGATGTGTTGAAAACCAGTTTACAACGAGATAATAACACCATTAAGACACATGGACCACCTACTAGTTAGAACTAATAGTATTGGAATTATGATTGTAAATATAAGGTTAGGATTTATAGTTGGAAAAGTGGGCATAATAATGGAGGGCTTAAGTTAAATGTATTTCCTTATGATCCTGTACCCCAGGCTAGGACCCTCCAAGCTAGTGCTGGAGAGCAGGTGCTCCAGACAGACGTCCATTCTGCTGGCCATGATGGAGTAAGGCTGCCAGCCCTGGGAGACTGCCCCAAGGACAGCCCTCTAAAGGTAAGAAACAGCTTTTAGTTCTGATGCAAAACGTCTGGTTGTAACGGAGACCAGTTGGTTGTAATCTAGTAATATGACGGGTTGAAAACCAGTTTACAACGAGATAATAACACCATTAAGACACATGGACCACCTACTAGTTAGAACTAATAGTATTGGAATTCTGATTCTAATTCTAAGGTTAACCCTTATGTGACATGTCACTTAGTACCACCATGCCTATGGTGAAATAGGTGGTTTCTATGGTGATATGATTTCCCCACTGTTGTTATATGTCTCAGAACCTTGTGCCGAAGCCCCCACAAGGCCCCAGGCCCAGCCGAGAGGCCAATATAGCAAAGGCAGAAAAGAAGGCCAGAGAGGTTATCAAGGCTAAAAAGTCTAGGGAGGCTAAGTCAGGGGTGATATACGCAAGCCGCCAAGTAGTTGGTGTGTTGGCACTGCCTCAAACTCTTATATCTCGAACAACCAGTTACAGTGAGTATTGATCTCCACTTCCAAAAATCTTGGATTTTTTGATGCAATTCTAAAAGGATATATGGTGGAAGGATCCACTATTATCTACGACTCTCCTCTTTCTGTAGGTGTCCTGCCAGCTATCAAGAAGGGCACTAAAGTTACTCAAATGGAGACAACAGGTGGGTATTGGTGACACAGTGTTTATTTCTGATTATACAACTTCAATAGAATCTTTACGGTGGTCACTAGCTTGTTCGGTGGTAATTCTGATTGTCTTCTGTTTCAGAAACCCCAGGTCCCCTGACACCTAATGATGGGGAGATAATGATCTCCTCTCCATCTGTTGATGACCTCCTGACCCCAAAGAGTGATGTGACGTCCGAGGCTAAGAGCGATGATGCCTCCTGTCCAATTTCACCTGAGGCGTTCTCTCTAACGAACTTCCTGAAGTCTCACCCGTGAGTCCTGCTTTGAACCTCTATATGTGCAGAACAAATATAATCTATGTAAACACTAGTTTAAGTTGCCAATGATTCCTGGTGTTGGTTTGTTTTCCAGTCAGAGAAAGCTTATCAGGACGTTCCTCAAACAAATGGTAAGTCCCGCATTTTTTCTGCTTTCAAGGGTGGAGTGATCATTGGAAACAACTATCTTGTAACATAAAAACTACTAGCTGTCAGATTGTTTTCTGTTTCTGTTTCTAAGAACGTGACAATAGGCGACCTGGACGAAATCATCGAGTGGGTGGTGTGTGTCTCCAGTGAGGTGTTCCTCCCAGTGATGGCTCTGCACAGGACCTCCAGACCAGAGTCGTCAGACTCGTCCCACTGGGGGTCAGGTGTGCTCCAGATCGTCTCTGAAAAGTTCCACCAGCGGAGTTCTGAGTCGAAGGGAAGGCTCCTGGGCGGGCAGCCGCCCACTCCCCCTTCTGAGACCGACAAGGAGCTTCAGGGCATAGCAGATCTGTCTGTGAGTAACATCCTGAAAAGGGCCCAGGAGGACCTCTTCTCTTCTGGTGAGGATGACCTGGAGAACACCCATCCAGGTATTACTCTGACAGAAGAGAAGCTCTCCAGCATCTTCTCAGAGCTGTTCAGGGATGCCTGTGAGAGTGCCCAGGAGGCCGCCAGACGGATCCACCACATGAGGTCTGGAAGAGGCAACAACAGCCAGAATGGGAGTTGGCCTGGGTCGTCACAGGGATCGAGCAAATCCAACATGCCAGAGTTGGGAGAACTGGGATCAGTGAGGAGTCCCAAGGGAAGTGACGTCCATAAAGTCCTTAGCGAGGGGTCCCTCCCTGTCTTTGCCCTGTTTGAGGAGAGGCCAGGGGAAGTTGGGGAGACCAGCAGCCCTGCTGGGGAGATGGAAGAGGCAACAACAGCCAGAATGGGAGTTGGCCTGGGTCGTCACAGGGATCGAGCAAATCCAACATGCCAGAGTTGGGAGAACTGGGATCAGTGAGGAGTCCCAAGGGAAGTGACGTCCATAAAGTCCTTAGCGAGGGGTCCCTCCCTGTCTTTGCCCTGTTTGAGGAGAGGCCAGGGGAAGTTGGGGAGACCAGCAGCCCTGCTGGGGAGATGGACGAGACACAGACTGCCAGCACTCCCAGCATTCCCCGGTCTGGGCATGGCGGCAGAAGGAGTAGCCAGACCACCACTCCCACCCCCGGCCACAGAGAGGCAGGATTCACAGCCAGTAACATCTTTGATGTTATTATTCATCTGGCGCACTCTGACACTGACCGGGAACTCCACCAGGAGTTCAGCAGTGAGGATGATGTTTCACTGAATGACATCATGGACATGAAGTCAACCCTGGCAGTGGAGCCCCTGGGTCAGATCCTGTCCTCATGGAAGCTGGTCAACATGATCTTCAGGGGGAAGGTCCACTACTTTGGGAAGGAGCTCATCTGCAAGGTGTATCAGATGCTTCTGGACACCGGTATGGGCAGGAGGCCAATGGCCCGCCAGAGCAGGTCCGAGCCCATCCTGAAAGACCAGGCTGCCAACCGTAGGCTCTCCAATGAATTCTTCACAGACGTGCTGTACATGTTCATCCAACGGGCCATTAAGAATCTGCTGGAGAACTTCTTGGGTCTGCCGACCACCCCACCAGGTAGAGACATTATGTGGAATGACAACTTTAACTGGATGTATAGGGACGGCTGGGGGAACACCCCCACATCCAGCGAGGAGGAATTGTGGGACAGCGACTCCACCTGGTCAAGTGGGCATGGGGAGGAGGAAGGGACAGAGTCCCGTGGGAGGTGGGCCGCTCTGTTGGAGAAGGGCAGCTTACTGACCCTCCATTCCTCCAGCTCCCTCTCCCTCTCCGATGACAACAAGGAGGCACTAGGTTAGTTATTGTGTTGTTTTTACCGTCTTTTGCACCCGCACATTCCCCTTCTTTCTTTTCTCTTATTGTCAGTAATGGTATTTTCATTTACTCTCCTCTTTTTTTCTTATTTTTCTATACAGTGTTTGGAGACATTTTATGTGTGAAGTATTACTTTGAAACAAATGTCAAACTCATTCTATAGAAGGCTGGGTTTCTGCAGGTTTTCACTCCACCCTTGATTGATGAATTAAGGTCACTAATTAGTTAGAAACTCCTCTCACCTGGTTGTCTAGGTCTTAATTGAAAGGAAAAAACTAAAACCCGCAGACACTCGGCCCCCCATGGAATGAGTTTGACACCCCTGTATTAAATAAATGTTGATTTGACCAGGGGCCGTCTGCCAGGTCCTGACCACCAGGGTGGGAGACATCCTGAACAGTACCTGCAACGACGATTGCAAGGCCAGGCTCATCATCCAGAAAGGTACACTTATAACCTGTTTTACCCATATGACCAGTAATAACAGTGTAATAACCTGTGTAATAACCCGTGTATTACCATTATAGTAAATGTGCTAGATACTGCATAGTGTTATACATGAATGTGGCTTTGAACCATTTCAGAATATGAGTGTATTTTCTTAGGATTGGATTCCGGTGCCAGGGAAAGGTTCCCTGACTCTCCGTGTCCCTCTTCACCCAAGGACGAAGAGGAGGTGGTTGTGAGTGCCATGACTGTCTCATACCCTAAACCCTCCACCTCAACCCAGGCAGCATGGGCAGCTCCTGCCCAGACTCTGGACGTTTTTCTGCCCAGACCATGCCTGGATGAAGAAGAGGTAGTGCCCAGCACCTCCTTGAAGGACAACTCTGTGACAACCACCCATGCAGCACTGGCAGCTCCTTCCCAGAGCCTGGAAGAAGAGGTGGGAGAAGCTGAGGTGTCCCACGTGAGTGAGAGCTCCCTGATGCCCACCAAGGCCATTGAGAAGATTCCCTCCCTCCTACCAGGCAAGATCCTTATCGAGGAGGACACCCTCAGTTGCAGCACTCCCTGGGCCACCGTCATGAGCCCCCAGACCCTGAAGTTCATCCTCCACGGCATCATGTGCCGACTGGAGGCCTCAGAGTCCCCCCAGACAAGGAGGGCCAATGACCCCTTCAGGCTGATGAAGGATCTCTTTCTGGAGGTCCAGCATGCCCTGAAGTATGCTGACATCTCTGTCCTCTTTGGCCTGGAGGAGAGCATCCAATTCATTGGGGAGGATGCGGTGAAGGCCATCGTGAAGACTGCAGCTATAAGATTGTCCCTGCGTTCGGACTCCAACCGGGCTCAACTGCGTGCCGCGCGCTCTGGTGGTGAGGCAGCCATCAGGTGCATGGCGGACACCATCACACAAGTCATAGATGACTATTCCGAGCACTGGAGTTCCAGCGGCCATTTTGGAGCCAGGAGGAGCCGTGCTAGTGGGAGGTCACACTCCTCAACCTCCTCAAGGAGTGACGTCACCCTCACCGAGGAGCTCCTGGCCCAGAGGGAATCCCTTGAAGAGGACCTAGCGGAGATGGCTGATGACAGCACTGGTTTGGAGAAGACCATTGTAAGCTCAGCCATCTCTGCCAAGTCCCAGGTAATTAGCTACATTTCAGAGAGCTCCGAGCCCAACAGCTGTGCCCTCTTCACAGACCTCGAGGACATCACCTCCACACATGTGAGACAGACAAGAACTAGTAGATTGTTTAGTTATTTGGGCTGTTTGATTGTGAGGCATCAACTCAAATCTGTTTCTCTCTCTACGAAGGAGAAGGAGAAGGAAGAGGCTATGAAGGAAGAAGTGAGGAAGTCAGGAAAGAAGAGGCGAAGAAATAACAAGGACCAGAAGAAGAACAAGGTGTCTCCTCTTGGCAATGATAGTAAGTCCTCATTTCTGTCAGTCAACATGTGCGTCTGTCTTCAGCACACTATTGTAATGTAAGGACGGGAGACTATGATGAAGTTATCAGGGTCTTATTCATTAGCCACTAAATGGAAGAGAACAGACTAAAACAGGGAGGAACTAACCCTAACCCTAATAACAAATTATTGTTTTTGTTTTCTGTTTCAAAACATTTTGCTACTGTGTGCCTGAATGAACACGACCCTGATTTCATGCCCTGTTCTATGTCACCTGTTCAGGTACTGTGGCTGCAGATGAGCCGAAGAAAAAACAGGCTCTCCTCCCGCGGATCACAGCTGCCCTGGCAAGACTATTTTGCTTCCCCTGCAAAAAAAGATGCAAAAAGTAACTGCAGAGACGAGTTTGGGAAACCCTGATACCACCTCCCCCAACCCATTTTCTAAAAAAACATCAGTGCCACCAGAAGAGGGAGACAAACCCCCCTATTCACAACTCATTTTATTACCCCCCCCCCCCCCCATTTAATTTAATAAACACAACTTTCAGCTATTTTGATATTCTTTACTTTTTTTTTTACAGACCCACCTGCATGCTATAGATTCGTAAGGTCAATTTGCTGTGTACTGTCTACAGTATCATTGTTATGAGTATGTGTGTGTCAGTCATTATCAGTCACTGTGTCAGTCATTATTTTTACCTTTATTTAACTAGGCAAGTTAGTTTAGAACAAATTCTTATTTTCAATGACGACCTAGGAACATTGGGTTAACTGCCTTGTTCAGGGGCACAACGACAGATATTTTAGGCTACCTGTCGCTATATAGGTATAGGCTAAATGCCCTAACCTAATTGCAATTTACATAATAAGAGTTACATTAGAATAATTCCCTAATTTTATCTTTCTTGAGAGGGAATAAATCTCTAATACACTATACTCAATACCATACAGTAAGCACAGAGAGGACAGGGGAGATAGGGTGGACAGCTCCCTGTCTAGTAGTTGTAGCCTGTAGCTAGTTATACGTCTTCTTGAGGAAGCGCCGACAGACGGACAGCTGTGCGAGTTCGCATTTTCCAATAAAACAGCAGCACGAGCGATGGCTTCGGCGTAGCATGTCGTACCGTATTTTTCACACGGCGGTGAAGTCGACATTGTGAAAGTTTTGTTCTGTGCTAGTTTCGTGGTGTCCGTGTGTTGGCATGACATAGCAGCTACGAGCAAGAGCCGCTTCGATTATGGGAACATTCAGGTAGGCATTACTGTTTTATTTATAAATGTATTATTTACTGTTGTTCTTGTTATAATTGCATGTGTCACATAAATATTTGTTATGCATGTAGATGGATCGAGCGAAGTTTACGTTTATGCTCCTAAACAAAGCACTTGGACCCTGTGTATTTTTACATTGAGGAAGCCTTAATGTTCATCAGAGGTTACTCACTGTGATAGCCTTATTCAGCAATAATGTAAACATTTCTGATTTCTGTAAATTATAGCTACGTATGACTAGGTTTCCTCACCAAGAAATGATTTCTGAATTTAGATTCGAATCGATTAAATTAATTTATTAGTCACATACATAGCGTCGCAGATGTAATTGCAGGGTACAGTGAAATTCTTAAGATCTGAACTCCCAACAGTGCAGGTCAAAAAGATAAGCGAATGAAACAATATTAATATTAATAATAATATACACCATATATACATATTTATTTACAACATTTACAAACCAACAGCCTGCATTCATCCAGTTTGTATAAATTATGATAGAAGTGTGACATGACTGTAATGAGTATCTTGGACAAATAGGCAGTTGGCTTAATAAAACATTTATTCATAATTGGCAATATGTGGGCCTGCCCTGATTATATCAGCTTACCACATCTGTCTTCCCTCACCAAACCCATCAATGATTAGATTTATTTGACCATAATAATTTGTTTGGTCCATATTATTGACACTAAATAGAGGTTATTTTAACCGTAGCTGTTAAAAGTCCAACAGTGGGAGTGTGCAGCAGACTAATGATGGCGCGACTTTAATTCCTGACTATTTCAGTTATGGCCAACAGAGGGCAACATTTATCCATAAAATACGATTAAACCTCACTGAACCAAAGTGAATTGGGTTACACTGTAAACTTTATAGAGATTTCGTATGTGATCAGAAACGATGCATTCATTTCCCAGAGTGGTCGCACTGTGTTATTGTAGTTGACGTAATCGTGTACAATGGCATGACGTAATATATGAGCCTATGACTTAAACGCACTCAAGAGAAGGTTCAGTGCCTACTTCTGGCTCAGTTGAGTTGATGATTTACAAAGGAGAGTCATCCTCATGTTCAAATAAATCACTTTGAGTGGACAAAGATGACATTCTGTGAGTACAGCAAAACGGGCCAAGATGTTGTAAAAAAAACAAATTGAAATGTATTTTAAAATGTATTTGTTTATAAAAAATGTCAGGTCCAATCTGAAGGGTGCCTGAAAGCACAATGGATAGAAATCATAAACGGTTGAGAATAATTCTTCAAAAAGTAAGTCTCATAAGTGATTAAAAAAAATGTTTTTGTTAATTCTGGGGCTTTCTCTCTTGATATGTAATGGGGCTATCTTCTTGGCCTATATGCTGTATAGCCTATATGCTGTAAAAACAGATTGACATGATTTATAGTTGGAAAAGTGGGCATAATAATGGAGGGCTTAAGTTAAATGTATTTCCTTATGATCCTGTACCCCAGGCTGGGACCCTCCAAGCTAGCGCTGGAGAGCAGGTGCTCCAGACAGACGTAATTTCTGCTGGCCATGATGGAGTAAGGCTGCCAGCCCTGGGAGACTGCCCCAAGGACAGCCCTCTAAAGGTAAGAAACAGCTTTTAGTTCTGATGCAAAACGTCTGGTTGTAACGGAGACCAGTTGGTTGTAATCTAGTAATATGATGTGTTGAAAACCAGTTTACAACGAGATAATAACACCATTAAGACACATGGACCACCTACTAGTTAGAACTAATAGTATTGGAATTATGATTGTAAATATAAGGTTAGGATTTATAGTTGGAAAAGTGGGCATAATAATGGAGGGCTTAAGTTAAATGTATTTCCTTATGATCCTGTACCCCAGGCTAGGACCCTCCAAGCTAGTGCTGGAGAGCAGGTGCTCCAGACAGACGTCCATTCTGCTGGCCATGATGGAGTAAGGCTGCCAGCCCTGGGAGACTGCCCCAAGGACAGCCCTCTAAAGGTAAGAAACAGCTTTTAGTTCTGATGCAAAACGTCTGGTTGTAACGGAGACCAGTTGGTTGTAATCTAGTAATATGACGGGTTGAAAACCAGTTTACAACGAGATAATAACACCATTAAGACACATGGACCACCTACTAGTTAGAACTAATAGTATTGGAATTCTGATTCTAATTCTAAGGTTAACCCTTATGTGACATGTCACTTAGTACCACCATGCCTATGGTGAAATAGGTGGTTTCTATGGTGATATGATTTCCCCACTGTTGTTATATGTCTCAGAACCTTGTGCCGAAGCCCCCACAAGGCCCCAGGCCCAGCCGAGAGGCCAATATAGCAAAGGCAGAAAAGAAGGCCAGAGAGGTTATCAAGGCTAAAAAGTCTAGGGAGGCTAAGTCAGGGGTGATATACGCAAGCCGCCAAGTAGTTGGTGTGTTGGCACTGCCTCAAACTCTTATATCTCGAACAACCAGTTACAGTGAGTATTGATCTCCACTTCCAAAAATCTTGGATTTTTTGATGCAATTCTAAAAGGATATATGGTGGAAGGATCCACTATTATCTACGACTCTCCTCTTTCTGTAGGTGTCCTGCCAGCTATCAAGAAGGGCACTAAAGTTACTCAAATGGAGACAACAGGTGGGTATTGGTGACACAGTGTTTATTTCTGATTATACAACTTCAATAGAATCTTTACGGTGGTCACTAGCTTGTTCGGTGGTAATTCTGATTGTCTTCTGTTTCAGAAACCCCAGGTCCCCTGACACCTAATGATGGGGAGATAATGATCTCCTCTCCATCTGTTGATGACCTCCTGACCCCAAAGAGTGATGTGACGTCCGAGGCTAAGAGCGATGATGCCTCCTGTCCAATTTCACCTGAGGCGTTCTCTCTAACGAACTTCCTGAAGTCTCACCCGTGAGTCCTGCTTTGAACCTCTATATGTGCAGAACAAATATAATCTATGTAAACACTAGTTTAAGTTGCCAATGATTCCTGGTGTTGGTTTGTTTTCCAGTCAGAGAAAGCTTATCAGGAAGTTCCTCAAACAAATGGTAAGTCCCGCATTTTTTCTGCTTTCAAGGGTGGAGTGATCATTGGAAACAACTATCTTGTAACATAAAAACTACTAGCTGTCAGATTGTTTTCTGTTTCTGTTTCTAAGAACGTGACAATAGGCGACCTGGACGAAATCATCGAGTGGGTGGTGTGTGTCTCCAGTGAGGTGTTCCTCCCAGTGATGGCTCTGCACAGGACCTCCAGACCAGAGTCGTCAGACTCGTCCCACTGGGGGTCAGGTGTGCTCCAGATCGTCTCTGAAAAGTTCCACCAGCGGAGTTCTGAGTCGAAGGGAAGGCTCCTGGGCGGGCAGCCGCCCACTCCCCCTTCTGAGACCGACAAGGAGCTTCAGGGCATAGCAGATCTGTCTGTGAGTAACATCCTGAAAAGGGCCCAGGAGGACCTCTTCTCTTCTGGTGAGGATGACCTGGAGAACACCCATCCAGGTATTACTCTGACAGAAGAGAAGCTCTCCAGCATCTTCTCAGAGCTGTTCAGGGATGCCTGTGAGAGTGCCCAGGAGGCCGCCAGACGGATCCACCACATGAGGTCTGGAAGAGGCAACAACAGCCAGAATGGGAGTTGGCCTGGGTCGTCACAGGGATCGAGCAAATCCAACATGCCAGAGTTGGGAGAACTGGGATCAGTGAGGAGTCCCAAGGGAAGTGACGTCCATAAAGTCCTTAGCGAGGGGTCCCTCCCTGTCTTTGCCCTGTTTGAGGAGAGGCCAGGGGAAGTTGGGGAGACCAGCAGCCCTGCTGGGGAGATGGACGAGACACAGACTGCCAGCACTCCCAGCATTCCCCGGTCTGGGCATGGCGGCAGAAGGAGTAGCCAGACCACCACTCCCACCCCCGGCCACAGAGAGGCAGGATTCACAGCCAGTAACATCTTTGATGTTATTATTCATCTGGCGCACTCTGACACTGACCGGGAACTCCACCAGGAGTTCAGCAGTGAGGATGATGTTTCACTGAATGACATCATGGACATGAAGTCAACCCTGGCAGTGGAGCCCCTGGGTCAGATCCTGTCCTCATGGAAGCTGGTCAACATGATCTTCAGGGGGAAGGTCCACTACTTTGGGAAGGAGCTCATCTGCAAGGTGTATCAGATGCTTCTGGACACCGGTATGGGCAGGAGGCCAATGGCCCGCCAGAGCAGGTCCGAGCCCATCCTGAAAGACCTGGCTGCCAACCGTAGGCTCTCCAATGAATTATTCACAGACGTGCTGTACATGTTCATCCAACGGGCCATTAAGAATCTGCTGGAGAACTTCTTGGGTCTGCCGACCACCCCACCAGGTAGAGACATTATGTGGAATGACAACTTTAACTGGATGTATAGGGACGGCTGGGGGAACACCCCCACATCCAGCGAGGAGGAATTGTGGGACAGCTACTCCACCTGGTCAAGTGGGCATGGGGAGGAGGAAGGGACAGAGTCCCGTGGGAGGTGGGCCGCTCTGTTGGAGAAGGGCAGCTTACTGACCCTCCATTCCTCCAGCTCCCTCTCCCTCTCCGATGACAACAAGGAGGCACTAGGTTAGTTATTGTGTTGTTTTTACCGTCTTTTGCACCCGCACATTCCCCTTCTTTCTTTTCTCTTATTGTCAGTAATGGTATTTTCATTTACTCTCCTCTTTTTTTCTTATTTTTCTATACAGTGTTTGGAGACATTTTATGTGTGAAGTATTACTTTGAATCAAATGTCAAACTCATTCTATAGAAGGCCGGGTTTCTGCAGGTTTTCACTCCACCCTTGATTGATGAATTAAGGTCACTAATTAGTTAGAAACTCCTCTCACCTGGTTGTCTAGGTCTTAATTGAAAGGAAAAAACTAAAACCCGCAGACACTCGGCCCCCCATGGAATGAGTTTGACACCCCTGTATTAAATAAATGTTGATTTGACCAGGGGCCGTCTGCCAGGTCCTGACCACCAGGGTGGGAGACATCCTGAACAGTACCTGCAACGACGATTGCAAGGCCAGGCTCATCATCCAGAAAGGTACACTTATAACCTGTTTTACCCATATGACCAGTAATAACAGTGTAATAACCTGTGTAATACCTGACATGATGACTCCTTGCTGTCCCCAGTCCACCTGGCTGTGCTGCTGCTCCAGTTTCAACTGTTCTGCCTTAATATTATTTGACCATGCTGGTCATTTATGAACATTTGAACATCTTGGCCATGTTCTGTTATAATCTCCACCCGGCACAGCCAGAAGAGGACTGGCCATCCCACATATGCTCTCTCTAATTCTCTCTTTCTTTCTCTCTCTCGGAGGACCTGAGCCCTAGGACCATGCCCCAGGAATACCTGACATGATGACTCCTTGCTGTCCCCAGTCCACCTGACTGTGCTGCTGCTCCAGTTTCAACTGTTCTGCCTTATTATTATTTGACCATGCTGGTCATTCATGAACATTTGAACATCTTGACCATGTTCTGTTATAATCTCCACCCGGCACAGCCAGAAGAGGACTGGCCACCCCACATAGCCTGGTTCCTCTCTAGGTTTCTTCCTAGGTTTTGGCCTTTCTAGGGAGTTTTTCCTAGCCACCGTGCTTCTACACCTGCATTGCTTGCTGTTTGGGGTTTTAGGCTGGGTTTCTGTACAGCACTTTGAGATATCAGCTGATGTACGAAGGGCTATATAAATAAATTTGATTTGAAATTTGAGTTATACGTCTTCTTGAGGAAGCGCCGACAGACGGACAGCTGTGCGAGTTCGCATTTTCCAATAAAACAGCAGCACCAGCGATGGCTTCGGCGTAGCATGTCGTACCGTATTTTTCACACGGCGGTGAAGTCGACATTGTGAAAGTTTTGTTCTGTGCTAGTTTCGTGGTGTCCGTGTGTTGGCATGACATAGCAGCTACGAGCAAGAGCCGCTTCGATTATGGGAACATTCAGGTAGGCATTACTGTTTTATTTATAAATGTATTATTTACTGTTGTTCTTGTTATAATTGCATGTGTCACATAAATATGTGTTATGCATGTAGATGGATCGAGCGAAGTTTACGTTTATGCTCCAAAACAAAGCACTTAGACCCTGTGTATTTTTACATTGAGGAAGCCTTAATCTTCATCAGAGGTTACTTACTCACTGTGATAGCCTTATTCAGCAATAATGTAAACATTTCTGATTTCTGTAAATTATAGCTACGTATGACTAGGTTTCCTCACCAAGAAATGATTTCTGAATTTAGATTCGAATCGATTAAATAAATTTATTAGTCACATACATAGCGTCGCAGATGTAATTGCAGGGTACAGTGAAATTCTTAAGATCTGAACTCCCAACAGTGCAGGTCAAAAAGATAAGCGAATGAAACAATATTAATATTAATAATAATATACACCATATATACATATTTATTTACAACATTTACAAACCAACAGCCTGCATTCATCCAGTTTGTATAAATTATGATAGAAGTGTGACATGACTGTAATGAGTATCTTGGACAAATAGGCAGTTGGCTTAATAAAACATTTATTCATAATTGGCAATATGTGGGCCTGCCCTGATTATATCAGCTTACCACATCTGTCTTCCCTCACCAAACCCATCAATGATTAGATTTATTTGACCATAATAATTTGTTTGGTCCATATTATTGACACTAAATAGAGGTTATTTTAACCGTAGCTGTTAAAAGTCCAACAGTGGGAGTGTGCAGCAGACTAATGATGGCGCGACTTTAATTCCTGACTATTTCAGTTATGGCCAACAGAGGGCAACATTTATCCATAAAATACGATTAAACCTCACTGAACCAAAGTGAATTGGGTTACACTGTAAACTTTATAGAGATTTCGTATGTGATCAGAAACGATGCATTCATTTCCCAGAGTGGTCGCACTGTGTTATTGTAGTTGACGTAATCGTGTACAATGGCATGACGTAATATATGAGCCTATGACTTAAACGCACTCAAGAGAAGGTTCAGTGCCTACTTCTGGCTCAGTTGAGTTGATGATTTACAAAGGAGAGTCATCCTCATGTTCAAATAAATCACTTTGAGTGGACAAAGATGACATTCTGTGAGTACAGCAAAACGGGCCAAGATTTTGTAAAAAAAACAAATTGAAATGTATTTTAAAATGTATTTGTTTATAAAAAATGTCAGGTCCAATCTGAAGGGTGCCTGAAAGCACAATGGATAGAAATCATAAACGGTTGAGAATAATTCTTCAAAAAGTAAGTCTCATAAGTGATTAAAAAAATGTTTTTGTTAATTCTGGGGCTTTCTCTCTTGATATGTAATGGGGCTATCTTCTTAGCCTATATGCTGTATAGCCTATATGCTGTAAAAACAGATTGACATGATTTATAGTTGGAAAAGTGGGCATAATAATGGAGGGCTTAAGTTAAATGTATTTCCTTATGATCCTGTACCCCAGGCTGGGACCCTCCAAGCTAGCGCTGGAGAGCAGGTGCTCCAGACAGACGTAATTTCTGCTGGCCATGATGGAGTAAGGCTGCCAGCCCTGGGAGACTGCCCCAAGGACAGCCCTCTAAAGGTAAGAAACAGCTTTTAGTTCTGATGCAAAACGTCTGGTTGTAACGGAGACCAGTTGGTTGTAATCTAGTAATATGATGTGTTGAAAACCAGTTTACTACGAGATAATAACACCATTAAGACACATGGACCACCTACTAGTTAGAACTAATAGTATTGGAATTATGATTGTAAATATAAGGTTAGGATTTATAGTTGGAAAAGTGGGCATAATAATGGAGGGCTTAAGTTAAATGTATTTCCTTATGATCCTGTACCCCAGGCTAGGACCCTCCAAGCTAGTGCTGGAGAGCAGGTGCTCCAGACAGACGTCCATTCTGCTGGCCATGATGGAGTAAGGCTGCCAGCCCTGGGAGACTGCCCCAAGGACAGCCCTCTAAAGGTAAGAAACAGCTTTTAGTTCTGATGCAAAACGTCTGGTTGTAACGGAGACCAGTTGGTTGTAATCTAGTAATATGACGGGTTGAAAACCAGTTTACAACGAGATAATAACACCATTAAGACACATGGACCACCTACTAGTTAGAACTAATAGTATTGGAATTCTGATTCTAATTCTAAGGTTAACCCTTATGTGACATGTCACTTAGTACCACCATGCCTATGGTGAAATAGGTGGTTTCTATGGTGATATGATTTCCCCACTGTTGTTATATGTCTCAGAACCTTGTGCCGAAGCCCCCACAAGGCCCCAGGCCCAGCCGAGAGGCCAATATAGCAAAGGCAGAAAAGAAGGCCAGAGAGGTTATCAAGGCTAAAAAGTCTAGGGAGGCTAAGTCAGGGGTGATATACGCAAGCCGCCAAGTAGTTGGTGTGTTGGCACTGCCTCAAACTCTTATATCTCGAACAACCAGTTACAGTGAGTATTGATCTCCACTTCCAAAAATCTTGGATTTTTTGATGCAATTCTAAAAGGATATATGGTGGAAGGATCCACTATTATCTACGACTCTCCTCTTTCTGTAGGTGTCCTGCCAGCTATCAAGAAGGGCACTAAAGTTACTCAAATGGAGACAACAGGTATTGGTGACACAGTGTTTATTTCTGATTATACAACTTCAATAGAATCTTTACGGTGGTCACTAGCTTGTTCGGTGGTAATTCTGATTGTCTTCTGTTTCAGAAACCCCAGGTCCCCTGACACCTAATGATGGGGAGATAATGATCTCCTCTCCATCTGTTGATGACCTCCTGACCCCAAAGAGTGATGTGACGTCCGAGGCTAAGAGCGATGATGCCTCCTGTCCAATTTCACCTGAGGCGTTCTCTCTAACGAACTTCCTGAAGTCTCACCCGTGAGTCCTGCTTTGAACCTCTATATGTGCAGAACAAATATAATCTATGTAAACACTAGTTTAAGTTGCCAATGATTCCTGGTGTTGGTTTGTTTTCCAGTCAGAGAAAGCTTATCAGGAAGTTCCTCAAACAAATGGTAAGTCCCGCATTTTTTCTGCTTTCAAGGGTGGAGTGATCATTGGAAACAACTATCTTGTAACATAAAAACTACTAGCTGTCAGATTGTTTTCTGTTTCTCTTTCTAAGAACGTGACAATAGGCGACCTGGACGAAATCATCGAGTGGGTGGTGTGTGTCTCCAGTGAGGTGTTCCTCCCAGTGATGGCTCTGCACAGGACCTCCAGACCAGAGTCGTCAGACTCGTCCCACTGGGGGTCAGGTGTGCTCCAGATCGTCTCTGAAAAGTTCCACCAGCGGAGTTCTGAGCCGAAGGGAAGGCTCCTGGGCGGGCAGCCGCCCACTCCCCCTTCTGAGACCGACAAGGAGCTTCAGGGCATAGCAGATCTGTCTGTGAGTAACATCCTGAAAAGGGCCCAGGAGGACCTCTTCTCTTCTGGTGAGGATGACCTGGAGAACACCCATCCAGGTATTACTCTGACAGAAGAGAAGCTCTCCAGCATCTTCTCAGAGCTGTTCAGGGATGCCTGTGAGAGTGCCCAGGAGGCCGCCAGACGGATCCACCACATGAGGTCTGGAAGAGGCAACAACAGCCAGAATGGGAGTTGGCCTGGGTCGTCACAGGGATCGAGCAAATCCAACATGCCAGAGTTGGGAGAACTGGGATCAGTGAGGAGTCCCAAGGGAAGTGACGTCCATAAAGTCCTTAGCGAGGGGTCCCTCCCTGTCTTTGCCCTGTTTGAGGAGAGGCCAGGGGAAGTTGGGGATACCAGCAGCCCTGCTGGGGAGATGGACGAGACACAGACTGCCAGCACTCCCAGCATTCCCCGGTCTGGGCATGGCGGCAGAAGGAGTAGCCAGACCACCACTCCCACCCCCGGCCACAGAGAGGCAGGATTCACAGCCAGTAACATCTTTGATGTTATTATTCATCTGGCGCACTCTGACACTGACCGGGAACTCCACCAGGAGTTCAGCAGTGAGGATGATGTTTCACTGAATGACATCATGGACATGAAGTCAACCCTGGCAGTGGAGCCCCTGGGTCAGATCCTGTCCTCATGGAAGCTGGTCAACATGATCTTCAGGGGGAAGGTCCACTACTTTGGGAAGGAGCTCATCTGCAAGGTGTATCAGATGCTTCTGGACACCGGTATGGGCAGGAGGCCAATGGCCCGCCAGAGCAGGTCCGAGCCCATCCTGAAAGACCAGGCTGCCAACCGTAGGCTCTCCAATGAATTCTTCACAGACGTGCTGTACATGTTCATCCAACGGGCCATTAAGAATCTGCTGGAGAACTTCTTGGGTCTGCCGACCACCCCACCAGGTAGAGACATTATGTGGAATGACAACTTTAACTGGATGTATAGGGACGGCTGGGGGAACACCCCCACATCCAGCGAGGAGGAATTGTGGGACAGCGACTCCACCTGGTCAAGTGGGCATGGGGAGGAGGAAGGGACAGAGTCCCGTGGGAGGTGGGCCGCTCTGTTGGAGAAGGGCAGCTTACTGACCCTCCATTCCTCCAGCTCCCTCTCCCTCTCCGATGACAACAAGGAGGCACTAGGTTAGTTATTGTGTTGTTTTTACCGTCTTTTGCACCCGCACATTCCCCTTCTTTCTTTTCTCTTATTGTCAGTAATGGTATTTTCATTTACTCTCCTCTTTTTTTCTTATTTTTCTATACAGTGTTTGGAGACATTTTATGTGTGAAGTATTACTTTGAATCAAATGTCAAACTCATTCTATAGAAGGCCGGGTTTCTGCAGGTTTTCACTCCACCCTTGATTGATGAATTAAGGTCACTAATTAGTTAGAAACTCCTCTCACCTGGTTGTCTAGGTCTTAATTGAAAGGAAAAAACTAAAACCCGCAGACACTCGGCCCCCCATGGAATGAGTTTGACACCCCTGTATTAAATAAATGTTGATTTGACCAGGGGCCGTCTGCCAGGTCCTGACCACCAGGGTGGGAGACATCCTGAACAGTACCTGCAACGACGATTGCAAGGCCAGGCTCATCATCCAGAAAGGTACACTTATAACCTGTTTTACCCATATGACCAGTAATAACAGTGTAATAATACCTGTGTAATAACCCGTGTATTACCATTATAGTAAATGTGCTAGATACTGCATAGTGTTATACATGAATGTGGCTTTGAACCATTTCAGAATATGAGTGTATTTTCTTAGGATTGGATTCCGGTGCCAGGGAAAGGTTCCCTGACTCTCCGTGTCCCTCTTCACCCAAGGACGAAGAGGAGGTGGTTGTGAGTGCCATGACTGTCTCATACCCTAAACCCTCCACCTCAACCCAGGCAGCATGGGCAGCTCCTGCCCAGACTATGGACGTTTTTCTGCCCAGACCATGCCTGGATGAAGAAGAGGTAGTGCCCAGCACCTCCTTGAAGGACAACTCTGTGACAACCACCCATGCAGCACTGGCAGCTCCTTCCCAGAGCCTGGAAGAAGAGGTGGGAGAAGCTGAGGTGTCCCACGTGAGTGAGAGCTCCCTGATGCCCACCAAGGCCATTGAGAAGATTCCCTCCCTCCTACCAGGCAAGATCCTTATCGAGGAGGACACCCTCAGTTGCAGCACTCCCTGGGCCACCGTCATGAGCCCCCAGACCCTGAAGTTCATCCTCCACGGCATCATGTGCCGACTGGAGGCCTCAGAGTCCCCCCAGACAAGGAGGGCCAATGACCCCTTCAGGCTGATGAAGGATCTCTTTCTGGAGGTCCAGCATGCCCTGAAGTATGCTGACATCTCTGTCCTCTTTGGCCTGGAGGAGAGCATCCAATTCATTGGGGAGGATGCGGTGAAGGCCATCGTGAAGACTGCAGCTAAAAGATTGTCCCTGCGTTCGGACTCCAACCGGGCTCAACTGCGTGCCGCGCGCTCTGGTGGTGAGGCAGCCATCAGGTGCATGGCGGACACCATCACACAAGTCATAGATGACTATTCCGAGGACTGGAGTTCCGGCGGCCATTTTGGAGCCAGGAGGAGCCGTGCTAGTGGGAGGTCACACTCCTCAACCTCCTCAAGGAGTGACGTCACCCTCACCGAGGAGCTCCTGGCCAGGAGGGAATCCCTTGAAGAGGACCTAGCGGAGATGGCTGATGACAGCACTGGTTTGGAGAAGACCATTGTAAGCTCAGCCATCTCTGCCAAGTCCCAGGTAATTAGCTACCTTTCAGACAGCTCCGATCCCAACAGCTGTGCCCTCTTCACAGACCTCGAGGACATCACCTCCACACATGTGAGACAGACAAGAACTAGTAGATTGTTTAGTTATTTGGGCTGTTTGATTGTGAGGCATCAACTCAAATCTGTTTCTCTCTCTACGAAGGAGAAGGAGAAGGAAGAGGCTATGAAGGAAGAAGTGAAGAAGTCAGGAAAGAAGAGGCGAAGAAATAACAAGGACCAGAAGAAGAACAAGGTGTCTCCTCTTGGCAATGATAGTAAGTCCTCATTTCTGTCAGTCAACATGTGCGTCTGTCTTCAGCACACTATTGTAATGTAAGGACGGGAGACTATGATGAAGTTATCAGGGTCTTATTCATTAGCCACTAAATGGAAGAGAACAGACTAAAACAGGGAGGAACTAACCCTAACCCTAATAACAAATTATTGTTTTTGTTTTCTGTTTCAAAACATTTTGCTACTGTGTGCGTGAATGAACACGACCCTGATTTCATGCCCTGTTCTATGTCACCTGTTCAGGTACTGTGGCTGCAGATGAGCCGAAGAAAAAACAGGCTCTCCTCCCGCGGATCACAGCTGCCCTGGCAAGACTATTTTGCTTCCCCTGCAAAAAAAGATGCAAAAAGTAACTGCAGAGACGAGTTTGGGAAACCCTGATACCACCTCCCCCAACCCATTTTCTAAAAAAACATCAGTGCCACCAGAAGAGGGAGACAACCCCCCCTATTCACAACTCATTTTATTACCCCCCCCCCCCCCCATTTAATTTAATAAACACAACTTTCAGCTATTTTGATATTCTTTACTTTTTTTTTTACAGACCCACCTGCATGCTATAGATTCGTAAGGTCAATTTGCTGTGTACTGTCTACAGTATCATTGTTATGAGTATGTGTGTGTCAGTCATTATCAGTCACTGTGTCAGTCATTATTTTTACCTTTATTTAACTAGGCAAGTTATTTTAGAACAAATTCTTATTTTCAATGACGACCTAGGAACATTGGGTTAACTGCCTTGTTCAGGGGCACAACGACAGATATTTTAGGCTACCTGTCGCTATATAGGTATAGGCTAAATGCCCTAACCTAATTGCAATTTACATAATAAGAGTTACATTAGAATAAATCCCTAATTGTATCTTTCTTGAGAGGGAATAAATCTCTAATACACTATACTCAATACCATACAGTAAGCACAGAGAGGACAAGGGAGATAGGGTGGACAGCTCCCTGTCTAGTAGTTGTAGCCTGTAGCTAGTTATACGTCTTCTTGAGGAAGCGCCGACAGACGGACAGCTGTGCGAGTTCGCATTTTCCAATAAAACAGCAGCACGAGCGATGGCTTCGGCGTAGCATGTCGTACCGTATTTTTCACACGGCGGTGAAGTCGACATTGTGAAAGTTTTGTTCTGTGCTAGTTTCGTGGTGTCCGTGTGTTGGCATGACATAGCAGCTACGAGCAAGAGCCGCTTCGATTATGGGAACATTCAGGTAGGCATTACTGTTTTATTTATAAATGTATTATTTACTGTTGTTCTTGTTATAATTGCATGTGTCACATAAATATTTGTTATGCATGTAGATGGATCGAGCGAAGTTTACGTTTATGCTCCTAAACAAAGCACTTGGACCCTGTGTATTTTTACATTGAGGAAGCCTTAATGTTCATCAGAGGTTACTCACTGTGATAGCCTTATTCAGCAATAATGTAAACATTTCTGATTTCTGTAAATTATAGCTACGTATGACTAGGTTTCCTCACCAAGAAATGATTTCTGAATTTAGATTCGAATCGATTAAATTAATTTATTAGTCACATACATAGCGTCGCAGATGTAATTGCAGGGTACAGTGATATTCTTAAGATCTGAACTCCCAACAGTGCAGGTCAAAAAGATAAGCGAATGAAACAATATTAATATTAATAATAATATACACCATATATACATATTTATTTACAACATTTACAAACCAACAGCCTGCATTCATCCAGTTTGTATAAATTATGATAGAAGTGTGACATGACTGTAATGAGTATCTTGGACAAATAGGCAGTTGGCTTAATAAAACATTTATTCATAATTGGCAATATGTGGGCCTGCCCTGATTATATCAGCTTACCACATCTGTCTTCCCTCACCAAACCCATCAATGATTAGATTTATTTGACCATAATAATTTGTTTGGTCCATATTATTGACACTAAATAGAGGTTATTTTAACCGTAGCTGTTAAAAGTCCAACAGTGGGAGTGTGCAGCAGACTAATGATGGCGCGACTTTAATTCCTGACTATTTCAGTTATGGCCAACAGAGGGCAACATTTATCCATAAAATACGATTAAACCTCACTGAACCAAAGTGAATTGGGTTACACTGTAAACTTTATAGAGATTTCGTATGTGATCAGAAACGATGCATTCATTTCCCAGAGTGGTCGCACTGTGTTATTGTAGTTGACGTAATCGTGTACAATGGCATGACGTAATATATGAGCCTATGACTTAAACGCACTCAAGAGAAGGTTCAGTGCCTACTTCTGGCTCAGTTGAGTTGATGATTTACAAAGGAGAGTCATCCTCATGTTCAAATAAATCACTTTGAGTGGACAAAGATGACATTCTGTGAGTACAGCAAAACGGGCCAAGATTTTGTAAAAAAAACAAATTGAAATGTATTTTAAAATGTATTTGTTTATAAAAAATGTCAGGTCCAATCTGAAGGGTGCCTGAAAGCACAATGGATAGAAATCATAAACGGTTGAGAATAATTCTTCAAAAAGTAAGTCTCATAAGTGATTAAAAAAATGTTTTTGTTAATTCTGGGGCTTTCTCTCTTGATATGTAATGGGGCTATCTTCTTGGCCTATATGCTGTATAGCCTATATGCTGTAAAAACAGATTGACATGATTTATAGTTGGAAAAGTGGGCATAATAATGGAGGGCTTAAGTTAAATGTATTTCCTTATGATCCTGTACCCCAGGCTGGGACCCTCCAAGCTAGCGCTGGAGAGCAGGTGCTCCAGACAGACGTAATTTCTGCTGGCCATGATGGAGTAAGGCTGCCAGCCCTGGGAGACTGCCCCAAGGACAGCCCTCTAAAGGTAAGAAACAGCTTTTAGTTCTGATGCAAAACGTCTGGTTGTAACGGAGACCAGTTGGTTGTAATCTAGTAATATGATGTGTTGAAAACCAGTTTACAACGAGATAATAACACCATTAAGACACATGGACCACCTACTAGTTAGAACTAATAGTATTGGAATTATGATTGTAAATATAAGGTTAGGATTTATAGTTGGAAAAGTGGGCATAATAATGGAGGGCTTAAGTTAAATGTATTTCCTTATGATCCTGTACCCCAGGCTAGGACCCTCCAAGCTAGTGCTGGAGAGCAGGTGCTCCAGACAGACGTCCATTCTGCTGGCCATGATGGAGTAAGGCTGCCAGCCCTGGGAGACTGCCCCAAGGACAGCCCTCTAAAGGTAAGAAACAGCTTTTAGTTCTGATGCAAAACGTCTGGTTGTAACGGAGACCAGTTGGTTGTAATCTAGTAATATGACGGGTTGAAAACCAGTTTACAACGAGATAATAACACCATTAAGACACATGGACCACCTACTAGTTAGAACTAATAGTATTGGAATTCTGATTCTAATTCTAAGGTTAACCCTTATGTGACATGTCACTTAGTACCACCATGCCTATGGTGAAATAGGTGGTTTCTATGGTGATATGATTTCCCCACTGTTGTTATATGTCTCAGAACCTTGTGCCGAAGCCCCCACAAGGCCCCAGGCCCAGCCGAGAGGCCAATATAGCAAAGGCAGAAAAGAAGGCCAGAGAGGTTATCAAGGCTAAAAAGTCTAGGGAGGCTAAGTCAGGGGTGATATACGCAAGCCGCCAAGTAGTTGGTGTGTTGGCACTGCCTCAAACTCTTATATCTCGAACAACCAGTTACAGTGAGTATTGATCTCCACTTCCAAAAATCTTGGATTTTTTGATGCAATTCTAAAAGGATATATGGTGGAAGGATCCACTATTATCTACGACTCTCCTCTTTCTGTAGGTGTCCTGCCAGCTATCAAGAAGGGCACTAAAGTTACTCAAATGGAGACAACAGGTGGGTATTGGTGACACAGTGTTTATTTCTGATTATACAACTTCAATAGAATCTTTACGGTGGTCACTAGCTTGTTCGGTGGTAATTCTGATTGTCTTCTGTTTCAGAAACCCCAGGTCCCCTGACACCTAATGATGGGGAGATAATGATCTCCTCTCCATCTGTTGATGACCTCCTGACTCCAAAGAGTGATGTGACGTCCGAGGCTAAGAGCGATGATGCCTCCTGTCCAATTTCACCTGAGGCGTTCTCTCTAACGAACTTCCTGAAGTCTCACCCGTGAGTCCTGCTGTGAACCTCTATATGTGCAGAACAAATATAATCTATGTAAACACTAGTTTAAGTTGCCAATGATTCCTGGTGTTGGTTTGTTTTCCAGTCAGAGAAAGCTTATCAGGAAGTTCCTCAAACAAATGGTAAGTCCCGCATTTTTTCTGCTTTCAAGGGTGGAGTGATCATTGGAATCAACTATCTTGTAACATAAAAACTACTAGCTGTCAGATTGTTTTCTGTTTCTCTTTCTAAGAACGTGACAATAGGCGACCTGGACGAAATCATCGAGTGGGTGGTGTGTGTCTCCAGTGAGGTGTTCCTCCCAGTGATGGCTCTGCACAGGACCTCCAGACCAGAGTCGTCAGACTCGTCCCGCTGGGGGTCAGGTGTGCTCCAGATCGTCTCTGAAAAGTTCCACCAGCGGAGTTCTGAGCCGAAGGGAAGGCTCCTGGGCGGACAGCCGCCCACTCCCCCTTCTGAGACCGACAAGGAGCTTCAGGGCATAGCAGATCTGTCTGTGAGTAACATCCTGAAAAGGGCCCAGGAGGACCTCTTCTCTTCTGGTGAGGATGACCTGGAGAACACCCATCCAGGTATTACTCTGACAGAAGAGAAGCTCTCCAGCATCTTCTCAGAGCTGTTCAGGGATGCCTGTGAGAGTGCCCAGGAGGCCGCCAGACGGATCCACCACATGAGGTCTGGAAGAGGCAACAACAGCCAGAATGGGAGTTGGCCTGGGTCGTCACAGGGATCGAGCAAATCCAACATGCCAGAGTTGGGAGAACTGGGGTCAGTGAGGAGTCCCAAGGGAAGTGACGTCCATAAAGTCCTTAGCGAGGGGTCCCTCCCTGTCTTTGCCCTGTTTGAGGAGAGGCCAGGGGAAGTTGGGGAGACCAGCAGCCCTGCTGGGGAGATGGACGAGACACAGACTGCCAGCACTCCCAGCATTCCCCGGTCTGGGCATGGCGGCAGAAGGAGTAGCCAGACCACCACTCCCACCCCCGGCCACAGAGAGGCAGGATTCACAGCCAGTAACATCTTTGATGTTATTATTCATCTGGCGCACTCTGACACTGACCGGGAACTCCACCAGGAGTTCAGCAGTGAGGATGATGTTTCACTGAATGACATCATGGACATGAAGTCAACCCTGGCAGTGGAGCCCCTGGGTCAGATCCTGTCCTCATGGAAGCTGGTCAACATGATCTTCAGGGGGAAGGTCCACTACTTTGGGAAGGAGCTCATCTGCAAGGTGTATCAGATGCTTCTGGACACCGGTATGGGCAGGAGGCCAATGGCCCGCCAGAGCAGGTCCGAGCCCATCCTGAAAGACCAGGCTGCCAACCGTAGGCTCTCCAATGAATTCTTCACAGACGTGCTGTACATGTTCATCCAACGGGCCATTAAGAATCTGCTGGAGAACTTCTTGGGTCTGCCGACCACCCCACCAGGTAGAGACATTATGTGGAATGACAACTTTAACTGGATGTATAGGGACGGCTGGGGGAACACCCCCACATCCAGCGAGGAGGAATTGTGGGACAGCGACTCCACCTGGTCAAGTGGGCATGGGGAGGAGGAAGGGACAGAGTCCCGTGGGAGGTGGTCCGCTCTGTTGGAGAAGGGCAGCTTACTGACCCTCCATTCCTCCAGCTCCCTCTCCCTCTCCGATGACAACAAGGAGGCACTAGGTTAGTTATTGTGTTGTTTTTACCGTCTTTTGCACCCGCACATTCCCCTTCTTTCTTTTCTCTTATTGTCAGTAATGGTATTTTCATTTACTCTCCTCTTTTTTTCTTATTTTTCTATACAGTGTTTGGAGACATTTTATGTGTGAAGTATTACTTTGAATCAAATGTCAAACTCATTCTATAGAAGGCCGGGTTTCTGCAGGTTTTCACTCCACCCTTGATTGATGAATTAAGGTCACTAATTAGTTAGAAACTCCTCTCACCTGGTTGTCTAGGTCTTAATTGAAAGGAAAAAACTAAAACCCGCAGACACTCGGCCCCCCATGGAATGAGTTTGACACCCCTGTATTAAATAAATGTTGATTTGACCAGGGGCCGTCTGCCAGGTCCTGACCACCAGGGTGGGAGACATCCTGAACAGTACCTGCAACGACGATTGCAAGGCCAGGCTCATCATCCAGAAAGGTACACTTATAACCTGTTTTACCCATATGACCAGTAATAACAGTGTAATAATACCTGTGTAATAACCTGTGTATTACCATTATAGTAAATGTGCTAGATACTGCATAGTGTTATACATGAATGTGGCTTTGAACCATTTCAGAATATGAGTGTATTTTCTTAGGATTGGATTCCGGTGCCAGGGAAAGGTTCCCTGACTCTCCTTGTCCCTCTTCACCCAAGGACGAAGAGGAGGTGGTTGTGAGTGCCATGACTGTCTCATACCCTAAACCCTCCACCTCAACCCAGGCAGCATGGGCAGCTCCTGCCCAGACTCTGGACGTTTTTCTGCCCAGACCATGCCTGGATGAAGAAGAGGTAGTGCCCAGCACCTCCTTGAAGGACAACCCTGTGACAACCACCCATGCAGCACTGGCAGCTCCTTCCCAGAGCCTGGAAGAAGAGGTGGGAGAAGCTGAGGTGTCCCACGTGAGTGAGAGCTCCCTGATGCCCACCAAGGCCATTGAGAAGATTCCCTCCCTCCTACCAGGCAAGATCCTTATCGAGGAGGACACCCTCAGTTGCAGCACTCCCTGGGCCACCGTCATGAGCCCCCAGACCCTGAAGTTCATCCTCCACGGCATCATGTGCCGACTGGAGGCCTCAGAGTCCCCCCAGACAAGGAGGGCCAATGACCCCTTCAGGCTGATGAAGGATCTCTTTCTGGAGGTCCAGCATGCCCTGAAGTATGCTGACATCTCTGTCCTCTTTGGCCTGGAGGAGAGCATCCAATTCATTGGGGAGGATGCGGTGAAGGCCATCGTGAAGACTGCAGCTAAAAGATTGTCCCTGCGTTCGGACTCCAACCGGGCTCAACTGCGTGCCGCGCGCTCTGGTGGTGAGGCAGCCATCAGGTGCATGGCGGACACCATCACACAAGTCATAGATGACTATTCCGAGGACTGGAGTTCCGGCGGCCATTTTGGAGCCAGGAGGAGCCGTGCTAGTGGGAGGTCACACTCCTCAACCTCCTCAAGGAGTGACGTCACCCTCACCGAGGAGCTCCTGGCCAGGAGGGAATCCCTTGAAGAGGACCTAGCGGAGATGGCTGATGACAGCACTGGTTTGGAGAAGACCATTGTAAGCTCAGCCATCTCTGCCAAGTCCCAGGTAATTAGCTACATTTCAGACAGCTCCGATCCCAACAGCTGTGCCCTCTTCACAGACCTCGAGGACATCACCTCCACACATGTGAGACAGACAAGAACTAGTAGATTGTTTAGTTATTTGGGCTGTTTGATTGTGAGGCATCAACTCAAATCTGTTTCTCTCTCTACGAAGGAGAAGGAGAAGGAAGAGGCTATGAAGGAAGAAGTGAAGAAGTCAGGAAAGAAGAGGCGAAGAAATAACAAGGACCAGAAGAAGAACAAGGTGTCTCCTCTTGGCAATGATAGTAAGTCCTCATTTCTGTCAGTCAACATGTGCGTCTGTCTTCAGCACACTATTGTAATGTAAGGACGGGAGACTATGATGAAGTTATCAGGGTCTTATTCATTAGCCACTAAATGGAAGAGAACAGACTAAAACAGGGAGGAACTAACCCTAACCCTAATAACAAATTATTGTTTTTGTTTTCTGTTTCAAAACATTTTGCTACTGTGTGCCTGAATGAACACGACCCTGATTTCATGCCCTGTTCTATGTCACCTGTTCAGGTACTGTGGCTGCAGATGAGCCGAAGAAAAAACAGGCTCTCCTCCCGCGGATCACAGCTGCCCTGGCAAGACTATTTTGCTTCCCCTGCAAAAAAAGATGCAAAAAGTAACTGCAGAGACGAGTTTGGGAAACCCTGATACCACCTCCCACAACCCATTTTCTAAAAAAACATCAGTGCCGCCAGAAGAGGGAGACAACCCCCCCTATTCACAACTCATTTTATTACCCCCCCCCCATTTAATTTAATAAACACAACTTTCAGCTATTTTGATATTCTTTACTTTTTTTTTTACAGACCCACCTGCATGCTATAGATTCGTAAGGTCAATTTGCTGTGTACTGTCTACAGTATCATTGTTATGAATATGTGTGTGTCAGTCAGTTATCAGTCACTGTGTTAGTCATTATTTTTACCTTTATTTAACTAGGCAAGTTAGTTTAGAACAAATTCTTATTTTCAATGACGACCTAGGAACATTGGGTTAACTGCCTTGTTCAGGGGCACAACGACAGATATTTTAGGCTACCTGTCGCTATATAGGTATAGGCTAAATGCCCTAACCTAATTGCAATTTACATAATAAGAGTTACATTAGAATAATTCCCTAATTGTATCTTTCTTGAGAGGGAATACATCTCTAATACACTATACTCAATACCATACAGTAAGCACAGAGAGGACAGGGGAGATAGGGTGGACAGCTCCCTGTCTAGTAGTTGTAGCCTGTAGCTAAGTTATACGTCTTCTTGAGGAAGCGCCGACAGACGGACAGCTGTGCGAGTTCGCATTTTCCAATAAAACAGCAGCACCAGCGATGGCTTCGGCGTAGCATGTCGTACCGTATTTTTCACACGGCGGTGAAGTCGACATTGTGAAAGTTTTGTTCTGTGCTAGTTTCGTGGTGTCCGTGTGTTGGCATGACATAGCAGCTACGAGCAAGAGCCGCTTCGATTATGGGAACATTCAGGTAGGCATTACTGTTTTATTTATAAATGTATTATTTACTGTTGTTCTTGTTATAATTGCATGTGTCACATAAATATTTGTTATGCATGTAGATGGATCGAGCGAAGTTTACGTTTATGCTCCAAAACAAAGCACTTGGACCCTGTGTATTTTTACATTGAGGAAGCCTTAATCTTCATCAGAGGTTACTTACTCACTGTGATAGCCTTATTCAGCAATAATGTAAACATTTCTGATTTCTGTAAATTATAGCTACGTATGACTTTTCCTCACCAAGAAATGATTTCTGAATTTAGATTCGAATCGATTAGATTAATTTATTAGTCACATACATAGCGTCGCAGATGTAATTGCAGGGTACAGTGAAATTCTTAAGATCTGAACTCCCAACAGTGCAGGTCAAAAAGATAAGCGAATGAAACAATATTAATATTAATAATAATATACACCATATATACATATTTATTTACAACATTTACAAACCAACAGCCTGCATTCATCCAGTTTGTATAAATTATGATAGAAGTGTGACATGACTGTAATGAGTATCTTGGACAAATAGGCAGTTGGCTTAATAAAACATTTATTCATAATTGGCAATATGTGGGCCTGCCCTGATTATATCAGCTTACCACATCTGTCTTCCCTCACCAAACCCATCAATGATTAGATTTATTTGACCATAATAATTTGTTTGGTCCATATTATTGACACTAAATAGAGGTTATTTTAACCGTAGCTGTTAAAAGTCCAACAGTGGGAGTGTGCAGCAGACTAATGATGGCGCGACTTTAATTCCTGACTATTTCAGTTATGGCCAACAGAGGGCAACATTTATCCATAAAATACGATTAAACCTCACTGAACCAAAGTGAATTGGGTTACACTGTAAACTTTATAGAGATTTCGTATGTGATCAGAAACGATGCATTCATTTCCCAGAGTGATCGCACTGTGTTATTGTAGTTGACGTAATCGTGTACAATGGCATGACGTAATATATGAGCCTATGACGTAAACGCACTCAAGAGAAGGTTCAGTGCCTACTTCTGGCTCAGTTGAGTTGATGATTTACAAAGGAGAGTCATCCTCATGTTCAAATAAATCACTTTGAGTGGACAAAGATTACATTCTGTGAGTACAGCAAAACGGGCCAAGATTTTGTAAAAAAAAAAATTGAAATGTATTTTAAAATGTATTTGTTTATAAAAAATGTCAGGTCCAATCTGAAGGGTGCCTGAAAGCACAATGGATAGAAATCATAAACGGTTGAGAATAATTCTTCAAAAAGTAAGTCTCATAAGTGATTAAAAAAATGTTTTTGTTAATTCTGGGGCTTTCTCTCTTGATATGTAATGGGGCAATCTTCTTGGTAGTATAGCCTATATGCTGTAAAAACAGATTGACATGATTTATAGTTGGAAAAGTGGGCATAATAATGGAGGGCTTAAGTTAAATGTATTTCCTTATGATCCTGTACCCCAGGCTGGGACCCTCCAAGCTAGCGCTGGAGAGCAGGTGCTCCAGACAGACGTCATTTCCGCTGGCCATGATGGAGTAAGGCTGCCAGCCCTGGGAGACTGCCCCAAGGACAGCCCTCTAAAGGTAAGAAACAGCTTTTAGTTCTGATGCAAAACATCTGGTTGTATCGGAGACCAGTTGGTTGTAATCTAGTAATATGACGGGTTGAAAACCAGTTTACAACGAGATAATAACACCATTAAGACACATGGACCACCTACTAGTTAGAACTAATAGTATTGGAATTCTGATTGTAATTCTAAGGTTCTGATTTATAGTTGGAAAAGTGGGCATAATAATGGAGGGCTTAAGTTAAATGTATTTCCTTATGATCCTGTACCCCAGGCTGGGACCCTCCAAGCTAGTGCTGGAGAGCAGGTGCTCCAGACAGACGTCATTTCCACTGGCCATGATGGAGTAAGGCTGCCAGCCCTGGGAGACTGCCCCAAGGACAGCCCTCTAAAGGTAAGAAACAGCTTTTAGTTCTGATGCAAAATGTCTGGTTGTAACGGAGACCAGTTGGTTGTAATCTAGTAATATGATGTGTTGACAACCAGTTTACAACGAGATAATAACACCATTAAGACACATGGACCACCTACTAGTTAGAACTAATAGTATTGGAATTCTGATTCTAATTCTAAGGTTAACCCTTATGTGACATGTCACTTAGTACCACCATGCCTATGGTGAAATAGGTGGTTTCTATGGTGATATGATTTCCCCACTGTTGTTATATGTCTCAGAACCTTGTGCCGAAGCCCCCACAAGGCCCCAGGCCCAGCCGAGAGGCCAATATAGCAAAGGCAGAAAAGAAGGCCAGAGAGGTTATCAAGGCTAAAAAGTCTAGGGAGGCTAAGTCAGGGGTGATATACGCAAGCCGCCAAGTAGTTGGTGTGTTGGCACTGCCTCAAACTCTCATATCTCGAACAACCAGTTACAGTGAGTATTGATCTCCACTTCCAAAAATCTTGGATTTTTTGATGCAATTCTAAAAGGATATATGGTGGAAGGATCCACTATTATCTACGACTCTCCTCTTTCTGTAGGTGTCCTGCCAGCTATCAAGAAGGGCACTAAAGTTACTCAAATGGAGACAACAGGTATTGGTGACACAGTGTTTATTTCTGATTATACAACTTCAATAGAATCTTTACGGTGGTCACTAGCTTGTTCGGTGGTAATTCTGATTGTCTTCTGTTTCAGAAACCCCAGGTCCCCTGACACCTAATGATGGGGAGATAATGATCTCCTCTCCATCTGTTGATGACCTCCTGACCCCAAAGAGTGATGTGACGTCCGAGGCTAAGAGCGATGATGCCTCCTGTCCAATTTCACCTGAGGCGTTCTCTCTAACAAACTTCCTGAAGTCTCACCCGTGAGTCCTGCTGTGAACCTCTATATGTGCAGAACAAATATAATCTATGTAAACACTAGTTTAAGTTGCCAATGATTCCTGGTGTTGGTTTGTTTTCCAGTCAGAGAAAGCTTATCAGGAAGTTCCTCAAACAAATGGTAAGTCCCGCATTTTTTCTGCTTTCAAGGGTGGAGTGATCATTGGAATCAACTATCTTGTAACATAAAAACTACTAGCTGTCAGATTGTTTTCTGTTTCTCTTTCTAAGAACGTGACAATAGGCGACCTGGACGAAATCATCGAGTGGGTGGTGTGTGTCTCCAGTGAGGTGTTCCTCCCAGTGATGGCTCTGCACAGGACCTCCAGACCAGAGTCGTCAGACTCGTCCCGCTGGGGGTCAGGTGTGCTCCAGATCGTCTCTGAAAAGTTCCACCAGCGGAGTTCTGAGCCGAAGGGAAGGCTCCTGGGCGGACAGCCGCCCACTCCCCCTTCTGAGACCGACAAGGAGCTTCAGGGCATAGCAGATCTGTCTGTGAGTAACATCCTGAAAAGGGCCCAGGAGGACCTCTTCTCTTCTGGTGAGGATGACCTGGAGAACACCCATCCAGGTATTACTCTGACAGAAGAGAAGCTCTCCAGCATCTTCTCAGAGCTGTTCAGGGATGCCTGTGAGAGTGCCCAGGAGGCCGCCAGACGGATCCACCACATGAGGTCTGGAAGAGGCAACAACAGCCAGAATAGGAGTTGGCCTGGGTCGTCACAGGGATCGAGCAAATCCAACATGCCAGAGTTGGGAGAACTGGGGTCAGTGAGGAGTCCCAAGGGAAGTGACGTCCATAAAGTCCTTAGCGAGGGGTCCCTCCCTGTCTTTGCCCTGTTTGAGGAGAGGCCAGGGGAAGTTGGGGAGACCAGCAGCCCTGCTGGGGAGATGGACGAGACACAGACTGCCAGCACTCCCAGCATTCCCCGGTCTGGGCATGGCGGCAGAAGGAGTAGCCAGACCACCACTCCCACCCCCGGCCACAGAGAGGCAGGATTCACAGCCAGTAACATCTTTGATGTTATTATTCATCTGGCGCACTCTGACACTGACCGGGAACTCCACCAGGAGTTCAGCAGTGAGGATGATGTTTCACTGAATGACATCATGGACATGAAGTCAACCCTGGCAGTGGAGCCCCTGGGTCAGATCCTGTCCTCATGGAAGCTGGTCAACATGATCTTCAGGGGGAAGGTCCACTACTTTGGGAAGGAGCTCATCTGCAAGGTGTATCAGATGCTTCTGGACACCGGTATGGGCAGGAGGCCAATGGCCCGCCAGAGCAGGTCCGAGCCCATCCTGAAAGACCTGGCTGCCAACCGTAGGCTCTCCAATGAATTCTTCACAGACGTGCTGTACATGTTCATCCAACGGGCCATTAAGAATCTGCTGGAGAACTTCTTGGGTCTGCCGACCACCCCACCAGGTAGAGACATTATGTGGAATGACAACTTTAACTGGATGTATAGGGACGGCTGGGGGAACACCCCCACATCCAGCGAGGAGGAATTGTGGGACAGCGACTCCACCTGGTCAAGTGGGCATGGGGAGGAGGAAGGGACAGAGTCCCGTGGGAGGTGGTCCGCTCTGTTGGAGAAGGGCAGCTTACTGACCCTCCATTCCTCCAGCTCCCTCTCCCTCTCCGATGACAACAAGGAGGCACTAGGTTAGTTATTGTGTTGTTTTTACCGTCTTTTGCACCCGCACATTCCCCTTCTTTCTTTTCTCTTATTGTCAGTAATGGTATTTTCATTTACTCTCCTCTTTTTTTCTTATTTTTCTATACAGTGTTTGGAGACATTTTATGTGTGAAGTATTACTTTGAATCAAATGTCAAACTCATTCTATAGAAGGCTGGGTTTCTGCAGGTTTTCACTCCACCCTTGATTGATGAATTAAGGTCACTAATTAGTTAGAAACTCCTCTCACCTGGTTGTCTAGGTCTTAATTGAAAGGAAAAAACTAAAACCCGCAGACACTCGGCCCCCCATGGAATGAGTTTGACACCCCTGTATTAAATAAATGTTGATTTGACCAGGGGCCGTCTGCCAGGTCCTGACCACCAGGGTGGGAGACATCCTGAACAGTACCTGCAACGACGATTGCAAGGCCAGGCTCATCATCCAGAAAGGTACACTTATAACCTGTTTTACCCATATGACCAGTAATAACAGTGTAATAACCTGTGTAATAACCTGTGTATTACCATTATAGTAAATGTGCTAGATACTGCATAGTGTTATACATGAATGTGGCTTTGAACCATTTCAGAATATGAGTGTATTTTCTTAGGATTGGATTCCGGTGCCAGGGAAAGGTTCCCTGACTCTCCGTGTCCCTCTTCACCCAAGGACGAAGAGGAGGTGGCTGTGAGTGCCATGACTGTCTCATACCCTAAACCCTCCACCTCAACCCAGGCAGCATGGGCAGCTCCTGCCCAGACTCTGGACGTTTTTCTGCCCAGACCATGCCTGGATGAAGAAGAGGTAGTGCCCAGCACCTCCTTGAAGGACAACCCTGTGACAACCACCCATGCAGCACTGGCAGCTCCTTCCCAGAGCCTGGAAGAAGAGGTGGGAGAAGCTGAGGTGTCCCACGTGAGTGAGAGCTCCCTGATGCCCACCAAGGCCATTGAGAAGATTCCCTCCCTCCTACCAGGCAAGATCCTTATCGAGGAGGACACCCTCAGTTGCAGCACTCCCTGGGCCACCGTCATGAGCCCCCAGACCCTGAAGTTCATCCTCCACGGCATCATGTGCCGACTGGAGGCCTCAGAGTCCCCCCAGACAAGGAGGGCCAATGACCCCTTCAGGCTGATGAAGGATCTCTTTCTGGAGGTCCAGCATGCCCTGAAGTATGCTGACATCTCTGTCCTCTTTGGCCTGGAGGAGAGCATCCAATTCATTGGGGAGGATGCGGTGAAGGCCATCGTGAAGACTGCAGCTAAAAGATTGTCCCTGCGTTCGGACTCCAACCGGGCTCAACTGCGTGGCGCGCGCTCTGGTGGTGAGGCAGCCATCAGGTGCATGGCGGACACCATCACACAAGTCATAGATGACTATTCCGAGGACTGGAGTTCCGGCGGCCATTTTGGAGCCAGGAGGAGCCGTGCTAGTGGGAGGTCACACTCCTCAACCTCCTCAAGGAGTGACGTCACCCTCACCGAGGAGCTCCTGGCCCGGAGGGAATCCCTTGAAGAGGACCTAGCGGAGATGGCTGATGACAGCACTGGTTTGGAGAAGACCATTGTAAGCTCAGCCATCTCTGCCAAGTCCCAGGTAATTAGCTACATTTCAGACAGCTCCGGGCCCAACAGCTGTGCCCTCTTCACAGACCTCGAGGACATCACCTCCACACATGTGAGACAGACAAGAACTAGTAGATTGTTTAGTTATTTGGGCTGTTTGATTGTGAGGCATCAACTCAAATCTGTTTCTCTCTCTACGAAGGAGAAGGAAGAGGCTATGAAGGAAGAAGTGAGGAAATCAGGAAAGAAGAGGCGAAGAAATAACAAGGACCAGAAGAAGAACAAGGTGTCTCCTCTTGGCAATGATAGTAAGTCCTCATTTCTGTCAGTCAACATGTGCGTCTGTCTTCAGCACACTATTGTAATGTAAGGACGGGAGACTATGATGAAGTTATCAGGGTCTTATTCATTAGCCACTAAATGGAAGAGAACAGACTAAAACAGGGAGGAACTTTCTTGAACTTGCCAATAACAAATTCTTGTTTTTGTTTTGTGTTTCAAAACATTTTGCTACTGTGTGCCTGAATGAACACGACCCTGATTTCATGCCCTGTTCTATGTCACCTGTTCAGGTACTGTGGCTGCAGATGAGCCGAAGAAAAAACAGGCTCTCCTCCCGCGGATCACAGCTGCCCTGGCAAGACTATTTTGCTTCCCCTGCAAAAAAAGATGCAAAAAGTAACTGCAGAGACGAGTTTGGGAAACCCTGATACCACCTCCCCCAACCCACTTTCTAAAAAAACATCAGTGCCACCAGAAGAGGGAGACAACCCCCCCTATTCACAACTAATTTTATTACCCCCCCCCCATTTAATTTAATAAACACAACTTTCAGCTATTTTGATCTTCTTTACTTTTTTTTTTACAGACCCACCTGCATGCTATAGATTCGTAAGGTCAATTTGCTGTGTACTGTCTACAGTATCATTGTTATGAGTAGGTTCACTGTGTCAGTCATTATTTTTACCTTTATTTAACTAGGCAAGTTAGTTTAGAACAAATTCTTATTTTCAATGACGACCTAGGAACATTGGGTTAACTGCCTTGTTCAGGGGCAGAACACAGATATTTTAGGTTACCTGTCGCTATTTAGGTATAGACTAAATGCCCTAACCTAATTGCAATTTACATAATAAGAGTTACATTAGAATAATTCCCTAATTGTATCTTTCTTGAGAGGGAATAAATCTCTAATACACTATACTCAACCATACAGTAAGCACACCACTGTATACCGATGCAAGCCCCGCCTCCCCGCAGAATAAAGAATAGACACGAGTGGATAATTGCGGTGTCACTACAAAGGATACCTTAATTAAGCCAATTCATTGGCTTTAGACATGCCAATCATGTCTGTGTTGTAATCTGATTGGTGTGTGTACCACCTAAGGCAAAAGGTGTAAAAACGCTGAAGCACTCCATTCTGTTTATGATTTCTATGTATGATTGACGCTGCTGTTTAAAGCTATATTTTTTAATGTCTGCCTTATTTGTATTATTACACAGTTGGAGAGGACAGGGAAGATAGGGTGGACAGCTCCCTGTCTAGTAGTTGTAGCCTGTAGCTAGTTATACGTCTTCTTGAGGAAGCGCCGACAGACGGACAGCTGTGCGAGTTCGCATTTTCTAATAAAACAGCAGCACGAGCGATGGCTTCGGCGTAGCATTTCGTACTGTATTTTTCACACGGCGGTGAAGTCGACATTGTGAAGGTTTTGTTCTGTGCTAGTTTCGTGGTGTCCGTGTGTTGGCATGACATAGCAGCTACGAGCAAGAGCCGCTTCGATTATGGGAACATTCAGGTAGGCATTACTGTTTTATTTATAAATGTATTATTTACTGTTGTTCTTGTTATAATTGCATGTGTCACATAAATATTTGTTATGCATGTAGATGGATCGAGCGAAGTTTACGTTTATGCTCCTAAACAAAGCACTTAGACCCTGTGTATTTTTACATTGAGGAAGCCTTAATGTTCATCAGAGGTTACTCGGCGACAGCAGGGCTGATACTGCTCCATTTCTCTCTTGTCGAATTAATACAGTGGTCCTCATTTGCATATTTCCGGAAAGCGAATAGGCCCCTCAAATGGAAAGGGAAGGCAAGCGAAAAAGAAATTAGCCGAAATAGGCTACATCCCCGTTATTTTTCTGTTGGCTATTGTTTTACGCATAGAAATAAGAGGACACATTGTAGCCTCTTCCCCTGCGCGGCCTCAATTTCATACATCGTTTTACAATCGTTGCAACGTTTTGAATGGCCTTCTTCTTGTCACATTGCACTGCAAGACATAGGCTTGAGCTGCCATTTGAATTGGTGACAGATGCTGAAGCATCATCTGCAGCGCGACAGCCTGTTATACAGGTAACAGCCATATGCATCAGCATATTGGCCTGAAATCCGGGCTAAGTGCCATCACACAAACAGAAACAGGCATAAACCCACGGAATTACATCCTCAGACAGTTCTTTGTAGCCTATACAACGCAGGTTATTTGTCCTTCAGATGTATTCTTTTTGCTAGTGAAGGCATGCTACAGCCGTTAGAATATTGTAGTCAGAAATGGATGTGCCTTGGGTTGGCTTTACTCCAAAATATTATGAGAGCAGAAGATCTCAAAGTATGGATTGTGGCTAACATTTTATTATGGAAGGGCTATTATGACTGACAATAAACAAGTGAAGTATTCTGCCCCAGGCATCTGAATTCAGTCTCTTTTGGGGACTTACTATTCAAGGAATAAATTACCTTGCATTTCAGACCAATTATGGTTAATATTATAAACGGTGGAATAGAACAGACTAGAGACATGCACCACCAAGTGAAAGCGCTGGGTAGATTTCACCAGCACAGAGTGTGTTGAGTGAGAAATCAAGTCATTGCTTTTAGCCTTATCTAGGAAATGCACTCACCATACAGAGAGTGAAACACACGGGCTCTCAAGAAAACAATTATCTGATCTTCACACATCCTCATGACCTTGTTTTGAAAAGAAATGCTATACCCGTTTACCACACACACGCACACACACACACACACACACACAGATGGGACATTTGAACATTACAGCTCAGTAAAAGTGACAGTTGGCATTCACACACGGCTGTCTAAACCTCACTTCTTTCTCATCATCCCTGCTACTTGCTGTTGCTACGGCAATCCATGCTGAGGTGAACTGTGAATGAATGGTAAGCTAATAGGCCTTTGATGTTGTCAGATGAACAGTCTTTTGTGTTTTACACTGGCTTGGCTGTGGCGTGCCTCTGCTGTACAACCTGCTGAATGCCACAATAAGGGCTGTGGAAATAGGAGGGAGGGATACCATCTACCTGTCCTGATGTCTGTGTCTGTCTGGATCGCTGTCAGGTTCTGTATGTCTGTCTCTGCATCTCTGTGAGGGTCTCTCTGTCTGTCTGCATCTCTGTGAGGGTCTCTCTGTCTGTCTCTGCATCTCTGACAGGTTCTATCTGTTCGTCACACTGACTCTCTCACTGTGGTTGTTTGGTTGTAGCGATCAGCAGAGGCCTGCCCTGTGCTAAAGGCTCCACTCCATTATCCTGCTGTGCTGCTGACGCTGAGATACTGGGAGCAACTCCATGACCTGACATACCAAGCCTAAAACTCCAGTATCCTGCCCTACTGCAGCTACTACAAGCTCCCTTGTAGTGTGTTGTTCCTGTCATTTTGGTAGCACTACATTACAGCACGGAATAAAGCGGTAATAGAATAATAACTAGTTAAAGTTACTCACAAGCAAACCATTATTTGCCCAGATACAGGATGCTACAGATCAGTATAACTGTATTGTTTCAGAGACCTCACATACTAGAGGGGTGATAATATTACAAAAACAACATGGCAGTGTTTCCCCTAAAATTCTCCAAATGTCTTGGCATGGGGCCCCCATTGATTTTGTTATAATGTTTGAGTCACTCAGATACACTATATATACAAAAGTATGTGGACACCACTTCAAATTAGTGGATTCAAACATTTCAGCTGACATATGTATAAAATTAGGCACACAGTCATGCAATCTCCATAGACAAACATTGGCAGTAGAATGGCCTTACTGTCAAGTTCAGTGACTTTCAACGTGGCACTATCATAGGATGTCACCTTTCCAACAAGTCTGTTTGTCAGATGTCTGCCCTGCTAGAGCTGCCCTGGTCAACTGTAAGTGCTGTTATTGTGAATTGGAAATGTCTAGGAGCAACAAAGGCTCAGCCACAAAGTGGTAGGCCACACAAACACACAGAATGAGACCGTTGAGTGTTGAAGCACGTAGCGCGTAAAAAATTATCTGTCCTCGGTTGCAACACTCACTACCGAGTTCCCAACTGCCTCTGGAAGCAACGTCAGCATAATAACTGTTTGTCGGGAGCTTCATGAAAGGGGTTTCCATGACCGAGCAGCCGCACACAAGTCTAAGATCACCATGCGCAATGCCAAGCATTGGTTGGAGTGGCGTATGGCCTGCTGCCATTGGACTCTGGAGCAGTGGAAACGCATTCTCTGGAGTGATGAATCACGCTCCACTAGTTGGCAGACCGACGGACAAATCTAGGTTTGGCGGATCCCAGGAGTATGCTACCTGCCCCAATGCATTGTGCCAACTAAAGTTTGGAGAAGGAATAATGAATGGTCTGGGGCTGTTTTTCATGGTTCGGGATAGGCCCCTTAGTTCCATTGAAGGGACATCTTAACGCTACAGCATACAATGACATTCTAGACGATTCTGTGCTTCCAACTTTGTGGCAACAGTTTGGTGAAGGACCTTTCCTGTTTTAACATGACAATGCCCCCTTGCACAAAGAGTTCCAAACATAAATGGTTTGTCGAGGTTGGTGTGGAATAACTGGACTGCCCTGCACAGAGCCCTGACCTTAACCCCATCGAACAACTTTGGAATTAATTGGAACGCCGACTGCAAGCCAGGCCTAATTGCCCAGCATCATTGCCCAACCTCACTAATGCTTTTGTGGCTGAATGGAAGCAAGTTCCAATATCAAGTGGAAAGCCTTCCCAGAAGAGTGGAGGCTGTTATAGCAGCAAAGTGGGGACCAACTCTATATTAATGCTCATTATTTGGTAATGAGATGTTTGACAAGCTTTTGGTCATGTAGTGTAGCATAAGAACACAACGTAAGACATAGCAAAATGTGTAGAATTTCAGGGAACTAGCTTTAAAACTGTAAAATGTTTTCTCTTCCCCATGGCAAAATGTCTAGAATTGCGACTAGCAGACAAATTTGCTTTAAAACAGCAACATTTTATCTCTGATGCCATGGGAGGGCCTCTAAAAATATTGGTCGAAGAAGGCGCTGTTGGTCACGCCCACGCCCACTACCACTATTTCTCCACCTAGTCATGTGAACAGGGCCTTGCCCTTTATTATGATAAACAAGCCTGGGCAACCATTTCACCAGAGCTGTTGTCTTGGTTGCACTTGTTTTCTAGGATCACTGGTGTCTGGTAATGTACAGGAATGATTCACCTCAGTTCACAGTTCACTCTCGCTGGGAGTATGATTAACGTCACCTCTCTATTGGCCCATTCCACTGTGTGTGGTAAACTATCCAGACCTGTTCTATAACCACAGAGGGAGGTTTCATATGGCTTTAAAATAGAGCTGAATGAACACACAATCAACTGGTGACACGATGTCCCGAGGCTATTGTACCAAAGTGGCACAGGTGTGCCAGTAATAGGTCGGATGGTTTCTGTTTGATGCCGCACTAACTATACTGGCCCCAGATCAGTTTGGATCAGTGCCCCAGAAAAGGGGATCTGGTTGGTTCATCTACTGTGGGGAAAGTGAGGCTTAAACCAATCCCACGGACATCCCATGTATCGTTTATGTGTGTATTTTCTGTTCATGCCTAGGCAAATGCAAGGGCACCCTGGGTTATGTTGGTGCACAGTGTTTAATCTGTTTGTAATCCGTTTGAGGATGACGCAGCATATCTGCTGGTGATCCTTTTAATCTGTATCTTATTGAATCACCTGATCAGGGTCAGGTACACTCACTACCATTGCAGAATAAATTATTAGTCACATCGCATTGCTTTGGAAGTTGTTTGGAGGGAGGATGGTGGAAATGTGTATTTTAAAGCCATGTTCCCCTTGGTATTCATGGAAACGTGATTATCAGGAGGGCGCTTATAGCTAAACTAGGAATTCAGGAAGCAATTCTTGTTCTAAATGTGCTTACTTTTAGGGAACTTTGGTAGTCTGAGGGAGCTTCACCGGATGACATGTCATTCTAATTAGCCCAAATGTGTCTGGTCATCATTCAAGCTTACCGTCAAAGCAACTTATTCATTAGATTCATCTCAATTCTAGATAACAACATCTGCTGTACAGGGCCTTGGACCGATATAACGAATGTATATATAATTCACTTTGTCAAGGAAGGTCATGTGGAGACCAGGCTGTCATTGCCATGACGATTTTGGATGACTAGGGGAGGTCAAGCCTATTAGAGACAAGGGTTAATATGCAGCCATTACAGAATCCGAGGGAATACGTCAACAGCAGTGACGTCAGAAGAGCACAGGGTTCATAATACTAACCCTAGACACCAGAGTGGGAGAAGAACTGGGCACGACATAGTGGACTACTTTTGACCAGGGCCCATTCCCAAGTAGCACACTATATAGAGCATAGGTTGCCATTTTGGATGCTGCCAGTCGCATGCACTTGGATGTTGTGGCGTTGAGGAACAAGCCACGTGTCAGCGGACAGATGGGAACAAAGCTGTAAATGAGATGTAGCAACAGCGAGGTTAGGGCGTACAGGAGGTAGGACTGGGGGTTTAGCGTGGGGGCTGCCCTTGATGTCAAGCATGGCCTGAGGGGGAGTCACAACACGTACAAGGAGGGAGAGAGGGGAGAGGAAGGGATGGGATGGGTGGATTAGGGGTTCAGGGGGAGAAATGGGGGATAGAGAGGGTTGATAGTTGGGGGTACAATAGGTCTGTCTGTCTGCTGTGGACAGTGGGAGCGAGGATAGGAAGTGCTGAGGCGCACACACAATGCGATAATTGTGCACGTGGATAGCGGTTTACATACAAACTCATGCATAGGCACAACACAGTGCTCACATTGAAGATGCCCCATTCATGGCAAGGGAGAAGCTGCTGTTTACACACACAGCAGGGCTCACATTGAGGCTCCCTCGTGTGCTGGGTACAGCCTTTGTTCCCCCAAGGCTAACCCCATCTCCAGTACTCTGCAGTCCCAAGTTCACCATGGTGGTGTCTCAAATTGCACCCTATTCCTTAAATAGTGCAGTACTTTTAACCAGGGCCCATAGGGCTCTGATCAAAAGTAGTGCACTATATAGGGTGCCGTTTGGGAAGCACAACATGCAACCTCCAGACACACTAAATGGGAGAACTTCTGCATTCAGTGCTATTTTTTTGTTGTCCTACCATTACCCTTAGAGAGATTTAATGTACTGATAGCCAGAGCAGCAATTGTCCCACATATTGCTGTAGTCGAGCATGACTCACAGAGTTTGGACTACAGCCTGGCTTCAATGACATTGCTGTACATCCTACTGTAGCTGGACTGGAGTGATTCCTGGTGAGATGACCAATGGGGATGCCAGTAATTTAGGGGATTAGTTTTCAGAGGGAGACTAGTGTTATATTTTCAGAGATGTTAAGATTATTTCTTGCATTGGTTTCTTAAAAGGTAACTACAGTTGAAGTCGGAAATGTAAATACACTTAAACTCAGTTTTTCACAATTCCTGACATTTAATCCTAGTAAAAATTCCCTTTCTTAGGTCAGTTAGGATCACCACTTTATTTTAAGAATGTGAAATGTCAGAATAATAGTAGCGAATTATTTATTTCAGCTTTTATTTCTTTCATCACATTCCCAGTGGGTCAGACGTTTACATACACTGAATTAGTATTTGGTAGCGTTGCCTTTAAATTGTTGGGTCTATCGTTTTGGGTATCCTTCTACGAGCTTCCCACAATAAATTGGGTGAATTTTGGCCCGTTCTTCCTGACAGAGCTGGTGTAACTGAGTCAGATTTGTAGGCCTCCTTGCTCACATACACTTTTTCAGTTCTGCCCACAAATTTTCTAAAGGATTGAGGTCAGGGCTTTGTGATACCTTGACTTTGTTGTCCTTAAGCCATTTTGCTACAACTTTGGAAGTATGCTTGGGTCATTGTCCATTTGGAAGACTCATTTGCAACCAAGCTTAAACTTCCTGACTGACTGATGTCTTGAGATGTTGCTCAATATATCCACATAATTTTCAGTCCTCGTGAAGCCGTCTATTTTGTGAAGTACACTAGTCCCTCCTGCATTAAAACACCCCCACAACATGATGCTGCCACCCCTGCTTCACGTTTAGGATGGTGTTCTTCGGCTTGCAAGCCTCCCCCTTTTTCCTCCAAACATAACGATGGCCATTATGGCCAAACAGTTCTATTTTTGTTTCTTCAGACCAGAGGACATTTCCCAAAAAGTATGATCTTTGTCCCCATGTGCAGTTTCAAACCGTAGTCTGGCTTTTTTATGGCGGTTTTGGAGCAGTGGCTTCTTCCTTGCTGAGTGGCCTTTCAGGTTATGTCGGTATAGGACTCGTTTTACTGTGGATATAGATACTTTTTTACCTGTTTCCTCCAGCATCTTCACAGGGTCCTTTGCTGTTGTTCTGGGATTGATTTGCACTTTTTGCACCAAAGCACGTTCATCAGCACGCGTCTTCTTTCTGAGCGGTATGACGGCTTGCGTATTATTGTTTGCACAGATGCATGTGGTACCTTCAGGTGTTTGGAAATTGCTCCCAATGATAAACCAGAATTGTGGAGTCCTACAATTGTTTTTCTGAGGTCTTGGCTGATTTCTTTAGATTTTCCCATGATATCAAGCAAAGAGGCACTGAGTTTGAAGCTAGGCCTTGAAATACATCCACAGGTGCACCTTCAATTGACTCAAATTATGTCAATTTGCTTATCAGAAGCTTCTGAAGCCATGACATTTTATGAAAATTTCAAGCTGTTTAAGGGCACAGTCAACTTAGTGTATGTAAACTTCTGACCCACTGGAATTCTGATTTAAGTGAAATAATCTGTCTGTAAACAATTGATGGAAAAATGACTTGTGTCATGCACAAAGTAGATGTCCTAACCGACTTGCCAAAACTATAGTTTGTTAACATGAAATTTGTGGATGGGTTGAAAAACAAGTTTTAATGACTCCAACCTAAGTGAATGTAACCTTCCGAGTTCAACTGTATATGCATCGTCACAGTGAGCAGTCGAGAGGAATATCAAGGGTTAAAGTTCAGTATTTCTAGTGTCATAAGATTAGCTTTGATAAAATTAGGCTACAACTTTTCTCTGTTGCTATTGTTACGTTGTTTTGGAGGAACTAGCTACGTGTCATTCTGAGAGAGGATTGTGACGGTTTGGGGACGCTCGTTTTCCTGAGCTGCTTCTTCTGAGGCAATTGGTCTCATGCTAGTTAATGGCTCTTTTGATTGGCCTCTCCCAGCACATGAATGGCGTCCTTGTCCCTCCATCCCTCTGCAGTGTTTTCTTCCCTTCAAACAATCTTTTTTTTTTCTCTCTGGGCAGTTTTTCTGTTTTCCTTGTCGTTGTCGTGCTTCAGTAGACATATGTATCAGTGTGACTATGGCTGATATTAAAACAGCTAGGGTGTGTGTGAGTTGTAGTCATAGAGCTGTTCAGCATTCCGAGGATGGCTAGCCCATTCCCCTCATCTCTCTCGCGCTCACTCGCAGATGTGCATAAGCCCTACATTCTGGGATTCCGTTTGTCAAATGTATGCTGAATTACCCTCGGCTTGGGGTTACGCCTATCTCTCCTCTCCCTCTATGTGGATTGGGGCCACCAGCTTGGCTGGACTCTGGCTTACCCAGTAATAGAGCTCCCATACATGATGCAGGCCAGGGCTGTACTTCTGTCCATAGAAACAGAATCACTAGAATGGAAATGCTATGAGGGTGCAGTCAAATTGCCATTGCCAAAGGTGTTTTACTTGTTCGAATAATTATATTTCTATGAGGCTGTCAGGGTTTCCTTTTTCATTCTAGTAATTCTATTTTTATGGTGCTGCCTGGCTGCCAAGTAGAACAGGAAAGAACCCTGGCCACCGCAATTTGGCTGCACCCTCATGGGATTCTCATTCTAGTAATTCTATTTCTATGGTGCAGCTTGGCTGCCACAGACAGGAGTGTAGAGAGGAACTGCTGAGCAGCATTGGTACCTTCATGATTAAACAGTAGCAGCGGACCTCTGGTTTATCACTGACCAATGGTTCCCCCCTATTAGTTTTGTGATTAGTAGCTGCATTGTGCAGTGCACAGTCTGTTCTTGGCTTTACTAGAGGGTGGAGATGGGATAGTGGACTGAGAGAGTACCAGGCCTTGCCTACCTGGCCTCGCCTCACATAGGCCAGTAGAATGTTGCACATTGTGAATCACAAGCCTGAGTGCGTGTGCGCACACACACACACACACACCGCAACAATATACACAAAACCTTCCTTATCAGAAAATGGGATTTCATGGATTTAACCTCTGCTTAAATTGCCATTATTTCTTTCTTTGTCAATGGATTTGCATGAGAAAACAAACAATTAGAAATTATAATACTTTGAGGAATATTTTCATAGCTCTGCAGATTTCTACTATATCAACATGGCCTATCTTTCTCAACACATTCTTTCTAGTTTGCTAATCTCATAATTAATTATGGCTCCAATCCAATCACCTTTAATGCACTGTCTCTTCCTGCTTGCTTGATATTCACAGCATGATGTCATCAAACATTCATGACATCACATTTAATGGTAATCTAGCTAATGTTGATCCATCAGTGAGTGATTTAAATGGTGATCTACTCTGCAACACAGAGTGCTAGGACACAGCCCTTAGTCATGGTATATTGGTTCTGTAACAAATCCCCTGAGGATTTATTGCTATTATAAACTGATTACCAACGTAATTGGAGCAGTAAAAATACATGTTTTGTCATACCCATACAGTCTGATATACCACGACTTTCAGCCAATCAGCATTCACGGCTCGCACCACCCAGTTTATAATACAGGATTACATAATGATCCATTAAATCCATACACTTAGAATGTGTGCGTCCCAAATGGCACCCTAATTCCTATGTAGTGCACTCCTTTGACCAGAGCCCTGGTTAAATGTAGTGCACTATAGAGAATAGGGTGCCATTTGAGGCACAAACCAATCTCTTTATAAAGAAGACTGTAAGTGAATGTTGAGCCACAGTGAGACAATGGCCATTATAGAATGTGATCCATGGTGACTCAGGCCCACACCCTGATAACCACTCCCTTAGCAAGTGGACGGCTATAATATCGTTCACTGTGGATTGACTGTGATCAATTCACTTAGATGGGAATCAAGGGACTGTGTGTCAATTATTTTTGTTTGTTGTGTTTGACATAGAAATTGGCTCTGTAGGAAAATGTCAAACAACCAAATTATCTTTTCATAGCACTTAACCATTTATCACAGAATTCAACAAACAGTTGACCTCGTATAAGCATTGACTAATGAGACACAGGACTATGTACAGTGCATTCTGAAGTATTCAGACCTCGTGACTTTTTCCACATTTTGTTACGCTACAGCCTTATTGTAAAATGGATTCAATTGTTTTTTTCCCCTCATCAATCTACACACAATGCCCCATTTAGACGTGTGTGTGTGTGATATAACATTTACATAATTATTCAGACCCTTTACTCAGTACTTTGTTGAAGTACCTTCGGCAGCGATTACAACCTGGATTCTTCTTGGGTATGAATCTACAAGCTTGTCATGCCTGTATTTGGGGAGTTTCTCCCATTCTTCTCTGCAGATCCTCTCAAGCTCTGTCCAGTTTTTTCAAATCAAATCAAATTTGATTGGTCACATGCACATGGTTAGCAGATGTTATTGTACATATAAATATATGGATGGGCCATGACCGACCGGCATAGACGAAATGCAATAGATGGTATAAAATACAGTATATACATCTGGGATGAGTAGTGCAAGATACAGTTTAAGTCGGAAGTCTACATACACTTAGGTTGGAGTCATAAACTCATTTTCAACCACTCCACAAATTTCTTGTTCACAAACTATAGTTTTGGCAAGTCGGTTAGGACATCTACATTGTGCATGACACAAGTAATTTTTCCAACCATTGTTTACAGATAGATTATTTTACTTATAATTCACTGTATCACAATTCCAGTGGGTCAGAAGTTTACATACACTAAGTTGACTGTGCCTTTAAACAGCTTGGAAAATTTCAGAAAATGTCATGGCTTTAGAAGTTTCTGATAGGCAAATTGACATAATTTGAGTCATATGGAGGTGTACCTGTGGATGTATTTCAAGGCCTTACCTTCAAACTCAGTGTTTCTTTGCTTGACATCATAAAAAATCTAAAGAAATCAGCCAAGACCTCAGAATATTTTTTTAGACCACAAGTCTGGTTCATCCTTGGGAGCAATTTCCAAACGCCTGAAGGTACCACGCTCATCTTTACAAACAATAGTATGCAAGTATAAACACCATGGGACCACGCAGCCAGCTTACCGCTCAGGAAGGAGACGCGTTCTGTCTCCTAGAGATGAACGTACGTTGGTGTGAAAAGTGTAAATCAATCCCAGAACAACAGCAAAGGACTTTGTGAAGATGCTGGAGGAAACAGTTACAAAGTATCTATAACCACAGTAAAACATATCCTATATCGACATAACCTGAAAGGCCGCTCAGCAAGGAAGAAGCCACAGCTCCAAAACCGGCATAAAAAAAAGCCAGACTACGGTTTGCAACTGCACATGGGGACAAAGATTGTACTTTTTGGAGAAATGTCCTCTGTTCTGATGAAACAAAAATTGAACTGTTTGGCCATAATGACCATCGTTATGTTTGGAGGAAAAAGGGGGAGGCTTGCAAGCTAAAGAACACCATCCCAACCGTGAAGCACGGGGGTGGCAGTATCATGTTGTGGGGGTGCTTTGCTGGTGTACTTCACAAAATAGATGGCATCATGAGGGAGGAAAATTATGTTTATATATTGAAGCAACATCTCAACACATCAATCAGGAAGTTAAAGCTTGGTGACAAATGGGTCTTCCAAATGGACAATGACCCCAAGCATACTTCCAAAGTTGTGGCAAAATGGCTTAAGGACAACAAAGTCAAGGTATTGGAGTGGCCATCACAAAGCCCTAACCTCAATCCTATTGAAAGTTTGTGGTCAGAACTGAAAAAGCGTATGCAATCAAGGAGGCCTATAAACATGACTCAGTTACAACAGCTCTGTCAGGAGGATTGGGCCAAAATGCACCCAACTTAGTGTGTGAAGCTTGTGGAAGGCTATCCAAAACGTTTGACCCAAGTTAAACAATTAAAAGGCAATGCTACCAAATACTAATTGAGTGTATGTGAACTTCTGACTCACTGGGAATGTGACGAATGAAACAAAATCTGAAATAAATCATTCTCTCTACTATTATTGTGACATTTCACATTCTTAAAATAAAGTGGTGATCCTAACTGACCTAAGACAGGGAATTTTTACTATAAAAAATGTCAGGAATGGTGAAATGTATTTGCCTAAGGTGTTTGTAAACTTCCGACTTAAACTGTATAATAAACATCATTATTAGAGCCCTGCGGTTGTGGGTGGTGCAGTTTCTTTTCCAGGCGGCGATATAGCCGGGCAGGATGTTCTCAATTGTGCATCTGTAGAAGTTTGAGGGTTTTATTTGACAAATATCTTCAGCCTCCTGAGGTTGAAGAGACGCTGTTGCGCCTTTTTCACTGCACTGTCTGTGTGGGTGGACCATTTCAGTTTGTCCGCGATGTGTACGCCGAGGAACTCAACTTTCCATCCAACTTGGAAGCGTAGCTGCACAGCTATTTTCAGGTCTCTCCAGAGATGTTCAATCGGGTTCAAGTCCGGGCTCTGGCTGGGCCAATCAAGGATCTTCAGAGACTTGTCCCGAAGCCACTCTTGCATTGTTTTGGCTGTGTGCTTCGGGTCGTTGCTCTGTTGGAAGGTGAACCTTCATCCCAGTCTGAGGTCTGGAGCACTCTGGAGCAGGTTTTCATCACTAGTCTCCCAGTCCCTGCCACTGAAAAACATACCTACAGCATGATGCTGCCACCACCATGCTTCACCGTAGGGATGGTGCCAGGTTTCCTCCAGATGTGGATCTTGGCATTCAGGCCAGATAATCTTGTTTCTCATCCTTTAGGTGTCTTTTGGAAAACTCCAAGCGGGCTGTCATGGAAGCAACTCCTCAGTAAAATTCACGTCTTTTTACTCTACCATAAAGGCCTGATTGGTGGAGTGCAATAGAGATTGTTGTCCTCCTGGAAGGTTCTCCCATCTCCACAGAGAAACTGGAGCTCTGTCAGAGTGACCATTGGGTTCTTGGTCACCTCCCTGACCAAGGCATTCTCCTCCGATTGCTCAGTTTTGCCGGGCGGCCAGCTCTAGGAAGAGTCTTGGTGTTTACAAACTTCTTCCTTTTAGAATGATGGAGGCCACTCTTGGGGACCTTCAATGCTGCAAAAATGTTTTGGTGCCCTTCCCCAGATCTGTGCCTCAACACAATCCTGTCTCAGAGCTCTACGGGACCTTATATAGACAGGTGTGTGCCTTTCCAAATCATGTCCAATCAATTGAATATACCACAGGTGGACCAAGTTGTAGAAACATCTCAAGGATAGTCAATGGAAACAGGATGCACCTGAGCTCAATTTTTGAGTCTCATCGCAAAGAGTCAATACTTACAGGAGAAGAAAAACCCTTGAATGAGTAGGTGTGTACTAACTTTTGACTGGTACTGTATAAGGTATTTTATATTTTTAATAAATTAGCAAACATTTCTACAAACCTCCTTTCGCTTTGTCATTATGGGGTATTGTGTGTAGATTGAGATTTTTATTTTATTTAATCCATTTTAGAATAAGGCTGTAAAGTAACAACATTTGGAAAAAGTCAAGGGTATGTATGTATGTATGTATGTATGTATGTATGTATGTATGTATGTATGTATGTATGTATGTATGTATGTATGTATGTATGTATGTATGTATGTATGTATGTATGTATGTATGTATGTATGTATGTATGTATGTATGTATGTATGTATGTATGTATGTTTAACAAAAATGTAAACGCAGCATGCATCAAAGATTTCACTGAGTTACAGTTCATATAAGGAAATCAGTCATTTTGAAATAAATTCATTAGGCCCTAATCTATGGATTTTACATGAATGGGAATGCAGATCTGTGTCTATTGTACAGAAGAAGGTAGGGGCATGGATCAGAAAACCAGTCAGTTTCTGGTGTGACCACCATTTGCTTCATGCAGCGCGACACATTTCCTTCTGATAGTTGATCAGGCTGTTGATTGTTTCCTGTGGAACATGCTGTAGTATACATTGATCGGTGAGTATGCAGGCCATGGAAGACCTGAGAGATTGAGCTTCCAGGAATTGTGTACAGATCCTTGCGGCATGGGGCTGTGCATTATCATGCTGAAACATGAGTTGATGGCGGCTGATTAATGGCACGACAATGGGCCTCAGGATCTCGTCACGGTACCTCTGTGCATTCAAATTGACATTGATCAAATGCAATTGTGTTCATTGTCTGTAGCTAATGCCTGCCCATACCATAACCCCACCGCTACCATGGTGCACTCAAACCGCTCGCCCACACAACGACATACACATGGTCAGCAGTTGAGGCCAGTTGGACGTACTGCCAAATTCCCTAAAACAACGTTGGAGGTGGCTTACGGTAGAAAAATGGGCATTCAATTCTCTGGCAACAGCGCTGGTGGACATTCCTGCAGTCAGCATGCCAATTGCACGCTCCTTCAGAACTTGTGGCATTGTGTTGTGTGACAAAACTGCACATTTTAGAGTGTCCTTTTACTGACCCCAGCACAAGGTGCACCTGTGTAATGATTATTCTGTTTATCAGCTTCTTGATATGCCACACTTGTCAGGTGGATGGATTATCTTGGTAAAGGAGAAATGTTCACTAACAAGGATGTAATCAAATTTGTTCACGAAATTTGAGAGAAATAAGCTTTTTGTGCATATGGAACATTTCTGGGATCTTTTATTTCAGCTCATGAAACATGGGACCAACACTTTACATGTTGCATTCATATTTTTGTTCAGTGTATGTCCTCGTGAATATGTCCTCGTAATTAAAATGTCCTCTAAATTCACAACAGGTTTGAGGAACCCTGATCCGATTGGCTCCGGCACCGCCCTACCAGGTGACCCTACAGCCGGGAAGACGTGTAAGGAGACCCAGCCACAGCCTCCCCTGTCCAACAGTGCGTTGCACTGTGCCTACCACCACAACCATGCCCACCCCCAGCGGCAGCCCCGAGAGAGAGGGCTCCACAGGGGGACCCAACCAGCTGGCGTGTCCCCCCTCCTCTCCCCCTGGCATGGACCATTCCATGGGCAGCCCCCTGCTCAGCCCGGACTCATCTTGCCAAGATGCCATGCTCTCAGCCCCCGCTGCCTCCCCTGCTGACTCGGAGAGCCTGAGCCCCGACGAGCTAGAGCTGCTGGCCAAGCTGGAGGAGCAGAACAGGTGAGAAAGAGATGGGAACTGGGGTTCACATGTGTTGCACAGTAGCTACAGGTAACTGCCAAAATAAAGGAAACCCCAACATAAGTTGTCTTTAATAGGGCGTTGGGCCACCACGAGCCGCCAGAACAGCTTCCATCCACCTTGGTATAGATTCTACAAGTGTCTGGAACCCTATTGGAGGGATGCGACACCATTCTTCAGCGAGAAATTCCATAGTTTATTGTTTTGTTGACGGTGGTGGAAAACGCTGTCTCAGGCCCTGCTCCAGGATCTCCCATAAGTGTTCTGTTGGGTGGAGATCTGGTGACTGAGACACACACACTTTAAACCCCCTATACTCCTTTAAGACCCCTCTTTCAAAGTCACTGAGATCTCTTCTAGCCATGGTAGCCAAATTAATGGCCAACTGGGTGTTTTTATACATAGATGCTAAGCATGATGGGATGTTAATTGCTTAATTAACTCAGGAACCACGCCTGTGTAGAAGCACCTGCTTTCAATATACTTTGTATGCCTCGTTCACTCAAGTGTAATTTATTTAGGCAGTTACCTGTATGTTTCCATTAACTTGTCCAGTGGTTTTGTGTAGACATTTGGAGAGTTTGCATAGAAAATAGATGTGACAATTGCCTGCCACGTTGCGTTTCCATTGAACTGTCTTGTGTCGATTAAAAAATCTGGACGTAATGACATCCCACATCCCACAAAAACAACAACAAAACTTTTTTTTGCAAAAACGTGTCATATAAAAATGAAGTGGTTGAAATGTTTCCGTTATCCATTTAAGGCAAATTGCTCATTAATAAATTGGCGGCAGCCTGTATGCCCTCCCACCTATCTGTTTCATGTCTCAGGTAGCTCCCAAAAGCTTGCATGGATAGAATGCAAGAATTTACTCATATTTGCCATATTCTAATAATTCTCATGTGCCACCTTGTTGCCATGGTAAAACTTGCACTCCTGTAGATCTAAAATCATTGGATCTTGAACTTGCAACCAGAAAAGCAACGCTAAGCAATTCAGGCGTTATTGAACGTCACTGCAAAGGGACATTCTTTTTTTTTTAATAGTAAAATGTTTTATTTGGGTAGTAGTTGGCATTTAGAATTACATGTGGATTTGATGAGCCCCTCGTAGGCCTACCTTAAAAATGATTTGGCAATCATTTCTTAGATGAACACTGTTTCCATCATTTGTTGCAATAGGTTTTACAAAATAAACATCCACCCCTGTTGAACGGATAAATGTTGTCTATCTTTAGAACATTTCTCCTGTATCTGCCGTTTCCAATGACACATGTCACCAAGATAATTTTTTTGCAACATTGCTTTTGTCGAGTAAACCTTGTTCAATGGAAACCTACTGTTAGGTTGTGACTGGTCTCGCATGGCTGCGTTCAAGATCACTGCGCTGTTGTGACAATGGCATTTTCTGATATTTTGGCAGGTAAATGATGAGCCACTCATTTAAAAAAAAAATGTAACCTTTATTTAACTAGGCAAGTCAGTTAAGAACAAATTCTTATTTACAATGACGGCCTACCCCGACCAAACTCGGACGTTGCTGGGCCAATTGTGCACCGCCCTATGGAACTCCCAATCACGGCCGGATGTGATACAGCCTGAATTCGAACCAGGTACTGCAGTGACAACTCTTGCACTGAGATGCAGTGTCTTAGGCCACTCATAAACAAACAGGTACAGTCCAGCGATTCAACTGTGTTACAGCACATTTTACTATGAGGCTTCCAGGTCAGTATGGGGTAGCAGAGTAGCCTCTCCCCGCTGTGGGTAGCTTCAGAGCAGATGCACTGAGCAGATGTGTCATTGGGCTGGAGGAGCTTCTGGCCAAGGCCTAGCGGGCCGGCTAGGCTAGCTGTGAGACGCTTTGATGCCAGAGCTGGAACATGCACTGTTGAACCTTCCTCTTTTGCCTCTGTGAGCTGGACATTTGCTGTTATTGGCACAGTATTATAACCAATGTGTTCAGCACTCAGTATGCGTCCCAAATGACACCCTATTCCCTATGTAGTGCACTACTTTTGATCAGGGTCCTGATGAGCTCTGGTCAAAAGCAGTGCACTATATAGGGAAAAAGCTGCCATTTTGGATGCAACCTCAATGTGTCTCTACTATCGGAGTAGCTGCTACGGCCTTGGCACTGATAAGTATCTCAACAATAGGCCCAGTGTTTCACTATCAGAGAGGTGCTCAGTGTCTTGACGTAGTAGTAGTAGTAAAGGTACTGCTGGTTGTTTGTGCCCTCCAGTGTTTTAGATGACATTCTCCCACACGTGACTTTCTACTATTTTCTACTAATTAAAAACGTTTTGAATTAAGTCTAATGTAATGCAAAAGAGAATATAACATTAAGCCTGAAAAGCTTAACATCATGGATTAACAATAAAAAGATCAAAACAAGTAATAGAAACAAGACTAGTGTAATGAAAGCATAAGTGGCTCTTGATTCACTCATATGACCCTTGTCTGATGACCTCTAACCCCTTGATACCCCCTCCTCCTCCCCAGACTTCTGGAGGCAGACTCCAAGTCGATGCGTTCGATGAGCGGCTCGCGGCGGAACAGCGGCTCGTCCCTGGTGTCCAGCTCCTCTGCCTCGTCCAACCTGTCCCACCTGGAGGAGGACACCTGGATCCTGTGGGGACGCATCGTCAACGAGTGGGACGAATGGAGACGCAAGAAGGACAAGCTGCTCAAGGTGAGGGGGGAGGATGGATTAGTGATCGAGAGACTGATAGAGCAAAGGGAAGAGAGGGGAGAAGATGGAGAGAGGACAGGGGGAAAAGTGGTGTTGGAGGGCCAGTAGGAGGCACCCTTCCCTCTGGTCTAAAAAAAAATATCCCAATTCCCCAGGGCAGTGATTGGGGACATTGCCCTGTGTAGGGTGCCGTCTTTCGGATGGGACATTAAATGGGTGTCCTGACTCTGTGGTCACTAAAGATCCTATGGCACTTATCGTAAGAGTAGGGGTGTTAACCCCGGTGTCCTGGCCAAATTCCCAATCTGGCCCTCATACCATCAGTCACCTAATCATCCCCAGTTTACAATTGGCTCATTCACCCCCCTCCTCTCCCGTGTAACTATTCCCCAGGTCGTTGCTGTAAATGAGAATGTGTTTTCAGTCAACTTACCTGGTAAAATAAGGGTTAAATAAAATGAAAATAAGAGAGCAGACAGAGCCAGGGAGAGGGGAACAGAACAGCAGGAGAGATTAGAGAGGAGAAAATGGGAGTGAGGACAAATGAGCAGAGAGCACAGATGGAGGGATATGATCAGTGAAGATAAGGTATGAGATGACATAGATATTCATTATAGGCTAGGATGTAGAGTTCTACACTAAGCTGAGAATTAGATTTGTAAAATAAACCTTTCCTTTCACCTACAGGAGCTGATCCGTAAGGGCATCCCACACCACTTCCGGGCCATCGTGTGGCAGCTGCTTGGTAACGCCACAGACATGCCAGTGAAGAACCAGTACTCTGAGCTGCTCAAGATGTCCTCGCCCTGCGAAAAGCTCATCCGCCGGGACATCGCCCGCACCTACCCCGAGCATGAGTTCTTCAAGGGCCAGGACAGCCTGGGTCAGGAGGTGCTCTTCAACGTCATGAAGGTGAGGATATTTTGACATTTGACCTTAAACATGACTTTTTTTCTGCATTATTAGAATGTTGTCTCTTAGGTTTACATGGACAAACAGAATGGATTTGGTATGATTAGTCATTTGTGTACTAGTGAGATGTGAAGTTAGATGAAGTTAGAAGCAGTTACATCTGCATTGCTTGCTGTTTGGGGTTTTGGGCTGGGTTTCTGGTTTTAGGGCTTTATAAATAAATGTGATTGATTTGAGTTAAATGTGTATTTAAGCTGTATGGGCCGGTTTCCCAGACTCTGATTAAGCCTAGTCCTGTACTAAAAAGTTTAACAAATGTAGAATCTCTAAACTTAATCTGTGTCTGGGGAAACCTCCCCAATGAGTGTAGGTTTGTTTATGTTGATTGATGTCTGTGTGCAGGCGTATTCTCTGGTGGACCGGGAGGTGGGCTACTGCCAGGGCAGTGCCTTCATCGTGGGCCTGCTGCTCATGCAGGTAACGTCTCTTCAGCAGCCCTCTAGTGTAGACATTCCCCTCTCTTGCTATCGCACTACGTTGTGCTAAATACGGAATTGTCCTGATTCTACCCTTTTTCGTTGCTTATACAGTATGAATAAATGACCTCTGAGTTCCTGATTTAGTCTGAATGCACACAGTCACACAGCCTGACCCGGTCTCTCCTGTGGCCCTCTAGATGCCAGAGGAGGAGGCGTTCTGTGTGTTTGTGCGTCTGATGCAGGAGTACCGTCTGAGGGAGCTTTTCAAACCAACCATGGCTGAACTAGGCCTCTGTATCTACCAGTTTGAATACCTGCTGCAGGTAAATAAACGTTATCCATCTCCATATGTCACGCTAGCCAATGTAGGAGGTTGGATGTGTCCCAAATGGCAACTTAGACCCTATAAAGTGCACTACTTTTGAACAGGGCCAATAGGTCAAAAGTAGTGCACTATGTAGGGAATACAATGCCATTTAGGATGCATGTATTGTCAAATTAACTAAAACCTTAAGGGCCTTGCAGGTGTCTGGGATTGAAATTATTATTATATTTTTTTACCTCAAAAATGTCTGGTTTTAAGTAAGTATGGGAATAAGCATACATATATTGCAATTATAATTTTGTCCACTATGGGGCAGCAAATAGATTCATACAGCAAAGACTTGAGCTAGGTTCGTCCTTACATTTTTAATAGTACCACTTTGAAACCATTATGGATTTGTAGCTCAACTAAAACCCCTATTATAAACTGGGTGGTTCGAGACCTGACTGCTGATTGGCTGACAGCCATGGTATATCAGACCATATACCACGGGTATGATAAAACATTTATTTTTACTGCTCTAATTACATTGGTAACCAGTTTATAATAGCAATAAGACACCTCGGGGGTTTGTGATATATGGCCAATATGCTACAGCTAAGGACAGTGTCCAGGCACACCGCTTTGCATCGTGCATAAGGACAGCCCTTAGCCCTTTCCCTCTCATCCACCCTCTTTCCCTTCTTCTTCCCCTCTCATCCACCCTCTTTCTCACCCTCATTCCCTTCCTCTTCCCCTCTCATCCACCCTCTTTCCCCTCTCTTTCCTTACCCCAACAGGAGCAGCTCCCGGAGCTGAACGTCCACTTCCGTTCTCAGAGTTTCCACACCTCCATGTACGCCTCCTCCTGGTTCCTCACTCTCTTCCTCACCTTCCTCCCCATGCCCGTCGCCACACGCATCTTCGATATCTTCATGTACGAGGTAAGAGACTCACCACTGGTGTCTTGTTTGGGTGAACATATACTTGAAAAATAAACATAGTGGATCCATATACATTATGTTTGATTTTAAATGTAACCTTTATTGACAGGTTGTTCTCATGAACATAAAATATATTCTACAAGAGAGTCTTGTGATCTAGCACTATGAGTGTGTTGAATTGAACTTTGATTCCCTGTCTACAGGGTCTGGAGATTATATTTCGTGTGGGCATGGCCATTCTGCAGTACAACCAGACTGACCTCATCCAGCTGGATATGGAGGGCATGTCTCAGGTAACAACCCCCATAGGGCTCTGTTCAAAAGTAGTGGACAATATTTGGAATATGTGTGCCATTTGGGATTTATCCCATGAAAGGCACTACAGCAGGGTTCCCCAATAAGCTGTTTCACCATTAAGTAATCAGCTTTAAGGGACCTAATTTGTGATTTTATTTGCCCCCCCCAAGTGTTCTGAGATTTTATTAAAATAAAATACAAATCTTTCTTGGATGTAAAAGACTGTAAGATTACCAGAAAATGAGCTCAAAGTGATTTTAATTGAGGAAATCTGTTCCCAAGTAGTCCGTCGGATAAATGGAGGCACGTGATCGTATCACAATGTAATCAAGGTTTGAAATTCTAATTGTTTTGTCAAATACTATATCTGTTCTTGCGGTCAATTTGCAGTGTACAAATTATTTATAACTATGATTCTGGCCCCCCTCCCATCCACTCAAGGAAATTTCGGCCCACAGCTAAATGTAATTGGGGACCCCTGCACTGTAGTATACATCATGAATTATCACTGTAGATAGATTCAAGACCTGCTGAAGGCAAGAAAAACAAAAGAGTGAAATTGGCCATTGTATAAGCATATGGGCATTTGTGAAGTGTCTTTACTTCAATTATCATGTGATACCTACTGAATGTTTTATTCCCTTTCATAGTGTCTTAACAGGACATATTATTTTTCAGAGTGTCTTAACAGGACATATTCTCGTTCAGAGTGTCTTCTATGAAGCTCTAACCTTGTCTCTTCCTTCTCTCGCAGCACTTCCAGAAGGTGATCCCCCACCAGTTTGACAGCTGCCCAGACAAGCTGATCCTGAGGGCCTACCAGGTCAAATACAACCCCAAGAGGATGAAGAAGTAGGCTCTGCTTCTGATCACTGTTCATTAGAATAACAACACTGGCTTTGGGTTGTAGACTACAGTTAATATGGGCCAATGTGACCTGGCTTGTGGTGTTGTTACTATACAAAGCATGTTTTCAGTTTAAGATGATTAGTTTCAGTTTGATTTGCATACCGTCAAATGCATAAATGTGAAATAGAAACACATTGTATGAACCTAACTCTACTAAAATGTGTTTACTTGCCAGGTTGGAGAAAGAGTACACCACAATCAAGAACAAAGAGATGGAGGAGCAGATAGAGATCAAGGTGTGTGTGTGTGTGCGCGTGTGCCCATCTAACTTCTTCTTTGAGCTAATCTATTAATAGACCGACAGAATATATCTTTTTTTTCTGTCTTACTTACAAAGCCCCCAATTTATAAGCCTTGTATAATGACTAATACATGTTCCTAACAGTCTCTCTACCCGTTTTAAATACACATCCACAGAGGTTACGCACAGAGAACAGGCTTCTGAAGCAGAGGATTGAGACATTGGAGAAGGTAAGAGACGGAAACTTGGCTTCGAGTCAGACACTCACTTTAGCGCTAAGGTGAATAAGGTTTATGCTGTACAATAAAACACAGCCAGAAACATGAAGCTAAAATATAGCCATGCCAACCAAGACTTATATCCTGTCACATTTACAGAATAAGTGAGGTGACTTAAGTTGTGAATGTACCTAAGGACAGAGACCATGTCTGTTGATTTTGTGTGCGTGAGTGGATGATTTAAAAGGATGGGCCTTAATTCTAGACCGGAGCCACTGAGCCTCTCCTCCTTTTCCAAGTACTCTGGCTTTTCTTGCCCTCTTGCTTCTCTCCTGTTGTTCTCCGGGTAATGCTTTTTGTCTTTCTGTTCTTTTTAAAATGTAATTCCTTCTCTCACACAAACCCACGGCCACTCGTTCACTCTGTATTATCGATTTCTTTCTCTTGTTTATTTTCTGTTGTCACATTTCCGTTACTCGTTTGCCCTGTTCTTATCCTTCATTCCTCGTGTTCGTCTTTATTTCTCCCTATTCTCTCCTTATCCTTTTTCTTGTCTTCTTCCTCTCCTTCACTGGTGTTGTAGGAAAGTGCTGCTCTAGCAGACAGGCTGATACAGGTACAGTACTGGAAAACCACCTCTCCTCCTCTTAACACCTTCCTTCCTCCTGCACTTCCTCTCTCTGTCTCCTTGACGGTGACCAATCAATGCCTGACTTCTGCATGAGAGAATGTTTTGTCTGTCTGTCCGTCTGTACGTCTGTCTGTCAGACCATGCTCCCCCTTGACTGCATGTGCGTCTGTGTGTCCATGGTAGGAGCTCTAATATTAAGGCCTACAGCCCTGCATGTGGAAACACAGGCACTGTTTTTTGCCCTCTGTCATTTATTAGGATAGAAGTGTCTTTGTAGGGTAATTACAACCTAATAGGAATGGATACAGAAGTGCCATTTTATATTCTACTCTGTCAACTCCTAATATCTAACCTCCAATTGGGAAAGTGTTAAAGCTAAGCACCAATTCCCTCTAAATTCAAACCAACGTTGTCGATACAGCCCCCCCCCCCCCCCCCCAGACATATTCCCTATAACTGGCACGGCCCCCTCTGGTCTCTGACCCTGTGTCTTCACTATTCCAGGGTCAGGTGACGCGGGCGCAGGAGGCGGAGGAGAACTATGTGATCAAGCGGGAGCTGGCGGTGGTGAGGCAGCAGTTCAGCGTGACCAGCCAGAACCTGGAGAAAGCCCAGGACACCATCGGAGAACTGCAGCGGGAGAAGGTAAGGAATGATCTGGAGTCAGTGTGGGTGAGATATTGGGATGCTGCAGGGGCAGGGACTCAGATGTAGAACTGATCTAGAGTCAGGATTTGATTAACGGTGCACCTGTTTTAGGCTTTCACTCAGAGATTATGAGTAAAATTCTCAGATACAAGTCTATTGCAATGGATAACAAGCTCTAAAAGTTACAAATGACAAAACATGTTTTTGACACACAAATGACGGGTATGGAAAATTACCAGCACTAGGCTGTATAGTCTGTGGTTGCCCCTGTGGATTTTTGTTGTTGTTCTTGCTTGGGGAACTGACTCATTCTGACAGTCTTCTGCTCGTAAAATATTGACATAATTATTTGCCAATGTTACTTGTCATTTAAAAAATAATTACGCTCTAAATCGATGACATTGACAAATTCTTCGGCGAGGATAAAAAAGGCTGGTGTTGGGGAAATTCATATGTCTAGAAGTCAACTGTTGTAGTGTATACTATTATTCTGCCCCTATGCTCTTCATACAATTTAACATAATAACGTCATGTGTTTTCCAAACAGTTCAGTATAATCTGTTCAGTGTAATCTGGATGTTTGTGATTTGTAAGTTTAGGATCAAGTTGATTAGCGTCTTATCGTAAGTGTTTGGGTAGCGCTTTGATGATAGTGGACAGGCTGGCAAACACTTTCTTTGTTTCTCTTCATGGGTCATATCTGGAAAACTTCACTTTGGTAGTGATTCAGTTTCTGTATTTTAAGTATCTGTTTGATGCTCACTTACAGTAATTCTGTGTGTTTTTTTAGGATGGTGTTGCTTGGCAAAGTATTGGCTGTTTCTAATGTAGAATTATTTGCTTTCAGTTGCCAGTAGAGCAACATCGTACATTATAAATCAAAACAAATGTTATTTGTCACATGTGCCGAATACTTACAAGCCCTTAACCAATAATGCAGTTTTAAGAAAATATTTACTAAATAAATGACAGTAAAAAAAAAAAAGAAGGGAACACCATGAAATATCAACAGCGCTATATACAGAGGATACCGGTACCGAGTCAGTGTACAGGTTAGTCGAGGCAATTATGGTCGTTTGTACATGCAGATAGGGGTGAAATGACTATATGCATTGATAATAAACAGCGAGTAGCAGCAGTGTAAAAAGCAAAGGGGGGATGTCAATGTATATAGTCCGGGTGGCCATTTGATTAATTGTTCAGCAGTATTATGGCTTTGGGGTAGAAGCTGTTAAGGAGCCTTTTGGACCTAGACCTGGCATGCCAATTTTTGGGGCCTTCCTTTGCTGTTGTTCACTATCATCTACTTTGTCTTGCTCAAGTTGAGGGAGAGGTTGTTGCTCTGGCACCACACTGCCAGTTCTCTGACCACCTCCCTATAGGCTGTCTCATTGTTGTCGGTGATCAAGTCTACCACTGCTGTGTTGTCAACAAACTTAATGATGGTGTTGGAGTCATGCTTGGCCATGCACTCGTGGGTGAAAAGGGAGTGTACAGGAGGGGACGAAGCATATACCTCTGAGGGGCCCCCGTATTGAAGATCACCCCTTAACACCTGGGGGCGGAGCATCAGGAAGTCCAATATTTAGTTGCAGATGGAGGTCTTTAGTCCCAGTGTCCTTTGTTTATTGATGAGCTTTGTGGGCACTATGGTGTGGAACGCTGAGCTGTAGTCAATGAACAGCATTCTCACATAGGTGTTCCTTTTGTCCAGGTGGGAAAGGGCAGTGTGGAGTGCAATAGAGATTGCATCAGCTATGGATCTGTTGGGGCGGTATGCAAATTGGAGTGGGTCTAGGGTTTCCGGGATGATGGTGTCAATGTGAGCCATGGACGGCCTTTCAAAGCAGATCATGGCTACAGATGTGAGTGCTACGGGGGCGGTAGTCATTGTATAGAGTTTGATGTTTGACCTATTCTAAATCCATAGTGTTATAACATTGTGCTCACCCAGGGCTGGTGTGGTATAAGCCAGTTGTATGAGCATTCTAATGCATAGATGTAGACAAACAGCCATGGTGAGGTGGACAATAGTGTGATGTTGAATGGGTAGACAGACAGACACAGACGATGCCTGTAGTCCAGCTGGTCCAGCACAATAGGGCTTCGGTTATTCTATTGTGACTGTGTGTGTTAGCAGCTGTGTGTCGCCTGTCCTTGTGTGTTAGTGTGTGTTGAACGCTACAGAAACACGAATGCTCCTCTGTGACTTTGCCTCTAGGTGCAGTGCATCATGTGTGCAGGATGTTTATTTATTTTTTAAATCTTTCTCACACACGCACACTGTTTATGTTAGTCTATTCAAACACGTGTGAGTCACTTAGTGCTTGAATCCGTTTTGAATGCAAGTCCCCAACTACGGCAAAAAACTAAAGACGATGTGTTTCTGTTACTGAATGTGTCAGGAACCACAACTCTTTCTACAGGCATTCGGTTCTCAGTTTCAATTTATTGGGAAACGTGTGTTTACGTTGCCGGACCAAATGAAATGGATAATCAACAAAAGTGAAATGAACAGTAAGCATTACACTCTCAAAAGTTTCAAAGGAACAGAGACATTTCCAATGTCATATTATGGCTATGTACAGTATGTACAGTGTTGTAACAATGTGCTGTTTCTCTTCATACTCAGACACAGCAGTCACACTAATGACACTCATTCACCATGTGACGAATAGGGTGTGTGAGAGTTCACGCGTTTGCACGGCTCACCATTGTTTCTTGACTCTCTCCTCCTCCTCTTCCTCCATCAGTCTTTCAACACCAGCTGAACTAAGTTTAGATCGACTAGAATTGGGGCCATGGAGAGAATCCGTGGTATAGGTGTGTGTGGTGTTGCTATGGAATTGGAGTTTCAGGTGTGGTCAGATAATGTGTTGTGCCTCTGATGACTAGCCTGGGTGTATTACCAAGCCAGAATTCACACACCCCCACCTCTCACTTCTCTCTCACATTGAAACTGAGTGGGTACTTTAATTCACAAAGAAAGAAAGGCCTTTATGCCATGCATACGCATACAAAGTTATTGGTTCTCTCTCTGTCTCACCATCTGTCTCTTCTCTCTGAAACGCATCTAGTGAGAAACGGACATGTTTTTGGTTGGTTGACCCCTTTGCCAACCCACATCCCTTCTGTCCATCCCACCACAACTATCACAGCTACACAGTGCTGTACTCCACATCTCCTTTTAGTACATCACTCATTTATCTGCTTGGGTGTACACAAATGAGTTGAATCTACCTGGTGGATACACTGATAGACTTTTGTAAGTGGTTCCCATTTCCAAATCAATAGAAAACGGCCATTTTAGACAGACGTTCTTCTGACCCATCAATCAATCAAATGTATTTTAAAAATGCCATTTTACATCAGCAGTTGCAAAGTGCTGTACACATACCCAGCCTAAATTCCCAAAACAGCAAGCAATCCAGATATAGAAACACAGTGGCTAGGAAAAACTCCCTAGAAAGGAAACCTAGAGAGGAACCAGGCTCTGAGGGGTTTCCAGTCCTCTTCTGGCTTTGCTGGGTGGAGGATCTTTATCTTCTGATGCCTTAGTACACAGAAAAGTTTGATTGGTTGGTATGTGTAGTGTCCGTTTGGGATTGGTCCCAGTGTGTTGTCTCAGTTTATAATTGGTCCATGTGTTGTGTCTCAGTACACAGAGCAGTTTGTGACCGGTCTGCAGACGCAGCTGGAGCAGTCCCGGCTGCAGGAGGCAGAGCTGCTGGGGGCCCTCAAAGAGATGCAGGACAAAGTACTGGACCTAGAGAAGGTAAGAGAACACACCTGTGTGTGTGTGTGTGTGTGGTTATATCAGTGTGTTTAATATCTTCATTGTGTGTGTGTGTGGTATATCTGTGTGTTTAATATCTTCATTGTGTGTGTGTGTATGTTCCAGAGGAGCAGCTCTCTGCCTGATGAGAACAACGTGGCCCAGCTGCAGGACGAGCTGAAGCTGGTGAAGCTCCGAGAGCTGGAGACACTGCACTCCTTCAGAGAGATGCAGGACACGGTGACCGAGCTCAACCAGCGCTGGCAGGTAAGTAAACACACCACAGAAGACTGTAGAGTAGGGAACTGAATGCTTCAGAAGGGGAGGGCATAGTAGAGGTGACTAGAAGAACAGTGTTTGTGTAACCGGGTTGCTTCCATCCCTCTCCTCGTCCCAACCTGGGCTAGAACCAGAGACGCTCTACACACATCGACAACAGTCGTCCTCAAAGTATCGTTACCCATCGCTTCACAAAAGCCAAGGGAAACAACTACTTCAAGGTCTCAGAGCGAGTGACATCAGGGAGAGATGGATAGAGAACCGATGCACCATGGTTGTGGCTCTCTAACCTGTTCTTCCTCTCCGTTCCTCTCTTTCTCTCTCCAGCTCCACATGTCCAAAGGTGGCGGGGGTCACTGGAAGGAATCCCCCAAGAAGAATGCCCTGAATGAGCTGCAGGACAAGCTGATGGGGGTGCGTCTGAGAGAGGCCCAAGCCCAGGCTGAACTCAGGGAGGTCAAACTCCAAGCCATACAGCTGGAGAGCCAGGTCAGTGGAAGAACTTTAGCCTGATGCCAAATCTGTTTGTGCGCTATCTATATAAAAGTGATCCATTGTGTGTTATTTCCTTCATCTGATCCCAGGTCTGTTGCATGTAACAATGACCATAGGAGTTGGCAAGACAGTGCTGGAACCAGCCTAGGGAAATACATTGTATTGGATCACATTTCTAAAAGAGACTTTCATTAGGCCTAAATGACTAAGGGGTAACTTATACATCAAATACTATGTGAAATGGTAGATAAATGCCAAGTACAAGTGTGACATATGACATTGTGAAAGAACAATGCAGTATAAAAGTGGTAAGGAAGATGCAAATACTGCCTCATCTTTTGGATTTATGGAAAGTACCTCGCTCAGTGTTTTAACATTCAGTTCCACACTCATGTTTCTCACCCTGATGAGTGAGATGTTTGACTTTTGTGGTGGATTATTCACAGCTCTATACAACACCATAGGCCTACACACACACGCACGTTTTCGTTACAGTTCATCACTTTGGGCCGCAGGTTGGCATTTCTTGGGATGACTCTTATACTGGAGGCAGCTCTGCAGAGTGGTCACTAGCTGGCACAGCCAGAGTCATAAAAGCAAAACCTAAACCTAACCTTAAATTAAGACCAAAAAGCGTATTTTTTTTCATGAATGTTTACAATATAGCCAATTTTGACTTTGTAGCCTGCCCATCTAGTGGAAATCTCCCGGCACTGCCTCCAGGACGAGGAGTCTTGAAGGAGTTCCCACATATGCTGAGCACTTGTTGGCTGCTTTTCCTTCACTCTGCGGTCCAACTCATCCCAAACCATCTCAATTGGATGGGGTCGGGTGATTGTGGAGGCCAGGTCATCTGATGCAGCACTCATCACTTTCCTTCTTGGTCAAATAGCCCTTACACAGCCTGGAGGTGTGTTTTGGATCATTGTTCTGTTGGAAAAAGATGATAGTCCCACTAATCGTAAACCAGATGGGATGGCATATCGCTGCAGAATGCTGTGGTAGCCATGCTGGTTAAGTGTGCCTTGAATTCTAAATTAATCACAGACAGTGTCACCAGCAAAGCACCATCACACCACCTCCTCCATGCTTCACGGTGGGAACCACACATGCGGAGATCATCCGTTCATCTACTCTGCGTCTCACAAAGACACGGCGGTTGGAACCAAAAATCTTAAATTTGGACTCATCAGACCAAAGGACAGATTTCCACCAGTCCATTGCTCGTGTTTCTTCTTAACCACTACTCATTTAGTAGTGGTTTCTTTGCAGCAATTCGACCATGAAGGCCTGATTTCACGCAGTTTCCTCTGAGCAGTTGATGTTGAGATGTGTCTGTTACTTGAACTCTGTTGCAGTTTCTGAGGCTTGTAACTAATGAACTTATCCTCTGCAGCAGAGGTAACTCTGTGTCTTCCTTTCCTGTTTGCGGTCCTCGTGAGAGCCAGTTTCATCTTAGCGCTTGATGGTTTTTCGACTGAAGAAACTTTAAAAGTTCTAGAAATGTTCCATATTGACTAACCTTCATGTCTTAAAGTAATGATGTCGTTTCTCTTTGCTTATTTAAGCTGTTCTTACCATAGACCTGTTTGGTAAAAGACTGTGTACCACCCCTACCTTGTCACAACACGACTGATTGGCCAAGCCACACTGCTTCTTAACACAGCGCGCATCAAACCCGGAAGCCAGCTGCTTCCAGGTTCGGAGGAAACACTGTACACCTTGCGACCTGGTCAGCGTGAACTGCGGACGGCCTGCCACAGGAGTCGCTAGTGCGCGATGAGACAAGGATATCCCTACCGGCCAAGCCCTCCCTAACCCGGATGACGCTAGGCCAATTGTGCGTTGCCCCATGGACCTCCCGGTCACTGCCGGCTGCGACAGAGCCTGGGCTCAAACCCAGAGTCTCTGGTGGCACAGCTAGCACTGCGATGCAGTGCCTTAGACCACTGCGCCACCCGGGAGGCCCCAAAAATGAACTTTTAACTCGGGCACACCTGTTAATTGAAATGCATTCCAGGTGACTACCTCATGAAGCTGGTTGAGAGAATGCCAAGAGTTTTCAAAGCTGTCATCAAGGCAAAGGGTGGCTACTTTGAACAATCTCAAATATAAAATATATTTGATTTGTTTAACACTTTTGGTTACTACATGATTCTTCCATATGTGTTATTTCATAGTTTTGATGTCTTCACTATTATTCTACAATGTAGAAAACAGTAAACATAAATTAAAACCCTTGAATGAGTAGGTGTCCAAACTTTTGTACTGTACATGACATTTAAATACTTGTAATTTAGCAGACGCTAACCCAGTGACGAATTACTCTTTCAGCCTTCTGACACTGTCCCCACTCTCTCTTCACCCGCAGAACCAGATTCACAGCAAGCTGATTGGGCGCCATGAGGTGGAGAGCGCCGCCATGCAGGAGAGGCTGCAGCAGCTGGCGAGCCAGAACAAGGGGATGCTGGCCCAGCTCACCGAGATGAAGAGGAAACAGGCCGAGCTCGACTGCAAGGTGGGGGAGAGGTGGAGGGAAGGGGGAGGATGGAGGTAGCCAATGGTAGCGTTGAAATGTGTGGAATAAGCGGGCTGCAAGTTAAGACGGGGGAGGGAGAGTGGGGATGAAGGTCCAGAAAGAAAGAGGGATGGAGAATGGAAGCGGGAGGAGAGGGGGAGTAGAGAAGGTATGGGGAGGATGGAGGAGCTGCCAGGTGACTGCCAGGTGAGAGAGGAGATGGAGGGGGAAAAGGAAGCAGCCTAGGGTGACATTGATAAGTGGGCGTTGTGTGTGAGCCTGCAATCTAAACAGATGCCATTGCAGAACTAGATGGTCTAGTGGCTTTCACTCAGGCTTTGCGCCAGAGGTGATTTTTCTCTCTCTTGTCTTTTCTCTTCTGCCGCTCTCTTCCCTCTCTCTGTAGAGTAAAGAGGAGGTGATGGCGGTGCGCTTGCGGGAGGCTGACAGCATGGCTGCCATGGCTGAGTTCAGACAGAAGATAGCTGAGCTGGAGATACAGGTGGGATGTTCGTACACAGAACTGAACTTGACTTCCATATGGAATGGATGTCATTGTCAAGTGTGTTTTAGATTTCTTCTGGGTGGTATGTGTGCATTGGAGAGATCGTCTTCCCTGCTTCTTTGGCGTTGACTGTTCGGTTGTGTACGTTTGTGGGCGTGTGTGTGGGCGTGTGTGTGTGTGTCTAATCCCCCTATCCCTGTCCTACAGAAGGAGGAGGGTCTGATCCAGGGCCAGCTGAACCACTCTGACTCCAGGCAGTATATCACCCAGCTTCGAGACCAGATCGGAGAGCTCAAGAATGAGGTCACACACATTTAACAGTCATTTAGCAGACGCTTTTATCCAGAGCAACTTACAGTAGTGAGTTTGTACTTTTTGTGGTACTGGTCCCCCGTGGGAATGGAATCCACAACCCTGGTGTTGCAAGCGCAATGCTCTACCAACACACACACACACACAGTAAAAGTCCTTGTGTCTGGGGTTAGTTTAGCCATTGACACCCAGCTACATGTGAATCAGATCCCCTCATGCTTTTTGTATTTCTCTGAAATGATAGATGTTGTCCGCCACATGAAGCATGACATACTAGATTCAGTACTCTGGCCTTCCTCTGTATGACATTTCCAACCACACAGAATAGACGTACCCCCCCCCCCCCCCCCCCACCCCCCACCCCTTCAAAACCCCAGATCTCAGAAAGAGAGCGATGAATGCGTGTGAGAACGAGACAACACTGATTCTCACATGCTTAAAAACACACACACACACCAACATAGCTGAACCACGTAATATACACTTGCTCATTCAGAGAGCGGCTGTGCGTGAGAAGGATGTGTCAGAGGAGGGAGTGATGGGACTGCCTTGCCCTTTTCTGTTCACTAGTTCTTAGAGTGCATACTGTTGGGGGTATTCGTCATATGGAGCCTTTATGTGAAGAGTACCGAAACATTACAAAAATTAGCAAGCAGTCATTTTCCGGTCTCAAATCTCAGGCATCTATTTTGCAAATGAATTCATGTTTTGGCGTTGGACCGTATCATAAGTCGAATTAGCATATATGTTTATTTTTTTGGTAACTGTCGAAGTTATGATTATAGAGTCATACCAATGACTTTTGAATATTCTGATTTGTCCCAGAACAATATGATACACTTCGAGAAGGGCTGATCTAGAATCAGACCTGTATAGCGTACATGATTAAACTCTGCTGTGTAAACCAAGACAGAAAAGGAAGAGGTGGGCGAGTGCCTAGTTATAGTGTTCCTATTGGTTAACCACTACCCTCCCCCTCCTACCAGCCTAACTCAGTACAAATCTCAGAGTTTTCTGTAAGTACTGAATCAGTGTTGTATCTACACGCGCACACTCATGCAGACACACACAGAAACATCAGACTGGATTTAACCTTGTCACTGCAGGCTAGACCACCATACCAGGTTGCTATAGAAATGGGTCACTTTCCAACCAGTGTACACACTCTTCTCACCAACAAACCGCATCAAAAGCCTTTCTTTGTGATATCAGTAATATCCTAGATAATTGTGACAGTAATCTATGTGTATGAATGTCTTATCCTTATTTCTTTCTCTTTTAGATCAGGCAGCTCCGCGGGCAGCGCTCCAAGTTCGCTCCTAGTTCCCGGGATGGGGGCGGGGGCTACCCGGATCTGTGTCTAGCTAGCCCCTTGTCGGCCGGAGGCGACTACCTGAGCTCGGATGAGGACCTTCTCCCCAGCCCCATCCCCCCTAACGCCATGTACCCCGCCCTGCCCCACCCCTCGGCCAGGCTGGACAGCGAGGGCAGCACCGACAGCGAAGCAGAGGCCCACCCGGACCACCCCCACCACGGCCCCTCGCAGCAGCTCTACACTAGCATGGTGTGTGCTGAGGTCCTGGACAACTGAGCCATGGCGGTCCCTGGAACTCCCTGGTCCTGTACTCAGTATCTCTTTAGTATTAGAGATGCTGTACTCGCCCCAACTTTACTGTACTACTGTTTTCACCCTAAACTACTGTAACCTGTAACAGACATCCTCCCCTCCTCCTCCTTCATGTTGGTGCCATGGTCTCTCCTCTTTTTGTCATTCTCTTTTCTCCATTTCCCCCTTTTACTTCTCTCTTCTCTCCTATCTCTCTTCACTTATCCCTCTCTTTATCTCCCTCTCTCTCCCTCAATCTCTTTCTCCTCTACATTCTCACAGACCCTAAATTCCCTATGGGGGTTGAGTCATTTCCAGTCCTATTCCCCTGTCCTGTCCTGTCCTTGGCATTAGTTTCCACACTGCACTCCGGACCTGAGTGAAGAACAGATAACTTCAGTATGCTCACTGTGCAGCAAGCATATCCTATCCGCACAGAAAGCCGAGAAAATAAAAGGGAGTGAAAATGGACCAAAATAATAACTTTCAACACTCCAACCATACCACACAGCAGTGACTATGAGATGCATAGGACATCACTTTGATTAAATGATTCCCCTCAAGCTTGTAAGGACTTCAATATGGACTTGGGATCGGTAAAAGAGGATATGGATGGATGACTTGTTGGGCTTGACCCTGCTTGTACAGTCCCGTGAGCGAGATGTGGGACTTACTGTCTCCCTCCATCTTTCTCTTTCCTCCTGTTCTCTCTCTCTCTGTCTCTTTCTGTCATTTCATCATTCCAAGAAGACCCATTGGCCACCTGCACTGCCTGTCAAAATGTAAACAACCATCCACTGTAACCTCACAATGCACACTTCAAAACAAATGAGAGCGAGAGGGAATGAAGGAAGGATAGAGGTAGGAAAGGAGTATGGTATGGACTTGTACACATCAATATCATAGGGATGTTACTAGATGACATCACATGCATAGATGAATATTAACAATTTACCTTACTGAAATATGTTTGTTGTGTCTGTCTTGCAAATGAAACAAGGCAAGCGAATTACGATTACAAAAAAAATCTCAACGTTGCCAAATCTTAGGTCATTTTTTCTGCTATTATTTATGTTCTTATTTATTTTAATATTTTTTTATATATCTATATAAATATATAGATACCAACGGCGGCCAAACATTATATATACGTTGAGTTCCCTCGGTCCTTTGTGCCAACTTGAATCCTGAGGCTGAGGCGTGAACGGACGGCGTCCTTGACGATTCATGTCAGAGAGACGGAACAAATGCGCTGCTATGATTTTCCTTTTTTTTCTCCCAGTCTTCTTTTATGTTTTGTTCTATCTGCTCGACATACAGTCGAACTTTACGCCCCTTAGGAATCAGTTGTGAGTGCGAAAACTACTGTGAAGAAATTGTTGAACGGTTATGCTTCATAATGATGTCTCTACCTATGACTTGTGCAATACCCACACATAAACAACTCCTTTATACTTCATTTGAAATGTGTTAAGGCATTTTTAAACCCTAAGAGCAGGTATCAACCCACAAGTGTTTATAAGAGGACAGCAATGGCTCAGTCAATCATTCATTTTGTCTCATGGTGAGGCTGGAGTTTACTAGTTTGGGACTGCTTGGCATGTGTCTGTCAAAATGCTGTGTGAGTGACGTGAAGGGGTTCATTTGAAGTTACCAACAAACAAAAAAATATAATTTGTTGAAACTGACTAATCAGAGGCAAAATAATAATAATTTACCAGCTACAAGTGTACTGATCAGATCATCATAAATATCATTATCAAGTTGGACCAGGGTTATCACTCTGTTTATGTCTCTGTTGTTCTGTTCTCTGTTGTTCTGTTCTCAGTCATGGTGCTGTATGATGAATTATACATACCTCTCCTTCCAGAACAGCCAACTGTGACATCACTTCCTCTTTCTACTGCCTGTTACCAATAGGATTTAGGGATGGATGGAAACATTCAGTTGAACGTGTTGACTGAAAATGTCTGACTATCTGATGCACGCTGTTACTACAGCTTCAGATGGCTAAAATGCACAGGTGTTAACAGACTGGGAGCAGTATTTTGCCTAGTATATACCTCATTGGCTAACTATGTGGCATATCATCCCAATTGTCTTGAATATATGACATGCTTGTTAGAATTAGCTTTAGCTCAGTCATTAGGAGAGGGGAGACTAATGCATCGGCTTGGTGTCATGTTTCCAAAGCATTCAAATGTTCTGTGTTTATATCAGTGGGACAGAGTTGATCATGGGAATCGATGATGGCCATCTGGAAAGAAGCTCCATGTGGTTGCTATCCCAATGTCAAGGGGGAAAGGGTTCCATACAAACTCTATATAGATGGAAAGAGCATTGTCCTACTTCTGTGGCAGACACTTCACATTTTGATATATTCTTACAACAGTGGAAGCAAAATGTATTGTATAATTCAATAATTACAATAATTCCATATGATAACCTGAACTAAAGTATTAATATAAATAGATCACAAGAATAATTGAGTTGATTTGCTGATGCAGAGGATGTGTAGTAATATATTCAGTAGGGTGATATACGATCCTAAGATTCTGGATATACGATCCTAAGATTCTGGATCTAAGATTCTGGATCTAAGATTCTAGATATTGATTCTAAGATTCTAGATCTCCTCCTGACTTAAAACAGTGAGTGCTGTTCTGGGAATATGGGAATGGACGCTTAGAGTGCTTAGTGTAGCAAGCTAAGGCCCTGTCTCATGTCAGTATTAGTGAGAACTTGTAAGGTTTCTTGGTAGTATTGAGGTACTGTATAATGCTATGCCACCAAGCCTATGCATCCCAACTTTGTATCATGTTTTCTTGTGTTCAACTTATGCCACGCACTCAGATTTGGTGTGTGCCTGGCTTTTGTCACACAGTGATGCTGAATGACGGGGGAACCTGTCACCAACTGCCAAGGAAATAAGGGAGCTCCTTTAATGGGGTTCCACTGCCATGTAGCCCATCTTTCGCTCGCTCAAGTATTACAAATAACCACCTTTTTAGAGGTTAAACCAGTGCAGCAGCTGAAATCACTGTTGTCTGGTGTAACATCCTGGACCAGTCAGTTACGGCATTACTTTAGCAATGGGAGGGAGTTCGGATGCCATGTGTTGTCAACCTGTGGTAGAGTATAGTTTTGGTCAGTGGTGGAAAAAGCCCTTGAGTCATACCTGGAGTAAAAGTAAAGATACCTTTTTAATAGACAATTACTCAAATAAAAGTGAGTCACCCAGTAAAATACTACTTGAGTAAAGCTATTTGGTTTTAAATATACATCAGTATCAAAAGTAAAAGTATTAATCATTTCAAATTCCCTACATTAAGCAAACCAGACGACACCATTTTCTTGCTTACATTTTTTTTTTTTACAGTTAGCCAGGGGCACACCGACACTCAGACATAATTTACAAACGAAGCATTTGTGTTCAGTGAGTCCACCAGATCAGAGGCAATAGGAATGTTCTCTAGATAAGTGAGTTAATTTGACAATTTTCTTGTCCTGCTAAGCATTCAAAATGTAACGAGTACTTTTGGGTGTCAGGGAAATGTATGGAGTAAAAAGTACATTTGTTTTCTGTAACTTTTACGCCACTAAATTCCTAAAGTTGTCAAAAAATATAAATAGTAAAGTACAGATACCAAAAAACTACAAAAGTAGTACTTTAAATTATTTTTTACATAAGTACTTTACTCCACTATTTAGACACTACTAGACAGTGTCTAATTTACACAAAGTCTTGTGTACTCGCTCTACACTCGCATAACACCAGGCTGTATAACAACCCTGCATAATACAAACACTATACTGCTGTTCAGAGATGGTGCTTCGATGCGGAGCTCTCCAGTGTCCCAACTACAACTGGTAGAACTGTGACAATACGTTTTGATACACATGAAGATGCCCTCTGATTCAGTATTTGTCATCCATGTAGTTTTATGATTAGCGTTGGTATGGCTATTCTTTGATCTGAACCAAGTTTAAAATCTTAGGGTGTGTCGAATGGTAGGGTTCCATGTTTAAATCTAATATAGTGCCATAATGTAGGTAGATTTATACATAGTATATCAAATGCAATTTTCATAGACAGTTCAGCATTTGCACTCTGGTTTAGGGTGGTGTTCACCAAAAATATCTCAAAGATGAAGGCCACTGTTGAGCTAGGACTGAAGGATCCCCAATATGTTTAAGATTTTTATTTATATATATATATATATATATAAAACCATGTTAGAATAAAACTGGAACACTACATGCCGTTGTCTGTGTCTCAAAGAAGAGAGAAACAAAACACAAAACTCCCCCTTAAGGACGGTGTCCTCCATGCATACCCTGGGTTGTACTCATTAGGGCACTCAAAGTAAAATATTTTAAAATGTTCTGCAACAGAACAAAAATTTGTGTTTCTTATTGGACAAGTCCATGAAGTACCTCCCGGTTTCAGTCACTTTTCTTCCATTTGGTGCCTCAAACACAACCCTGGTGTAGGACAGGTCGGTATCCACTTTACTCCCTCCAACCTTGTTCACTCTCTCTTGCAATTCTACCAATGTGTTGTCAAGTATATTAATGACAGTAATAAAGACAATATTATGAAAATATTTCAGTGTTCTGTACTTGATGATTGATATGAAATTAACATTGACACTACACATTCTCAGATGCCATGTCGAGGTGGTACGGGGTTGTTGTGTTGATTGTCTCCACCTCTGTCTTCATTTGGATATAAAATCCATTGTAAATCTTCCATTGAACCTGTTCTCCTCTTTGGCTCTCTGTCCCTCTCTCTTATCTTTCTCTCTCGTTCTGCTCATCGCAACATTGGGTCACCAGTTAATTTCTGTTTGGGCTTTCCGCCTCCATCGCTCTCTGCTCTAACTTCCATTTTGAAACCCCCTCCTGTCTCAACACTTGTGTGTTGTGTCGACACTTTGCCCCACATTACTCAAGTGACTCCACCATCCTTCTCTCATTCAGTTTCTTATTACTTGTTATTCTCTTGCCTCACTTCCACACATCTTCCTGTTTGGTGATCATGTGAATCATGTTGATATAACAATGAAGTAGACTGATATTAGAGATTTGTATACCAACCTCGAGTCAAAGAGGACATTTTGGTCATTTGAAAGTGAAGAGATTAGAGAGGGTACATCTGGACTTGTTTGGTCCTATATACTGTAGCAAAGCAGCGACGAGTGGGTTTTTAGTGCAGCAGAAAGACCTGTTGCTCAGCAATGGAGTCTTTCTGAGGAAGCTCTGTGGTTGAGGTGGCTGCTGCTGAGTGTAACGGTGCTACAGAGACGCTCTTCCCCATCACTTTCATTGGGCTTCACCGAACTGAACACTACGTCTCAGTGGCTGAATACAGCCTAGAACTTAACTTGAGCGTATAGATAGATTTATACTGTAATGATACATGATTTGAGCTTCCTATTCAATTTTCATTAGTTTACTACGCAGTTGGAGATTCAGGGGTAAAGTCTACATTTTGGCATATCATATTTTGATATCAAATTCATTTTGAATTTGAGCCTGAATGTATTTGTTCAGCCTAATGACTTGATGTGAAAGGTTGACATTTGTATGCCTTTTAAAGAACCTTATCTGGTAAGTTTGTATGAAACACTTTTTCGTAGTGAGATTTTCACATTTTCCATTCTCGCCGTAATGGCATAAATTACTTCTTGCAGTCTTCAATTCCATCCTGCAATTAAGATTAGGAGCATATTTTTTGCTTTGTGCTTTTAGGAAATGATCATGTACATTATCACCATCTTTTAAATCAAAGCTCTTTTGTCATCTCACCAGGTGACTTGACTGAAGACATCTTCAAGAGGGCTAGCTGCAGAGATTTGTCATTCCTCTTTTACTAGGTGAGTTTTTCTGAATTTACTGTACCAAATGAATTCAGCCAATGTGTTCAATCTAATCATTTATCTCCACGGGTGTATCTGCATCATACTTAGTTATGCTATTTCAAATGTCACCCTGTGTCTGCAAAATTACACAGTAGAAAGAGTTCCGTGTTTTATTTACAGATCCCTTGGGCAAAAGATATGAACTATTCTGACTAGTAACACAGAATACTTCAAATGACAAATATTTTATATCTGAAGCTTTTAACCACTATGAATCCAGCAGAGGAAAAATATATCAAGTTTTGCTATTTTTGGGAACCTTTTTGCCCCTAGTCTTCTATCTTGTTATGTCTTCAATACTCTACCATTTGCCACCTGTAAGGCTGTGCAACCAGAGGGGAGAGAGCTCACAGGGTGAGCCGGGATAATACATAACGGTCTGCTGTGTTTGGTTGAATTTGGGTGGTAGTTGCTGTGGAATTGTTTCAAAACACTGGGTGCTAGTATATGTTGCCACAGTTTATGCAGCAATCCAACCAAGCTCAAGAGTAATGAGTATGTGCAATGACTTGCCTGAGGCGATGACATCTAGAGATGTCTGTAAATTATACATTCATGCCAAATAAATGACCTCCTTTATGAATAGATTCAGCAGGGAAAGCTCTGCTGGGAAAATACTCAATTTCCGTTCAGTATATTTGAACTGATTTCATTATGGAGTTCGTTTTTATGGTTTCAAAATGTTGCCTTCATAATTTTAGTGTCAGCAAAACCCACAGTACTGTTACTTTCCGAGTGGTTGTGTGACCAGGGCCTGTACTCAGAAAGCATTTCCGATTAGCTGTGCTGATCTCGGATCAGGTCCCCCTTGTTCCTGTTATCCTATTCCTAATGATCTGAAAATGTAAAAACTGATCTTAAATCAGCACTCATACTCTGAGAAGCTTTATGAATACAGCAGTGAAGTATGTGACCTTGTTAGTCAAAGCACTGCTGCCACCTGCTGTATGTTGGTTGATATGAATAACACCTGGACTATTCTGCCATTTGTCATGTACTCCATATTGCAGGACCTTCTACTTCCCTTCCATTAGACTGAGTCTACAAAACCCTCTGTGCTCCTGCTGCTTCTCGCTTCCCCACCATGCCTCGCTCTTTCCTGGTGAGGAGGGGGGGCTCTCACCCTCCGCGCCCCAAAGCAGGTAGCCCCTACTTGGGCACGACCCTGGTCCCAATAGGTTCCTCAGAAACAGACAAGAGGCAGGGGGGTACCCTTCCAGGACAGCCGTCACCTAAGGGTGCAGTGTCTCTAGTGACACACAATGAGGCCTACCCACCACAGCCTTCTCCATCTCCAGCCCTCCACCCTGCCTCACATAGTCCCCCTTACCTTCACCCCACCAGTCCCATGTCTTCAGGTAGGTGTTGAACACTGAGGCTCAGCTAACACAAGCTCATGTACATCTGCCAGTTTTGTGTATTTTCATTTTCATTCAAGTTAAGACTGAAACAGTAATGTGTTTAAGACCTAGAGATCAGTGATTGCTTATAAGAGGGGCTATTAATATAACTTATCAACCTTCTGCTATTCTCCGTCTTAAGATGGTAGAGCTGGGCTGCACCACGACTCTCCCTCCCAGTTGAACCCTGGCAGCCCTGCAGAGGAGGTGGGCTCGCCCCTCCTGGGGGAGACCCGACACAGAGGCTGTCCCCAGATCAGTGACGACAGGACCACTGGGACTGAATGTCCACTGTGTGGAAAGGTTAGTGGATGATCCCAAATCAGTTTTGTTATACTAACCCTCTAACAAGTTGTCATTGCAAATAATAATCTGTTCTTAATTGATTTACCTGTATAAATAAAGGTGAATTATTTAACATCAATCCTCCTCTCCACCAAAAAGGCTTGATATTAGTAATAGGAGAAAGCTATTTTTGCTTCCATCATGGATAGTGAACAATTCTGACTCATTGGTATTACCACTGAGGTGATTGGATAGCCCTACACACAGTATTTTTATTAACCAAAGGTCAAAGTGCAGCAACTGAAGTCTGACGTGCTTTGATTCTCTATTCTGTTTCTGACTGGAAGACCAGTGTGAGGATTAAATCAAGATAAGAGGTCTATTGTATTTACTGCACTGCTCTCCCCTTCTGCAAATCACATTAAAGTATTTTGTTTTCTTTTCAGAGTTTATTTTCTTTCTCCAGTATGGAGTCCCACGTCCACAAGTCCCATGGTGGCAGACACAAGCAGTCATCATCAGCACACATCAAGACTAACAGTCAGCCGTACGGCTATAGGCCAGACCTGGGTTTGAGCTACAGGGTCAAGGTAGGAATAACACACCTAATCACGCCAAACAAGGTCTGTTGCCTGCTACATTACATGTATAATGAAGGGTTTTAAAGCAGCTCTGGGGTCAGGTCTATTATAATCAGATCACATTGTGACGTCAAGATGTGGGACATAAGTTCCATCCCACCTGAAAAGGCTGATATTGCAGGCATTTGTTTTCATATGCCAGCTCTTACAGAAAAAGGGCATTATCAACATTTCACAATGTTATTTCGACCTCCATAGTATGGAAATATCATAAAAAGAACTGGAAATCAAGTTATTAACTGCACTGTTCTACTAAGATATATGGAATTGTTTTAAGGTCATAGCAAGGATGATTTAGCTATTTGATTTTGAATTTTAAGACTCCTTGAAGTACCAAAAATATATATAGACACATATTTTTGTCCTTACTGTTATTAGCCCATAGAAATGCATTGAATAACAGATTCACTACATGGAACAACAGATAATCCCCCCCAAAAAGATCAAAAGGAAGTTAGTTCTGAAGTGTCTCTCCTATATCTGAGAGATTTAAGAAAGATCAGGAAACCTATATATATATATATATATATAAATATATACCCCATATTTTGGGCATTAAGTAGTCTCCATATATACTTCCATACATTTTTTCAGCTGGTACCAGGGGGACCTTCAGACGAGTCTTGTGAGAGTCCTAGAGCAAAACATGTAAGTTCCGTGAGAGTCTCATCTTTCCAGAGAGGGGTCAAAATAGTTTGTAGGACATTCGGAACACTACAGATGATTTTGCGCTAAGACCGATTTTCAAGATGTCTCCTGGTCTGACAAACACCGCTCTAGCTCTGTCACCTTTCACCTCAGATGTGAAAGTGCGACATCGGGGGATGTGGTGGATTGAGACGCATCCAATGCAAAAACAACATCTCTCTATCTTTAACTGGGGCATTTTTTCATGCTAATTAGATCAACATTAGGGAGTTTTAAGAGTTTGATGCTAGTTATAAACTATATACAGGAAAAAACACTACAGTAGACCCTATACATGACTATATGGCCCATCTTATATGGCCTATATTTGTTTTTGTTTGGTGTAAAAAAAAAATTAAGATTCATCAAACTTCTCACGAAACTGTGAACCCAATAAATATATTTTTTTTTACAAAATATATGTCCATATATGTTGTGTTCTCATGTGTTTCAGGAGCGTACATTTGGCTGTAAGGTGTGTGGGAAAGTGTTCAAGCGCTCCTCTACCCTGTCCACTCACCTGCTAATCCACTCTGACACGCGACCCTACCCCTGTCAATACTGTGGCAAAAGATTTCACCAGAAATCTGATATGAAAAAACACACCTTCATTCACACAGGTGAATCAATATGTATTCTATGGAAATAGGGATCTTGTCTTTGTCACAGTCACGTTAGAAACATATGAACTATTTTAAATATATAAAAAATACTATGAGACTGGTAGGGGCATAAGGTGCCTTCCGGCGGGAAGTGATTTGGCCTTTAAAATAAATAAATATAACAGCCACTGCATGCCCCTACCACTCTCATTGATTTGGATTAAGTTAGCTGAAGTTTGTAGTGGCTGTTAAATTAAAGAAAACCGAACCATGCATTACAGTTTTCCCTGGCTCACTTTCAGGGTGAGGAACCATCTAACATTCAGTTATAAGAGAGTGAACTTCCCCTTAAATACAGTATGTCCCCTCTGCCCTCCAATCCCAGGTGAGAAGCCTCATGTGTGCCAGGTGTGTGGCAAAGCCTTCAGCCAGAGCTCCAACCTCATCACCCACAGTCGTCAGCACAGTCACAACCAGCCCTACCGCTGCCTCTATGGCTTCCAGCGCAAACAGGACCTGAGACAAAACCAGAAGAATCCCCGTACATAGACCTTTAGGCCAAGACCCTGGCTAAGAGCTGATCTGAGCTCAGTTTTCACAATCGGGAGAACCACTGTACAAAGATAGCAACTCAAACATCTTTTCATTATAAGGGGCACCACTGCACAAGCTAAACAGAAGCTGGGGATGGATGAAAGAAGGGATGGATGCTCCACAAAAAATTCTAACATTTACCTTGACTGTAGTTGAATCCCAACTGTATATTTTGCCTACATATATATTGTTTTTTTTCAGTGTCATCATAGGGTCATATCTGAAAATATGTTTACAACACCTTTGAACTTTATTCCAAAGTATCGCTTTCTTATGTGTGTGCATTAAAACTCTTTGTTGTCCACTTTCAGATTTGGATAACAACAATATATTATTGTTATGAATGAATGATCATTGTTTTTTTTAAGTGATCAAACTCCCTTGCTTTTTAATGATTTACCTCTCGGAGTGGTTTTAAAGGTATGTCACTTTGAGATAAAAGAAGTTAGGCATTGCACATGGTTTATCTGGAATTCTCTGGAAATGAATCATTATCTTCATTCTCTTTAATTCTCTGGAATGGAAAGATTTACCTGGATTTAAATACCTGTGATGGGCTGAGAATGCCCCCTCTCTCTCTCTGTCAGCGCTACCCTATAAAAGCACAGTCTCTCTTCACTCTGCACTAAAACACCTGATCTCTTCAACCCCTCCACTGCACCACCAAGGAAGAACACACAGACACAGGTAAACGCATAATTTAGAATACATGCTTTAGGTTTAGGTTTTAAAGCACAATTGGCCTCATTGTGACTACATCCCCAGGCTTAATTGCTACAGAGAGAGAGAGTTGGTCGGGGACAAGATTAGCCTCATGGTGACATACCTGAGCAGGGATGACTGATGGCCCTTACAGTTATGTTGTGTGTATGGGGTACATTACAGCGATAGATCAGTCATTCAAAAATCATGTTAACCACTGTCATTGCACACAGAGCGAATCAATGCAGTTTATTATGCGATTTGAAGTAAATGTTTTGTCCGGATCTAATTTAAGCTTGCCATAACAAAGGGGTGTGAATACTTATTATAGGCGCTGTGTGTAGTGTAGCATCCTGATGGTGGTGTTGTTTACAGTTGTCTAATATTTGAATTTAATTAATTGATTGGAATGGGAATTCTCAAATCAGTTCTGATTTGACACCCACCCTGGTCTCATTTCAAGACTTAAAAACAGTTTTTTTTTTAACCGTTTCAATCGGTATACAGACCAAGACATCACAAAAGACGTATGTACTGCCATTTCATGCAATGAGTGGTGACTGACACTTAATTTCAATTTCAGTATCTTCAATGCATGTTGTACCCTGATTTCCATTTCCATTTGGAGCATCTCATTGTCTCTTTTCCTCTCACCCTCTTCTTCTTCCGCTCTCCATCGTAGCAACAATGGGTTAGGGAAAGAGTGCTCCAGCTTCAGACACCAACAGCCATGACGACAAGCCATGACGACAAGCCATGACGACAAGCCATGACGACAAGCCATGGTGACAAGCCATGGCGACAAGCCATGGCGACAGCCATGACATATCAGGTGTAAACGAATCAGACCAAAGCATAATAGGTGTTAAGGGCGATATTTAAATTGGCAAATCACCAATCAGGCTGGTAACCTGATCCAGCAGGAGGTGCTCTGTGTATATAAACTTATATTTTATTATTGTGCACTGCCACTTAGATTATGTGCGATTATATGCGATTATAAAACACATTGATAGACATTTCAAAGAATAAAGCAATTACACGTCTATCTATATACAGTGAGCTCCAAAAGTATTGGGACCCTGACAACTATATATATTTTTTGGCTCTACTCCAAGACTTTGGATTTGAAATGATACTATGACTGAGTGCAGACTAAAGTGCAGACTCTCAGCTTCAATTTGAGTGTATTTTCATCCATATCAGGTGAACCGTTTATAAATTAGAGCACGTTTTTTTTAAATACACCAGGGGGCCACCAGAGAACCCACAATAGGGATAGGGGGGTTACTACTATTATCAGGACGTCCATAAGTAACACAAAGTTTGGGAGCTTTATACATCTAGTAAAAGGTCATGTCATCTGGTCTCTTTGGGGATAGGTGATAAAGGACAGGAATGACATCACACTTAGGGTGTAATTCACTACAAGCCCACAGACCCAACATGACCTCTCAACAACTGTTGCTTTAGCCACCAACTCAGCTCTACTCAGAAATAAGTTGAACTGTTCTTCCACGGGGAGGGGGGTTCCTTCAATGCCCTCCTCTGTCTGCTGCTTCTGACTTCTGGGCCTATATTCCAGGCCTGCGTCGGTCCCTTTGGCTCGGGACCTTCTTCCGCCACTAGGAACTCTGGCCCAGGCAGAGTATTTCTCAATTCATTAACATTGGTCTGTGGAGTTCGTCCTTCTGGTAGCTTAACAACAGGGAAGCTGAGAGTCACTGCTGCAAAGACACACAGACAGACAGAAAGGGAAGCGGTGCTACATAGTGGGTGGGAACCCTCCCTACACTCACTGGATTCTTACGAATATTGAATTAGTTTCAAGAAACACCCTCCCCTCACTTTGTGCTCTCCACAGTTTAGGGGCAGCTCTCTGTCTCTCCTTTTCACCTTTCCGAATCATAATTTGACCTATTGATCCAACCCAAATTTAGAATGACAGTCCCTAGTGCTTCACGTTGAGTCTATCACTCTAATGTAAGACCCTCAACTTAGCACACACCGACACTGGCAGAATGTACATTTACATACAGGAAACAAATATACAGTATTGTTAGGTTCTAATTATTATAGCAAGAACTCGATGGACACTATGAAAGCTCATACAATGTTTTTTTTCTTCCCAAAGGGTCAAACAGCTGTACGGACAAAGACATTTTGACACAAGCACTGATATTTAACCCTTCCTCCTAGGCTGAGTCTCCTCCTACACATCTGAGCAAGCATTCTATCTTTACTGCTAGTCAGGAAACTAAAGGATATGGGCCAAAAACTTGTCTTTCTCCCTTAATGTGACCTGACCTGACCTCGACCCCCTTCATCACTAATCTATGTCTCTCTCCCCTTATCAATGCTGCCATGTGTGATCGTTTCCCCTGCCCTCAGCACATTCCAAGCTTAATTGCACACACACCATATTACCTTCCTCCTACAGATAACCATTAACTTCTGGTGTAGACCCTCTAAACCTAAGCGCTCAATATTTCAATAGGATACCTGATAATTAACTCTATCCCAAGTTTAGGAGTTAGTACCCAGAATCCATCAGTATGTGCTACTAATGTTGACATACATTATAGAAATCTTATATTTCTAGCATGAACTATTCTCATCCCGGCCCCATTATGACCGATCGGTACTTTAATGCATTTTTTTTGTTTTTGTTTTGTTTTTTCTAAATTACTAAAAAATTGTGTGCAAACCACCCCACTCCCTCCCAGCAATCATTCTTCTGAAGTCTCTTCATTTTCCTCTTAAGATAGATGTACAGTTCATCCTTCCAATGGCACACATGTAACTCATGCATGTCAAAGTGAATGGCCCTTGATAATGTCCCCATTTCAATATCTGGGAAACAATCCGATTTTCCCAAGCAGACGAATCTCTCACCTGAGCTGCCACCACCATCCTTTACGGTCCATTCTGTCTTGTCCCTTTTCTGACCAGTGCACCAGCTGCATGAGAGAAGTTTGGACGTGATCTCTCTGCATGCTCACTCCATGTGGACGTTCTCAGGACTCATGCCGCACTCCTGAGAGAAAAGGCAGTTGATAGCTTTGATTGGATGCTGAACATCAGTTTCTGGCTCGGACTCAGATCTCAGGTAGATGTCGTGAAAGACAGTGAACGCCATTGTCGCCATTACTTTAGTCGGTTAAAGAGGCTGAAGCTCACACTGTTCTCGGTCAAATTATCCCTTCCATGCATCTAAATACCATCTGCGGTCACCTTTGCTATAACAGACCAGAACAACAGTTTCTTTTATTTCGGATTCAGGAAATCCATACCAACTATTTACTGTATGACAAATTATTACATTCCCAATATGTGTAATACAAATTCCCAAGACAAATGTCAAAGAGAATAACAACACACCATTAAAACCATTTTTGCAAATTGCCGTATATTCCCTATTGGCGACCTCACCACAGGGTCAGGGAGTTAGAGGGCTAATCCTTAGGGAGAAATCCAGACCATCCAGCAGACCCAATCTGGTGAGATATGTATTGATGCAAGACAAAAACAAAACAGAAGTAACAGCAATACACTTCTTCATATATCACTTGATACACTTCTTCATATATCACTTGATACACTTCTTCATATATCAATCGAGGTGGTTAAAACCTAAATCCATTTGGAGTAACTGTCAACCATTACCAACATATATTGTTTCCTTTTACAGTCAGGCATGTGAAGAAAATAATTTGGCATGTTTACCAAAGGGCCCCAGGGGGCAGGTAATTCTGCCTTTGGACTCCAAAAAAACAATAACAGTGCCTGTTAAATAAAAATAACAAATAAAATTAGAATTACAACCCTTGATAACTCCATCTTAAATGAATTGTATCCCATAAGGTAATGGTAAAAGAGACTAGAGACAGGTGTCCCTCATTTCAGGGGCAGCACTCTCTCTCTGTCCTTCTCATGGTCCAAATCCCAAATAGGACTATTGCTAAATTATAAACCTCTTCCTAATTATTAGTGTTTCCATATAACATTTAAATGTCCCCCAATATTCTTAGCCTTTCTAGTAAGGGTGATCAGGCCTCACCAGAAAGTCCGAACAGAGTTCAGAGTTCAGTCAACTCTATTAAGTGAGTATTTACTTTCCTGTACCTCGACATTATTTACAGATATTATAAACATTTCAAACATTTTGTGTATCAGGTTTACATCAGGGTTTTCAGTACATTTCTTATGAGAATTTACATGTGGGGCGGCAGGGTAGCCTAGTGGTTAGAGCGTTGAACTAGTAACCAAAATGGTTGCAAGTTCAAATCCCTGAGCTGACAAGGTACAAATCTGTCGTTCTGCCCCTGAACAGGTAGTTAACCCACTGTTCCTAGGCAATCATTGAAAATAAGAATTTGTTCTTAACTGACTTGCCAAGTTAAATAAAGATTAAATAAATAAATATGTACAACAAAAACTCTGACATACTTCAGAAAATGTCCTTTGTGTGCCCTTTAAGGTGCATGCTTTCTAACCTGTGTAAAAAAGACCCGACACAATAAATAAAAGAGAGTATTAACACCACTAACAAATATTCATAATAGGTGGGTTGTGTGTGGGTGCTGGTGTGTGTGGTAAAACGTAATGTAAAAACAAACTAAATGGCCAGGCCTTTAACAGCCGGATTCAGGTACCTTTATACTGAATTTCACTAACTGCAACTAACTTTCCCAAGGCAACAGCCTCGGGAAACATTTCAATGGGAGAGATGGGGACATCCCATCCTCTCCTAAAATATAAAATAAACATTTAGTTAGTTTTCACTTTGCTAAATCTTAATCAGTCTAAACAATTCAAAATTCAAATTCTTACTTTCCATTTCACTCTCCAATTAACTTCCCATTTCATTTCTTTCTCACTTTCTTTGCTACTTGCACTTGTCTACATATGATTCCTTCAATTCATATAGTCCTTTCAATCAGCATCACTGTTGTGTCTTTGGCATCATTAAAACTGAAGACTTATTTATCAAATGACTCTCTGTAATTATTATTACGCGATTAAACTGATTAATCATGTAACTGTAATTAACTAGGAAGTCGGAGCACCAAGGAAAATATTCAGATTACAAAGTTGTAATTTTCCTAATATAACTTTCAGATATCTTAATATCTGATCAATTAGTCTTTGAATTAATGAATGATTATTTACCTCACGTTAGTCTCATTCCAAACATCGTAAACTGTTGGTTATCTGCACGAACCCAGTCTTCACTATGAGTCATCCATATGTCTGTCGTTAGAATACTTATTTTCCACCATAAGTTCATTAAAAATCCTACAATGTGATTTTCTGGATTTTTTTTCCTAATTTTGTCTGTCATAGTTGAAGTGTACCTATGATGAAAATTACAGGCCTCTCATCTTTTTAAGTGGGAGGACTTGCACAATTGGTGGCTGACTACGATACTTTTTTGCCCCACTGTAGTTGTGTTCTTGTATTGGGGTCTTCTGGCTTATTATTTTTGAGTGAATGGGCTGCTTATTCGTGAAAATCATTTCATGCTGTGTGTGACTACTGTTTCTATCGGGGCTCTCTTTCAGCATGTTGCTGAAATAGCGGAGGCAGTGCGCCTGTTTTCTTTGCACTGATGCGCACTAACTGTCTGTGGTCCTGAATTAATAGTTAGTCCTATGTGTGGTGTTGAATTTATTCCACCACTATGCGAGTATGACTGCCTTTTTGGAACTGTTTCTGTGAAACAATGTCTGGCTTTTTCGGCCTTACATACCACGGTGGCATAATAATGCATTTCTAACAGATTTTAGAGTAGCCTAAATAACACAATTATCATAACATAGATTGTAATATGGCTTTTTTTGTCTGTGTGCTGTCTCGTTGAGCTGCAGCCCAAGGCACAGCTCAGGCCTGTTTGAATTTTGTCATCAGAAAGCTTCTTTTGTCTGTGTGCTTCTCCTGCACTAGAATGGCCAGGCGCATTGTGATCCTCTGTTTTTATATGACGTATTGGAAATGTATTCCCCAACTGAAGGCCTAGGAACAATAGTCACAGTTTGCCGCTGCTTTCCGCAGTGCTGAACTGAGTGCCGCTGTCCACTGTGCTGAGACATGAGGGGAGACATGAGACATGAGGGGAGCCATAATGAAGCTTGGGAGGGGCTGAGTGTAGGGGAAACAATCACATGTGACAGTTCTGATAAAGGGACGAACCGTTTAAGTCCCAGATCACTCAGCTGAAAGGTACGTTTGATACTTCCTGGACTAACCAAATTTGTGGCCTTTGTCAAGAACATTTTAGCCTCTTATAAAGCATTGTTAATATCTACCTTGTTTTTACCGTCAGATGACAAGTGTTATTTTGACTAATATTATTGTACTGCCAAATCTCATGAGAGAATGGATGGCTACACTACACACGACTATTCTGTGATGTTGCCTAAACTTAATACATTGCATAATGGTTATTAAAAGTAAACTGTGGGCCCTACCATCCTTTTGAGCCAGACCATTCTAATGACAGTCTCTGCAGTCTGAGTAGCCTACATGTATCTGGAGGTCAGGCCATACAGACTTCAACTGTTAACAATATGTCTTTTTTTGATGAGGCAAGCAAGCAAATCAAAAAGTTAGCTTTGTAACAAAATACTATAGCAACCTTAGTTCAACCTCACTACATATTAGACATTTTTATAGGATCTCAGTTGTCAAAAGTAGAACAGTTAATCAACGTTGTTTGGCCTTCGGTTGCATTGTTTTTTCAGTAGCTCGATCTCATAATCAATGTTAAATTCACAAAATGTTATACACAATGTAATAGACAAAAGCATTAAATTAAACCTTCCTAACATTCTAGTTTTCAATTGACACATCATGTAATAAGGAACATTTCATGCTTTACAAAAATTACAGCTTTTCCCAATCTATTTGTAGGACTCCTACTGAACATACAACAATATGCTTAAGCTTTATAAAACTAACATGATTTGAGTCATAAGAGGCAGGCAGGCTTCAGGCAATAAAGACTCATGTAACATCTCAGCAACTTCTATTTTCTTTATTTGATTTGTCTCCAAAAAAATCCTGAGGTATTCACAATATAATGGCATTTATTCTGTTTGAAAGAGGAAAAGACAACGAAAAGCAGAGAGACAGTAGCTGTGTAGATTGATACAACAGTCAGAACAAACCATTTGAGTTATACATACAAACAAAAAGCCATGGAATTGCAATGGAGATGGAAAAAGTACACCATTTTCCACTTTCAAATCGAGCAAGTCATGCAATACTGCATTTAGAAAGCCTAGGGAACAAGCAAATGATTCTTTACCAACATTTTAAAAGGGTTTCCACCTCCATACAGAGTGCAGGTTAAATACGAGCCAATCAATCCACTTCGGAATAGAAAACTATTAGTCATAGTATGCATAAAACGTTGACTGCTCGTCTGTTTCAGGAGGATAATTCATTACTTGTGTAAAACCAATCCAAGTTTCAAACAATAGGAGCTAACTTAAGTGGTTGTTAGCATAGCACTCTCTTTAATACCACCCATGTTGTAAATATTAATATTTAAACCATAACCTCTGTTTGGCTTGACTGAGCAGGATTTCAAATGAAATGAGTGCACACAGACACTAAAGTATACAAACATGAAGACCGACATCCTACAGCTCAGCCAAGCCAGTACTAAAAGAGCATACACTATCTAGACATTAAACCCACTCCATTATAATAGCAATGTTTCCTGTGGGTTAGTGTGGTTTGATATTTGGCTTTTGTATCAACGGCAAGGCCAATGACACAGACAATTCTCTTTACCATGTGTGTCTTGTTTGGCTTAAAATATATAAAAACAGACTAATAAATAAATAGTGAACATACATATACATTGTTGAAATCAGTTTTTTTTCTGCCAGTCGCAGGTCTGTGATTGGTCAAACTGGACGTCTGCAACCCGAAAGAGCTCCCAACGACTCCTCCCCACTCGACTCAAAAGCTGCCCAAGTGCAAACGCCATTCGTGATAATTTCAGCATTAATAAGACGCTCTCTCGTTGCCTTCGTCTCATATGGCACCCCATTCCCGATGTAGTGCACTACTTCAGGTGCACCATTTAGGGAATAGGGTGCCATTTCAAATGTAGTCAAATGAGTTTGACCATACAGCTTAATACAGCATCAGAGAACCACAAAAACAAAGTGAGGTTTCTGGGTAGAAATAAAACAAATTAAATGGCACACGAGATTTAAACCGAGAAACAATCAATCATGATATTTTGATCATGGAAAAAAATAAAACAAATTCAGTTAAGAGGATATCGGAGGACCAAGGTTTCACAGCGACACAGGGTGAAGAAGTGGCTAAACGGAGCTGTGAACACGATCACTCCGCTCTGCGAGAAAAAGACACCTTTGACCCCGGCGTTCTGGAACGACAGAAAGACTTCAACTACACTGTCACACTCTCCATCTCAAACGCTCTCAAGGATCATCTGGAAATGTATTTATTCAATTTGGTGTCATCTTTTCCCTGAATATAATAAGTTGTAAAAAATAAAATAAAAACAATGGACGAAAAAGGTAAATAATAAATCAGCCTTTTGGTAGACAAAACACTTCCAAGACACAGACCGTGCCCTCCATCCATCCTCACTCTCACAGCTAATTGAATGAAAGACACACGGCACATTTAGGAACGGACAACAACAAAAAGTCTGCTGCTAAGATCTATACACGATCATTCTCGCCATGAAACCAACTAAATGACAATACAAGTAAAAATGTATATGGCAAATAGCAGATTGAAAACAAGTCAAGAGAACATAAAAGGCAAAAGTGTGTCTTTTCCTAAGTACACAATTAAAACATTTTGCAAAATAAATTGTAAAAATTATAAATATATATAGTTTTGTCCCCCCCCAAACATAATATAAAATCAATAGCAGTTACATCAGCGACAATAACATGCAATTGATATACTTACAGCATTGGACTAGCAACTCCCAAACCCCAGTTAACCCACCCCAAAAACTACAACCAGACGGCCCCACCCCAACCCCAATACAATCCTTAAATAGTCATCTCACTCAAACACGTCTCTCGCTTTACTCATTTCCCCTCTGGACTAGCTGAAGGCATGATTTCAACCGTACTAGGGAGAAGATCTCATATTGTCACCAAGTCCAGTTTCATCACCATATGTTTATATACAGGAGGACTCCCTAACGTACAGCAAGCTGACGGATTTGAATGACTGCATAGTGAAAATGATATTTGGTTTTACTTACAGATGGGGCGATGACACACCCTCCCACCCCCAAGGTACAGCGCAGCAGCAGACTATTATGTGCATCCAAAATGGCACCCTAGTCACTACATTGTGCACTTATTTTGACCAGGGTCTTATGAGCCCTGGTGATAAAGTAATGCACTACATAGGGTGTGATTTCAGAGGCACCCTACCAGAGTACATCTAACAGCGCTGGCTTTGCCACTGCCTGCTAAGAACACACAAAGCCACTAAACGGCAGTCAATCAGCATCACTGGTGACATACTGTCTATAGCCTACATTTGGTGTGTGTGTGGCGCGCCACCACTGTCCTTGGCAATGGGTTAGAATTAGTATTCAAACGTTTTTATTATTATACATTTTACGAACACACACACTAAAACACCCAAGTCATTCGGTTTTGGACTAAACCAAAAAAAAAAAGTTCCTGCTGTTTTCAGAAAGGTGAAGAGTGGCACAGTTACCTGTCAGGTGTTTTCAAACCACGTACAGACCACGTGTGCGCTTGTAAACAGACATCAGCAAAACGAAAGAGAAGGTTGACAGTGGGAGACTGGGTCCGACACAGCACCGGACAGCCAAGACTGGGGGAATAGGGTGCACTGAGTAGAGTGCACTTTCTAGTGATTTTGGACAACCCAAGGGGTAGAGAGCATGTAAATAGTACTAATAGAAGTACATAAAGTCAGTATTTTAAAACTTTGAGCAAGTGGGCCAGGCAGCCTAGATTGTATAATAATGTGTCTGTCATTACTACCTGATTGCCTATAGAACCAAAATCGAAGAGCCATGGTTCAAAGTAGGTCCATGATGATTTGCGTCTGGGCAACAAACAGAACATTGCAGCCTGAACCATAACACAAAGAACCAACACTGTTCTCTATTCCACAACGATAAGAGAACCATGTATATTCTACCTGCAACACAGCCAATCTCCTGAACTCTTGGTGACTCTTGAAGACTTGGTGATGGTGAGCAGTGGCTTATTACAGTACCAGTTTACACAGTAAATAGGTCTGTCTGGTTGAGTGGGTGTGATTGCTGTGCCCGGGCTTTGTCAGAGTACAAGTCTCTCCCTGTATTCTACACACACAGGCATTGCTACCCCTAAAGTCCCCCCTCCCCCTATCCCTCACTAGCTACAGAGAAACTCTGAATATATCGTAGTCCTAGTAATCAATTAGAATATCAATAACTCGTTTTCGTTGATGACACCTTTGGTGTGTAACGTCAAGGGTTGAGCTTGCAGGAGGCCCACAGACAGACAGACCATTCTAAATCAGGGTGATCCTGGACTACAATGTCCAAGGTCAGGGAGCAAAAGGTCAAGGTTCACAGGTCAGGACGGACAGACGGACACTCCTTCACTATTAACGACTAGACTTTGCGGTGCTGTAGTGCGATATAATTGTGACTACAACATACTATTACATTGTTAGAGACAGGTGAGGTGTACATAATTTGTGTGGATTAGTTTTGTGACGTTAACCTATGCTACTCATCTATGGGTTTAGCTCTCTGTCAGTGTTCCCTCACACCATTCACCATCATCAGACTTGCTTTTCTGTATTTGGTAACTGTAAAGACATTGCATTACTTCACTTATTTGGTTTAAAAAGATAAGTATTTGTCCTTTGGGGGACAATTAGACAGCAGAGTCTAGATAAAAAAATGTAGCAGCAGTTGTAGCAATGTAATAAATAATTAAATATTTTTTGAAAGATACAATAATGAATAGAACACCAAACAATCAAAACACAAATCCTAATTCCCGCCCTAAAAATCATAATTCATATATTGGTGAAACACCATTCATTGAAAGCTTTTACAATGTCCAGCTAGCTTCAACATCTGATCCATAGCCTGCCCATGGCTGAATTCAGGGCTCCAAAATCTCTCTCCTTACATCTCTGTTATCAAACCACTCACTTCTTTGCTCAGTCACTCCTCCCTCCATAGCTCGAGACGGCCCTAAACCTTCTGTCGCGTACCCCTCTTTACCTTCTGTCTCACTTTCTTAACCTTCTCTTCCTCCGTTCCTTTTCACCTCACCCTTCCATCTCAAATACTTCTTTTTTTAATCCAACTCTCTCTCCCTAGCTCTTCTTCTGCACATATTCATAGTCAACGTTTCCGGTTCCCTCGCTCCATTTCTCTGACATACCGTTGATCTCCCTCTCCTGTCTGTGTCTAGCAGGGATTTGGCTTGGTGTGTGTTGGGGGAAGTCTGATCCCAGACCTGTCAGTGCCATCTTGCAAACTCCTAATGGGGGGGGGGGGGGGTAGTAGTCTTCTCTACCTGGCTTTGGCTCTGGCCCTGCAGGAGGGGAGGCAACAGTCAGGAGGGCCTGTGTGACACACTCAACCGACAACTACCACCTTTGGTTTGACAAAACTGTGGAGCCTCTAAAAGATGGAACAGCAGAAAGAATGAAAGAAAGGAGGCTGAGTGGAATTGAGAAAGAGCGGAGAAGGAGGGTTGAAATGCTCCACAGCCAAAAATATGTTATTGTATTATTTGTAAAGGGTCTCTTGCCTATTTCTTAACAAAAATAACTCACGCCTCCCCTCCAAACTGTTTTCTTTTGTAACACTTCTATTCAACAAAAAGCAACACAATGCCACTCAGCCTCTTCTTTCCTCATCTACCTGGCAGTACAGTTTCCCTGACTGAGTTTCACCACAGCAGCTGGGGTAAATTAAGTAAACCAAGTCTGATAAAAGGCAGACTTTTGTCCTCCCCTCATCCTTTTCTCCTCCTCTGTATCCCTCCACCTGTTATCCAGTTCCACTCAAAACCATCCTGAACTCTAAATAAATAAATACAAAACACATTTTCTACAGAGCTACGCATAACCCTACTTTTTTTTGTCTTTTTTTTTGCAGTTTTTCCCAATTCAAAGCTGCTAGAACATGTACTTGTTTATATTCTCTCTAAGCATTTGAATCAAAGTTCGTAATCTACAGTATTTTCAAACCTATGGTTAAAAACCAGACTGCATCCAGACTGAAACAAATACAGCGGGTCTAGTTGGTCTGTTAGAGCTACAGTGGGACAGCTATATGCCATCCATAAGTGAGCGTACACTCATGTCTTAGTACACACACTCATACACAACCTGTTGAAAAGTAAGTATAGAAATAAAACACCCGGCTGAATATTGCACTGAACCTTCCACTTCTGAGCCTAGCCATCACTGCGGATGAAACTGGGCCTCTGGGCTTGCCGTAGGGACTTTTACATCGTCTTAACACTACATGATGTAGCAGAAATTAGCTCCAGTGTGCATCGACTACTCTGTTGTCAGACCCCGTAGCTTTGACTAGGGCCTGAGCTGGAGCTGAACAAGATTATACAGGAGCGTGAGATATGACTAGTGAGTGAGTAGTATTTATGTATGTGTTTAACCACGTAAATGCATTTACAGTATCACTACTGTACGTCAGTATCTAATGGATGGAAAAGTGAGCATGCATTAGAGTAACCTACAGTATGTGCCAAGGTGTTCACGATAATAATGTACATGTGCTGATATGACTTGACGCCGAACTACAGTGTGAAGCTCTACTCTCCCGCGTGTCCGTCTGTCCTGATCCAGACTCAATCAGTCAATCAACCAGACTCAATCAATCAATTCACAGAGCCAGTCTGTCTGTCTAGGGTTTTAGGCCTACTCCGTGTCTCCGTCCCTCTCCGGGGTCTCCCGGCTGTAGGCTCCAGTGGCTCCGGGGCAGGGCCAGTGGCCGGGGGCTACCTGTTGAAGAGCGAGTGGAGCTGGTGCTGGCTGTAACATTGGCTGCTGCGCGGCGACTCAGTGCGCTCCATCACCGCCTGGAACCAGCCCGCCACGTCCACCACCAGCACCTCATAGCGCCGAATGAAACTGTGCTCCTGGGCGAGGGGGGAGACAGAGGGATAACAATGAGAAGGAAGGGAAGGGCAGAAGAGAGGAGAGTTAGGGTTAGAACACTGCGTCCACTCGCTTTCTCTAATGTACAGATTTTTTTTCTTCTACTAAACATTTAATTCAGACAACATTCTTCCCTTTGTCTCTTCCTTGTAATCCCTAATCATGGTTTAGAGTGGTGGTGGTTAATCAGTGTGTGAATAGCTGGAGAGACTTACGAGCAGCTTGTGGTATTTTGGCCTTTTTCTGTGATCCTTTGTGAGGCTGTAGAAAGAGGCAGTCAATGATGTAAAAATGAACAGACAAAAAGCACTTGATATTACTTAGAGACTGGTTTTGAGAGCAGTAAGACTGCATAAATGTATAATAAACTCTCTCAATGAGTCACACAGTGTGTTTTGTCTCACCAGTCTTTGACGAAGGACTGGAAGTCGAGGGAGAAGTCCATGCTGAGGGGGAGCGAGGGAGGGTCTTCCTGCAGCACTTTGGTCAGGACCTCAAAGTCAGTCTTGCAGTTCTTATAGGGGAACTGTCCTGTGGCCAGCTCCACCTGCAGGCCGAGGTGACACATTACAGCGTTAAGGCCAGTTTATACTTGGTCTAATGACAGGTCTGTAGACAATTAGAATGCGACAAGTGTCGCTGGTCAAAACAACATTTAATTTATACTCCAGTGGAATGTCTGTAGACTGTCGCGGTGACAGTCACTTTTCTTGTTGCGACTGTCGCTATGTCTGTTGTTGTGGTTACCAGACTGCCACAGCAACCAGACCAAATCCTTCTGCGAGTTGATGTATGAGTCCTAACATTCTCAGATACAACCAACAACTTATTTCGTTACACTGTGGCAGGAAGTTATTTTCTGTAAGTATACCATTACCTTGTAAATAATGGTGATGCGAGTTTAGTTTCTAATAATAAATCATAAAAAGTGGCTTGATGGAGCAATTATCATATCGCTTACACCCATTTTGATCCTTTCAGATGGATGACGGGACATTGAGATGTGTCAAAGCGTAGAAGGTAGGTAAGGCTCTCAACTTTCAGCCAGGGCCACATACGAAGGTACAGGACTGACCAAAAGAAGTGCACTACATAGGGAATAGGGTGTGATGCAGTAGTGTAGGTTTTTTACCAGAGAGATGCCCAGGCTCCAGACGTCTGCTCGGATGTCATAGTCAGGCTTGCTGGGATCTGGGGGGTCTATTCTCTCAGGCTGGGGACACACAAAAACAGGCAGTTTCCTCCTAACCCAAGGATTTCTTGTACCAATACACAGGGAAATTAAAAACATTTACAGAGGACAGCAGAACTCAGCATTTGTATGTGCAACCCAGGTGGAAAAATAGTGGCGCTTTAAAATGGCAGCCTTCACTTCGGTAGGTTAAACGTGGTAGAATGTAATGGTAGTGTGTGTGTGTCCACCAAGGTGACTCACAGCCATGTAGGCAGCACAGCCGGCGCTGCGGGTCTTGGCCTTGGAGTCGACGAGTCGTCCGCTGATGCCAAAGTCACACAGCTTGATCTGGCCCTTGTTGTCCAACAGAATGTTGGAGGGCTTCACGTCCCGGTGGATCACACCGTGCTTCTCCTTCAGGTACAGCAGAGCCGACACAATCTGTAGACACAAAGGGTAACACACTACTTCATTGAAGAGAAGGTGAACAAACTTTACGGGATGGGGTCAATTCCATTTGAACTAAATTCAGGAGATAAACTGAACTTAAAGAATCCTAATTGAAAATGAAGGCCAATTTCTTATTCAGAATTTGAGTTTCAGCTCAAAGCCTGAAAAGAGGGTATGACAGAGCAAGAGATAATAGATGAGATGGAGAGACTCACTGCCACAGTCATCTTTCCCAGGATGCGTTCAGGGATGGGCCCCTGGATCCTCTTCTTGAGTTTCTCAGCACACGTCCCCATCAGCTCCATTGCGATGAACACATCCGTCTGAAGACCAATCACAGTCAGTCACACAACATTGGCATTTTAAACAGAACAGTGAAACACTAAATGATCTGTGCGTGTGACTCACGTTGGTAACTATGGCGCCGTAGCACTGGATGATGTAAGGGCAGTCGTGGCTCTTCAGCACAACATCCAGATCCATCAGAATCCTCTTGTTCTCGTCCTTATTTCCTGTCCGGCGCATTTGCTGGTGACACACACAATAAATCAGTCATCAATATTGAACGTTGATATTTTAGTTGAACTTCAAGCAACTGGATGGCATCACTAATTTACAACGCCGCCCGCCCCGCACACCTGTCTAGCACTTAACCATTAGCCAATCACATACTGCCAGTTTCCCGGACACCGATTAGGACTAATCCTACACTAAAAAGGAGATTTAAAGGGGATTATCCACTATAAGTGCTTCATGGTCCAATCTGTCTCTGGGTAACCATAGTAACCTACCTCACTCCAGAATATCAGCTGTTTCCAGCATCTTACCTCCACAGCCCCATCCTTGCCCCCCCCCACATCCAAACCTATTCCCACCACCCCCTCATCCAAATAGCGTCCTCCAATACACAACCCAACCAAGCCGCACTGCTTCTTAACACAGCGCCATCCTACCCGGAAGCCAGCCGCACCAATGCGTCGGAGGATACACCGTGCACCTGGCAACCTTGGTTAGCGTGCACTGCGCCCGGCCCGCCACAGGAGTCGCTGGTGCGCGATGAGACAAGGATTTCCCTACTGGCCAAACCCTCCCTAACCCGGACGACGCTAGGCCAATTGTGCGTCGCCCCACGGACCTCCCGGTCGCAGCCGGTTACGACAGAGCCTGGGCGCGAACCCAGAGTCTCTGGTGGCACAGCTGGCGCTGCAGTACAGCGCCCTTAACCACTGCACCACCCAGGAGGCCTTGGCCTATGTATTTTAACAGAACACACTGATTATAATGTTTATACCAGCCAGTTAAGGCTGAAACAAACAATAGCATTCTACATATTAAATAGCATCGCTATAATAGATCATTTACAGGCTCCAGTGTCTGCCATTATCCCTGTAGGCCATGTTGTTTGTGCTTGTAACCATGACTGTGTATACCAAGAATAAGCATTGTAAGCAACTCCCCATAGACTAGTAGTGACTGACTTCCTAATAGTTAAACAGTTAAGATAAATATGGGGGGGGGCGGCTTAATTGTAGCAGTGACGATACAGTATAATTACTATCATTGTGTGAGGATAAACAATGGAAGGCAAAGCCCAGAGAAAAACCAATAGAAAAAAGAAGAGCGATACTGAACGGACAAACAGCCCAGGGCTGCCGCCAACAGTTATATCCTCTGGCCAAATCAGCTGCTATGGAATTATGTGTTCTGCCACAGTAGGAAAAACCAATGCTATGGCCTAAACCCAAATAGCGGCAATAGAACATCCACACATCACTTGCATAACAGAATGGGCCTAACGTTTCGAGCTGCTGCCCTCCGGAAGGCGATTAATGGTCCCAATGTTCAGCAAGAATAGGAGCAAGGCTAGTTTCATGCCACTAGGCTGTTGAACAGTGGGACATAGGACAGCTGCAGACCCAATACACAGTCAGGCAGTAGGCTGCAGAGACTTTGAATATGTGAAAATGTGTACCAACTTTCCAGTTTTCGGTACTGCATGTAATGTGTTGTGCTGTGTTTGTATGCGGACACCACTAAATTAATTTCCATCTAAATGGACAATAAAGTATAGTGTATCGTAAGTGTCAAACTGCAACAAGACAATGCATTCAGGACAACAGAAACAGAGCGGAGGCCGGAAGGACAGACTTTTCATCCTCAAGACATGAGGTGCTAATAATGAAAGTGAAGTGACTCCCCTGCCAGACAATGTAACGTGCTTTCAGACTGCTTGTTTAAAATGCAATCCAGTACTATTATACACTGCTCAAAAAAATAAAGGGAACACTAAAATAACACATCCTAGATCTGAATGAATGAAATATTCTTATTAAATACTTTTTTCTTTACATAGTTGAATGTGCTGACAACATCACACAAAAATTATCAATGGAAATCAAATTTATCAACCCATGGAGGTCTGGATTTGGAGTCACACTCAAAATTAAAGTGGAAAACCACACTACAGGCTGATCCAACTTTGATGTAATGTCCTTAAAACAAGTCTAAATGAGGCTCAGTAGTGTGTGTGGCCTCCACGTGCCTGTATGACCTCCCTACAACGCCTGGGCATGCTCCTGATGAGGTGGCGGATGGTCTCCTGAGGGATCTCCTCCCAGACCTGGACTAAAGCATCCGCCAACTCCTGGACAGTCTGTGGTGCAACGTGGCGTTGGTGGATGGAGCGAGACATGATGTCCCAGATGTGCTCAATTGGATTCATGTCTGGGGAACGGGCGGGCCAGTCCATAGCATCAATGCCTTCCTCTTGCAGGAACTGCTGACACACTCCAGCCACATGAGGTCTAGCATTGTCTTGCATTAGGAGGAACCCAGGGCCAACCGCACCAGCATATGGTCTCACAAGGGGTCTGAGGATCTCATCTCGGTACCTAATGGCAGTCAGGCTACCTCTGGCGAGCACATGGAGGGCTGTGCGGCCCCCCAAAGAAATGCCACCCCACGACTGACCCACCGCCAAACCGGTCATGCTGGAGGATGTTGCAGGCAGCAGAATGTTCTCCACGGCGTCTCCAGACTCTCACGTCTGTCATGTGCTCAGTGTGAACCTGCTTTCATCTGTGAAGAGCACAGGGCGCCAGTGGCGAATTTGCCAATCTTGGTGTTCTCTGGAAAATGCCAAACGTCCTGCACGGTGTTGGGCTGTAAGCACAACCCCCACCTGTGGACGTCGGGCCCTCATACCACCCTCATGGAGTCTGTTTCTGACCGTTTGAGCAGACACATGCACATTTGTGGCCTGCTGGAGGTAATTTTGCAGGGCTCTGGCAGTGCTCCTTCTGCTCCTCCTTGCACAAAGGCAGAGGTAGCGGTCCTGCTGCTGGGTTGTTGCCCTCCTACGGCCTCCTCCACATCTCCTGATGTACTGGCCTGTCTCCTGGTAGCGCCTCGATGCTCTGGACACTACGCTGACAGACACAGCAAACCTTCTTGCCACAGCTCGCATTGATGTGCCATCCTGGATGAGCTGCACTACCTGAGCCACTTGTGTGGGTTGTAGACTCCATCTCATGCTACCATTAGAGTGAAAGCACCGCCAGCATTCAAAAGTGACCAAAACATCAGCCAGGAAGCATAGGAACTGAGAAGTGGTCTGTGGTCACCACCTGCAGAACCACTCCTTTATTGGGGGCGTCTTGCTAATTGCCTATAATTTCCACCTGTTGTCTATTCCATTTGCACAACAGCATGTGAAATTTATTGTCAATCAGTGTTGCTTCCTAAGTGGACAGTTTGATTTCACAGAAGTGTGATTGTCTTTGAGTTACATTGTGTTGTTTAAGTGTTCCCTTTATTTTTTTGAGCAGTGTATATTGTCTTAATGCCAACAAGCTGTAGTTGGAGGAGGACAAGGCTTACTTTGACGGCGATGATGTGGCCCGTCTTCTTGAAGCGCACTTTGAACACCTGACCGCACGTACCGCTGCCGATCTCCCCCTCGCTGATCAGGTCACTGACCTCGGCTGGGTACCGCTGAGGAGGGAAACAGGTGACGAGTCACAACATGTCAATGACAAACATACATGGCATATGTAGTAGAGGTCGACCGATTAGTCGGAATGGCCGACTAATTAGGGCTGATTTCAAGTTTTCATAACAATCGAAAATCGGTATTTTTGGGCGCCAATTTTTTTTTATATACCTTTATTTAACTAGGCAAGTCAGTTAAGAACACATTCTTATTTTCAATGACGGCCTAGGAACGGTGGGTTAACTGCCTTGTTCAGGGGCAGAACGACAGATTTTCACCTTGTCAGCTCAGGGATCCAATTTGCAACCTTACAGTTAACTAGTCCAACGCAATAATGACCTGCCACTCTCGTTGCACTCCACAAAGAGACTGCCTGTTACGCGAATGCAATAAGCCAAGGTAAATTGCTAGCTAGCATTAAACTTATCTTATAAAAAATAATCAATCATAATCACTAGTTAAATACACATGGTTGATGATATTATTAGATATTATCTAGCGTGTCCTAGATTGCATATAATCTGACTGAGCATACAAGCATACAAGCATCTAAGTATCTGACTGAGCGGTGGTAGGCAGAAGCAGGAGTGTAAACATTCAAACAGGACTTTCGTGCGTTTTGCCAGCAGCTCTTCATTGTGCGTCAAGCATTGCGCCGTTTATGACTTCAAGCCTATCAACTCCCAAGATGAGGCTGGTGTAACCGAAGTGAAATGGCTAGCTAGTTAGCGCATGCTAATAGCGTTTCAAACGTCACTCGCTCTGAGTCTTCTAGTAGTTGTTCCCCTTGCTCTGCATGGGTAATGCTGCTTCGATGGTGGCTGTTGTCGCTGTGTTGCTGGTTCGAGCCCAGGGAGGAGCGAGGAGAGGGACGGAAGCGATACTGTTAGACTGGCAATACTAAAGTGCCTATAAGAACATCCAATCGTCAAAGGTTAATGAAATACAAATGGTAGAGGGAAATATTCCTATAATTCATATAATAACTACAACCTAAAACTTCTTACCTGGGAATATTGAAGACTCATGTTAAAAGGAACCACCAGCTTTCATGTGTTCTGAGCAAGGAACTGAAACTTTAGCTTTCTTACATTGCACATATTGCACTTTTTCTTTCTTCTCCAACACTTTGGTTTTGCATTATTTAAACCAAATTGAACATGTTTCATTTACTTGAGGCTAAATTGATTTTATTGATGTATTATATTAAGTTAAAATAAGTGTTCATTCACTATTTTTGTAATTGTCATTATTACAAAAAAATAATAAAAGAAATGGGCCGATTAATCGGCATCGGATTTTTTGGTCCTCCAATAATCAGCATCGGTATTGAAAAATCACAAATCGGTCGACCTCTAATATGTAGCATGATGTACTACAGTACCCATAATGCTGTGTGTATGATATCCAGTTATAATGGTGTCCCCTTGTCAAAACAGCACATTATTTTAATTTTAATGAGTAGAGAGAAATACAAAAAATAAATTCAGGCAATGATAGTCCCTTACCTGGCCGTCGATCTTCAGGTAGCCTGTCTGCTTCATGATCTCCTGCAGCTTCTGGTCTATCTCCGCACTAAGGGGACACGGCACAGACACACAAAAAGGTTAGGTGCGTCATTTGACGCATGCGTGTATATGGAAGCGTTTTTTTTAAATTATTTTTTTTATTTTTTTTACTTTCGGTATCCCTTTCCAGAACATGAATGCTCAGTGTGCATCTGCTTCATGCACGTGTGTGTATGCTCCGTTTGTCTTACTTCTCCAGGCTCTTCACCAGGCCGTACTGTGGCGTGGGCAGGTTGAGCATGTGTCGCGGACGGCTGGGGTAGGAATGGTGCTGGGGTGAGCTCTCAGAGGACGAGGAGCGACTCCCCCCTCCGTCGTTAGCCAGGGGCAGCTGAAGAGCTGGGGGGGAGCAGGAGAGGAGGATCATTTAGAAGGGAAGGTAAAAGAAGAAGACTGGGGCTGTGCTTTATTATAGCCTGGGGCCAGTCTGTTTTAGACCGTTTCTGCTTTAGGAAACTTGTCGTTGTCAGAAACAGACTGGCACCCAGACTAGTGTTACTGTAATCAATTCCACTCTTTCCTCATCTCTCTTCTTAATGATAATTGAGCTTACAGCATTGAAGAGGTCAGCGTTGTAGTGGAATCTATCTAGCTCTTTGACCAAACAGTGACACAGAGAGAGACCTAAGGATATGTAGCCACATAGCAAAATCCCAGCGCTCCAATACTAACTAACTCCCTGTCACTGATGGGCTATTCAAAAAAACACACTGACAGTTACAGGTCTACAGTGCATTCAGAAAGTATTCATACCCCTTGACTTTTTCCACATTGTTACAGCCTTATTATAAAATGTATTAAATAAACAATTTTCCTTAATCTACACACAATACCCCATAATGACAAAGCAAAAACAGGTTTAGACATTTTTACAAATGTATTCCAAAAAAACAGAACTTATACTTATTTACATAAGTATTAGGATCCTTTGCTATGAGAGTCGAAATTGAGCTCAGGTGCACCCTGTTTCCATTGATCATCCATGAGATGTTTCCACAACTTGATTAGAGTCCACCTGTGGTAATTTCAATTGATTGGACATGATTTGGAAAGGCACAAACCTGTCTATATAAAAAGGTCCCACAGCAGACAGTATATGTCAGAGCAAAAACCAAGCCATGAGGTCGAAGGACTTTATCGTAGAGCTCTGAGGCATTGTGTCGAGGCACAGATCTGGGGAAGGGTACCAAAAAATTTCTGCATAATTGAAGGTCCCCAAATACACAGTGGCATCCATCATTCTTAAATGGAGGAAGTTTGGAACCACCAAGACTCTTCCTAGAGCTGGCCGCCCAACCAAACTGAGCAATCGGGCCTTGGTCAGGGAGGTGACCAAGAACCCGATGGTCACTGACAGAGCTCCAGAGTTCCTCTGTGGAGATGGGAGAACCTTCCAGAAAGACAACCATCTCTGCAGCACTCCACCTATCATGCCTTTATGGTAGTGGCCAGACGTAAGCCAATCCTCAGTAAAAAGGCACATGACAGCCCGCTTGGAGTTTACCAAAAGGCACCTAAAGGACTCTGATCATGAGAAACAAGATTCTCTGGTCTGATGAAATAGAGATTGGACTCTTTGGCCTAAATGCCAAGCGTCACATCTGGAGGAAACCTGGCACCATCCATACGGTGAAGCATGGTGGTGGCAGCATCATTCTGTGATGTTTTTCAGAGGCAGGCACTGGGAGATTAGTCAGGATCGAGGGAAAGATGAACAGAGCAAAGTGCAGAGAGATCCTTAACTTCTTATGGCTGTAGAAGCACCCTTGAGTAGCTTGGATGAAAGCTGCCCAGAGGTGCCCAGAGTAAACAGCCTGCTCCTCAGTCTCAGTTGCTAATATATGCATATTATTAGTAGTATTGGATAGAAAACACTGAGGTTCCTAAAACTGTTTGAATGATGTCTGTGAGTATAACAGAACTCATATGGCAGACAAAAACCTGAGAAGAAATCCAAACAGGAAGTGAGAAATCTGAGGTTGGTGGATTTTCAAACTAGGCCAAATTGAATTCACATTGGGATATGAATGAAGTTGCACTACCTAGGGCTTCCATTAGATGTCAACAGTCTTTAGAAACTTGAATGAGGATTCTACTGTGTTATGGGACTGAATAAGAGCTGAATGAGTCAGCTTACTGGCAGAGAGCCATTTCCTGGTCATGCGCATTCCACGTGATATCGACTTGCGTTCCAAAAGGAATTCTCAGGTTGGAACTTTATTGAAGATTTAAGATAAAAACATCCTAATGATTGATTCTGTACTTAGTTTGAAATGTGTCTTCGACCTGTAATATAACTTTTTGACCGAAGAAAGCGTTTGGATATGTATACCAAACGCGCAAACAAAAGTAGCTAATTGGACATAAATAACGGACATTATTGAACAAATCAAGCATTTATTGTGGACCTGGGACTCCTGGGAGTGCATTCTGATGAAGATCAAAAGGTAAGGGAATATTTATCATGTAATTTCTGAGCGCCGTCTCAGATTATTGCATGGTATGCCTTTTCCGTCAAGTTTTTTTGAAATCTGACACAGCGGTTGCATTAAGGAGAGGTATATCTATAATTCCATGTGTATAACTTGTATTATCATCTACATTTGAGTATTTCTGTTGAATCGATGAGGCTATGCAGGTCACCACTGCGACCTGTATGCTCTAGTCGGCTGGCCCTCGCTACATATTCGTCGCCAGACCCACTGACTCCAGGTCATCTACAAGTCCATGCTAGGTAAAGCTCCGCCTTATCTCAGTTCACTGGTCATGATGGCAACACCCACCCGTAGCACGCACTCCAGCAGGTGTATCTCACTGATCATCCCTAAAGCCAACACCTCATTTGGCTGCCTTTCGTTCCAGTTCTCTGCTGCCTGTGACTGAAACGAATTGCAAAAATTGCTGAAGTTGGAGAATTATCTGCTATCTGAGCAGCTAACCGATCGCTGCAGCTGTACATAGTCTATTGGTAAATAGCCCACCCAATTTTACCTACCTCATCCCCATACTGTTTATATTTATTTACTTTTCTGCTCTTTTGCACATCAATATCTCTACCTGTACATGACCATCTGATCATTTATCACTCCAGTGTTAAACTGCAAAATTGTAATTATTCACCTACCTCCTCATGCCTTTTGCAAACTGTATATAGAGACTCTTTTTCTACTGTGTTATTGACTTGTTAATTGTTCACTCCATGTGTAACTGTGTTGTCTGTTCACACTGCTATGCTTTATCTTGGCCAGGTCGCAGTTGCAAATGAGAACTTGTTCTCAACTAGCCTACCTGGTTAAATAAAGGTGAAATAAATTAATAAAAAATGCAAAAATAACTTGATGTTTTTGGAACTAGTGAACGTAACGCGCCAATGTAAACTCAGTTTTTTAAATATAAATATGAACCTTATCAAACAAAACATACATGTATTGTGTAACATGAAGTCCTATGAGTGTCATCTGATGAAGATCATCAAAAGGTTAGTGATTAATTTTATCTCTGTGCTTTTTGTGACTCCTATCATTGGCTGGAAAACGGCTGTGTTTATTCTGTGGCTTGGTGGTAACCTTACAATCGTTTGTTGTGCTTTCGCTGTAAAGCATACTTGAAATCGGACACTGTGGTGGGATTAACAACAATATTACCTTTAAAACAGTTTAAGATACAATGGGGCAAAAAAGTATTTAGTCAGCCACCAATTGTGCAAGTTCTCCCACTTAAAAAGATGAGGCATGTAATTGATCATAGGTACACTACAAACTATGACAGACAAAATGAGAAAAAAAAAATCCAGAAAATCACATTGTAGGATTTTTAATGAATTTATTTGCAAATTATGGTGGAAAATAAGTATTTGGTCACCTACAAACAAGCAAGATTTCTGGCTCTCACAGACATGTAACTTCTTCTTTAAGAGGCTCCTCTGTCCTCCACTCGTTACCTGTATTAATAGCACCTGTTTGAACTTGTTATCATTATAAAAGACACCTGTCCACAACCTCAAAGTCACACTCCAAACTCCACTATGGCCAAGACCAAAGAGCTGTCAAAGGACACCAGAAACAAAATTGTAGACCTGCACCAGGCTGGGAAGACTGAATCTGCAATAGGTAAGCAGCTTGGTTTGAAGAAATCAACTGTGGGAGCAATTATTAGGAAATGGAAGACATACAAGACCACTGATAATCTCCCTCGATCTGGGGCTCCACGCAAGATCACACCCCGTGGGATCAAAATGATCACAAGAATGGTGAGCAAAAATCCCAGAACCACACGGGGGGGACCTAGTGACTGACCTGCAGAGAGCTGGGACCAAAGTAACAAAGCCTACCATCAGCAAGGGCATTGAAGAGGAAACGTGGCTGGGTCTTTCAGCATGACAATGATCCCAAACACACCGCCCGGGCAACGAAGGAGTGGCTTCGTAAGAAGCATTTCAAGGTCCTGGAGTGACCTAGCCAGTCTCCAGATCTCAACCACATAGAAAATCTTTGGAGGGAGTTGAAAGTCCATGTTGCCCAGCAACAGCCTCAAAACATCACTGCCCTAGAGGAGATCTGCATGGAGGAATGGGCCAAAATACCAGCAACAGTGTGTGAAAACCTTGTGAAGACTTACAGAAAACATTTGACCTCTGTCATTGCCAACAAAGGGTATATAACAAAGTATTGAGAAACTTTTGTTATTGACCAAATACTTATTTTCCACCATAATTTGCAAATAAATTCAATAAAAATCCTACAATGTGATTTTCTGGATTTTTTTTCTTCTCATTTTGTCAGTCATAGTTGAAGTGTACCTATGATGAAAATTACAGGCCTCTAATCTTTTTGTAGGAGAACTTGCACAATTGGTGGCTGACTAAATACTTTTTTGCCCCACTGTACATGTATGTTTGAGGAATTTTAATTATGAGATTTGTTGTTTTGAATTTGGCACCCTGCACTTTCACTGGCTGTTGTCATATCATCCCGTTAACGGGATTGCAGCCCTAAGATTAACACACAGCCAAGACAACGCAGGAGTGGCTTCTGGACAAGTCTCTGAATGTCCTCGAGTGGCCCATCCAGAGCCTGCATTTGAACCCGATCGAACATCTCTGGAGAGACCTGAAAATAGCTGTGCAGCAACGCTCCCCATACAACCTGAAAGAGCTTTGACAGGATCTGCAGAGAAGAATGAGAGAAACTCCAAATACATGTGTGCCAAGCTTGTAGCGTCATAACCAAGAAGACTTGAGGATGTAACTGCTGCCAAAGGTGCTTCAACAAAGTCCTGAGTAATTATGGGGTATTGTGTAGATTGATGAAGAAAAACAAAATGTCATACATTTTAGAACAAGGCTAACGTAACAAATTGTGGGAAAAGTGAAGGGGTCTGAATACTTTCTGAAAGCACAGTATAGGTTGGCTTATAAAATTGAGTGTCATTCTACTTCAAGGTCTCACCCATTGCCTCTCAGTTTGTACACATTTAGTGTGCATCCCAAATGCCCCCCCTAGTGCACTATAGACCAGAGCCCTATGAGAGCCCTATGGGTCCTGGTCAAAAGTAGTGCACTATAAGGGGAAATGGTGTGAATGAAAGCAGTCCATGCTCAATTTCACCTTGACGGACAGACAGAGCAGGCCAGTGTAAGTAGAACGATATCAGTTCAGTCTACAACAGAGGTCGGCTGTGAATGTCTATAGACCACAATACAAAACACTTCGACAAGACATTCCTAAAGTATTAGCAACAGCAAGACAACCCGTAGCCTGTATATTAGCAAAGCATAGGTAAACAACTTCAATTGAACTTGAAGGCTTGTTCAATCGATCCATTTTTACTTCCTAATTTGACACAAAGGCAAAAAGTGTTTTTGTTCAAGGAGACAAAGGGATATAGACAGGGTGAGCACTGAGCAGTGGAGACCAGCTATGAGAGTAGTGTTAGCTTTGACCCGCCATGCAACCACACAAACAGACCATGCGTTCAGACTGCTGCTCAGTCAGTATCTAGCTAGCAGCACCAAATGGAGTGGACCCTCTGCTGCAGAACATTGTAGCCCTCTCAGTGATCTCTGACCTCAGAGACCACCCCGAAGAGGACATGGAGAGGGCTCCAAAATCCCCACCAAACCTCAGTTCAGACCGTTCAATGTATTTTCTTCAGATGAAATCAATTCATACATGTTTTATTCACTGTGTGAAGAGCGCACCATTCCTAATCTGTGAATGGGGCCATTTGGCAGAGGGCACCCTTTGGAGCCTTTGGTTTGTAGTGTTGAGCAGTTCTTTAAAACGCCTTTTCAAGAGAAAAATGAACCGCCAGGCAGTAGCTTTATCCTTGGTTCAATCACCTGCAGCCAGGACCTGCTCACTGGAGAGAATCGGTTAGTGGGGGTTAGTAGTAGACTCAGGGCAATTCTTGGTTTGGCAAAGACCAGACAGTCCTCCACATACTAGATCCAGACAGACACACACATCAGCCACTTAGGCACCTCTGGCAATTGACAGTGCCACTGCAAGAGGGATGCCAGGAGACCAGGAGAGAATGCTTAGTTAGCGCACAAAGAACACTATCTGACCCTGAGAAAGAGAGCATGGAAGAAACAGACCGACAGACGCACAAGACAGAAATGGACTTGTCAGACAGCCTGAACTGCAGAGCAAAGAGAATTCCAGCTTGGACACATACATAGGCCCAGCCTGGATGGAAGACATGACAGACAAACAGACTGAAGGACAAGTCTTCCGACATGAAGAGGTGGTCAGATTTGGCCACAGCAGCACTCCTGCAGACCAACCGGTGGTGGGATGCTGGATTAGACTGTGTAATAAAAACCGTGCAGGAAGCCACATGCACCGTGTCTCTGCATCCAGCAAAACAGGGGTTAATAATATCCTCACACACACGCAGACCCAGGCATACACACTCACTGCACTGCCCTGCCACTGGCACTCACACATGGAGAAGAAGGGATGGAGGGAGAATGAGATTAGAGTGGAGGTGAGAGTGGCGACCAACTGGGGATACAGTGCAAATGGCCACTTGAAAAGAAAAAACGGGTCAGAATAGTCTTAGAATATTTTAGGTGTGCTGTACACAATTTAAGGCTAAATATCAATTTTACACAACAATAGCCTTAGCCTATTACACATATTTTGTGAGGAGGAGAATACATTGGCTGTGTGTTGTGTACTGCAATTCATTTAGGTCTACATTCAAAACTAAGGACAATGTATAAGCGCTGGTAAGGTATCATTCAGGCCAGTCATTCAGGTTTGGTGAAACCATCTGAAGAATATATGAAGTTACTATCCTCTGTACGTTCGGTTCTGAGCTACTGAGGGTGAAATGTTCCCTTGCTAATGAATAGAAGGAGTGACATGGAGATGGGGAGAGAAAGGAGAGTGATAAAGAATGGACTGTGAGAAAGAGAGAAGGATGGAGGGTGCAGTGGCAGAGAGAGAGAGAGCAATGATTGAATGATACCTGCACGCTGGGAAGGAGCTGGAGCAGGACTGAGCTGGATCACGATGACTGGACAGAGGAGAGAAAATACACACGTGCACATTACTGCACTGTTCAGTGCCAGGTACTCACTCACACATACCCTGTCTAACACCCACAGAGACTCACCAATAAACTACCACACACATACCAATGAACTACAACCCCATACTAACACGCACACACAAAACAAAATTAAGGAAGGCTCAATCAATCAAGAGCACCTCAGATACACCAGTTGATATTCTGTGTGTGCGAAAATAAAAACCACTAGCACCTCAAATGCTGAGCTCGTCAAAGATAAGAGGGAGGCATTACCACACCATCTTTGCTTTCCTGTGCCTTTAGCTTTCCAATGAGGCTGGTTGTAAAGCAAACACCACTGGATCGTTCACGTTGTCCGATTTGTTGGGGAAAATAAGTGAGAAGAAAACATCAAATACCTTGATTGAAAAGTATAGCAATTGACCTCAGGACACCACCATCAGCATAGGGTTGAGTACCCATATCACCACATTACACTAAATGTGGCTGGCATTGAATGGTTCAAGATTAAATTCACCCATAAATATTGGGAAGGAGCCTGTTTGAAATGTTTGACCTTCATATCGGCTGTAAACTGATCCTAAATCAGGGCTGTTGGGATAAATTCCACATGGTGCATTTTGGTGGCTTGGCTGGAAAAGTCCCTAACTAGCCAGTTATATTATGCCAGATGTGTTCGTCTACATTATGACCAAAACATTATCTGCCAAAGATTAACAAGACTGCCGAAATATCCATCATGCCCAAAATATGAGAACAGCATTCATGCGAAACAAATCACGGGCTTATCAAACATATATAATTGGTTTAGAAAATGGAAACACCAAAAAGATAACAGCCGTTTAGTGTTGTATTTACTAACAGCACAATATTCGTGCAATTTGTGACGTGACAAGAGCCACTTTCAGGGGTAGCTTGCTAGCTATCTTGAACGTTACAGCTGGTAAATTTGTTCACGCAAATAACTGGCAAGTTGCGTTAAGCTAACGTTCGCTTTTCGAGCTAACTGGCTACTAACATTGACTCGGTCAAAATCATACTGGAAGTTTCGCTAGAAATTTATATACACACAAGCCATGTCTGCTTAATGAACCATATTAGGCCAGATATACATGTCAAATACTGAAAGACAGCTAATTGTTCCGTGCCGAGAAATTAACAAATTGTCTGACGGATGGATGATAAGGCCTGCTAGGACTAGCTGATAGCCAACAGTTGATAGGACCGAACCAAAACACAGTTCGGGATTTAAATTTAGTTGTTTCTGTTACAACGTTGCACTGATATCAAATGCTGGCTTACATAGTTTCAAAAAGTTGTTGATATGTTATATACATGCACACGCATGACATCTCTGGGCAGGGAAACGTCCCGAGCTGGGGTATTTGTTTATCCATTTAGCCTGTTAGCATGTTAACTAACAGCAGCAGCATATGCCTATTACACCCCCTCTCTGCCTCTCCTTTCGCTTATTTTCACTGTCCTCTCTCGGTTACCGACTCCCCCACGGATACTCACTTGGCCTCGGACGTGAACGTTGTGGACTCATGTCGATATTGAGGTCAATTCTTCTACGAGCTTCTTTATTTTCTTGCTTTAGTTTCTCCTCGATTCTGGAGAGTCTCTGTTCCAGCGACGACATCTTGAAATATTGAACACTATCAAAGATTATCTATATTTGAGTAGATAACCGAGTGACCACTTTAACGATGGAAATATATGCCCTCAATGATTGAAGGCAGGCGCGATCAAGTGGGACCATTCTAGTCAACGAGAGGGCATATACGAGTGTTAGCATGCACAACTAAGACGTTTTTCTCAAAGTTGCCAGAATGCCACGTTCATTATCTTATATCAATACATGTGTAATAGCCTAAACATTACGAAACTTCTATTCGATCAAATAAACCTAACGTAATTCAACTTCCGACACTCTCATATACCTCCGTACAGAAAAATGACTAATCTCACTCGGACAGATTTTGGGCGGAGTAAATCCTCTCGCTTCGCCTCTTCCTCTCTGGCACCATCGAGCGTAACCAGCTAGCTCTAGACTCCCTCTATTGTGGATTATACAGGCAGGGACGGCTGATGTCCCAATGCCCTCCCTGTTTGAAACATTCTCAAGTCAGACATTTCCATAGGAAATTGGCTTGCTTGCATGTTTGAAAGTGGATGTTGATGTTTGCATCAATTTTTTTTGTTTCATACATTAATTCGAGAGGACATGAGTTGATACTTTCAGGATATTCTTCATGAGTTCACATGGTAAATAAAGCTTGTCTAAAAATTAATTTTGTTTTATGACCATCTTACTTGTGAAGATACAGTATTGCATTAATAGCAGGGAGGTGACAGAGAATGGGCTGATGATGAGACGCCCAATCAAACACAGTAAACCATATACACATGTTTTTCCACCAGATTTTCTTTATAAATAACTCATCTCATACTTTCACTTCCTTTTGTATAGTCGTACACAAGATAAGTAGTCTGCAGCCAGACAAACATGATTCACAACACACCCCCATACACAGAGACAAAGGAGGTCAAGTATGTTTTCTAATGACTTCTGCAGATGAGCATGTATAGTAGTTGGAGGATGAAGCTGCCTCTAAGTTCTGATCTAAGGTCAGTTTTGTTTTCCTAATGGGTGCGGTTAGAACAAACTGATCCTAGATCCGTTCTTAATGGTCACTTCATGATTCATTGCTTCAATGTGTTTCCGCTTCATGCCACTGATTGAATTTGAGTGTCTTGAGCATTAAAGTCTCTCAGTGTGTGTTTGTGTGAATATTTAAATGTTAGGAACGAGACATGCATCCTTCAGCTTTTCTTTTGTGTGTGTGTGTTCAAATATGACCAAATGGCACAGGTGTAGACTGCCACATGACACACCCTTATATAAAATTCACAGACTGGACCAATTAAAAGGCAACAGGATGAATTCAATATCGCTCTCTGTTGCTTTTCTCAACAACTTCATCATCAACCAAAAACAGAACCAAAAGAACTGTCACCGTCTATTTTTTTTGCCATAATAACAACTAAAATCAGAACATTTTAAAGAATGTTAAAAGGGCAACAATTGCCCATTGTGAATGCACTAGTGATCTGGTTGGATCAGAATTGACCGTTCCTCCAAGCAGTGGTTCTTTACCCCTTTTGAGACAGAAGACTAGCATTGGGTAACTTGATGGGTGATTGTTCACAACATTGTAACAATGTAGAGTAATATATATATATATATATATATGATTCTACACACTGTTGATTCACCTTCCTTCAAGAAACCATTTTGATAGGCAGATGGAGGTACTTCCTTTTCTCCTCTTAGCATTAATGTAAAACATTATCACCCTTATTGCATACCAAGGACCACAGTTGTTTACTAAGGACCACAAAATAACAAAATGAAATGCATTTCTATAGATCCCAGTAGAAATGTAAGGCATCATTTCAAGCCATGCACCTACCCCACCACACCCTCTCCCAAATATGATTTGTGTTTTGTCACAGTATGAAGGAACCAGGGTTGGGGTCCATTCCATTTCAATTCAGGAAATAAACTGAAATTCCAATTGACTTCCTGAATTAACTGAATTGAAATGGAATGGATCCCAACCCTGAACGTTACATGGAGATCCTCCTCTATCCTCAGAGCAGACTACAACACTGGCACAAAGGAGGATGGAACTGTAAGGCAAAGTTAAAGGGGTTGACTGTGTAGTAGAAGTTACACATGTTATGACAAGTTCTTGTAAGGACACAGCCATTGGAGTGTTCTAGATAGGGAGGAGGTGGCACAAGGTTAACGGGCGTCACAGCTTCTTTTTTTCTTTCTTCTTTTCCTTTGGAAAACATAGTCATGTCTCATTGTAACAGAACTTCATTTCCCATCAACCACTAGTCCTCTTGATGGGCCCCTTCTCACAGTTATGTGAGATGCTGCTGCAGTGTATCCAAACAAACAAAAAACAAAAGACAAAAGCACAGCCACAGAGTCTTGGCCTGGGTCTGCATTAATCTCCTCTAGTTCATACCTCCCACACAGACAGACTACACTACAGACCGACCCTTCTCAGTTTCTCATATCACATTCACAGTGTGGTGGATGCAGCAGACCACCCTTGCAGACTGCCGTGACCCCATGACCCTCGTATGATCACGTGATAGAGGTCACGACCTCTCGACCCCTAGCAGAGGTCGGAGACGTAGTCGAAGTCGCAGAAGCCGTCCTGGTCCTTGCGGGAGAGCGTGCGGGGCTCACGCGGCGGTGTCAGGGTGGGAGGCTCAGCGGTGAACTCCTCGTCGAAGTTGCTGACGTCCTCTCGGCCCTTGATGGAGGGAACGAAGGGAGGGGGCAGCTTCCTCTGTAGCAGGGCCTCCCAATCCAGACCCTGGAGGAGAGAGAGAAAAAAAAAGAGGGTTAACAAAAAGCTAAATCATGGTGGAAAAATATGTTCCTGTAAAAAAAAAAAAGTGTGGGATGAAGAGAAATGGAAAAAGATGAATATGGTGTCATGGATTTCTGACTCACCCGGAAGAAAGGCTGTTTCTTTATCTCATCAGCATCTTTCTCACCAGAGCCTAGTCTTCTCTCTGGGTTCCTCCTCAACAGCTGTTCACACACACACACACACACACACACACACACACACACACACACACACACACACACACACACACACACACACACACACACACACACACACACACACACACACACACACACACACACACACACACAGCCATTATAGAAGTCAAATTACCAGCTGTTATACTAAACTTGCTAGCGAGAGAATTATAGGGGTTATTGAGAGTCTTATCAGAACTGCTGTTCCCAGGTAAACAAAATCATGAATTAAAGAGACAAGAACTACAACATTACCATCATTAAATTGACAAATCTGTGAGGTGCCACCGACCATGGACCTATGGTGTGAGTGTGTGTGTGGCCACTTACCCTCCTCATGATGGCGATGGCCTCTGTGGAGAGGAATCGTGGGTAGCGGACCTCGTCATTCACGATGCTGTCAAACACCTCCTCCTCATCGTCACCAGGGAAGGGCGACTAGCAGAGAAATACAATCAGACAGTTGAGTGGGAACCCCATTTCTAAATACCTGACCTCACAATAATAGACAGAAAAACCAAACCCAAGGGGATGTGTCGCATCACGGAAAATATAGTACATTTCTGTTCACTGTATGTATACTGCTACCAAGTGACGTTCATTGAATAGGTCTACTCAAATAAAGAGTGAAGAGATATTTTCTGTCCTCCCATATCTATATTTTGTCCAAGTCTTCAATGATGTCTCACCTCTCCCACCAGCATCTCATAGACGAGGACTCCGAGGCCCCACCAGTCCACTGCTCTGGTGTAAGAGGTGTCGGTCAGGACCTCAGGGGCCAGGAACTCTGGAGTACCACAGAACGTACTGGTCCTGTCCCCATAGCCCATCCCTATAGAGGGGGAGATGTTATTACACAGTGTTACGCATGCAGGCAGGAAGAGACGCACGCAGGCAGACACACACAAAACTCGCACTCACATAAGTGTTCACACACACACACTAGGTATCCAGACGTACGCGTCATAAAAGTGTAAAGACTCAACAAACTTCTGACCACTCACCTTCTTTACAGAGTCCAAAGTCGGCAATCTTTACATATCCGTCTGTATCCAGCAGTAAGTTGTCTAGTTTAAGGTCTCTGGAGGAGGGAGGAGACGTTACAGACCGGTCAGGGACTTGGATGGAACGCTAAGAGAGTAGATGTGTGTTGAGTGTGTCGTTGACTCACCGGTACACAATCTTGTGGTCATGGAGAAACTGCAGCCCCAGAACCACACAGGCTGAATAGAACCTGTAGACAGAGACAGAAACATGTAAGACACCTCTTCAAAAAACAAAATGGAGTACACACACACACACACTCTGGCACTACGTACACAGCCCGTGGTTCAGTGAAGACATCAGCGTGGATGTGCATCATGAGGTCACCGCCAGCCGTGTACTCCATGACGAAGCACACGTGTTCCGGGGTCTGGAAACACGCAAACAGGTTGACCAGGAAGGGGTGGTGAGAGACGTTCACCGTCTCAAAGATACGCTTCTCACACATCAGACTGGAGGCAGGGGGAGGAGGAAAACAACAACGGAGGGGGTGAACATGAGATCTGTGCTTTCAGAGATCAATTTCAAGCCTTGTGTGATGACAAGTTGTTGCAGTCATGTAAAAACAAGTCACGTTTGTAAATGCATAAATGAAAGGTCCACACACACACACACACACACACACACACACACACACAGAGAAACACGTACCTCTCCACCTCGTCCCGTGCAACAATGTCTCCTTTCTTCAGGGCCTTGATGGCGTATATACTTCCTGTCTTCTTATACTCTGACAGCAGCACCTAAGAGAGAGGACAAGTAAAACAGAAAGGGTTCAAGGGTCACATTTCAGACTAAATCAAAGTGTTTATTTGAACTTTAAGGCCAGAAGGAGGTTAGAAAAGCGTACCTTTCCAAAGTGTCCCCGGCCCAGCACAGCGATCAGCCTGAAGTCCTGGAGGCACAGGGGTTTCTTATGTTTACTGTAGAGAGACACACACATTACCACAATAAATTATATCTACACAGTAAACACAGTGAGTGGCCCAGCATGGCCAGAGGTCTGTACTGCATTCAACAGTTCATATGTTAACGGAGGTGCCTGGAAGGCACATGGTCACTTGTAGCTGCCAATATAACATTGTTGTGTGTGTGAAACCATTGTGTGTGTGTGTGTAGGTGTATGTAAATGACTATTAGTGTGTCTGCATAGTGGCCGCATCCGTGGGAACGAGTGTGGGTGCACACCTGCTCAGAGGGGGGGTTTGGGCAGGGCGATCAGGGGTGAGGTCTGGGGGAGAGAAGGGCTCAATCACTGGCAACCGCTCCTGAGAAAAAGAGAGCAGAGGGAGAAGAAAGGGATAGAGAGAGAGATGGAGGGAAGAAGCAAAGCCAGGAGTGAGAGAGATAAAGTGTGTGAGGTTCCTCTCACGTTGTATTTTGATATTCTCTTATTGGGTTTGGTGTCTTCCTGTCCCTCTCTCACCGGGGTGTTATTATCTGAGTCTCTCCTGTAATCATGTCTGACTGGAGAGTCACTGTCCAGGCTTAGTTTCTCCACTGAGATCTCCCTGAAAACATGTGCAAACACGTGCAAACATACACACACACACGCGCGTATACGCAAACACACGCGTATACGCAAACACACACACACGCGTATACGCAAACACACACACACGCGTATACGCAAACACACACATACATACAGACACAAAAGGGTCGTTAGCTACAGGGTTCAGAGTGCACAGCATGTTACGTGGAGTTCATTCAACAAGTAGAGAAATGAATTTGAGGAGTAGATACTGGGGTACAAGTTGCTTATGTGGGCCACACACCAAGTCGTGTGTCTGTGTGTGTATTACCCAGAGTTGAGGTTGTGTGCATTGGGGCTGTAGGTTCCGGTGTTGTTGACGGTGGGGATAGCGTTCCTCAGCAGTCGGACCCAGGTCCCAATGTCAACGTTCATCTGACGAGCTCTCAGGAAAGCCTTGCCTGCAAACACACACCGGAACAGTTCAAACACAAACCGGAACAGATCAAACACACACCGGAACAGTTCAGACACACACCGGAACAGTTCAGACACACACCGGAACAGTTCAAACACACACCGGAACAGATCAAACACACACCGGAACAGATCAAACACACACCGGAACAGATCAAACACACACCGGAACAGATCAAACACACACCGGAACAGATCAAACACACACCGGAACAGTTCAAACACACACCGGAACAGATCAAACACACACCGGAACAGATCAAACACACACCGGAACAGATCAAACACACACCGGAACAGTTCAAACACACACCGGAACAGTTCAAACACACACCGGAACAGATCAAACACACACCGGAACAGATCAAACACACACCGGGACAGATCAAACACACACCGGAACAGATCAAACACACACCGGAACAGATCAAACACACACCGGAACAGATCAAACACACACCGGAACAGATCAAACACACACCGGAACAGATCAAACACACACAGGAACAGATCAAACACACACCGGAACAGATCAAACACACACCGGAACAGATCAAACACATCGGAACAGTTCAAACACACACCGGAACAGTTCAAACACACACCGGAACAGATCAAACACACACCGGAACAGATCAAACACACACCGGAACAGATCAAACACACACCGGAACAGATCAAACACACACCGAAACAGTTCAAACACACACACCACAATCACACACAATAAATCCAGCTCTACACAACAGCAAACACACCCATTTTTTAAAAGACACCATGCTGTTAAATCTGTTATGACCACAAGGGGATGCTATGGTGAGGTCAACCCTTCCATTGTCATCATAAGAAAAAATGCCATAGAAATACAATCTCATCCTAGTTCTGTGGGAAAAACTGAAGTAAGATATCCACTGGATTTCCCCCTGCCCTCTCTCACCGTGCTGTCTGGAGAAGACCTTCTTCTGTCTCTGAAGGCGTGTGACTCTCTCAAACACCGGGTTGAAGAATATCACCTGAACAACAAAATCACACACATCACACCTGCACTCTATATAATGGATCTATCAACTCAATTACCAAACACGGTTTTGATACTTCTTTAATGACATCAAGTTCACAGCGTGTGTGTGTGTGTCTGTGTGTGTTGAAACCTACCTCAGCCAGAAGCAGTCCCTGAGGCTCCAGGTCCAGCTGAACTCTGTGTTTCTGGTTGTCCAGGAAGTCCTCCAGCTTCAGGTACTTGAGAGCGCACAGCGAGCGGTAGTCCTTCCAGTACACTGCTATCTCCATCTCCCTGGACTGGAACACACACACACGTAACAGGTTCCAACTAAGATACACACAGACACATCTTCAGAGAGCTGACTCCGAAGTGTAGGAGTAAGAGTGTGTGAAGATGTTTATTTTGTGTGTATGAGTGAGTACATGCGTGTGAGAGACAGAGAGGACATTTGTACTTGTCTAAGCATTGTCTCTGTGTGTTTCTGTGTGTGTGTGTGTGTGTGACCTCTCACCCTCTCTAGCTCCACAGTGAAGGTCTGGTCCCAGGCCTGCTCCCCTACACTCTTCCAGGCTGTCTGACCCACCACTGAGTTATCCATCTTCAGCACCGCACTCACCTCCGCTACACACACACACATTACACAAATACACCTGTACATAAACATCCATTTAACAGCACAATCCATATGGGTAATTCCATGGTAACGATATGGTTCATTTGACACACACACTCTACCCGAGCCACTCACAGGAGAGTTCGTCAGTCTTGCTGGGAGTCTTGCCACTGACGCTTCCGCTGCGTCCGTACAGGTTGCTCTTGCTGCTGCGGTTCATGAAGGAGCGTCCCTCCCCGGGGCTGTAGCAGGGCAGCATGACCGCCGTGCCCTTACTGCGCCCCGGGACCACCTCCAACACCCCCACACAGCCCAGCAGCTGCACCTGGAGAGTACCTGAAGACAAGGGGGCGGGGTCAGAGAAAGACAGTAAGCACATGGGTCATGTTCCCGAGACACCACCATCTAACCTAAAGCAAAAGCTTAATCACTTGATGTAAAGATGCTCCTATCAAAGTTAATTTGAAATAATCTAGATATTGTGCCCGCTTTGGCATTGTGAAGCTAACCGCTACGAAACCACTATCAATAGTTCACAATCAAGAACAATCCATAAGCCAGTGAAACAGAACGAGTGTGAATGTATGTAAAATGTATGCACGCATGACTAAGTCACTTTGGATAAAAGCGTCTGCTAAATGGTATATTATATTAGTAGATTATTGAATCCTATTGACACATTTAGACCAGTGTCTCTCACCAGTGAGCGGGGAGGGCTTGCTGAGGGTGCTGTACTGGTTGTGAAGGTAAGGGGCACTGTGGCGGGAGCTGAAGGCCGGGGAGGAGGCCAGGACTAGTTCCTCCTTGATGAGGCAGGCCTTGGGGTGGTCCTCCGGCAGGTCGGCCAGACGCTGGTCCAGAGAGTCCCTCAGGAGGTCCAACCGCTGGGACGCTTCGCTCAGACGACACTGGGCCTGGAGGAGATGGGGGGGGGGGGGTTAAATTAACTTCAAAAGAAGGTTTATTTTCGGATTCTGTTTGGACACATTTTCATCTGTTTGTACCCAATGAACACAACCCTGGAGAATGGGGTTGTAAGTGTGTGTTCGGACGTGAAGGTAATTATGTACAGTATGTATGGACTCATATGCATCCATGTAGAATGAGTTTGCACGCAATGAGTTCTGTTTTGTGTGTTCATGTTCTGTGTGTCTACACATGTATGTGGTGTGTGTTCATGTTCTGTGTGTCTACACATGTATGTGGTGTGTGTTCATGTTCTGTGTGTCTGCATATGTATGTGGTGTGTACCTCTGACAGGGCCTTCTTATCCTGGACCTTGCTGGCCCCCAGTAGCCGGAGGACATTCTTAGCTCCATCTGCCACAGCGTGTTCTACTCTGTAGTGATGCCTGAGCTCCTCAATACGTAGCTCCACACCACACATGTCCTGGTTACCTGGGGGGGGGAGAGAAAGAGCAAAAGAGAAAGAGAAAGAGAGAGAGAGAAAGAGAAAGAGAGAGAGAAAGAGAAAGAGAGAGAGAGAGAAAGAGAGAGAGAGAGAGAAAGAGAGAGAGAGAGAAAGAGAGAGAGAGAAAGAGAGAGAGAGAGAAAGAGAGAGAGAGAGAGAAAGAAAGAAAGAAAGAAAGAAAGAAAGAAAGAAAGAGAAAGTTTTAAAGTTTCTGATATACACTGAGGTATAAAAAATTAAAAAAACAGAATGTTTTATTTATCAGGAAAACTCTAGCCCTGAGAGAAAGGGGGTCAGTGTAGTTTAGGTACTGTACTTCATGCTTTCTGTCACAACCACTAATCTGACCTGACTTGACAGGTGAACGGACTAGACTGGAGCGGTCCTTCTACCATTCTGCTTTCACCCGTCACTGGTGATGTGTTAAAAGAGACAGGGAAAATATGGCTCCTCTCCAGGAGTACTAGGACATAACCTCAAGATGACACATCCTTTTTATTCAGACTGCGGAATAGCAGAGGGGTAGAGACATTTCATCAATATGTGTTTTGTAATAATGGCGATGATAAAACCGAGGGAGGAGGGAGAGAGAGAGAGAAAGAGACAGACAGAAGGAGAATGGGGGGACGGAGTGAAGGAGAGAGTGAGAGGGCAGAGAGGGAAAGAAGAGAGAAACAAAGAGAGAGAGGGAGAGAGTGAAGGAGAGAGTTAGAGGTGGGTGGGGAGTGAGAGAGAGGGGGAAGGAAGAGAGTCAAGTAGAGAGGGGCAAACAGGAGAGAAGTGGGTATGTGGTTGAATATGAGAGAGAGAGAGAGAGAGAGAGAGAGAGAGATGAGAAAGGTCGCTGGGTATGTGGTTGAATTCCTTTATCTCCTAATAAGGTCTTCGGCTGGGTGCCAGAGACCCTTCTGACTGACCGTAAAGAGTGTGTGTGTGTGTATGTGCTTGCGCACGCATTTATGTATATACAGAGGGAGTGTGTGTTTACCTTTATGCGAGTGTGTGATGTTGAAAGTGTGTGTGTGTGTGGAAGTGGAAGTCATTGGCTAACAAACCACTAAAGCCACTTAGGGTGAAAATCCCATCCTCAACACCACATTCATCCTGCTACATTTTAACAACGATCCCTCTTCATGCAAAGATAGCCTGCAGAGTGCTGTCCTACTATCCAGGTCTGTACCCAAACAATTTGAACTTCTACTTTTAAAAATCCACCTCTCTAAAAACAAGTCTCTCACCGTTGCCGCCTGCTATAGACCACCCTCTGCCCCCAGCTGTGCTCTGGACACCATATGTGAAATGATTGCCCCCCATCTATCTTCAGAGCTTGTGCTGCTAGGCGACCTAAACTGGAACATGCTTAACACCCCAGCCATCCTACAATCTAAGCTTGATGCCCTCAATCTCACACAAATTATCAATGAACCTACCAGGTACCTCCCCAAAGCCTTAAACACGGGCACCCTCATAGATATCCTAACCAACTTGCCCTCTAAATACACGTCTGCTGTCTTCAACCAAGATCTCAGCGATCACTGCCTCATTGCTTGCATCCGTAATGGGTCAGCGATCAAACGACCTCCACTCATCACTGTCAAACGCTCCCTGAAACACTTCAGCGAGCAGGCCTTCTAATCGACCTGGCCGGGGTATCCTGGAAGGATATTGATCTCATCCCGTCAGTAGAGGATGCCTGGTTATTTTTTTTAACCATCTTAAATAAGCATGCCCCATTCAATAAATTTAGAACCAGGAACAGATATAGCCCTTGGTTCTCCCCAGACCTGACTGCCCTTAACCAACACAAAAACATCCTATGGCGTTCTGCATTAGCATCAAACAGCCCCCGTGATATGTAGCTGTTCAGGGAAGCTAGAAACCATTATACACAGGCAGTAAGAAAAGCCAAGGCTAGCTTTTTCAAGCAGAAATTTGCTTCCTGCAACACTAACTAAAAAAAAGTTCTGGGACACTGTAAAGTCCATGGAGAATAAGAACACCTCCTCCCAGCTGCCCACTGCACTGAAGATAGGAAACACTGTCACCACTGATAAATCCACTATAATTGAGAATTTCAATAAGCATTTTTCTACGGCTGGCCATGCTTTCCACCTGGCTACCCCTACCCCGGTCAACAGCACTGCACCCCCCACAGCAACTCGCCCAAGCCTTCCCCATTTCTCCTTCTCCCAAATCCAGTCAGCTGATGTTCTGAAAGAGCTGCAAAATCTGGACCCCTACAAATCAGCCGAGCTAGACAATCTGGACCCTTTCTTTCTAAAATTATCTGCCAAAATTGTTGCCACCCCTATTACTAGCCTGTTCAACCTCTCTTTCGTGTCGTCTGAGATTCCCAAAGATTGGAAAGCATCTGCGGTCATCCCCCTCTTCAAAGGGGGGGGGACACTCTTGACCCAAACTGCTACAGACCTACATCTATCCTACCCTGCCTTTCTAAGGTCTTCGAAAGCCAAGTCAACAAACAGATTACCAACCATTTCGAATCTCACCATACCTTCTCTGCTATGCAATCTGGTTTCAGAGCTGGTCATGGGTGCACCTCAGCCACGCTCAAGGTCCTAAACGATATCTTAACCGCCATCGATAAGAAACATTACTGTGCAGCCGTATTCATTGATCTGGCCACGGCTTTCGACTCTGTCAATCACCACATCCTCATCGGCAGACTCGACAGCCTTGGTGTCTCAAATGATTGCCTCGCCTGGTTCACCAACTACTTCTCTGATACAGTTCAGTGTGTCAAATCGGAGGGTCTGCTGTCCGGACCTCTGGCAGTCTCTATGGGGGTGCCACAGGGTTCAATTCTTGGACCGACTCTCTTCTCTGTATACATCAATAATGTCACTCTTGCTGCTGGTGAGTCTCTGATCCACCTCTACGCAGAAGACACCATTCTGTATACTTCTGGCCCTTCTTTGGACACTGTGTTAACAACCCTCCAGGCAAGCTTCAATGCCATACAACTCTCCTTCCGTAGCCTCCAATACAAGTAAATAAATACAAGTAAAACTAAATGCATGCTCTTCAACCGATCGCTGCCTGCACCTGCCCGCCTGTCCAAAATCACTACTCTGGACGGCTCTGACTTAGAATACGTGGACAACTACAAATACCTAGATGTCTGGTTAGACTGTAAACTCTCCTTCCAGACCCACATCAAACATCTCCAATCCAAAGTTAAATCTAGAATTGGCTTCCTATTTCGCAACAAAGCATCCTTCACTCATGCTGCCAAACATACCCTTGTAAAACTGACCATCCTTCCAATCCTCGACTTCGGCGATGTCATTTACAAAATAGTCTCCAATACCCTACTCAACAAATTGGATGCAGTCTATCACATTGCAATCCGTTTTGTCACCAAAGCCCCATATACTACCCACCATTGCGACCTGTACGCTCTCGTTGGCTGGCCCTCGCTTCATACTCGTCGCCAAACCCACTGGCTCCATGTCATCTACAAGACCCTGCTAGGTAAAGTCCCCCCTTATCTCAGCTTGCTGGTCACCATATCATCCCCCACCTGTAGCATGCGCTCCAGCAGGTATATCTCTCTGGTCACCCCCAAAACCAATTCTTTCTTTGGCCGCCTCTCCTTCCAGTTCTCTGCTGCCAATGACTGGAACGAACTACAAAAATCTCTGAAACTGGAAACACTTATCTCCCTCACTAGCTTTAAGCACCAACTGTCAGAGCAGCTTACAGATTACTGCACCTGTACATAGCCCACCTATAATTTAGCCCAAACAACTACCTCTTTCCCTACTGTATTTATTTTGCTCCTTCGCACCACATTATTTTTATTTCTACTTTGCACATTCTTCCACTGCAAATCCACCATTCCAGTGTTTTACTTGCTATATTGTATTTACTTTGCCACCATGGCCTTTTTTTGCCTTTACCTCCCTTATCTCACCTCATTTGCTCACATCGTATATAGACTTGTTTATACTGTATTATTGACTGTATGTTTGTTTTACTCCATGTGTAACTCTGTGTCGTTGTATGTGTCGAACTGCTTTGCTTTATCTTGGCCAGGTCGCAATTGTAAATGAGAATTTGTTCTCAACTAGTCTACCTGGTTAAATAAAGGTGAAATAAAAAAATAAAAATAAAAATACATGTCTGCATTTGAACGTTAAAGAAGTTGCTTCTAACCAGTGACGAGGAAAACACCTGTTAGACATATTCCATAGGGAATACACTATCCTCACTAGCCAGAGTTCTGTTGGGTACAGATGAGTACACCCATAGGAATACATTATTACATTACATTATCCTTAAAATCCCTCCAAATAACTTTCAGTTCCCCTCTCCTCCTTACTGCTTTCCTTCCATCTACCTCTCCTGACCTCCATCAATCCCTCTCTTCTCCAGATGACCCCATTATCTGTTTCCTGAGGATGGAGGGCCCATAAAGGCCCATTCATGTGCCCTGCTGCCACTGAGATCCATCCATCGCCTGCTAACTCATAATGCACGATGAGTGATAGTGTGTGTGTGTGTGTAACATGTACGTTGAAAGTCAGTGTTTGTGTGCAAAAGCGTTTGTATGCGTGTTCTCTCCAGGTTCTGCTGAGCCCACAGCTTTGAGAGGGCAAGAGACAGACACACACACACACACGGGATGTCAATGAGTCTCGCTGCCCTCCTCACTTCGGGAGAGAACCATCCAGACAGTCTCTGAGGCCGTAGAGTATTGATCTGTTTACTGTTAGCCTCGTCTCAGTCTGGACAGATACGCAGCTAGTTGGCTACGCAGGGGAAGCAGATTCACATTCTGTACATGGGGAGAGGTCAGAGCTGGGCAGTATTTATGGCCTTTTGACTGAAATGCCATTTGACGGATTGAGGTAAAGTGAAATGTGCTGGCAACCTTCCAGCCTCACAGACAAAACCTGTACCTCCGAGACATATTTTATCTCCACAGTTAAAAATAGATAGATACATTTTGCAGGCAGACAGTTGGACAGTGGCAAAGTGTTGACCTGCAAATCAGACAAATAAACGGCCAGAGACACAGACAAACAGAGAGAGAGGGCCGCCCAGACAGATGGGCACAGAGAGAGAGGGCCGTCCAGACAGATGGGCACGCAGAGAGAGGGCCGCCCAGACAGTTGGGCACAGAGAGAGAGGGCCGCCCAGACAGTTGGGCACAGAGAGAGAGGGCCGCCAGACAGATGGGCACACAGAGAGAGGGCCGCCCAGACAGATGGGCACACAGAGAGAGGGCCGCCCAGACAGATGGGCACACAGAGAGAGGGCCGCCCAGACAGATGGGCACAGAGAGAGAGGGCCGCCCAGACAGTTGGGCACAGAGAGAGAGGGCCGCCCAGACAGTTGGGCACAGAGAGAGAGGGCCGCCCAGACAGTTGGGCACACAGAGAGAGGGCCGCCCAGACAGATGGGCACACAGAGAGAGGGCCGCCCAGACAGATGGGCACACAGAGAGAGGGCCGCCCAGACAGATGGGCACTCAGAGAGAGGGCCGCCCAGACAGATGGGCACGCAGAGAGAGGGCCGCCCAGACAGTTGGGCACAGAGAGAGAGGGCCGCCCAGACAGTTGGGCACAGAGAGAGAGGGCCGCCAGACAGGTATACACTGTCCTACCCTGAAGGTCTTCGGTGTGCTCAGTGGCCTGCACGTTCTTGCGGATCTGCATGCGGATGATGTCGATCTTGGTCTTGCTGTCCTGCAGCATCTGCTGTGCCGTCTGTAGCATCTTCTTGTCCTGATTGGAGGAGGAGGAGAAAGACACAGGAAGTCAAGACCCGGGTCACATGACAGGAAGTAGAAGATGTGATGAATCATCTAAAGTCTAAATTGCTTTCTTTTCTTTCCTTTCCTGCATCTGCACTGATGTGATATATACACTGATGTGATATACACTGATGTGATATACGTATGCAGGTGAAAGCTAAATTCTGGTATTAATCCACCATGTTGCTTTTCCCAGTTTCTGTGTAATCAGATCACTGTTGATTAAGAAGCAGCATGCATTTAAGCGGGGAGGACATAGGAACAAGGACAATCAGAGACCTGAAGTGACAGGACACAAGGACAATCAGCAGATGGGGGAGGGAGGAAAGAGGTGCGGTAAGTACAGAGGGAATGAATCAGCAGATGGTTGGTTAGAGAGGACAGTACCTTGGTGGATCCGTTGGCATAGATTGGAATCATGTTCTCGGCTCCCTGTTTGACCTTGAGCTCGATGTTGAGCTGTCTCTCCAGGGCGGCAATGCGGTCCTGGCTTGCTGACGAGCGGCTCTCTGTCCCCGGGGACTGGGGTGGGTCATCTGGGGGTCAAAGGTCAGATACATGTTGTCATTGCAATACCAACACAACACATTGAGGTAAATCTACCATGGCAACCAACATCTCCATAGCCTGGCTATGACTATGCATGGGTGACCCATAAAACAAATGGAATCGTCTAAAAACATACCCTTGTTGTCGTCTCCTCCCTTGACCATGATGTGAGCGTCCAGCTCCTGTAACTGAGCATGCAGGTCTTCCAGTTTACGGTTGGAGCTGCGCAGTTGGGAATCCACCTAATAAATAAAACACAACAACCGATGACATTCATATAGCACCTTTCCAATGCTGATAGCACTTTACTTCAATGCTTGTCAGTGAATGCATAATGTGTCGTGTCACTATGTTAACTTATATGCAATTCTCTACACTTTATTTGAGGAGACCCAATAAACACAATAAAACGAAACAAAAACTATTATATTACATTGTAAGAGGGGGGGGACTTATACTAAGAGTGTAAGGGGAGGAAACCTATCCTACCTGGGAGGCATTCCTCTTATCGGTGGTGGCCCTGCGGAGGTTGTCAGCTCCCTCCTTGATCTTCAGCTCCTTCCTGATCTCCCTGCGGATCTTCTCCCGCTGCTCATCAAGACGCTGCTGCACCGTGGTGTCTGAGAAGTCCGAGCTCTGGTCCAGACCCAGCTGCTCTAAGACGGACAGCCCACCTGGGTCACTCTGGATAGGGGGAAGAGGAAGCGGAAGGATGAGGGGTAAAAAGGGGAAGGAGAGAGAGGAAAGGGGGTAACAGAAGACAGAAAGAGGGAGAAGAAGGAAATGGGAAAGAGAGGATAGAAAAAATATTAGCATGTGTTTGTAGAAAACTCAAACGCAGGCCAGATACATATTTCAGGAGGATGATAGCTAGCTACAATGTTCAAGACTTCACATCTCTCCAGTCCACAGACCCCCCTGAAATTGCCAATGTTCTGAGCTCTAAATCTGAGCTTGACTGTACAGTCAGAGACACAGTGGTTACCACAAGCTGCAATTACCTCAGGGAGAAAGTCAGCCAGCAAACCAGCCAAACAATCAGGGAACCAGCGGGAGACAGGGTGAATCACTGCTAGAGAAATCACAGCCCTGTCCCCCCCAAAACCGTAAACAATACATCACCTCCTGGCTGTCGTCGTCCTCAAACAGCCCATCGCCATACCAACATATAGTCCCTTTCACCTTCAAATTACAACCGCCAGACCACAGCGACAGAGAACCTCTGACGACACCGCTTGCTAAAACCACACCAAGGCCCATTGAGTTGGAGTAGAGAAACAGAAAGGAAAAGATAGTCGGGGTTGTAGAGGAGTAACGTTAGGGGGGGACAGGATATCCGTCCCACACCAGCTCAGGCCCTCCCTGTTTCCTGCCTGTGTAGCTCTGCTATCAGGGAGAGAGAGAGAGGGCCCCGTTCCAAACATACTAAAATGCATCCTTCCGTCCTGTCTTCTTTGAAGTAAATGACTAACCATGTTTCCATCCACTGTTTTTATGTGAGTAAAGTCGAGGCGTATATACAATTTTAAAAATGAAAACCCGACAGCTGTGATGGAAACAGGAAGTGTCGGTACAATTTTATAAATGCCGACAGATCATTTGTCCGTTCAACATGGTGGGACCTTTTTGTGTCTGTAAAATGTATTATGAGAGAAATGGCGGTGGAAACGCCGTTATGTGCAAATATGGATACAATAACCATCATTTGGAAGTAAACTTGGGAGTCACGCGATGACATATTGTGTGGTCCTCGCACTACGACCCTAGTATCCCTGCAGTTTAAATTAGGCTACAGATGAAATATGTTATGAATTTCACAGGGTGGTGAAAGCGAAAGGTATGACCTTGATGCTCCATTCCAATAAATGTTGAGGGTCTAATTCTGGTGACATGATCGTCGATGCTTGACTGCCGTTTTGACAAATAAAAACATTCTTGAGCTTATCTATTAATCTCATTGTGTAGCCTACCCATACTGTATCTGCGAGCTGTTGACTATAGCGCACATACCAAGACCAGAGTGGTGCCCACTCAACAGCAAAACAACTGGTAGAGTTGAAAATGCAATGCAAACACATTGACTGCACGGCCAGGCACAACTCCAACGCCATCATCAAGTTTGCCGATGACACAACCGTGGTAGGCCTGATCACCGACAACAACGAGAAAGCCTATAGGGAAGTGGTCAGAGAACTGGCCGGGTGGTGCCAGGACAACAACCTCTCCCTCAACGTGATCAAGACCAAGGAGATTGATTGTGGACTACAGGAAAAGGAGGACCGAGCATGTCCCCATTCTCATCGACAGGGCTATGATGGAGCAGGTTGAGAGCTTCAACTTTCTTGGTGTCCACATCACCAGCAAACTAACATGGTCCAAGCACACCAAGACAGTCATGAAGAGGACACAACACCTATTTCCCCTCAGGAGACTGAAAAAATTTGGCATGGGTCCTCAGATCCTCAAAAGGTTCTACAGCTGCACCATCGAGAGCATCCTGACTTGTTGCATCACTGCCTGGTACAGCAACTGCTCGGCCTCCAACCGCAAAGCATGACAGAGGGTAGTGGTATGGCCCAGTACATCACCGGGGAGAAGCTTCCTACCATCCAGGACCTCTATACCAGGCGGTGTCAGAGGAAGGCCCAACAAATTTTCAAAGACTTCAGCCACCCTAGTCATAGACTGTTCTCTCTGCTACCACACAGCAAGCGGTACCGGAGTGCCAAGTCTCGGTCCAAGAGGCTTCTAAACAGCATCCCCAAGCCATAAGACTACTGAACATCTAATCAAATGGCTACCCAGACTACTTGCATTTCCCCCCCGCTCCCCCCTTATTTTACGCTGCTGCTGTCTGTTTATTATTATCTATGCATAAGTCACTTTAATAACCCTACCTACATGTTCATATTACCTCAATTACCTTGACTAACCGCTGCCTCCGCACGTTGAGTCTGTACAGGTACCCCCTGTATATGGCCTCACTATTGTTATTTTACTGCTGCTCTTTAATTATTTAAAACTTAAGCAAAAAAGTCAATTGTGTGTGCAGTACGTCATCACGCACTGATTTTTATCTGCAATTTGTCAGTTTGCTGGAAACACAACTGGTGAGAAAATTGTCATATTTTCTTTATGCAGATTTTAGAATATTCTCATGAAAAACTTTTGCCAATTGGATGGAAACCTAGCAACTAATAGACATGGCTGAGAGTGGGAAAGTTGTGAACCCTTGGCTTTCACCAATCAAAATGTGTTACATCTGTGATTAGTGATTACGTTATCGAAGGATGGAAGGACACACTTCAAAACTACTGGAACGGGGCCATTCAAATAAGTATGGGAGGATGTGCCTTATTGACCTTTGACTTCCTCTGAGTTCATAATGTGCACCGGACTGAGTGCCGTGGCCACTAAAAGCTAACCGCTACTCTTTAACAAGAGGGAGGAGAAGCAGAGCAGAGGGCAATAGAGCATCCTTGCCCCGGCTGTCAGCTCACATTACAGGAAAGAAGGAGGAAGGGAGGCTAATGGTTAGCAAGCGCCTCATCCAGATCATATGACAGGAAAAGGTCAACGGTTAGCTAGCGCCTCAGCCTCTTCCTATCATATCAGTTGGATAACGGCTAGCTAGCGACAACATCCATCATATATGATAGGAGCGGCTAACTTAAAGTTAGCCCGTAGCACTCTCAGCCTGTGGTTCCTAGTGAACTCACTCTAGAACCCTGGTGCTAATGGCTAGCTAGCGCCAACATCCATCTGATATGATAGGAGAGGCTAATGCTAGCAGTTAGTGTGGCTCTAGGATCCAGGGGAGGTGCTCCGGGCCCAGACTGAGTGGGTGGGAGGTTTGCAAGGTCTTCGGGCCGACGCGACCTGAATTAAAGATGACAAAGTTTGCTGCTGTGTCTGTAAAGCATGGAGGAGGAGAGCGAGGCGAGAAAACCTCTCGCTCTGCAGACTGGCTGGTGCACCCACTGCACTGCACTGTTAGCCTGGTTAGGGAAACACTATACTGTAGTGTAGAAGGCAGTGGGTGTCGAGTTGACTGGTTTCAGCATGACTGTGCTGCTTTGTTGTGTTCTACTTCTGCCACATCATAGGCCTAGAACCTGAACCCATGTCTGTTTCAGGAACTTGGTGTCGTCGTGTGTGCTGGCAAGGCAATGTTGTTGAACGCAGAAAGAGTCTGGTACACAGGATGTCTGAACTGAAGCTGTCTTGCCAGTCTGTTTCTGCTTTAGCTTGTTGTTGTCTAACCACATCAGTGTGGCGACTGGCAAGGCAATGATGTAACCAGTGTTGTTGAATGTAGAAAGAATCTGGTACCCAGGTTAGCTGAGCTGGCCCTTAGCACAGGAAGGCCAAGGTTGATTATTTGGTAAATATTTTCTAAACTCTTCTTGAACTGCACTGTTGGTTAAGGGTTTGAATGTAAGAATTTCACTGTCAGGTCTATACTTGTTGTATTCGGCGCGTGTGACATAAAAGTTTGATTTGATACCACAAAGCGATGTCCTTTATATATAGAGTGTGTGTGTGTGTGTGTGTGGGGGGGGGGGGGGTTACTGTTAGTGTGTGAGGTTACTGTGGGTAAAAGTTGCCCTTCGCCACAGATCTAGGATCAGCTAGGTCCAAATCCTGACCTTGACCATTAGTGGGAAAAACACAAAACTGAACTTAGATCAGTGTCTGAGGGCAACTTCGTCCCACTCCAGTTACTGCACCATCAGAGCTCAAATTAAATGGCAATCGAATTAGGCCTATATCACCGTCAACACTGCAAGTTGTCCTGCTGCTCCTACAACTGCACCAATGTGTAATAAGTAGCCATCAGGTATCCCCAACGCAGTTAGTACCTATTAGTGCATAGAGGTCATGACTGGCTAATTCAATAGATAGTGGTGCCATTAGCTATATGCTAATTAATAGAGGTTAATTCAATAAGACCAGCGGAGGACAGAGAGAAGGGACGGAACTGAAGAGAAGGAGAGAACATGGTCAGAGTGCATTAGAATGTCACGATGGAAAACTTCCTGATCCGAGATAACGATTTGAACAGAGATACTGTCAACACACACTACTAGCACGAGATACTGTCGCCCACGCTCACACACACACACACACACAGAAAGCTGACACTCACTCACACACCAAAATCCCCTCCCTTGGCCTGACTTAAACTCTCTACATTACAGCAGGTCTCTGGAGTGTCGACACCTATGACCCATTGCCAGGGAATTGTTATTTTAGAGGGTGTGATCTGTGTACTGACTGGACTCATACTTCATCCCGTCGTGTGTGTGTGTGTGTGTGTCTGTGTGTGAAGCCAGAGAACCCAGATACACCGCCGTGAACCATTGACCCTCCCCAGCGACTCCATTCCATTGTGATGTAACGGAGCTCACAGGTCGTCCATCTTGGGAAGTCTTCTAGGGTCACCAGACATACACAAACTTCGGTGAAAAACTTGATCAAGACGCCAAAGCAGCGGCACTGACAGAGTCTGTGTGTCCTGGTTGCCGGTCCGAAATAAAGAGCAGGTATTTATTACACCCGTCTTTATGTTACACAGAGTCTCTCTGACAGGAGTGTGTGTGCGACTGTGTGTGTTACATCCAGAGGGAGTGTGTTCTGTGTCTTAATGAGGGAGACAGTACAGTCAGTATACAGTTAGAGCAGAGGGCCTCTCAGGAGGTAAACAGACAGGTTCTCTCTCTGTGCTCCCACTTCTTGGCAGTCTACACAGTGTATAAACACACACACACCATCTCCCACACACACACACTATGTATGGGGCCGTGGCTGGTGAACACACACACACACACACACACACACACACACACACACACACACACGTACAGTGGAGCAAAAAAGTATTTAGTCTGCCACCAATTGTGCAAGTTCTCCCACTTAAAAAGATGAGAGAGGCCTGTAATTTTCATCGTAGGTACACTTCAACTATGACAGACAGAATGAGGAACAAAATCCAGAAAAATCACATTGTAGGATTTTGTATGAATTTATTTGCAAATTATGGTGGAAAATAAGTATTTGGTCAATAACAAAAGTTTCTCAATACTTCGTTATATACCCTTTGTTGGCAATGACAGAGGTCAAACGTTTTCTGTAAGTCTTCACAAGGTTTTCACACACTGTTGCTGGTATTTTGGCCCATTCCTCCATGCAGATCTCCTCTAGAGCAGTGATGTTTTGGGGCTGTTGCTGGGCAACACGGACTTTCAACTACCTCCAAAGATGTTCTATGGGGTTGAGATCTTCGAGACTGGCTAGGCCACTCCAGGACCTTGAAATGCTTCTTACGAAGTCACTCCTTCGTTGCCCGGGCGGTGTGTTTGGGATCATTGTCATGCTGAAAGACAGCCACGTTTCATCTTCAATGCCCTTGCTGATGGAAGGAGGTTTTCACTCAAAATCTCACGATACATGGCCCCATTCAATCTTTACACGGATCAGTCATCCAGGTCCCTTTGCAGAAAAACAGCCCCAAAGCATGATGTTTCCACCCCCATGCTTCACAGTAGGTATGGTGTTCTTTGGATGCAACTCAGCATTCTTTGTCCTCCAAACACGACAAGTTGAGTTTTTACCAAAAAGTTATATTTTGGTTTCATCTGACCATATGACATTCTCCCAATCTTCTTCTGGATCATCCAAATGCTCTCTAGCAAACTTCAGACGGGCCTGGACATGTACTGGCTTAAGCAGCAGGGGACCTATTGCAGATTCAGTCTTCCCAGCCTGGTGCATGTCTACAATTTTGTTTCTGGTGTCCTTTGACAGCTCTTTGGTCTTGGCCATAGTGGAGTTTGGAGTGTGATTGTTTGAAGTTGTGGACAGGTGTCTTTTATACTGATAACAAGTTCAAACAGGTGCCATTAATACAGGTAACGAGTGGAGGACAGAGGAGCCTCTTAAAGAAGAAGTTACAGGTCTGTGAGAGCCAGAAATCTTGCTTGTTTGTAGGTGACCAAATACTTATTTTCCACCATAATTTGCAAATAAATTCATTAAAAATCCTACAATGTGATTTTCTGGATTTATTTTTCTCATTTTGTCTGTCATAGTTGAAGTGTACCTATGATGAAAATTACAGGCCTCTCTCATCTTTTTAAGTGGGAGAACTTGCACAATTGGTGGCTGACTAAATACTTTTTTTGCCCCACTGTATACAAAAAAATGTGTGCGCGTATGCAGGTACAATGGCTGCTTTTTGAAATAGGGTTTCTGTACTAACTTAGTACGCCTAATCAACTTTTCCTCTTATCAAGTGCAACATGGTCACATCTTTCTGTTCGCCTACTTGCAACAGCAGGGAATAACCAGTTACCACGTATAAACTGGATGAGAAGACAGACGGAGGAGATGTTGAGAGACAGGGAAAACAAGTGGAAAGAACATGTCATCCCCAGGGCTTGGAGAAAGAGACGGAGGGAGGCAGGGCACAAGTGCGAAAGAGAACGAGAGCGCACACCTGCAGCTTTACTGCCTGTATGTATCTCAGTGGCTCCAGCCCTGCAGTAATGAGAGAGAGAGAGAGATGAAGGGAGAGAGAGACAGAGAAAGGCAGCCAGACTAGTAGAGGACCATGAGAGAGCGAGAGTAGTGAGATAAAAGATTCTAGGATAAGTAGAGACAGAGGGAACACAGAATGCAAGAGAAAGAGAGGGAGCCAGGATGAGCAGTGTGAAAGAAAGAGACAGATACTGTCTGTAGGACGAGTGGACAGAGAGAGAAAGAGAGGGAGCATGCAGAGTGAAAGAGAGAGGGGAAGTGGAAAGCCAACACAAACAAAGAGAAACAGCACGAGGGGGACAGGAAGAGAGGCAGATGACGCACAGCTGGGCCAATGTGACATGGAGAGAGAGGGAGAGAGAGGACAGAACGAGACAGACAGAGGACAAAACAAATGTAGCCAGGAAGACAAAGAGGAGAGAGACCCGGACAAGAGGAGAAATAGCCCAGTCATTCAGCTAGAGACAGAAAATAGAAATCAATTTAAAAACATTATGAGAAGTAGTGGACATGGAGGGAAAGAATAGTAAGCAGACAACAAAGGAAGTAAACAGCTGCCTGTAAGGCAAACTGACATAAACAAGAGAGACCCAGAAACTCAAAAATACAGACACTTGTGAATTGAATGTACCAAGACACAAAATTAAACACATATTGGACGGACAGACTGACGGACACAAACAGACAGACCCACAGCCATGGGAAAGAAGGCACAAACACCCACTACAGCAACACACAGACAGTACAGCACAGTGCTCGCCATCACCCTCCTCCTCTTGCTCCCTCCCTTCCGACCTTTCTCTCTGAAAGCCTCCCCCTAGAGCACTGCTTTATCTCTCCTTGCTCAAACACACCGCCAACTTCCCTCTTCAAAAGGGAAGAGAGAGAAAAAGGAAACTACAGGGGAACTAGAGAGGGAAAAGGCTGCCTGGTCGAGAGACGAGAAAAGAACGTGAGCCCTTAGACAGACGGAAAGAAGAAAAAAAGAGTGTGACAGATCTCTACCCTGCACAGCATCCTGGTCTTTGAGAAAGAGAGAGAGCAGGAAAGAGAGCCAAAAAGCGAGAGGGAGAGAGAGCAAGAGTGTGTAATTGTAAACATTCATTTAGGCAGGGTCGGTCTAGAGACTGAACATCAGAGAGAGAGGAGAGCAGTTCTATGTGCTCATTGTGTGTGAAAGAAAATATGACCAGAGGGCATAATAACAGAGGTACTGAGAAAAAGAGGTAGGGGGGGAGAGAGCGAGAGAAAACAGACAAGAGAGGCTCTAGCGCGACTACATCACTCATCCTGCCCAAGCTCAGATAAGGCCTGACGGATGAAGGGAAGGAGGAAAGGAGAGGGAGGGAGGGAGTGGGAAGTCTAGAAAATTATCCTGGCGCTTTCTCCTTCCATCTCTCCCTAGCTTCCCCATCGTGTTTAAAATGCACATAGGTCAGCACGTCAGAGGAGAGTGATGTTCCGTTATGTAAACCCAAGGTATAGTGCCTTTGGAAAGTACTCAGACCCCTTAACTTTATTCCACATTTTGTTACATTACAGCCTTATTGTAAAATGGATAAAAATAAATCATCCCTCATCAATCTACACACAATACCCCATAATGACAAAGTGAAATCAGGTTTATACATTTTTGCAAATTTATTACAAATAAAAAATCTGAAATACTTTATTTACATAATGATTCAGACCCTTTGCTATGAGACTTGAAATTGAGCTCAGGTGCATCCTGTTTCCATTGATCATCCTTGAGATGTTTCTACAACTTGATTAGAGTCCACCAGTGGTAAATTCAATTGATCGGACATGATTTGGAAAAGCTCAAACCTGTCTATATAAGGTCCCACAGTTGACAGTGCATGTCAGAGAAAAAAACTGAGCCATGAGGTTGAAGGAATAGTCCGTAGAGCTCCGAGACAGGATTGTTTCGAGGCACAAATCTGGGGAAGGGTACCAAAACAGTTCTGGAGCATTGAAGGTCCATTCAAGAACTTAGGTCGCATGGATGTGGTTTGGGTATGAAAAGTCTGACACGGACCAGAAAACTGTTCTCTGCAAAATACGCCGTAGGCCGGTCCCAAAAACAGGCTCAAACACCACTAACCTCTTTTACCACATACACAAGAATCATGTGAAACAGTACGGAGAGAGTCTACGGATGAGACCCAAAAAAGTACAGTCGAGTGCTCAAAACAAACCCCCGACTCAGACGTTGCAAGAGGCTTATGCCCGCGGCACACCATATGGCAAAGAATCACGGAGATGGAAGGAGGTAACAGCTGCGGTTACAACTTATATCTGCAAAGACATGGCCCCAATTCACATGGTTGAGAAACGGGGGTTTCGTGAGTGGGTGCTAACACTCAACCCAAGGTGCCAAATTGATATGTGACACGTATTAATGCCAAAATAACATGCAAAACAGGCAAGCCCCCCTGTCACGGCCGATAAAAGAAGTAGACCAAAGCGCTGCGTGGTGAGCATACATATTCCTTTTTATTAGGATGACACCGACAAAAACAATAAGTGAGTGAATATTTAAAAATGCTATTTCTGAGTAATGTTGACTACCCAATATGGCAGGTATATTTTTGGCTGCTTTGTTGTCTAAAGGCTGTACTCAGATTATTGCATGGTTTGCTTTCGCCGTAAAGTTTTTTTGAAATCTGACACAGCGGTTGCATTAAGGAGAGGTTTATCTAAAGTTCCATGTATTATAGTCGTATCTTAATCAATGTTTATTATGAGTATTTTTGTAAATTGATGTGGCTCTCTGCACAATCACCACATTTTTTAGAACTACTGAACATAACGCGCCAATGTAAACTCAGATTTTTTGATATAAATATGAAATCTATCAAACAAAACATACATGTATTGTGTAAAATGAAGTCCTATGAGTGTCATCTGATGAAGATCATCAAAGGTTAGTGATTCATTTTATCTCTATTTCTGCTTTTTGTGACTCCCATCTTTGGCTGGAAAAATGTGTTTTTCTGTGGCTTGGTGGTGACCTAACAATCGTTTGTGGTGCTTTCGCTGTAAATCCTTTTTGAAATCAGACACTGTGGCTGGATTAATGAGAATTGTATCTTTAAAATGGTGTAAAATACTTGTATGCAAGAGGAATTTTAATTATGAGATTTTTGTTGTTTTGAATATTGCGCCCTGCACTTTCACTTGCGGGGGGGCTCCGCTCCCAGTCCTAGACAGGTTAAGGGCTATGTGCCACAAACAAAGTTAACTTCCCACCAAGACAGGTGGGAAAAAAGGCTACCTAAGTATGGTTCTCAATCAGAGACAACGATAGACAGCTGTCCCTGATTGAGAACCCTACCCGGCCAAACATAGAAATACAAATAATACCCACCCCAAATCACACCCTGACCAAACCAAATAGACAAAAAAAGGATTTGTTAGTTGTTGTTTGCAACTATATTAAGTGTTTTATATTTACCTTTTTAGATTTTATATATTAATATTCTATATTTTGTTACATGCTTAATTGAAAATTTGCACAAAGGTTCAAAATAAAAGGATAAATAATCAAATAAGTAAGAACCTTTTATTGTTGAGTTTAATTCAACATGTAATAAGAAATAGGCCTTCACATGTGGTCATTTTATACAAACTATTTATTCATTAAATTTACAGAATGTGCTGTATCATGTTATGTATCATTATCGGGATATGAAATGACCTAACCTATATCGGGATATGAGATTTTGGCCATATCGCCCAACCCTACCCCCAAGTTGCTGCTGAACAGTTCATCAAATGACTACATGGACTACTTGCATTGACCCCCTTATTTTTTGTTGCACACTCACTGGACTCTACACACACATACTACACTGCCACACACATACTCGCACACAAACACACACGCACGCAAATTGATGCCACAAACACACTTTCACACTCTGCTAATGTGTTTATTATCTATCCTGATTGCCTAGTCACGTTTACCCCTACCTACAGTTGAAGTCGGAAGTTTACATACACCTTAGCCAAATACATTTAAACTCAGTTATTCACAACTCCTGACATTTATTCATAGTAAAAATTCCCTGTTTTAGGTTAGTTAGGATCACCACCTTATTTTAAGAATGAGAAATGTCAGAATAATAGTAAGAGAGAATTATTTATTTCAACTTTTATCTCTTTCATCACATTCCCAGTGGGTCAGAAGTTTACATACACTCAATTAGTATTTGGCCTTTAAATTGTTTAACTTGGGTAGCCTTCCACAAGCTTCCCACAATAAGTTGTGTGAATTTTGTCCCATTCCTCCTGACAGAGCTGGTGTAACTGACTCAGGTTTGTGGGCCTCCTTGCTCGCACATGCTTTGTCAGTTCTGCCCACAAATTTTCTGTGGGATTAATGTCAGGCCTTTGTGATGGCCACTCCAATACCTTGACTTTGTTGTCCTTAGGCCATTTTGCCACAACTTTGGAAGTATGCTTGGGGTCCTTGTTCATTTGGAAGACCCATTTGCGACCAAACTTCAACTCTCTGACTGATATCTTGAGATGTTGCTTCAATATATCCACATAATTTTCCTCCCTCATGATGCCATCTATTTTGTGAAGTGCACCAGTCCCTCCTGCAGCAAAGCACTCCCACAACATGATGCTGCTACCCCCGTGCTTCACGGTTGGGATGGTGTTCTTCGGATTGCAAGCCTCCCCTTTTTCCTCCAAACATAACGTTGGTCATTATGGCCAAACAGTTCTATATACAGTGCCTTGCGAAAGTTTTCGGCCCCCTTGAACTTTGCGACCTTTTGCCACATTTCAGGCTTCAAACATAAATATTTAAAACTGTATTTTTTTGTGAAGAATCAACAACAAGTGGGACACAATCATGAAGTGGAACGACATTTATTGGATATTTCAAACTTTTTTAACAAATCAAAAACTGAAAAATTGGGCGTGCAAAATTATTCAGCCCCTTTACTTTCAGTGCAGCAAACTCTCTCCAGAAGTTCAGTGAGGATCTCTGAATGATCCAATGTTGACCTAAATGACTAATGATGATAAATACAATCCACCTGTGTGTAATCAAGTCTCCGTATAAATGCACCTGCACTGTGATAGTCTCAGAGGTCCGTTAAAAGCGCAGAGAGCATCATGAAGAACAAGGAACACACCAGGCAGGTCCGAGATACTGTTGTGAAGAAGTTTAAAGCCGGATTTGGATACAAAAAGATTTCCCAAGCTTTAAACATCCCAAGGAGCACTGTGCAAGCGATAATATTGAAATGGAAGGAGTATCAGACCACTGCAAATCTACCAAGACCTGGCCGTCCCTCTAAACTTTCAGCTCATACAAGGAGAAGACTGATCAGAGATGCAGCCAAGAGGCCCATGATCACTCTGGATGAACTGCAGAGATCTACAGCTGAGGTGGGAGACTCTGTCCATAGGACAACAATCAGTCATATATTGCACAAATCTGGCCTTTATGGAAGAGTGGCAAGAAGAAAGCCATTTCTTAAAGATATCCATAAAAAGTGTTGTTTAAGGTTTGCCACAAGCCACCTGGGAGACACACCAAACATGTGGAAGAAGGTGCTCTGGTCAGATGAAACCAAAATTGAACTTTTTGGCAATAATGCAAAACGTTATGTTTGGCGTAAAAGCAACACAGCTCATCACCCTGAACACACCATCCTCACTGTCAAACATGGTGGTGGCAGCATCATGGGTTGGGCCTGCTTTTCTTCAGCAGGGACAGGGAAGATGGTTAAAATTGATGGGAAGATGGATGGAGCCAAATACAGGACCATTCTGGAAGAAAACCTGATGGAGTCTGCAAAAGACCTGAGACTGGGACGGAGATTTGTCTTCCAACAAGACAATGATCCAAAACATAAAGCAAAATCTACAATGGAATGGTTCAAAAATAAACATATCCAGGTGTTAGAATGGCCATGTCAAAGTCCAGACCTGAATCCAATCGAGAATCTGTGGAAAGAACTGAAAACTGCTGTTCACAAATGCTCTCCATTTAACCTCACTAAGCTCGAGCTGTTTTGCAAGGAGGAATGGGAAAAAATTTCAGTGTCTCGATGTGCAAAACTGATAGAGGCATACCCCAAGCGACTTACAGCTGTAATCGCAGCAAAAGGTGGCGCTACAAAGTATTAACTTAAGGGGGCTGAATAATTTTGCACGCCCAATTCTTCAGTTTTTGATTTGTTACAAAAGTTTGAAATATCCAATAAATGTCGTTCCACTTCATGATTGTGTCCCACTTGTTGTTGATTCTTCACAAAAAAATACAGTTTTATATCTTTATGTTTGAAGCCTGAAATGTGGCAAAAGGTCGCAAAGTTCAAGGGGGCCGAATACTTTCGCAAGGCACTGTATGTTTCATCAGACCAGAGGACATTTCCCCAAAAAGTACGATCTTTGTCCCCATGTGCAGTTGCAAACCGTAGTCAGGCTTTTTAATGGCGGTTTGGAGCAGTGGCTTCTTCCTTGCTGAGCGGCCTTTCAGGTTATGTCGATATAGGACTCGTTTTACTGTGGATATAGATACTTTTGTGATACTTTTGTACCTCTTTCCTCCAGCATCTTCACAAGGTCCTTTGGTGTTGTCCTGGGATTGATTTGCACTTTTCGCACCAAAGTACGTTCATCTCTAGGAGACAGAACGCGTCTCCTTCCTGAGCGGTATGACGGCTGCGTGGTCCGATGGTGTTAATACTTGCGCACTATTGTTTGTACAGATGAACGTGGTACCTTCAGGCATTTGGAAATTGCTCCCAAGGATGAACCAGACTTGTAGAGGTCTACACATTTTTTTGTGAGGTCTTGGCTGATTTCTTTTGATTTTCCCACGATGTCAAGCAAAGAGGCACTGAGTTTGACGGTAGGCCTTGAAATACATCCACAGGTACATCTCCAATTGACTCAAATTATGTCAATTAGCCCATCAGAAGCTTAAAGCCATGACATCATTTTATGGAATTTTCCAAGCTGTTTAAAGGCACAGTCAACTTAGTGTATGTAAACTTCTGACCCACTGGAATTGTGATACAGTGAATTATAAGTGAAATAATCTGTCAGTAAACAAATGTTGGAAAATGTCATGCACAAAGTAAATGTCCTAACTGACTTGCCGAAACTATATTTTTTTAACAAGAAATCTTTGGAGTGTTTGAAAAATAAGTTGACTCAATGACTCCAACCTAAGTGTATGTAAACTTCCGACTTCAACTGTACATACCTCAAATCACCTCAACTACCTCGTACCCCTGCACATTGACTCGGTACCGGAACTCCTTGTATATAGCCTCGTTATTGTTATTTTATTGTGTTACTATTTCTTTTTTTATAGCAGATGGGAGGGAGAAAGGCCCGTGGAGAGGAAAGGCGGGGAGAGATGTTTGAAGGACAAACATTCCCATCTGGGATGTAAACAGAGCGAGGTCTGGTGGTGAAGTGGCTCATATCCATAAACAGTGAACCATCTGAATAACTCATACTGTGGCATAGAGGGAGGAGAGAGAGAAGGGAGAGACATGGAGGGAGAGACATGGAGGGAGGGAGAGAGAGCAAGGAAGCGAAAAAGCAAGGGAGAGAGAGATGGACAGATGGAGAAAAACATGCCCTAGAGAAGCCCACAGAGACTGAAGGCCTTGGCAGCAGTATAACACACACACCGCCAGCTGAGCCCGTGGCTCTCCACACCAGCCTGTCCATCACTCACCGTCTCTCTCCCATGCTGAGTCAGTGAGTGGGCTAGACACCTGTCAATAATCCCAAGGCCTGGAGTCAGTAGGCTAATACATCTGAGGGCAGGATTAGTTGAACTTGACACGTGGTGGAAGGTTTCCTGCTGTGAAGGCATGTTGGCGGTCTTGTTGAATTAACACTGTTCATGAAGAATCAGATATAGGCCTATGCCACAGTATGCTGCACAACGTAGTAAATATCGCCTCAGTTCTGTTCCAAGACAGGTCTTGTCATGTTCGTCCTTATGATAACAGAGGTAGTAACAGCTGATCCTAGACCAGCCATTAGGGTAGAATCTCTCCCTGGAGGGCCCTTACATGCTATTACATCATGCACCGTGCTGTGTGTCCCACTACTAGACACCTGTGAAAGCTGCATTCACTCCGCAGTGATGAGGTGTGAAACTAGTGTAGCCAACAGAGCAGTGACAAGTGGATGCACAGGCCTTTCACATCCCAGTGTGTGTGTGTGTGTGTGTGTGCACACACACAATGCCAAATGGAGTTTGGCAGAAGTCCTGTATAAAGTAACTATGTTAAATACATTTTATATGCTTGTACCTAATATCAAATACTGTACACTGATAAACAGACATGCAAGACCTAACCACAGACAAAGACAAGCCCAAGGCACGATAACACAGAGACACACAGTCTGTGTGTGCGCGCGTATGTGTGTTTTTGTGCATGCACAATGTGCTGTCTGGGAGGCCTGACTTGAATGAAGATTTAATGGAGTGATTGACTATTAAATATGATTGACTATTACATATGTTCTGTGTTCTGTCTGAGTCCGGGTCACGTTGACACATTGGGGGAGATCAGGAGAACCAATCCTCTACTATTGTCCTGCTCTACAACAGAAAACCAATTAAGTTCAACAACACACTCCTGAGACTTCCTGGATAGCTAGGAGTCACAAATAATAAACAGCATCAGAGTGAAGAGAATGGGGGGAACAGCAGCATCAAGGATACATTTTAGATAGGGTTAAACAGTCTTTCATCAAGACAGACAATATTAAAACATTGATTTCTATTGTGTGGCAAGTACACCTGACTGAATTGGGATGATCTCAATGGGTGAGTTCCATATGCTCTCTAATCAAATCGTATTTGTCACTTGCGCCAAATACAACAAGTGTAGGTAGACCTTACCGTGAAATGCTTACTTACAAGCCCTTAACCAACAATGCAATTCAAGAAAGAGTTAAGAAAATATTTATTAAATAAACTAAAGTAAAAAAAAAATATATATATATATACAGTGCCTTGCGAAAGTATTCGGCCCCCTTGAACTTTGCGACCTTTTGCCACATTTCAGGCTTCAAACATAAAGATATAAAACTGTATTTTTTTGTTCAAGGGGGCCGAATACTTTCGCACGGCACTGTATATAATCAATCAAAAAGTAACAAAAAATATACATAACAATACTAAGGCTATATACAGGGGGTACCGGTACAGAGTCAATGTGCAAGGGTACAGGTTAGTCGAGGACTCTATGCCAGAACTCTACATCTGTAGTTTGTCTCGACCGAACATTGACTTTATTATCGAGTAAACATACAGACTGAAACCTGGATGGCTCCCGCTCTCCCTCCCCCACATCCCTACGTTCTCTCTTACTCTGTTAGTTAGAAGTCTGGCCCATAAGGCCCTGAGGGAGCCACACAACTCCCCTCTCTATGTCTCCTCTCAACCATAACAATACACTATTGTATAATAATAACATATAGGGCCTAAAAACAGAAGAATTATGACTTGTTATAACCAGCTGACGAAAATGACATATAGCAGGATGTTTCTGTTCCCACGATATCTCTATGAACAGACAATTCTCATAAGCATTATTAATATAGGCCTAAGTGTGTAATTCACTCACTGTACCAGATAAGTCAGTGTGTGAACCTGAACTGAATCTCTCTCTCTCTCTGCACTAAGTAGGGGGGAAAGATTAATTATAGAGACTAGTTATGAATAAACCAGTGCGAGCTAGCTGCAGCGTTACTGCGTCTGCTAGTGGAAGAGACTGGGATGAACTGTGCTCCTAATTGGAATGACAAGCCCAGAGTTAATCCTCCAGCCTACACTGAACTGAACAGAGTGCACACACACACACACACACCCTCCACCTTCCTCTCTGAATCATGAGTCATACATAGAAACATCTGGAGGTGTGGATTCCTGGGATGCCTGTGTGGTGACATCAGCAAGACCTGGGATGGATCAGGGCTAGCCTAGCAGGCAACCACAACCACAGGCTAACTTATATTGGGGATATATGATGCAAGTCCACCATATCTATGCGTCCTACTGTAGATGAAACTGTACTGTGTGGTGACAGCAGCAGGACCTGGGAGGGATCAGGCTTAGCAGGCAATCACATCTACTAGGAGTGCAGATAGGCTCACTACACCCCTCTACATAATTTGCTCCGTCGCCTGTGGATACCAGGATACTGTACACTGGACTGTAGTATAGAGGTCGACCGATTATAATTTCTCAACGCCGATACCGATTATTGGAGGACCAAAAAAAGCCGATGCCGATTTTTATTTATTTATTTGTAATAATGACAATTACAACAATACTGAATGAACACTTATTTTAACTTAATTAATATAATACATCAATAAAATCAATTTAGCCTCAAGTAAATGAAACATGTTCAATTTGGTTTAAATAATGCAAAAACAAAGTGTTGGAGAAGAAAGTAAAAGTGCAATATGTGCTATGTAAGAAAGCTAACGTTTCAGTTCCTTGCTCAGAACATGAGGACATATGAAAGCTGGTGGTTCCTTTTAACATGAGTTTTCAATATTCCCCGGTAAGAAGTTTTAGGTTGTAGTTATTATAGGAATTATAGGACTATTTCCCTCTATACCATTTGTGTTTCATTAACCTTTGACTATTGGATGTTCTTATAGGCACTTTAGTATTGCCAGTGTAACAGTATAGCTTCCATCCCTCTCCTTGCTCCTCCCTGGGCTCGAACCAGCAACACAACGACAACAGCCACCATCGAAGCAGCGTTACCCATGCAGAGCAAGGGGAACAACTACTAGAAGGCTCAGAGCGAGTGACGTTTGAAACGCCATTAGCACGCGCTACCTAGCTAGCCATTTCACTTCGGTTACACCAGCCTCATCTCGGAAGTTGATAGGCTTGAAGTCATAAACAGCGCAATGCTTGACGCACAACGAAGAGCTGCTGGCAAAATGCACGAAAGTCCTGTTTGAATGAATGTTTACGCGCCTGCTTCTGCCTACCACCGCTCAGTCAGATACTTAGATACTTGTATGCTCAGTCAGATTATACAGGACACGCTAGATAATATCTAGTAATATCATCAACCATGTGTAGTTAACTAGTGATTATGATTGATTGTTTTTTATAAGATAAGTTTAATGCTAGCTAGCAACTTACGTTGGCTTACTGCATTCGCGTAACAGACAGTCTCCTTGTGGAGTGCAACGAGAGAGAGGCAGGTCGTTATTGCGTTGGACATGTTAACTGTAAGGTTGCAAGATTGGATCCCCCGAGCTGACAAGGTGAAAATCTGTCGTTCTGCCCCTGAACAAGGCAGTTAACCCACAGTTCCTAGGCCGTCATTGAAAATAAGAATGTGTTCTTAACTGACTTGCCTAGTTAAATAAAGGTATATTAAAAAAGTTTGGTTTCATTTTTTGGATTGGCACCCAAAAATACAGATTTCCGACTGTTATGAAAACTTGAAATCGGCCCTAATTAAATCGGCCATTCAGATTAAATCGGTCGACCTCTACTGTAGTAGGATGTACCGTCAAAGGAGAAAGTACAATACAGACTTCTGGAGGTGATAAGGTCCTTCAATATGGTCTATTTCTAACGCGTTTTACTTTGATATTCTACAGGTAGCGGTCTCCTGAGTCACCGTGTGTCGTTTACTATCCTCCTCAGTCCTTTACTCCTCTAGGCTGAGAGGAGATGAAGACAGGTGACTAAAGGTTGGGAAGAGAAGGAGAGGTTCTCCCAACGAGGCCTTCTATGTGACAGGCCAGGAGAACCTCTGAACAGACAGAGATAGACAGAGATTGGGCCAGAGTAAAGAGAGAGAGAGATGGCAAACCCCTGTTACAGAGGGCAGTCGAAGAAAAGGACGGTTGGGATGACGAGACAAAAGGAGGACGGTAGAAAGACAGACAGTGACAGAACGAGGGATATGAAGAGCAACTTATGAACTTTACGATAAGCCTCATGTCCTCTCCCGCTGTACCGAAGCCGTCAGTACATCCGAGAGGGAGGACAGGGCAGGGCAGTGGGACATGGAGGCTTCAAAGCAGTAACCCTACACCCTGGCCTGACAGCAGAGAGAGACGGGAGGGAGGGAGAGAGAGAGAGAGGATTTACTCTGGCAAGGAGCCCGGGGACAAAGGCAATGAGACAGAATGAGAGGGGGGGGGGGGGGGTAGAATGGTTGCTAAACTTAGTTCACCATGTGCAAGGGAGTGGGAGAGAGAGAGAGAGGTGTGGGAGAGGACTAATTTCAGCATGTGTTAGCTAGACAATGTGAGATAGAGGAATAAATTCAGAATGTGTTAGCTAGACAGTGTTTTTATTTCACCAGGTAGGCTAGATGAGAACAAGTTCTCATTTGCAACTGCGACCTGGCCAAGATAAAGCGTAGAAATTTGACACATACAACAACACAGAGATTTTTGCAATTCGTTCCAGTCATGGGCAGCAGAGAACTGGAAGGAAAGACGACCAAAGGAGGAATTGGCTTTGGGGGTGACCAGTGAGATATACCTGCTGGAGCGCGTGCTACGAGTGGGTGCTGCTATGGTGACCAGTGAGCTGAGATAAGGCGAGGCTTTACCTAGCAGAGACTTGTAGATAACCTGTAGCCAGTGGGTTTGGTGACGAGTATGAAGCGAGGGCCAACCAACAAGAGCGTACAGGTCGCAATGGTGGGTAGTGTATGGGGCTTTGGTGACAAAACGGATGGCACTGTGATAGACTGCATCCAGTTTGTTGAGTAGAGTGTTGGAGGCTATTTTATAGATGACATCACCGAAGTCGAGGATCGGTAGGATGGTCAGTTTTACGAGGGTATGTTTGGCAGCATGAGTGAAGGATGCTTTGTTGCGAAATAGGAAGCCGATTCTAGATTTAATTTTGGATTGGGGATGCTTAATGTGAGTCTGGAAGGTGAGTTTACAGTCTAACCAGACACCTAGGTGTGAGTGTGGGAGAAAGAGGTGGGAGAGGACTAAATTCAGCATGTGTTAGCTAGACAGTGTGAGTGTGGGAGAGAGAGGTGTGGGAGAGGACTAAATTCAGCATGCGTTAGCTAGACAGTGTGAGTGTGGGAGAGAGAGGTGTGGGAGAGGACTAAATTCAGAATGTGTTAGCTAGACAGTGTGAGTGTGGGAGAGAGAGGTGTGGGAGAGGACTAAATTCAGCATGTGTTAGCTAGACAGTGTGAGTGTGGGAGAGAGAGTTGGGAGAGAGAGAGGTGTGGGAGAGGACTAAATTCAGAATGTGTTAGCTAGACAGTGTGAGTGTGTTTGGGGGGGGGGGGTAGATAGATAGATATTGGGTCAGAGGAAAGAGACTGCTGGGTCTTGTAAACAGCCAGAGAGAGAGAGAGCAGAGAAAGGGTGCTCGGTAGACCTGGTGAGGTGATACTGATAAACATGGCTCAGGAAAACCCCTGTAACAGAGGGCAGTCAAAGAAAAGGACAGTTGGGACGACAAGGAGATAAAAGGAGGACTACAGAAAAACAGTTACAGAACAAGGGATGAAGAGCAACTTTTGAACTTTACCATAAGCCTCATGTCCTCTCCCGCTGTACTGAAGCCGTCAGTACATCTGAGAGGGAGGACAGGGCAGTGGGACATGGAGGCTTCAGAGCAGTAACCCTACACCCTGGCCTGACAGCAGAGAGACAGAGGGAGAGGGGAGGATTTACTCTGGCAAGGGGCCCGGGGACAAAGGCAATGAGACAGAATGAGGGGGGGGGGGGGGGTAGAATAGTTGTTAAAGGGAGTGTGAGATGTGTGGGAGAGGAGAGTGGGAATCAGACTAAATTCAGCATGTGTTAGCTAGACAGTGTGAGTGAGTGAGTGAGTGAGTGAGTGAGTGAGTGAGTGAGTGAGTGAGTGAGTGAGTCCGCTAGCGCGAGAGGAGGCAAGCGATGTGGGATTCAGAGTTAATGCAGCTTGTGTTGCTGGGTGGAGGAGAGTTCACTGCAAGTGAGGCAATACATCACCACCACCCAGCTGCTCAGTACTGGTTAGCTTTACTTTCCCCTAACCCTACCACCCCTCCTCTAACTGGAGTAAACTAATGGTCAACAACACGTAGGCTTCCGCTTCCAGCTCATACATACTACGTACATTTTACGGACAGTATATTTTACCTCAACCTCTCCCATCTATCCTCTGAAGACCATCCAGTTGGGATTTCTAGCTGCCATATATTATTTTCAACTGGTACAACAGTCACACCCTCTTAATCTTAATCTGTCTCTCTCTCACACACACACACACACACACACCTGGCCAACAGGTGACCGTCATAATCATGATTTCAGCACCGCAGGCTACAATCACAGCCAGACACACCATGTGTCCTGTACAACACTGCACCAACTACAAGTCTGTCTTTGGTGCCTATTGAGGTCTACTAAATTCAGAACTTCTCTCAGACTCAGACACACACACACACACACACACACACACACACACACACACACCTGGCCAACAGGTGACCGTCATAATCATGATTTCAGCACCGCAGGCTACAATCACAGCCAGACACACCATGTGTCCTGTACAACACTGCACCAACTACAAGTCTGTCTTTGGTGCCTATTGAGGTCTACTAAATTCAGAACTTCTCTCAGACACACACACACACACACACTTCCTTAGAACTCAGGGCCAGTGGTGGCGTGCCGATACACACAGCAGCAGAATAAGAGACGATACACACACAACTGTCTGAAGCTGGAGAAGCCAAGGAAAGTGGGATTAAGGGAAGGAGGGCGGGTGAGCAGTGAGCACTGGGCCGCGTTAGCCTTGGGTCTTTAGCTGGAGCGCTGTGAATGGCCTCATTGTACCCCGGTCTGCCCTCTGAGGGAGTGCTGTGTGTGTGTGTGTGTGTGTGTGTGTACTCCTGTAAGACCTCTTGAATGAAATGGTATTTGTATCGAGAATACTGTATGGGGTGGACACACTAAACTCGCTGTGCCCCATAGCACTCTGGGTAATAGTGTGTGTGTGCGAGCAAGACCTCTTAAACTGGTACTGTAACTAGAATGACCCTCCCCAGTGTTTCTGTGTGGTCACAGCTGGACTACTGGGCTCAGGTCCTTGTGTTGTTTTAAAGACTCCTCAATAACAGCTGGATCACAAGTAGAAAATACTAGTCCTTGTGTGTGTACAGAAAGTGCATAATAAACTTGGCAAAAAAAGAAACGTCCTCTCACTGTCAACTGCGTTTATTTTCAGGAAACTTAACATGTGTAAATATTTGTATGAACATAAGATTCAACAACTGAGACATAAACTGAACAAGTTCCACAGACATGTGACTAACAGAAATTGAATAATGTGTCCCTGAACAAAGGGGGGGTCAAAATCAAAAGTAACAGTCAGCATCTGGTGTGGCCACCAGCTGCATTAAGTACTGCAGTGCATCTCCTCCTCATGGACAGCACCAGATTTGCCAGTTCTTGCTGTGAGATGTTAACCCACTCTTCCACCAAGGCACCTGCAAGTTCCCGGACATTTCTGGGGGGAATGGCCCTAGCCCTCACCCTCCGATCCAACACGTCTCAGATGTGCTCTTTTGGATTATGATCCAAGCTCTTCGCTGGCCATGGCAGAACACTGACATTCCTGTCTTACAGGAAATCACGCACAGAACGAGCAGTATGGCTGGTGGCATTGTCATACTGGAGGGTCATGTCAGGATGAGCCTGCAGGAAGGGTACCACATGAGGGAGGAGGTCTTCCCTGTAACGCACAGCGTTGAGATTTCCTGCAATGACAAGCTCAGTCCGATGATGCTGTGACACACCGCCCCAAACCATGACGGACCCTCCACCTCCAAATCGATCCCGCTCCAGAGTACAGGCCTCGGTGTAATGTTCATTCCTTCGACGATAAACGCGAATCCGACCATCACTACAGGTGAGACAAATCCGTGACTCGTCAGTGAAGAGCACTTTTTGCTAGTCCTGTCTGGTCCAGCGACGATGGGTTTTTGCCCATAGGCGAAGTTGTTGCCGGTGATGTCTGGTGACAACAGACCTACACAAGCCCTTAGTCCAGCCTCTCTCAGCCTATTGCGGACAGTCTGAGCACTGATGGAGGGATTGTGCGTTCCTGGTATAACTCGGGCAGTTATTGTTGCCATCCTGTACCTGTCCCGCAGGTGTGATGTTCAGATGTACCGATCCTGTGCAGGTGTTGCTACACGTGGTCTGCCACTGCGAGGACGATCCGCTGTAAGTCCTGTCTCCCTGTAGCGCTGTCTTAGGCGTCTCACAGTACGGACATTGCAATTTATTGCCCTGGCCACATCTGCAGTCCTCATGCCTCCTTGCAGCATGCCTAAGGCAAGTTCACGAAGATGAGCAGGGACCCTGGGTGTTTTACCAGAGTCGGTAAAAAGGCCTCTTTAGTGTCCTAAGTTTTCATAACTGTGACCTTTAATTACATACCATCTGTAAACTGTTAGTGTCTTAACGACCGTTCCACAGGTGCATGTTCATTAATTATTTATGGTTCATTGAGCAAGCATGAGAAACAGTGTTCAAACCTTTTCACAATGAAGATCTGTGAAGTTATATGGATTTTTCCTAAATATTTTTGAATTGACAGGGACCTGAAAAAGGGATGTGACTTTATGTGTGAATCCTGGAGATTACCACACTAAGCTTTACCAGGGTGGCTCAGGGTTGATTCCCCTGGTAGAGTAGGCCTATACTGAACAGAGGGCACACACACACCACTACCCAGTGTGCTGTGGGGCGCAGTGACGCACGCGGCAGGGGAGGAAGAGAGAGGACGAGGTTAGTTTCCAACAGAGTGGCTGGCTGCAACACAGTGCTGCTGAACCGTTACTACCAGCCAACTGAGAAGAGCTACTGCCTGTCTTCCTGCCTGGGAGCCCACACTCTGCCAGAGGATAGCAGAGATCTCTTACAGGGGAGAATAGAAGTGTGTGTGTGTGTGTGTGTGTGTGTGTGTGTGTGTGTGTGTGTGTGTGTGTGTGTGTGTGTGTGTAGTGCTGGGCGATATGGACAAAATGTCATAATGCGATAAATGTAATGATTTTGCTCGACAACAACAAATACAACAATTCAAAAATTATTTAATGGACAGTTACTTTACATTAGAGGCAAGGCTCTAGAACTTTTTCCCCAATGCCAAGTAAGACAACTGCGATGGTAGCCTATGATTAAAAATGTCAACTATTTCATCTAAAATATCCAGGAAATGTATGATACAGTGGGGCAAAAATGTATTTAGTCAGCCACCAATTGTGCAAGTTCTCCCACTTAAAAAGATGAGAGGCCTCTAATTTTCATCATAGGTACACTTCAACTATGACAGACAAAATGAGAAAAGAAAATCCAGAAAATCACATTGTAGGATTTTTAATGAATTTATTTGCAAATTATGGTGGAAAATAAGTATTTGGTCACCTACAAACAAGCAAGATTTCTGGCTCTCACAGACATGTAACTTCTTCTTTAAGAGGCTCCTCTGTCCTCCACTCGTTACCTGTATTAATGGCACCTGTTTGAACTTGTTATCAGTATAAAAGACACCTGTCCACAACCTCAAACAGTCACACTCCAAACTGCACTATGGCCAAGACCAAAGAGCTGTCAAAGGACACCAGAAACAAAATTGTAGACCTGCACCAGGATGGGAAGACTGAATCTGCAATAGGTAAGCAGCTTGACCTGCAGAGAGCTGGGACCAAAGTAACAAAGCCTACCATCAGTAACACACTACGCCGCCAGGGACTCAAATCCTGCAGTGCCAGACGTGTCCCCCTGCTTAACCTCTTACTTCTACCCCCTCCTTTTTTGAAAATTCTGTTAAAAATCGCGCAACTTTTCAGCGTCCTGCTACTCATGCCAGGAATATAGTATATGCATATGATTAGTATGTGTGGATAGAAAACACTCTGAAGTTTATAAAACTGGTTAAATCACGGCTGTGACTATAACAGATCGTGTGTTTCATTGAAAAACGCAAGAAAAACTGCTCTCTGAAAGCAAAAAATAATTTCCATAAGTCACTTCCACCAGTTGTTAAAAGAGAACAGAATTTAATGGGAATCTGCCTGCAATTCATACAAATTCCGCACGATGGCGCCATTGTCCTAATTTTCAATTGAATTAATTGTTGGAAAATCCATCTATCTGACCTCCATTTTCCCAGTCTTCACCCGGATGCAGTTGAGGGAGAGATCAGATGGCATTGTTTTTGAAGTGAAGACCTATTGAAGAGACATCGCCCTGTAATCATTTTGATAGATTATAAACGTTTACTAATACCTAAAGTTGGATTACAAAAGGATTTCGAAGTGTTTTGTGAAAGTTTATCGTCGACTTTTTTAATTTTAAAAAATTACGCAGCGTTTAAAAACGATGATTTTTTCTGAATGACACAACTTCCATACAAAGCTATTTTGGGTATATATGGACCGATTTAAACGAAAAAAAGACCCAATAGTGATGTTTATGGGGCATATAGGAGTGCCAAGAAAGAAGCTCGTCTAAGGTAATGAATGTTTTATATTTTATTTCTGCGTTTTGGGTAGCGCCGGCTATCGCAAAATCTGTTGTTTACGTGTCGAGCTGGCATTTTGGGGGGTGCATGCTATCAGATAATAGCTTCTGATGCTTTCGCCGAAAAGCATTTTAAAAATCTGACTTGCTGGCTAGGTTCACAACGAGTGTAGCTTTAATTCAATACCCTGCTTGTGAATTTTGATCAAAGATTGAGTTGTAACGAGTACATTTAGCATTTAGCGTAGCGCATTTGCATTTCCAGGGGCATACTTGGGACGTCTGCGTGTATTCTCAAGAAGTTAAGCCAGTACATGTCCAGGCCCGTCTGAAGTTTGCTAGAGAGCATTTGGATGATCCAGAAGAAGATTGGGAGAATGTCATATGGTCAGATGAAACCAAATTAGAACTTTTTGGTAAAAACTCAACTCGTCGTGTTTGGAGGACAAAGAATGCTGAGTTGCATCCAAAGAACAGCATACCTACTGTGAAGCATGGGGGTGGAAACATCATGCTTTGGGGCTGTTTTTCTGCAAAGGGACCAGGACGACTGATCCGTGTAAAGGAAAGAATGAATGGGGCCATGTATCGTGAGATTTTGAGTGAAAACCTCCTTCCATCAACAAGGGCATTGAAGATGAAACGTGGCTGGGTCTTTCAGCATGACAATGATCCCAAACACACCGCCCGGGCAACGAAGGAGTGGCTTCGTAAGAAGCATTTCAAGGTCCTGGAGTGGCCTAGCCAGTCTCCAGATCTCAACCCCATAGAAAATCTTTGGAGGGGCTTGAAAGTCCATGTTGCCCAGCAACAGCCCCAAAACATCACTGCTCTAGAGGAGATCTGCATGGAGGAATGGGCCAAAATACCAGCAACAGTGTGTGAAAACCTTGTGAAGACTTACAGAAAACCTTTGTTATATACCCTTTGTTGGCAATGACAAAGTATTGAGATAAACTTTTGTTATTGACCAAATACTTATTTTCCACCATAATTTGCAAATAAATTCATTACAAATCCTACAATGTGATTTTCTGAAGAAAAAAAATCTAATTTTGTCTGTCATAGTTGAAGTGTACCTATGATACAATTACAGGCCTCTCATCTTTTTAAGTGGGAGAACTTGCACAATTGGTGGCTGACTAAATACTTGTTTGCCCCACTGTATACTTTGATGTGCAACCTGTCAAAATAGGATCCAGAATTCTCAGATTTATTTTTGGCTCTTCAGAGAATTTCCAACATCTTTGTGGCTAACTTATAATTCTTAATTGGCATTTATCACTCCTCACCTCTCAACCCGATAGTGGATGTGTAGTAGCATTCTGGCACAAAAATGATGGCTGTGCATCACCTGGTGGGTGGTGGATGAGTTCCCCCCTTAATATGTAAAGCGTTTTGAGTACCTCAGTTGGTAGAAAAGTGCTGGATAAATCCAATCAATTATTATAAATCCATTTTTTGAACTTAACTTGCTAACCACTTTATCTGTGGTTTCTTTCTTCACAGACTCCATGAAATTATGAAAAATACAGCGCTACACAGAACAAAAGCAGACAAATACTAAGCGCACACTTCCAACAACTAAACAAGTTCAAGTCAAGCAGTCATTTGAAAGAGTAAGAACATTTCAACGACACAACTCAAAGCCGAAATCCATTAACGCCAAGATAATGGAATTCATTGCCCTTAACAATCAACCGTTCTCTGTCGTGGATGATGTTGGCTTTCGCCAACTTGTCGAGTACGGTACGCACTACCAAGTACTGTATGCGCTATTTGTTGACGTTGCCCTACCGGAGTTACACAGTACTGTTGAAACACATCCATGAGCTATTTGCTATGGGCGTCACTGCTATTAGCTTCACGACTGACATTTGGACCTGCGATGTCAGCCCCATGAGCATGCCAGGTCTGACAGCACAGTGGGTCGACGAGGATTTCATACTGAGGAAAGCCGTATTGCATTCTCAAGAATGTGCTGGTTCTCATACCGCTGCTGCCATTTCAATGGTATTTGAGAACATGTTTGAAACACGAACACACTCCTAACTCCATTCGAACAACTGACTAGAGAAATAAATGAATTAACTGCGTCTGCAGCAGACGTGATACCCTCTGTCATGGCATTGAAACGCCGACTCAGACGGTGTGGTTAAAACTTAGAAAAGTACTTTCAGGCTGTGAACATGCAATTCGGTGGCATTCTCTCTGAAGCTCTTTACTGTGTCTCCACCATGCTCGGTGCTAGGTACAAGGACCGCTACTTCGATGCAGGCAAGAGACAGGGCTTACGTGAAAAGTTACATACACAGCTGGACAAGATAGAAACAGACACAGTGACAGTGAGCACCGAGGAAGAGGCGCCACGGACAGACAGAGCTGAAACTTCACTGCTTGACACGTATGATGAAATCCTGGTTGAGAATGAAACAACTGAACAAATGAACAACAAAACAGCACAGCAAGTAAGTGAAAGAAACAGGTTTTGATGACGTTTTACTCCTAATAGGGAAATACGTAAATGCCAACAAAATAACTTTTTGGACAGTGTGGTGTGTGGTGTGTAACCTTTATTTAACTAGGCAAGTCAGTTAAGAAGAAATTCTTATTTACAATGACGGCCTACCCCGGCCAAACCCGGACGATGCTGGGCAAATTGTGCGCCGCCCATTGAGACTTCCAATCACGGCCGGATGTGATACAGCCTGGATTCGAACCAGGGACTGTAGTGACGCCTCTTGCACTGAGATGCCGTGTGTATGTTTACTAATTAACTGTACTAGAAAGCTTAAAAAGGCTGCTAAAATGTTTGTTATCGGTATCTTTTATTTTTTTCTGCAAGAAAGATATTGGATATCGGTATTGGCCAAAAATGTTATATTGGTGGATCTCTTCATCAAACCCACTACAGCCTACTCCAGTTGTAAAGTGTTGCCATTAACTCAATATTAAAAGGTGGTGAGACATACATTACATACTCACAGAAAGCTGTGACTCCTCTCTGTAATAGAACAACAGCAGTGGCTTTGAAAACGGTCTCTTTCCAGCAATAGCATTTTGAGCAATGTTCATGTGCTTCTCAGAATGCATCTTTCCCTCCTCCGTGTGCACAGTGGAGAGAGGGAGTGAGAGTCAGCAGCCAACAGGGACAGGCAGATACTTTTATAACAGGATTCAACTAAATGCATAGGCTATTACTGTTGACCAAATCAGTCAAATGGTCGATTGTTTGGTCGATAGACAAAGAAAATCTTGGCCAAACAACAGCCTATCAGTAGCAAATATCTAAGAAAATAAATATGAAACAAGAGACACCTGTCTTATTCGCACCCATCTCAGTGAACTAATCCATTGCGGAGGCTGGGGGATGTCACAGTCCAAGAGGAAGAGGAGTGTGGCCAAGATGCACAATGCATGTCTCTCTCCAGAATGCGCTCTCTCCCACCAATTTGTGCACATTCATAGTCTTATAACCTCATTTTGTGAATTGTTTGCATTTGATTGTTAGTGTCAATCAATTCTCCATTACATACACACAAAAGTATGTGGACACCCCTTCAAATGAGTGGATTCGGATCATGCAATCTACATAGACAAACATTGGGAGTAGAATGGCCTTACTGAAGAGCTCAGTGACCATCATAGGATGCCACCTTTTCAACAAGTCAGTTTGTCAAATTTCTGCCCTGCTAGAGCTGCCTTGGTCAACTGTAAGTGCTGTTATTGTGAAGTGGAAATGTCAAGGAGCAACACCGGCTCAGCGGCAAAGTGGTAGGCCACACAAGCTCAGAGAACGGGACTGGCAAGTGCTGAAGCACACAGTGCATAAAAATCGTCTGTCCTCGGTTGCAACACTCACTACCGAGTTCCAAACTGCCTCCGGAAGCAACATCAGCACAATAACTGTTCGTCGGGAGCTTCATGAAATGGGTTTCCATGGCTGAGCAGCCACACTCAAGCCTAAGACCACCATGCGCAATGCCGAGTGGTGTAAAGCTAGCTGCCACTGGTGCAGTGGAAACGCGTTCTCTGGAGTGATGAATCACGCTTCCCCATCTGGCAGTCCGACAGACGAATCTGGGTTTGACGGATGCCAGAAGAACGCTACCCAATACATAGTGCCACTGTAAACTGTAAAGTTTGGTGGTCTGGGGCTGTTTTTCATGGTTCGGGCTAGGCCCCTTAGTTCCAGTGAAGGGAAATCTTTTTTATTACTCCTTTTCCTCCCCAATTTCGTGACATCCAATTGGTAGTTACAGTCTTGTCCCATCGCTGCAACTCCCTGACGGACTCGGGGGAGGCGAAGGTTGAGAGCCATGCATCCTCCGAAACACAACCCAACCAAGCCGCACTGCTTCTTGACACAAAGCCAGCTTAACCCCGGAAGCCAGCCACACCAAAGTGACGGAGTTAACGCTGTACACCTGACGGCCGTGTAAGCGTGCATGCGGCTGGAGGGCCACAGGAGTTGCCAGAGCGCATGGGACAAGAACATCTCTGCCGGCCAAACCCTCCCCTAACTCGGACTACGCTGGGTCAATTGTGCGCCGCCGCCCCAAGGCTCTTCCGACCGTGGCCGGATGTGACAGAGCCTGGACTCGAACCAGGATCTCTAGTGGCACAGCTAGCAACTGCGACACAGTGCCTTAGACCACTGCACCATTCGGGAGGCCCGTGAAGGGAAATCTTAACGCTACAGCATACAGTGACATTCTAGACGATTCTGTGCTTTCAACTTTGTGGCAAGAGTTTGGGGAAGGTCCGTTCCTGTTTCAGCATGACAACGCCACTGTGCACAAAGCAAGGTCCATACAGAAATGGTTTGTTGAGATCGGTGTGGAAAAACTTGACTGACCTGCAAAAAGCCCTGACCTCAACCCAAGTGAACACCTTTGGGATGAATTGGAACGCTATGTGCCAGGCCGAATCTCCCAACATCAGTGCCCGACCTAACCAATACTCGTGGCTGAATGAAAGTAAGTCCCCGCAGCAATGTTCCAACATCTAGTGGAAAGCCTTGCCAGAAGACTGGAGGCTGTTATAGCAGAAAACGGGGACCAACTCCATATTAATGCCCATTATTTTGGAATGAGATGTTCGACAATGAGGTGTTATGAGAACGTATATTTGCCCATCTTTTGATTATAGCTAGCTTAATTTCAGTCAACTGCTCCTGCAGAGGTCAGGCTCTGTTCAACTTTAGCTTCTAACTTCCTCCTTCTAGCCAGTTAGTTATAGCTATCTACCTGGCTAATGGCTAGAGCTACCTAGACATCTGACTGAAATATCAGCGACTATTTACCAGTTTGACACTCATTCTCCAAGAGTCAGTGGTTCTGTTGACACGGCAGAAGTCAAGGGATATTAAAAAACTTCCCTGTCAGCGGCGTCTCTGCTACTTGCCAGTGTAGGTCTGGGTTAAGGTAGTTTGTTTCACCGCTCGGCCTATGTTGTGGGTGGAGTTTCCCGTTGTGACAGAGTGGTGACTGAATGCGCTGCTAACAAGGCAAATCCGGGGGAGCAGGCGAACATGATTGCACTCGTTCCCAGAGGTAGGCACAATTACAACTCAGCTCAAGACGCCTTCTGAGAGTTGATCAATGCTGAGAACGCAATAAAAAGTGGGTAAACGATAATTAACAAAATACAAAAAGGTGAGTCAATGCTATTTCACAAATAAAAAGGTGCGTAAACAGAGTTTACCTTCCACTACATCCCCGTTTGGGTCTGGAAAAACCCATTCATGAACATCAATATCCTGCAATATCCTGGATCTACATTCGCCCAACATTTTAACGATCGATGTGACGTTTGGCAGCGCCTAATCAGTCAGTTCTGCACCTGCCTGGCTGAGTGGCAGTGTGGGTGGAATGAGCAAGCTCACCTGGAAACCAGAGCGCGAAACAAGTGAGGAAATTAAACTCTGTAGTCTGCCTGGAAATTAAATTTGCAAGACCAATAGATTTCTCTTATATTTTTCATATTAACACATTTGATCATTTTCTGTTCTCCACCCATTTCACTATACCGTTTACACCTTCTGTATCTTGTGAATGTGACAAATGTGTTTGCCAAGGACTAGATAGTGTATTTTTACATGGCGTTTTCCTTATTGTAGGCTACTACTTTCACCACTTTTAGTCTTGAAATCTTTGGTAGTTTACTACACTACCTTACCCTGTTAAGCACATGGCCTCGCATGCAAATCTTTAAAGAGATGGGTGGGGCTAAGGCTTAAGAGGGTCTGAACAATGCTGAATAGGTGTAGACAAAGAAGAGCTCTCCAGTAGGTATACCTAAACATTTAAGGGCCATTTCCTCAAAAGTGGGATCACAAGTTTATCAACTTTCAAAGCAGAATTACTTTCCCATTGTTCCTCAACTGCAGTGTATGATGTACCATTTCGTAGCTCTGAGTCTCTACCTTTATCCAATGTAAAAAAATATTTTGCTACCTGAGACCGAATCGAGGTGGTGGGTCACATATATGAAGGCCACACGTATCCACTTTCAAAGTGAATGCCTTTGTTTACAGGTTTTGTGCCATTTAATTTAACATTGGCAAATGATTCAGTAAAAAAAAAAAAACTGTGTGCCTTTTTAATGCAATGCCTTGCTGTTAATAGATCGCAAAGCAGCATTAACTTAGCTAAACTTTTAGAAATTACCAGTTCACTGTCTCACCCATAGCCTGAAAATGCATCTCATGTGCAAGTGCGCTGTTTAGCTCACATGTGCAGGCTGAAGGACATTTAAGACTAATTCTAGTGCGGATCGCTAAAATAATGATTATGATAATAAGTCCAAAATTACGTTCTGGTATGGTTTAAACTTGGAAGCCAAGCTTGAGTTATCAGTGTAGCCTGTTATCACCTGGACATGTTGAAATATCTTCAAGGCTAGAATAAAAACCTCCAGGCATCCGTGATAATGGTTCATTTATTGAGAGAGAAAAAAAATGAATTATAGGGGGGAGTTTGGAAAAAACTAATCCCGCCTGGAATAAAACTAATCCTCTGGAATAATGGACAATCTGGGGTAATAATTACATAACCAATGTTCTCTAGTAATACTAGTCCCCTGCAAAGTGAGCTTTATTCCTGTTAGCTCCTAGTAGAGCAAAGAGCAGATGAACTCCAGATCAATTAGGCCTACGACACAAAATGCACTGTGTGGGCTGGGGGCCGAAACGTACGTCAGTTCAGTAATGGAACCACCCCCAACATCAACATATGTGAAAATGGCACGTTTCTATGTTTTGTAATAAAAAACAGGAGGGGTTACCAATGACATCAACCAATTAGTTGGAAACATGCATCTTCCTCTCTGCTTTTTACTACCAAACATAGAAATAAACCATTATCACATATGTCGATGTTGTGGTGGTGCAGGAGATGATGAATATGAAGTTTAACCATTTTGAAATGTTAGGCTGACGTCTGTGGCTAAGTGAATCCAGGACTTGCAGAGACAAGTTAACACCACAGCAGAAGTGGATCCTGAGGTTGAGTGACACATTAGTTAAAGCTAGAATCCTTCATTGAAACAACAAATTGTTTTGGTAGAAAGCTGAGGGATGGGCCTGGAGAAATGTAACCACTCAAAATTCATAGAGCTATATATTTTTTTTTAAACAACACGGGGGATACATATAATTAATTTATATGTCCAAATAATAATTCTCTCTTTAATAATAGTAGTAGGCTATGTTCAGGCAAAAAACTAAAACAAAGGCTGCATCTGAAACGACACCCTTGTAGTTCACTGTGGGGGAAAGGCCACAGGGTGCTATTTCAGATGCATGCAAAGCCTAACCATTTCTGGAACATGTAAGTGGGCGTGGAAGAGATGGGTTTATTTTCGTGCCAAAAACCAATGCGTGTTAATGGGATGAGGACACTGGTTCTCTGCTTCAATGTCCTGCAGGATACTTCAATACAGCGTCACGGTGTAGTGATGGGTCATGGCCACTGGCTTTTAAACAACAAGGCATGACTGTGTGTGTGTGTGTGTGTGTGTGTGTGTGTGTGTGTGTGTGTGTGTGTGTGTGTGTGTGTGTGTGTGTGTGTGTGTGTGTGTGTGTGTGTGTGTGTGTGTGTCAGCTGAGACTCATCCTGTCCATAGATTGAGAGGTAGAGAGATGGGCATGTGTATGATGGCAGGCAAAACCAATTACACACATAATCTCATGGGAAAAGAACATTATGGTTGAAGGGAATGAGAACAAGGAGTCGAGAACAGATCGACATCTTCCAGGGTGGTTAAATGTGGTTTGGGTTGGTAGTGGGGAGGATTTCTCTACTAATCAAAAATAGACTGCAGGGTATATGAAGTGATGGTGGGATTGCTAAGGGACAGGATGTTGTCAAATCATTACGTTGGATGGATTACAGTTAGGGAAGGTTACGGCTGGATGGACACATGTTATTTCCAATGATAGATTTTAACCACAACTAACTAACAACCCTTTAGAACTATGTGATAAAGTCATAAAATGCTTAAAAACATTACATCATGGTATTTGTATGGAGAATACTGTATGGGGTGGACACACTAACCCACTCCTCTCTCTTCCGCCTCTGCCGAGTCACTGCGCCCCACAGCACGCTGGGTAGTGGTGTGTCTTGTGCACACTAACGGACCTCTTAAACTGGTACTGTAACTAGAATGACCCTGGTACTGTAACTAGAATGACCCCTAGAATGACCCTGTTTCTGTGTGGTCACAGCTGGACGACTGGGCTTAGGTCCTTGTGTTGTTTTAAAAGACTCCTCAATAACAGCTGGATCACAAGTAGAAAATACTAGTCCTTGTGTGGCAGGCATATTCATGTGTGTGTGGCGTGCATGGATGTGTGTACAGTAAGTGATAGGAGGTTCGTTTCCAGGAGAGTGGCGAGCTGCAACGTGGTGCTGCTGAACCATGACTAACAGCCAACTGTGAAGAACTACTGCCTGTCTGCCTGGGAGCTCCAACTGTGAAGAACTACTGCCTGTCTGCCTGGGAGCTCCAACTGTGCCAGAGAATAGCAGAGCTCTCTCACAGGAGGAATACAAGTGTGTGTGTGTGTGTGTGTCAGAGCGTGAGAGTGAAACAGCAGGGCCAGAAGGCATGAGCCCCGTGCAGAAGACACGGCTCTTCAAAATGAACAGCACAGTGACAGCAGCACTACATCAGCAACATTGTGGGCTGTTACAGCACAATGGTCTGAAAGCCGGAGAGACACATTTCATCAGAGTTAACATGGAACATATATTTGAGCACCTCTGCAAAAGAGAGCTATCAAATACTAGGAAGATAGAGAAAATAGCCTACATATGGCATTGTTCATTGTAGCTCCTAGTAGAGCAAAGAGCCTATGAAATAAAGATCAATTAAGCTTATGGCTCAGAATGCACTGTGTGGGCTGGGGGCCGATACTTTACATTGCATCACATCAGTTACCGTTAAGGTTAGGCTACAGGTTCCATGACAAGTTCAGCAGGTCTGTGGCCAACTGAATCCCGGACTTGCAGAGACAAGTCAACACCACAGCAGGAATGGACCCTGAGGTTCGAGTGACACATTGATTAATAATAGTAGTTGGACTTGTTCAGCCAGACAAAGGCTTCATCTGAAATAGCACCCTAGCAGTGCACTATAGGGAATAGGATGCACTATAGGGAATAGGCAACAGGGTGCCATTTTAGACACATCCACAGTGAAACAATTTGTGGACCATGTAAGAGGATGTGGAAGAGATTGGTTCAACGTTTGGTCTATTTTAGGGTCTGAGACCAAAGCTTGTTAAATGGGATGAGGACACTGGTTCTCTGATTCAATTTCCTGTCGAATCCTTATTCAGTAAATATAGCATCAAGGTTTAGTTATGGGTCATGGCCACTAACTTCTTAGCCAAGGCATGTGTGTGTGACGGTTTGCGTGTTTTTGTGATTGTGTGTGTGTGTTGCGTGACAGCTGAGATCCTGTCTATAGATTGAGTGGTGGAGAGATACGCATGTGTATGATGGCAGGCAAAACCAAATTACACACATAATCGCATGGGAAAATAAGATTATGGTTGAAGTGAATGAGAACAAGGAGTCGAGAGCAGATCAACATGTTTTCGGGCGGTTAAATGTGGTTTGGGTTGGGAGTGGGGAGGATTTCTCTACTAATCAAAAATGGATGACAGGGTGTATGAAGTGAGGGTTGGACGGGAAGTTATCAAATCATTACGTTGGATGGATTACAGTTAGGGAAGGTTACGGCTGGATGGACACACTTCCATGTTATTTCCAATGATAGATTTTAGCCACAACTGACAACCCTTTAAGAACTATGTGGTAAAGTAATAAAAATGCTTAAAAACATTACATCATGATTCATTACATAAGCAACTTATCCTTTTAAGGTCTTCCAATCTAATGCTTTCCTCGCCCCCCACCCCATTCCATCCTCGCCCCCCACCCCATTCCATCCTCGCCCCCCACCCCATTCCATCCTCGCCCCCCACCTCATTCCATCCTCGCCCCCCACCTCATTCCATCCTCGCCCCCCACCTCATTCCATCCTCGCCCCCCACCTCATTCCATCCTCGCCCCCCACCTCATTCCATCCTCGTCTCCCACCACATTCTATCCTCGTCTCCCATCTCACTATATGCTCGTCTCCCATCTCATTATATCCTTGTCTCCCATCTCTGAGAGTGTTTAAGCCTCTGTAGCTTCACATCCCGCCTTAACCACTAACCCCACCATTGACTCTGAATGGGAAGACATCCCAAAGGGGCCTCTAATCTGCTGTAAATGGGCCAGGTAGTGCGCGTGTGTGTGTGTGTGTGTGTGTCAGACACCACAGAGTAGACTAGGCATAAAACTATGAGCTCATCCACCCCCAACAGGCATTGCCATGGCAGCACAGCTCCAGGTAACACACTTGATACACCTGCCTCCTGTCCTCTGGGTGTTCCGACTGTCCACCCAACTGACTCAAGCCACGCCCATTTCAGAGGCAGGTGGATATTCAAGTGTGTGTGATACTGTGAGAGAATTCTTCAAAATAGTTGTAGTGGCTTGAATAGAGATAATCTTACAGGAAATGAATCCAATTATTATTATTATTATCTTTCTACAATGTTTACCTTCATATATTATTTTTTTCATTCGACCACAGAACAAACACTGGGCTCTTTTACACTGAGTGAACCAACCTCTCTCTAAATGTCATCTGTGTAACCTGATCTGTAGTAGATTCAAATAAGAGGATTGTTTAAAGAGAGAGGCCTTATTCCCTAGTCATTTATACCCTCATCGCCAAAGAGTAGACAGGGGACTGAGTGGGTGACACACTCAAAATCATATTTACAGCCCTGACTGAACAACCCAAACACAATTTCAATGTTTACTTCCCTTCAATAAATAATACCCCTCCTACCATGCAATGTACACAATCCATAGCAGTTATGAAAAATCCCATCTGGGATATAGACGTCTGATTTGAGCTTTACTCTGCTGAAGTAGTGCAACTAACGTCCTGCACCTTTGAAGATAAAATCGGACACACTGTCACACGATCTGGCCTGAAGTGAAACAAATAGGCTAACAGTGGGAAAACCAACACTGAACATGTCTAACGACACAGTGACAAACTGCTGTAAAAGTGCTTAAATGGATAGTTTGGGATGTATCTACTTTCCCAGAGACAGATGAACTTGTGGATAACATTATGAAGAAAGTTAGAAGTAGTTTCGCGGGCCAATACTAAATAGCGTTAGAGCAATGACTAGAAGTCTATGGGAACAGCTTAGCGCAATGCCGAAGTCGACAGTCTTCGAGTCATTGCGCTGAAGCTAGTTAGCAACTTCCTTCAAACTGCCCGCAGAGACATGAAAATGGTATCCACAAGTTCATCTGAACGGGGAAGTGGATAAAGAGCTTCACTGCCAAAATCCTGAACTATCCCAATAAAAAAAGACTACTGTTATCTAATTATACCCATTGGATAAGATCCTGAGGCCCCATCCCTCCATACTCAGTGTGGAAAAACGAGGAGTCAGCGAAAGAACGGAGAGAGCAGCTGGTGCATGACCACGTTCCATCAGAGGCTCCATTGCCTGTGAGTGGACAGACACACACACACACACACACACACACACACACACACACACACACACACACACACACACACACACACACACACACACACACACACACACACACACACACACACACACACACACACACACACACACACACACACACACACAGCGTATAGCAGAAGAGAAAGAGGAAAGGAGAGAGGAAAGAGGAGAGGTGATGTCATGGCAGGGTGTGAACTGTGGATGAGGTTGGGACTGGGGAGGGAGGGGCTGCAACAGAGGGGCGAGGTCATGAGGACGGCAGGATGTTCGCCCAGGGGATGGCAGGGAGCGACATAAGACAAAATACACAGGGGCACGTGTATGGACATTGGACACACATGCACACACAAAACTAGGGCTTCCCTATACAAATCAGATGGCCCAAATAGGCAAACACATCTACACAAACAACACACACATCTACCCAAACACACACTCACACGTGAAAGCATGTCAACACAAAAGTGAGTACTCCACCTCGACCTGTGGGCCATTGACAAACACACAAACTCCCACACAAAACAAACAGACACAGACATGATGCCACACCATGGGGCCTTGCTTTAACCTATTCCTGAAGGTGTGTCCAACCAGGACAGGATGGGGAAACACAGTGCATTGGTGAATGTGATCTAGCGCTGCAGTCAGGACAATGGGGGCCGTTGTGCTGCTATGGAACCTCATCATCAGCATAATGCCCTTTACAGCCCCCCCCCCCCACCACAGTCACACTCACACTGTGCTACTGGGAGTGGGACACAGACAGCCAGCATAGACACCGCATGGAGACACTGTCTGACAGTGGCCAGTAAGAAAACAGTGCATGGACTGTGTCGACCAGCAAGAGCCGAGATCAAAGATAGCCAATAGGGACATCAAATGGGGGCAGTCAGTGACAGCCAGTAAGGACACAGTCCTGTGCGTGGGAATGTCTCAGTTAACAAGAAAAGTTCTGCGGATAAGAGTCGACAAGGAAATACCATTCTCCTATAAATCGAGAGCATAAGGCCTATTCCTCTTAAATACAAAATAAAAATAATCAAAGAAGTAGCTTAAGCAACTCAATTGTGAACAGCATGGCTCTCATTGTCTCTGGTAGCATGTTGTTTATTTAACTAGGCAAGTCAGTAAAGAACAAATTCTTATGTTACAATGACGGCCTAATGCATTAGCTAGTGTGAGTCTGCCTACATGGCCACAGGGCCTTGGCTTGCTGAAAAAGCTTGAGATATGTGCATAGTAGTCTCATTACGTCATGCAGCTGTTTAAGTGAACGATCCCATATGCATTACCCTGAGTGTCGGTCTTTAGTGTGTGTGTGAACATGCAAAACTGGAAAAAAGTATTGATGAATGTATGTTCAGGGATATTTAATCCAACGTTCTCCCTTCTAAAATGTCTGCTCTCACTAGCAAACATCCCTGTGCCCCGCTCCATTCTGGTTCCCCCTGACCTTTAGGAGGAAGTGTGACACTGTTTAGGTTCAGATTCTTATTATCGGCTTATTTTGTATCAGTCTTCCTGTTTGTGTGGGAAACAAAAAGGTGTGCTGTGAAGAAGCTAAACCTCCCCACCACTGAAGACATTGGAGTCTGATTATGACAAACTTGATCAACTGCCAGACCTGCAGAGGTCTTCAGTTTGAGTCACCAGACCAGACCAGTGTACGTGTTGGCTGAGGGGATAATGGCTCCCTGTCTGTGCCTCCAAACCAGAGTTCCCACTTCGTCACTGTGGCTTGAGTCAGTCCCCCAAGCTTGCCCTCTCTCAGATGTGCCCTCCTCCATTGTGTGTGAACCTGCCGAGGCTATGAAGACGGGAAAAACCGACCTCGAGAGAGAGAGAGAGGTGACTGCCTGGTACTGCTTTCTAGTATTATCTTGTACGGTCGCTATACAAATAATTGGCTACGGTGCAAAGTATGGAATCGTAAGCCAGTTAGGCCTATTTGGGGGAAGACTATTTAAGTTCCAACCAATGAGAGAAATTGGAATAGATTTGAAAACGTGAATGAATAAATCATCCCTGATAACAGAGTGTGAAAAAAATATGTTCAATAGTACAGCAAACCCATGTGGCAAGCAGTGTGACTCGATGACATCATCAAGACTAGTTAGTAAAGAAGGGTGAAGTAACAGAGCTTTATCAACAGTCAGATGGGAAAGCAGCACTTAAACAGGAAGCTTTATTCAACACACTTCAGAGTTGGGTTCATGACTTGCTGACACGCACAAGGTAAATGTTGGGGTAAAAAGAGGGCCGACTGCTTACTTGTCACTAAACTAGAGCAGGGGCAAGAGGAACTTAGTGTCTTTGTGAGAGTGGTGGTGACACCTGTGCTGAGTTGTTCATAACCCCCACTGTAAAGAACATCAGTCTTGATGTTCAAATACATAAATCATTGCACCAACTCTGTCAAATCCTGCATCAGGATACAGTCAAGTAAAGTAGTCTAAATGACAAAATTACCCCAGCTCAATGTCAGTCACTTTAGTGGTGTGAATTTCCTTTTCGTATTTCACATTCTCCTTAATATTATTCTAAGTGCTTGCTATAGTCGAAGCGCATTACTCAAACTGTCAGAAATGAGTTAGCAATAACGACTGTTGCTACAAACATATCCCCCCCCCCCCCCCCTCTTGAAAAGGGTCCATTCCAAAAAGGTTGGGAACCTTGTGACTGCTATTGGTTCTTCTCAGACTCAAGATGGTTCTGAGAACTGGTGAGGTCCACTGGGATGTGTGTGTATTTATGTGTTTGTGTGTTTAAGTGTGTGTCAAACACCCGCCCAGTATTGTGCTCGCCCGGCCAGGAGCTCCTCGCATATGCATTTGGCTGCAATGAGGAACCAATGAGGAAACATGCCAAGGTTACAATGCAGGACACCACAAGTGTATTGACAAAATACAGAGCACAAAGAGCGTACTGCATCGTCGTAAATGCAGATAAATGATTATTTAGCCATAGAAAATAGAACACCGCATTGAGTTTCCATTGATGTCTAATGGTAGATACCCCAGCTATTGATAACGTACATTATAGCACCGTTGTCATTACACTGTAACAGCAACGTAACAACTTACTTGTATCGAGTCATTCGCCATCGTCGTTCTTTGTGTCGTGTTCCAGTGATGATGCCGTTCTAGACCAGACCAACTGGACATATGCGATTGTCCGGAGTACTCCAAATGAATTTAGGCAGCTAGATTATCAATTCAATCAATTGTCGCTCAAATATGTGCTCTGCACAAAAACCTCACCACTATATTGTCTGAGATGAAGGAACTTTTAAAAACAATTCTTAACCAATGGTCAAAAATAATCCCATTGTTGTGCCGCCTCAACTGCCCAAAGAAGCTGGTGATCCCAAAATGTTAGTCTAGTTGTTCTGACTAATGGTTCGTTCAACAAATACACAATGTTCCCGGGTGAGTGTCTTTAAAATATCAGTACGATAAAAGCTTGAAACAAAACTGTTTGATTCAGCTCATTGTTCTTTTCTTTGAAGGCTAGCTATCAACAGCTAGAGCACAAGGGGAACAGACGGCACGACTCCGTCCCTATCCGCGTAACACTCCGAAGAGGGATAGAGATCCATTGCTAACATAAAACGCTACAGAGGCAGAAAAACTGTCTTCGTAGTAACATCCGTGAAACACGCGTCAGTCTCCCAAGTATCACATGCAACAAAAGCCTTATTTCAAACGAGACGACCGTATGCTTCCCTCGAGCAAAGTACCGAATGACCGAAGGGTGTCACCGGTAAAAGCGTTGTTGTTTGCTCTTCGTTCGGTTTTGGAGGGCAGAGGAATATCGCCTTGTCTGTCCGCGCATTGCCGATGATGGCTTGAGCGAGAGGCTACACTTTTTTTCTGATGGAGCTGCGCGCGGATGCGCTGGCACAACGTGTACGGTAGGTAGCATGAGCGCGCCCAAGGTATCATGTGACCATTGCCAGACCATGGATTTGTCATTTACAACTTCTCCGAATGAACACTGTTGCTTATCTTTCCCATATCCCAAATGTGCAATGTAGCCAGACACAAAACAACTGTTATTGGTATTACTCTGCTTACAAGTAATAATGTGCTCATGTAATCACAACCAGAAGATAAATGGAGTACAGTTACAGTAGAATCAAAAGTATATGACTGTAAAGTATTTAATATCACAAATCTACAAGGTAAACTCATTATCTAATATTGAAAACAAACCCAAATATATAGTGGCTATATACTAGCCTACATTAAGCAAATGCCATAATGGGGCACCAACAAGCCATTAGGTCAATACATAACAATAATGCCAAAGACGAACTGAGGTACAGTGTTGTGCAGAAGAAGTGTGTGTGTGTGTGTGTGTGTGTGTGTGTGTGTGTGTGTGTGTGTGTGTGTGTGTGTGTGTGTGTGTGTGTGTGTGTGTGTGTGTGTGTGTGTGTGTGTGAGATGTACTGGGCAGCAGGTAGCCTAGAGGTTAAGAGTGTTGGGCCAGTAACTGAAAGGTTGCTGGTTCGACTTCCAAAACCGGCAAGGTGGAAAAATATGCCGTTCTACCCTTGAGCAAGGCATTTAACCCCCAACAACAACTGCTTCAGAGGGGTTGGGTTAAATGCGGAAGACATTTCGGTTGAATGCATTCAGCTGTGCAACTGACTAGTTATCCCCTTTCCCTATTGGCCTCCTTATCACTACATAAGCAGAAACTCAAACTATAGCTGAATAAAACTACAACAAATCGCAGGGCATGCAAATGGGATATTTGCTTACCATAGAATTTGACACTGCCAGAGGGAGACAGACGGAAGAGCAAAGGAGCACCTGGTCATAGGTGATGATAGGTGAAAAACATCACACAAAGGCTATGAAAATGCACACCAGAAACAGCCTGCTTACATCTGATAGCGGTAATGAGCAGGCTAAATAAACATAGCCTACATCATCATGTCTTTTATCAAATTTCCTTGTGGACAGGTGTTTATTTTATTTTACCTTGGGCAGTTTCCAGGCTATTGCTTGATGGAGTATATTATGGGGAATACATCTGCAATATTTTTTTTTCTTTTTTCTTGGTCCTCTATAGCTATATCTATTTTTTTTTTGCGAATTGGATTGATCCCCTCTACTACACGGAACCTCACTAATCCTACCGACGGAAACGCAAGAGGTGGCTAAAAACAATCCTCCATCCTATGCTAGCTTGCTACCGATGGCCCGGCTAGCAGTCTAAATAGCCGTGACCCAAACCAACCTCATTACTCACTGGACCCTTTTGATCACTCGACTAAGCATGCCTCTCCTTAATGTCAATATGCCTTGTCCATTGCTGTTCTGGTTAGTGTTTATTGGCTTATTTCACTATAGAGCCTCTAGTCCTGCTCACTATACCTTATCCAACCTATTAGTTCCACCACCCACACATGCAATGACATCTCCTGGTTTCAATGATGTTTCTAGAGACAATATCTCTCTCATCATCACTTAATACCTAGTTTACCTCCACTGTATTCACATCCTACCATACCTTTGTCTGTACATTATACCTTGAAGCTATTTCATCGCCCCCAGAAACCTCCTTTTACTCTCTGTTCCAGACGTTCTAGACGACCAATTCTCATTGCTTTTAGCCGTACCCTTATCCTACTTCTCCTCTTTTCCTCTGGTGATGTAGAGGTGAATCCAGGCCCTGCAGTGCCAAGCTCCACTCCTATTCCCCAGGCGCTCTCTTTTGATGACTTCTGTAACCGTAATAGCCTTGGTTTCATGCATGTTAACATTAGAAGCCTCCTCCCTAAGTTTGTTTTATTCACTGCTTTAGCACACTCTGCCAACCCGGATGTTCTAGCTGTGTCTGAATCCTGGCTTAGGAAGACCACCAAAAATTCTGAAATTTTCATCCCTAACTACAACATTTTCAGACAAGATAGAACTGCCAAAGGGGACGGTGTTGCAATCTATTGCAAAGATAGCCTGCAGAGTTCTGTCCTACTATCCAGGTCTGTACCCAAACAATTTGAACTTCTACTTTTAAAAATCCACCTCTCTAAAAACAAGTCTCACCGTTGCCGCCTGCTATAGACCACCCTCTGCCCCCAGCTGTGCTCTGGACACCATTTGTGAACTGATTGCCCCCCATCTATCTTCAGAGCTCGTGCTGCTAGGCAACCTAAACTGGAACATGCTTAACACCCCAGCCATCCTACAATCTAAGCTTGATGCCCTCAATTTGACACAAATTATCAATGAACCTACCCAAAGCCGTAAACACGGGCACCCTCATAGATATCATCCTAACCAACTTGCCCTCTAAATACACCTCTGCTGTCTTCAACCAAGATCTCAGCGATCACTGCCTGCATCCGTAATGGGTCAGTGGTCAAACGACCTCCACTCATCACTGTCAAACGCTCCCTGAAACACTTCAGTGAGCTGGCCTTTCTAATCGACCTGGCCGGGGTATCCTGGAAGGATATTGATCTCATCCCGTCAGTAGAGGATGCCTGTTTTTTTTTTAAATGCCTTCCTAACCATCTTAAATAAGCATGCCCCATTCAAGAAATTTAGAACCAGGAACAGATATAGCCCTTGGTTCTCCCCAGACCTGACTGCCCTTAACCAACACAAAAACATCCTATGGCGTTCTGCATTAGCATCGAACAGCCCCCGTGATATGCAGCTTTTCAGGGAAGCTAGAAACCAATATACACAGGCAGTTAGAAAAGCCAAGGCTAGCTTTTCAAGCAGAAATTTGCTTCCTGCAACACTAACTCAAAAAAGTTCTGGGACACTGTAAAGTCCATGGAGAATAAGAACACCTCCTCCCAGCTGCCCACTGCACTGAAGAAGGGAAACACTGTCACCACTGATAAATATACTATAATTGAGAATAATAAGCATTTTTCTACGGCTGGCCATGCTTTCCACCTGGCTACCCCTATCCCGGTCAACAGCACTGTACCCCCCACAGCAACTCGCCCAAGCCTTCCCCATTTCTCCATCTCCCAAATCCAGTCAGCTGATGTTCTGAAAGAGCTGCAAAATCTGGAACCCTACAAATCAGCCGGGCTAGACAATCTGGATCCTTTCTTTCTAAAATGATCTGCCGAAATTGTTGCCACCCCTATTACTAGCCTGTTCAACCTCTCTTTCGTGTCGTCTGAGATTCCCAAAGATTGGAAAGCAGCTGCGGTCATCCCCCTCTTCAAACGGGGGGACACTCTTGACCCAAACTGCTACAGACCTACATCTATCCTACCCTGCCTTTCTAAGGTCTTCGAAAGCCAAGTCAACAAACAGATTACCGACCATTTTGAATCTCACCATACCCTCTCTGCTATGCAATCTGGTTTCAGAGCTGGTCATGGGTGCACCTCAGCCACGCTCAAGGTCCTAAACGATATCTTAACCGCCATCGATAAGAAACATTACTGTGCAGCCGTATTCATTGATCTGGCCAAGGCTTTCGACTCTGTCAATCACCACATCCTCATCGGCAGACTCGACAGCCTTGGTTTCTCAAATGATTGCCTTGCCTGGTTCACCAACTACTTCTCTGATAGAGTTCAGTGTGTCAAATCGGAGGGTCTGCTGTCCGGACCTCTGGCAGTCTCTATGGGGGTGCCACAGGGTTCAATTCTTGGACCGACTCTCTTCTCTGTATACATCAATGATGTCGCTCTTGCTGCTGGTGAGTCTCTGATCCACCTCTACGCAGACGACACCATTCTGTATACTTCTGGCCCTTCTTTGGACACTGTGTTAACAACCCTCCAGGCAAGCTTCAATGCCATACAACTCTCCTTCCGTGGCCTCCAATTGCTCTTAAATACAAGTAAAACTCAATGCATGCTCTTCAACCGATCGCTGCCTGCACCTGCCCGCCTGTCCAACATCACTACTCTGGACGGCTCTGACTTAGAATTGGTGGACAACTACAAATACCTAGGTGTCTGGTTAGACTGTAAACTCTCCTTCCAGACTCACATCAAACATCTCCAATCCAAAGTTAAATCTAGAATTGGCTTCCTATTTCACAACAAAGCATCCTTCACTCATGCTGCCAAACATACCCTTGTAAAACTGACCATCCTACCAATCCTCGACTTCGCTAATGTCATTTACAAAATAGCCTCCAATACCCTACTCAACAAATTGGATGCAGTCTATCACAGTACCATCCATTTTGTCACCAAAGCCCCATATACTACCCACCATTGCGACCTGTACACTCTCGTTGGCTGGCCCTCGCTTCATACTCGTCGCCAAACCCACTGGCTCCATGTCATCTACAAGACCCATCTAGGTAAAGTCCCCCCTTATCTCACCTTGCTGGTCACCATAGCATCCCCCACCTGTAGCATGCGCTCCAGCAGGTATATCTCTCTGGTCACCCCCAAAACCAATTCTTTCTTTGGCCGCCTCTCCTTCCAGTTCTCTGCTGCCAATGACTGGAACGAACTACAAAAATCTCTGAAACTGGAAACACTTATCTCCCTCACTAGCTTTAAGCACCAGCTGTCAGAGCAGTTCACAGATTACTGCACCTGTACATAGCCCATCTATAATTTAGCCCATATAACTACCTCTTTCCCTACTGTATTTATTTTATTTTGCTCCTTTGCACCCTATTATTTTTTATTTCTACTTTGCACATTCTTCCACTGCAAATCTACCATTCCCATGTTTTAGTTGCTATATTGTATTTACTTTGCCACCATGGCCTTTTTTTGCCTTTTACCTCCCTTATCTCACCTTATTTGCTCACATCGTTTATAGACCTGTTTCTACTGTATTATTGACTGTATGTTTGTTTTACTCCATGTGTGTGTTGTTGTATGTGTCGAACTGCTTTGCTTTATCTTGGCCAGGTCGCAATTGTAAATGAGAACTTGTTCTCAACTTGCCTACCTGGTTAAATAAAGGTGAAATAAAACATAAAAAAATAAAAATATACTGATAATAATGTTAATCTAAAATGAAAAATACTTCTGGAAATGTACCAAGTAGTATAGATCATATTCTTGCCTTTGACCGTTTATCAAATCAGAATTTTTCCCTGGTCAGGTCCTGCATGACAGGTCCTGCATGACAGTCTTGCACAGGCAGTCCAATTCTGATCTTTTGCCCAATTCTTGGCAAAATATCTGATCCGATTCCTCAAAATACCAATTAGTGGAAAAGATCAGAATTGGACTGCCTGTGTAAATGCAGCTATAGACCTTGTTTTGACCTCCATCATTTCTGCACCCCGAACAAAATCTCTCATGAGCGCCGGGCCAGCTACTCGATTAGGTTCCGGTAGGGAGAGGTGAAAATATTGGACTAGTGCGAGCGAGTGGTGGAAGCAGGATGGACTTTGGTGGCCGTCATAAAAGACTGTGACCGCCACAACCCTGAAGTTATTACACTTGAATGATCTAAACTGTCAAAGGCAAGAACATGATTTATTCTACTTTGTACATTTCCAGAAGTATTTTTCATTTTCGATTAACATTATTAACAGTATATTGCAGATGTATTCCCTCAGAAAGACCAAATTAGAAAATTCTCAAATGTAACTCTTATTGTGTCAATACCAATACACTTAAAAGTGTTAAAGCCTAGATGGACAAAAATGACTCGCACAGTGAACTCATAATGACCGGCACAGTGAACTTATAATATTGATGCAGTACTCACATCAATTTGCACTTAAGAATTTGAAGTCTACAATAGGTTTATTAAAAACAAAAAAAAAGAGGTTCAAAATAGATGCAAGTACATGTTTATTTAATTAAATAGGTCTGGGCTGGGCTATGGGGGATTCATCATGGCTTGAACTTTTTACCACTTCTCTTTTTGCAGGGGAAGCAAAATAAGTTTGCCAGGGCAGCTGTAATCCGCAGGAGGAGACACTGTTTTTTTCCCGGCTCATCAGCCACAGTATCTGAACAGGTGACAGAGAACAGGGGATGACATCAATTGTTAGATTACTTGTTAGATATTACTGCATGGTCGGAACTAGAAGCTCAAGCATTTCGCTACACTCCCATTAACATCTGCTAACCATGTGTAAGTGACAAAGTAAATTTGATTTGATTTGATCTACTAGGGCAAATCGTAAAATAAACTTTTGCAACGGAAAACAAAAACACTATTATTTTAGTTCATGGAAGTTCCTCCCTGTTACTGCCGTTTAATGAATAAGACCCTGACCCATCATAGTCTCTTCCCCTAACATTACAATGTGGTGAAATAATGTAATTTTGTTGAAGACATATAGACATGTTGACTAACAGAAAGGAGGACTTACCATCAGTGCCAAGGGGAGCCATCTTGTTCTTCTTCAGGGTCTTCTTGCAACCACGCTTCCAATCTCCTGACTTCCTCACTCCTTCCTTCACTGCCTCGTCCTTCCCTGTCTTCTTAGAGAGAGAAACAGATATGAGTTGGTGCATCAATCAAAAAGCTACAATAACTTAACAACCTACTGGTTAATGGTACTCTGCTTACCTGTGTGGAGGTGCTGTCCACAAGGTCTATGGAGAGGGAGCTGCTGCTGGCCTTCTCCAAGCTAGCAGAGTCACATTTCTTGTTGTCGTCGATCGCAGCCACATCCTCTTGGTCCTCTTCCAGGCTTTCCCCCTGGGCCAAGAGTTCCTCTGTGAGGGTGATGTCACTCTTTGAGGAGCTTGAGGAGGAGCGTGACCTCCCCCTACCACGGCTCCTACTTGCTCCAAAATGGACGCCAGAACTCCAGTCCTGGGCGTGTTCGTCTATGACATTTGCGATGGTGTCTGCCATGCAATAGATGGCTCCCTCGCCACCATAGCGTACGGCACGCAGTTGAGCCCGGTTGGAGTCCGAACGCAGGGACAACCTTTTAGCCGCAGCCTTAACGATGGCCTTCATTGCATCTTCCCCCCTGAATTGGATGCTCTCCTCCAGGCTGAAGAGGACAGAGATGTCAGCATACTTAAGGGCATGCTGGACCTCCAGAAAGAGATCCTTCATCAGCCTGAAGGGGTCGTTGGCCCTCCTAGCCTGGGGGGACTCTGAGGTCTCCAGTCGGCGCATGATGCCCTGGAGGATGAGCTTCAGGGTCTGGGGGCTCATGACGATGTCCCTGGGAGTGCTGAGAAGGGGGATGTCCTCTTCGATGAGGATCTCACCCGGCAGGAGAGAGGGAATCTTCTCCAGGAGGTCCTGCCTGGCCTCGGTGGGGGTCAGGGAGCCGATACTCACCTCAGAGACATCAGCTCCCCCAACCTCTTCTTCCAAGATCTGTGCAGAAGCTGCCCATGCTGCCTGAGTGGTCGTTAGGGAGCCCTCAATCATGGAGGTGCTGGGGACTACCTCATCTTCATCCAGACAGGGGTTGACCGCCAGGGTCTTTGCAGGATCTGCCTGTGTTGCCTTGGTTGAGGTGGAGGGCTCAGAGTGTAAGAAAGTCATGACACTCGCGACCACATCTTCTTCCTCTGATGAAGAAGGACACGGAGTGTCAGGGAAACTGTCCCTGGCACCAGAATCCAATCCTAATAAAACACACTCAAATTTTGAACTGGTTCAAAGCCATATCCATGTATAGCACTATGCGGTATCTAGTACATTTACTATAATGGTAATACACAAGTTATTATATGGTTATTACAGGGTTAATACTGGTCATAATGGTAAACAGGTTATAAATGGACCTTTCTGGATGATGACACTGGCCCTGTAAACGTCGTTGCAGGTCCTGTTCAGCATCTGTTCCATCCAGGCAGTCAGGACCTGGCAGATGGCCTCTAGTCAAATCAACATTTATTTAAAGTGTTGCTTCACACACACACAACATGTCACAAAACACTTTACAAAAAAGTAGAAAAAACAGGAGAGAGAAGAGAAAAAAGGAGACGGTAAAACAGCACAGTCATAGCTGCAGGAAGTAGGGGTGTCGAGGGTGCTGCACCTCCGTTAAATGTTATATATATATATATATATACATACACACACACAGTAAATGATTATTATTTTTCTCACAAAATTAGTGAACTAGGCCTTTATTACTCCTGTATGAACAGAGAAAAATACTCGTCAGCAGAGTGGAGAAAAATACTTCCTCCCCCCATCGACAACGCCCTCACCCCAAAACATCTTGGTCACAGTGTAAATGGCAATAACAACAATAACAATGGGGTAAAAGGAGACAAGACTACATAATAACTAACCTAGTGCCCTCTTGTCGTGATTGGAGAGTGAGGTGGAGGTCTGGGAGGTCAGGATCTGGGAGCTGCCCCCCTCCGACATAGCTGCCAACCTCACACGAGGCTCTGCCCCCTCCTCCTCCCCAACCCCATGAGACCAGGTGGAGTCGCTGTCCCACAAATCCTCCTTGCTGAATGTGGGAGTGCTGGGAGGCTGGTTGTGCTCCATGTCCCAAGTGCTTGTCGGCCAAATCTCCCCTGGCCTCTCCCTGAGCAGGGCAAAGACAGGGAGGGACCCCTCGCTGAGGGCTTTATGGACATCCCTTCCCTTGGCCCTCCTCACTGACCCCAGTTCTCCCACACTGACGCTGGAGTGGAGTGTGTCTCTCTGGAGGTAAACCCTCTCCAGCTCCTCTGCCTGATGACAGAGGTTGAACCGTCTTGATCTCTGTGATGACCCAGAGCGACTCCAGCTGTTGTCCTCCCCCTCCTGGAGTGTTTCCAGGGCCATAATGGTGTAGTGGGCCCTTCCCTCTGAGGTCACATCTGGAGAAGACAGGCAGGTGGATGGATATGAGGCAGTGGATGGCCCTGACAACCTGTTAGATGAGCTGTTGTCTCCATTTTCCAGTGGCAGAGGTCTGGTGAAGTTTTCTAACTCGCCCATGTCTGCCTTAATGGTGGACAACTGACCTAGGGCTGAGCCAATATGCTCCTCCATCCAGCCCTGCTCTGGAAGGGGGTGCAGGCCACTTCTGTTGGAGCAGGACACACTTGGATGTTCCAGATATAGTGGCTGAGCATCCACACGCTCTGCCAGCTGACAGAGGTTTAACGGCAACTCTGGCATGTTGGATCTGCTCGATCCCTGTGACGACCCAGGCCGACTCCCATTCCGGCTGTTGTTGCCTCTTCCAGACATGTGGTGGATCCGTCTGGCAGCCTCCTGGGCACTCTCACAGGCATCCCTGAACAGCTCTGAGAAGATGCTGGAGAGCCTCTCTTTGGTCAGAGTGATGTTTGGATTGATCGTCTCCAGGTCATTCACAGCAGAGAAGAAGTCGTCCTGGGCATTCCTCAGGATGTTACTCACAGCCATGTCTGCTATACCCTGAAGCTCCTTGTCTGTCTCAGAATTGGACGTGGGGGGCTGCCCGTCCCAGAGCTTCCCCTTCGGCTCAGAGCTCCGCCAGCGGAACATCTCCGAGACGATCTTCAGCACCCCTGACCCTCGGCAGGAGGAGTGGGATGACTCTGGACTGTAGTTCCTGAGCAGAGCTATCGCTGGCAGGAGGACCACATAGGACATGTCCTCCAGGTCTTTTATGGTCACATTCTTAGAAAGAAATACGGAAAACAACAACTTTAAGTGACAGCATTTCCTTTTCGTTTTTAAGGTACACGTTTTTTGTTGTTGTTGGCATGATTAGAGTCAGTAAAGAAGTAGAAATGGGGGACTTACCTTTTGTTTGAGGAACTTCCTGATGAGCTTTCTCTGACTGGAAAATAAAAAACAAACAACAAGAATCCTTGGTGAGTAGACTGGCTCCTAGATTATATTTTTTCTACTGCACATAACATGGTTCAGAGCAGGACTCACGGGTGAGACTTCAGGAAGTCCTCCAGAGAGAACGCCTCCTCTACATTCTCAGGTGTCATCTCACGGGGTGGGTCCGCCAGAGAAGTGGCATTGGAGGTGACATCACTCTCTGGGGTCAGGGGGTCATCAACAGATGGAGAGGAGTTCATTCTCACCTCATCCTCAGGTGTCAGGGGGTCTGGTGGCTCTGAAACAGAAGACTATAAGAATTACCACCGAACAAGCTAGTAACCACGGCAACAATTCTATTGAATAACCACTGTGTCACCAAAACCCACCTGTTGTCTCCACCTTCGTCACTTTAGTGCCCTTCTTGATAGCTGGCAGGACACCTACAGAAAGAGGAGAGTCGAGTCATTAGTTGATCCTTCCACCATACTGTATGTCCTTTTATAATTATATCAATAAATCCAGGTATTTTGGAAGTGGTGATCAATACTCACTGTAACTGGTTGTCGGAGATAGAAGAGGTGGAGGCAGCGCCAACACACCAATGACTTGGCGGCTTGTTTTTTTTGCCTCTGCATTGGCCTCCCTAGCCCTTCTGGGCTCAATGGCCTCTCTGGCGTTCTTTTCAACCTTGGCCATCATTGCCTGATTGCTCAGCCTGGGGCCTTGTGGGGGCTTCGGCACAAAGTTCTGAGAGAAACATCGACAGCAGCAAAATCATATCACCATAGAAACCACCTATTTCACCATAGGCATGGTGGTACTAAGTGACATAAGGGTTAACCTTAGAATTAGAATCAGAATTAGAATCAGAATTCCAATGCTATTGGTTCTAACTAGTAAGTGACCCATGCATCATTATCTCGTTTTAAACACATTTCTGGTTGAGGACATGACATATTACTAGATTTCAACCAACTGGTCTCTCAGTTAAAACCACGTAAAAATGTCAAAACAAAGCGTCCTTATACAACCAGGGGCGCGTTCAGCAAGACGGAACGTTGAGCAACATTCAGCGACCAAAAATGGACAAGCGTGTCTTAGCCCTATACATCATTAGCATATGAATGTCAGCACTATCCACTTGACCAACAAACCAATCAAAATAGATGTCCAATGAATGCAAATAATTTCTGAGTGGATGTGGCCTCCCAAGTGGCACAGTGGTCTAAGCTGTGTTACTAGAGATTCTGGGTTCGAGTCCAGGCTCTGTTGCAGCCGGCCACCACCAGGAGACCCACGGGGCGGCGCACAATTGGCCCAGCGTCGTTAGGGGAGGGTTTGGCCGCCAGGGATGAACTTGTCGGGAGCAGTGCACGCTGACAGGGTAGCCCGGTGTTTACTCTGATACATTGGTGCGGCTGGCTTCCAGGTTAAGTGGGCATTGTGTCAAGGTTTGGGTTGTATTTCGGAGGACACACGGATCTTGACCTTTGTCTCTCCCAAGTCCGTACGGGAGTTACAGGGATGAGACAAGATTAACTACCAATTGGATACCTCAAAATTGGGGGGAAAAAAAGAGGTAAATACATTTTTTTTTAAATTAAAAACAAAACAATTGAAGTAGGTGGGTGTTGCTTAGAGCCAACCAGTCTGCTCTGAGAGGTTTTCCTGGAGTGTATTCAACATGCCTAACATTGCAAAACATTTAGAATGTTTTCCAATTGAACAGATACATATTTCACTCTGAACTGTTCAAAACGTTTTGCAACAAAACTCAAAGCAATTTCTAACCTTCAGGGGGCTCTTCTTGGTGCAGTCCACCAGTGCTGGTAGCCTTGGTCCATCATGGTCGTCTGTCTGGAGCACCTGTTCTCCAACACTAGCTTGGAGTGTCCCAGCCTGGGATATAGGTACAAAATTAACAAAATTACACTTGAGACCTCCATTTTGAGTCCTCCTTTCCAACCATAAAGCATGTCAGTCTGTTTTTACATAGGCCAGTGGTTTTCAACCCTCTCCTTGGGGAACCCCAAACGTTTCACTATTTTGTTGTAGCCCTAAACAAGCAAACCTCATTAAAACCTATTCAAGGGCTTGATGATTAGTTGACACGTTGAATCAGGTGTGCTAGCTGTGGAATACAGTGGAATGTCTGGGGGTCCTCTAGGAGAGGTTTTAAAACGTCTGGCATATGGTTGTACTACAAAAACAATTACCCATTACGGAGACACACAGATAAACATGTTTTTCTTCGTATATGAGAATTACCTTTAGACGAACTCTCCTCAACCGTTTATGACTTTTACCCATTTTATTTAAGACATCCTTCAGATTGGACCTGTACAACGATAGAAAAATAATAAACAAATACATTTTTTATAAAATGTTTGAACATTTTAATACAATACTTACAGTTACACAGAATGATCTTGTCCAGGCAAAGTAATGTCTTTGAACATGAGGATGACTGTCCTATGCAAACTATCAACTCAACTGAGCCAATCAATTTAATAATTTGTTGACTGCGTTTGCGTCATAGGCTCATGTATTATGTCATGACAACATACACTATTACGCCAACTACAACAGCGCACAGTGACCAGGCCGGGAGATTAATACATTTTCTGATCATCTACGAAATCTCTAAAAAAGTTTCTAACGTAACCCAAATCACGTTGATTCAATGGGGTTTTATATATCAATGTTTCCCTCTGGTGGCAAGAACCGAAAGAGACATCAATCGATGTCGAGCCGATTGTCATCAGTCTGCACTCCGCACACTAACTTCTGAACTTTTGATAGTTAGAATAATAGAGTTAGAATAACAGAATTAGTATACTAGAGTTAGAATAACTTTATTCATGTAGCTAGTATGGATACTAATATTGACAAATCAAAGCATATTTTTTTCATACCAGTGTTGTCCAACAAACGATGATATTTAGCTTGACAATGACAGTGGTGTAAGATATATGGTAATTGTTTGTCATTTTGCAATAATTGATTTATTAGTCTGCATAGGCAGAATGGTTGTCTATCTCCAATTATGTATATAAATAAGCCCACATAACTGTCAAGAGGTTTTGTGCATGTTTCGGCCAGCAAAGGGCTCCGCTCGCTTTTTTTCTAGTGGTCGCTTCACGCGCTCACGGTAGTAGTTATCGCGCTAGGCTAGCCTGCAGACTGACAAATTCAGTTGAGACGGGGCTGAGCGTCAGATGTAGAAGCCAAGGGAAAGAGAGGAGGCTGGAGACGGAGACCAGTTGAAAACCGTACTTGTCAAGTTCTTGGACCGACGGTGTAAGGCGCCGCACATGAGCTCTACAATGATTCAGAGGAGTGGGGAAAGTGGCGTAGGTGTAACTTAGTTAGTTAATAGCTAACTATCCTCAATTCGTGAAAATACTGGCTAAGTACCCGTAGAAAGTTGTAACAACTTGTGAAGTTTTCAATTAATACAACACACAAGAAAACAGTTTCTTAAATTGCAGTTGCTAGCTAGCTAACAAGCTAAAGCTAGCTAGCTAGCTAATGAAGGATTTCGAGGTGTCAACCGAAAGCGAACATGGGTTATTATTAATTGGTCTTTACACTTACTGATAATTTCAAAATAATATTTAAATTCTATCGTAAACAATGTGAAGAGGGGTTTGTTCTCTGCCCACTTCATTTTATGGATAAAGAATCAGACATGAAAAATAAACAAATGAATGAAAGTTAAATCAGGGTCCATATCATTTGGATCAAAAAATAACAATATCAGACTCTCTCAAATGTAATATTAATTGTCGTTAATTTTAAAATAAAATATTCTAACTCACTCAAATCTTCTGACATTAGAGCAGTCCCAAAATAAGTGGTCAAGAGTTTCTGGGTCACAACCACAAAATACACATTTGTTATCAGTAACTATTTTGAATCTGTGTTTAATAGAAGTCTTTATATGGTATATTCTAGATTCTATTAATGAGTTTGTATGATACTTCTTTCACCTTATTAGATACACAATATTTGCCAGACAACAGCGATACTTTGTTCCAGTTCACTTGTCCTAGGGCTGCATTCCAGTATATTTTAGCAGAGGGAATAGTAACATATTGGCAGTTTCTTATATACATGTTATTACATTTATAGTTTAAGATGTCAATTCCTTCTAGCTGTATTGAGGCTACAAAGAAAGCATGGAACAGGGGGAGACGAAAAAGAATCCTGAATCATCACCAGACACAGGTGAGTTACTGTCAAAATGCCTAGGTAGCTTAATAATTATGTACCCAAAAAACGTGCTACACTCGCAATAACATATGCTTACCATGTGTATGTGACCAATACAATTTGATTTGACTCGGCTAATCAAACTCAAGTCAACAAATAATTTCCCGAAATTTCTCAGACTCTGTGGCGCATGTAGAGGATAGTGCTTTGGCGCCCTCATGTGGCGACCAAGTGGACAGCACAGGTGATGCGAATTTGGAGTCCATGTCGTCATGCCAGGATATCAACATGATGGATCAGAAGCTCAGACCCATTGAACAGCAATTCCAGTACCTGCTGACTAAAGCAGATGAGTTCCAAACAAACCTTTTATACAGGTAACGTTAGAGTCAGTTAGGAAAGTTGTTAATGCAGTCTAAGATAATGATAGGTAGAGGTTAGGTGAGTCAATGAATAGGGCAGCTTAACTATGCAATTACATCTAGTAGGGTTTAAATGTGTTGTTTATTTATCAAAGGGGTTAAAGTAATACATAATGAAGCCCTGTCCTGTGACATAACCGTGTGTGTGTTGTCTGCAGGAGTGACATTCTGCAGAAGGAAAGCTTTGCTTGCGTGGTTCCTACTTTCCTGCGGACCTGTCAGCCCTACTTCACTTACCTGGAGTCGACCGCTCGCAGCACCCTGCCCCAGCGCAGGCCTCTACCCATGTACATCCGCTCACGAGTAAGAGCCTCAACTCAAGCCTACTCATATGAATCTGTCCTTAATTCATGCACCTTGGTTGGAAAGTGAGGTAGAGGCAGTGATCCCTTCCCTTTGCACTCTTTATTGATATTAAATGTATTCTACACTTCAAACCAACATAAATGTCTCTGTGAATCAACTTTGGACAAGAATAAAGGCTTAGGAGAGGTTTGAGAACTAATAGAGAAGGATCAAGAGCGACGTTGTAGACTGAGAGTGGTGTGTATGGAGTAAGTGTGTGTATTTGTCTGTCTGTATTTATGTGTTTGTCCATCTCTCCAGTTGTTAGACTTCTCCCAGAAGCTGTGTGCGAGGCTGGAGCAGCTGGTCTTGACCTGTGCCTCCTTTGACTTTCTCTCTCTGGAGGAGGCTGAGCCGGCCAGGTACTGTACTTACCAGAAGAGGCTGGTTGGAGGATGGCCTCATTGTAATGTCTGGAATGGAGTAGATGGAATGGAGTCAAACTTGGGGTTTCCATGTGTTTGATACCGTTTCATTTATACCATTCCAGCCATTACAATGAGCCATTCGGCATAGCTCCTCCCACCAGCCTCCTCTGGTACTTACAACATAACATCTGAAGGCTGTGAGCCACCACAAACACACAGATGCACATACAAACGCATATCGCCGCTGTCGGGTAAAAACATAATCTCCAAAACAGACACTTTTCAAGAAATAAATTAAATTTTGATATTTCTGAAGCTGTTTTGAATACATTTTCTTGGTCCTAGAGTCATGAAACGTTCAGATTACATTGAGAGTTAGTGCTTTTAACACGATTTTAGTTGCAAGGTTTTCATCAGACAGCGACGCTATGTACCAACACCTACTCTTGAATACCTGTATTTAGATGCACAAATGGAACATTGTGGAGTATGACCCAAGTATATAGAGGACAGATGCATGGACTTGTCAACCCTTATTCTCATTCGTCTGACATTCATTCCACAATCCTTCATCCAACCATTTATGTATCTATCATTCTCCCTCTCTCTCCATTCCAGTGTCTCCCATTTCTACATTGGCAAGTGTCAGATAGACCGTGTGGGACTGTCCATATACAGGTACTGTCGTCTAGCCCCGTACCTGGCTGGGGTCCACACTGGCCTGTACAAACGCATGCGCTGGAATGTGGAGAGACCCAGCGAGAGCCTACAGGAGGAAACGGGTGGCGAGAAGGAAGGACATCCAGAGGAGGACAGGCCAGTAGCAGGGAAAGAGCGAGCCACCGAGACAGAGTAGTGAGTGAGAGAGGGGGGGGGGGGGGGGGGGGGTAGAGAAAGGGTTAAAGTAAGGCATAACATGCCAATAAACAATCATTGTAATATTAGTGCCAAGAGAACTTTGGGACTCTTTTGAACTGAGATGTTCGATGACAATGTACATTTTGTAATTCAGGCCTAAGAACAGTCGATCAGATGGCATCTCACTGCCTCTGTGTGACTGTGCGTGTGTGTTTCTCGAGCAGCTACTTCCTGTGCTACGAGGAAGTCCCTGAGGAGCCAGCTGAGGGGGGCGATGGAGAGGGTAAAGGGGAGACGGTTGCTATAGGCAATGTGGTTAAGATGTGGTCAATCGGTCAGTGGGTCCAAACGCAGCCTGAACCCATAAAAGATGACATCTACGAATGGTACAAAGTCACACTCGGATCGCTACGCAACACTCTTTCATCTTTGACTTGTTTAAAGAATACTTAAGAGTAACTTTTCTCTGTATACATCAATTATGTCGCTCTTGCTGCTAGTGATTCTCTAATCCACCTCTACGCAGATGACACCATTCTGTATACGTCTGGCCCTTCTTTGAACACTGTGTTAACTAATCTCCAGACGAGCTTCAATGCCATAACTCTCCTTCCGTGGCCTCCAACTGCTCTTAAATGCATGCAAAACTAAATGCATGCTCTACCCACCCGTCCAGCATCACTACTCTGGACGGTTCTGACTTAGAACATGTGGACAACTACACATACCTAGGTGTCTGTCTAGACTGTAAACTCTCTTTCCAGACTCCTATTAAGCATCTCCAATCCAAAATTAAATCTAGAATTGGCTTCCTATTTCGCAACAAAGCCTCCTTCACTCACACGGCCAAACATACCCTCGTAAAACTGACTATCCTACTGATCCTTGACTTCGGCAATGCACCTGTACATAGCCAATCTGTAAATAGCCCACCCAACTACCTCATCACTATATTGTCATTTATTTTGCTCCTTTGCACCCCAGTACCGCTACTTGCACACTCATCTTCTGCACATCTATCACCCCATTGTTTAATTTGCTATACTGTAATAATTTCGCCACTGTGGTCTATTTATTGCCTCACCCCCCTTATCCTTCCTCATTTGCACACACTGTATATAGACTTTCTCTATTGTATTATTGACTGCATGTTTGTTTTATTCCATGTGAAACTGTGTTGTTTGTGTCACACTGCTTTGCTTTATCTTGGCCAGGTCACGGTTGTAAAATGAGAGTCTAGTTGAGAACAAGTTAAGTAAAGGTGAAATTAATTTTTTAAAAATGTGTGTGTGTTCATTCCAGGGTGTTGTGCTGGGTTCCACAGGCTGGGTACCACAGGATATTGTGTCTGGGAGCGGAGGAGCCCTCTGCCTGCACCGCTACTGACTGCCTTGTGGGGGTGTTGTTTTCTCAACAGAGCCCAGTGGCAGGCCCCAGTCATGAAACAACATAACAGAGACATGCCACTGTTCTAGTACTGCCTTTGGTCATATCATGTTCTCGTTGATTAAAGGATTTAACATGACTTATTGTTAGTTTTACATTGTGTTATGTTCGGCTAATGTTTTCAAATCTAAGTAACTGTTGGGAAGGACTTTAAGGGCTGAACTCTCGTTCCTACTAGCCAATGTTTTCCTTATGGTTCCTTACGTATTGTATAAAAACAAATATAATTTATAAAGACAGCAAGTTTTATTACCAATTCCCTACCAGCTAGTGATACATTTGAACTGTATCTGATGTCTGTTCATATTCAAGGTTTTATTGAGCGCTAATGTATTACTGTATTGTGTGGTTGTTGGAAATCATTTTTTATGATGTTAAGAATAAAAGTATTGACCTGTCATTCATTTGTACGGGAGCATTATTTTATGAAATAGAACAATTTATTGAAAATATATTATTGTGTTTCATTAAACAAAAAGACTTTTATATTTTAAAAACATGGGGTCTCAGTACTGTACTTAAAGTGTAAATGATTTGTTTGAAAACAATGGAGTAAATAGCCAACTGTGACAACTAGGCACAACTAGGCAGAATGAAGACCGTTCTGTTTCAGAATACTTTTCCTTGCCGCAGTTATTTTTTGCTCACTTGAACCATCTAGTGGTGACATCGCAATGTCTTACAGTGGGCTCCAAAATTAATGGCACCCCTGACTGGCAATGCACAAACAATACTTTAAAAAATATAAACAATATAATTATAGAGAACTCAAAATACCAACGTGAGAAATACTAAACTTTAATGGAACCCACCAAAATAATTGATTGATTTAATTAAAAATCAATGTCCTCCAAAATCAAGGTTTCACAGTTAATGGCACCCTTAAATATTATTGTAAATAACATCTACCAAAATTAAACCAGGAATTAAATTCCACTTATTTAAGTTTACCTAAGTGTTAAACTATATTGCGCCATTACATCACTTCCTTTTTCACTAGGGTATAAAAATGAGGTAACACACATGCAATATCCCTTTGTCATCCAACACCATGAAGAAAAGAAAAGTTCAAAAGGGACAGATGGTCGTAGACCTTCAAAAATCTGGTAATGGCTACAAGAAGATCCACAAATGATTGAATATACCACTGAGCACTGCCAGGGAAATTATTTAAACATTCAAAAGATATGGAACAGTTGAAAACCTCATGGGTAGAGGACGCAAATGCATTTTGCCCTCCAGGATAGGGAGGAGGATTGTGAGAAGAGAAGCAACAAAATCCCCAAGAATCACTGTGAAAGAATTGCAGGCCTTGGTGGCGTCTTGGGGTCACCAGGTTTAAAAAGACGCCACTCAGACGCCACCTCCACAACCACAGGCTCTTTGGAAGGGTTGCCAGAAAAAAGCCCTTAATGACCCCAAGATACAGACGCAAGCGCTTGGAGTTTGCCAAACATAATTTAAATTATGATTGGAAGAAGGTGCTCTGGTCAGATGAGACCAAAATTGAGCATTTTGGTCAGATGCAGCATTGGCATGTTTGGCGTCGAAACAGAGATGCATACAAGGAGAGGCACCTCATACACACGGTGAAATATGGTGGTGGGTCAGTGATGTTTTGGGGCTGTTTTAATTCCAGAGGTCCAGGGGCACTGGTTAAGATTGATGACGTAATGAATTCCACCAAGTATCAGGCAATTTTTGCTGACAATCTGGTTGCATCTGCCAGAAGGCTGGGACTTGCCCGTATGTGGACTTTCCAACAAGACAATGACCCAAAACATACCTCAAGATCCACACAGAAAGGGTTCTGTGACAAAATCAATGTACTGCCATGGTCATCTCAGTCGCCGGACCTCAATCCAATCAAAAACCTGTGGGCTGAGTGGAAGAGGGCAGTTGATAAGAGCAAACCCAAGAATGTGAAGGATCTTGAAAGGATCTGCATAGAGGAATGGTCCAAAATCCCTCCAAATGTGTTCCTTAACCTTTTCAAACATTACAGGAAAAGACCATGCTGTTATCCTTGCCAGAGGTGGTGGCACTAAGTACTAAATGAGGAGTGCCAATAATTATGAAACCTTGATTTTGGTGAAATGTATTTTGTATTAAATAATTGTATGATTTTGGTGGGTTCCATTGAAACATAAATAAAGTACAGTATTTCTCACATATTGGTGTTTTGAGTTTATCTCCATAATTATATTGTTTATATTTTTTAAGTATTGTTTGTGCATTGCCAGACAGGGGTACCAGTAATTTTGGAGCTCACTGTATGTTTGACAAAGATTCTAAAGTTCTATATTTGAGCATTCTATACTTCTATATTCATACACATGTATTCTGAATTCAGACTGCTATAATACAGCACTCGTGTTGGTTGCAATTGCTTGATTGTTTAGTTCTTATTTAGGATTTAGTTCTAGCACAGTTTTGAAATTTTTAGTTGAGTTTTCTGTAAATAAATATTTTCTAGCTTACTGATCTCCTGGGGATAACTTGGAGCAAATATGGATGACTACATCCATCCAAGGGTCTTCTTGGGTCGATTGTTACCTTGATGAGCAGGTAAGTTTGCCATTAATTATACAATAGCTCTCCTGTGTATATGCATCTGTTTTGATGTTCTCCTTTACTATTTAATACATTTTGGGCTGACCACATTCATTATACATCTGTGATATCCTGAACAAAATTACATTGTCATGGCCATAAAATAAAATGTCCTGTGTGATTCCACTGCTAATATTAAACTCCTACTGTGTGTACAGATGCTGAAGGTGAAGGGTCGCCAGATACTTCGTGAGATTGAGCAGGAAGTTCATAGAGAGCTGAGTGTGACACCAAGCCAATGTCACCAGCCTCCAGGAGAGGTATACTCATACTTTTTCATTCCCTAAACTATAGTACACCATTGCTATGTAGTATACCATTGCTACCACCCACATAGACTGTTTATTTACCTGTTATTGCACCTTTAGTTCACAAAGGAACAGTATGAACTTCCATCTGAAGGTAAACATGGAGGGGCAGCCGCTCCTGACTGATAAGGCCAAGCCATCGATTCCTTCCCCTGAGCCTCTTGGTTCTGCAGTTCTGATGAGTGGCGACACAGGAGATATGCTCCCAGAGAAACAGGCCCAACCTGAGATCAGGTGAGATGAGATGCTCCTGGTCGAGTTCCTCAGACCCAGGTGGAGATTCCACAAGAGGTCAGGGAGGTCATGGACAGCCTGCTGGCAGATGGAGAAGCCCAGGAGAAGAAGGCTGAAGTCCTCGTTGCAAACCTGATCCCCTATCCTCCCTCATCCTGAGAATGTTATGTCATGAAGGTCCTTGAGAGCCAGGTAGACAAGGTAAGACTGGATCCTTTATTTGTGCATTTTTGTTATATACTACATTCCTTAAAAAAGGGATCCAAAAGAGTTCTTTGGCTGTCCCCATAAGAGTACCCTTTGTAGTTCCAGGTAGAACCTTTTTCGTTTCCATATAGAATCCTCTGTATAAAGGGTTCTACCTGCAACCAAAAAGGGTTCTTCAAAGGGTTATCTATGGGGACAGCAGAAGAACCCTTTAAGGTTCTAGATAGCACCTTTTTTTTCTAAGTGCAGGTAGTAAAGCCATTACAATGCCTCTCTTTCTATTCTATGTGAAGGAGAAGACGGTTGAGGCCCTTGACCTTAGCACATGTCCCATACTCCAAACGGCCCTCACAGACACTGAGACCACGATGAAGACTGCATACAAGATCATGCTGAAGCAGATTGTGGTACTTGGTTCCATCGTCAAGCATATCCTCACCCAGGTGCTTCTTCAAGTAGATCCCCAAGCCTTTCAGCTCTTCTGTGGTCTATTCCCTGGGTCGAGGTCACTGAGAAGGAGGAGCTGTCTAACGGTCAGCAGTGCATTGACACTTATGAGGTGGCTAAGGCTGTCATCAACAACCTGGAGCAGGTGCTAAGCCCAAAACCTGTGCTGGCGAGAGCACTGGGAATCGGGTCACACATCTTGACAAGGTACATTGTTCATCTCGTAGGTCTATGCATTGCTAAGACAGTGCCTGTGATTTATGCTGCCAAACGAAGAGGAGAGACGCATTAGTCAGGATATGGTGAACATTTGTCCTCTACCTGCTAGATTTATCATTAGCGGAGATCTATTCAGTGACTTCGTAGTGAAGTTTATATCTAAACTTCATCCAATGAACGGACACGGTACTAAACAGCTTGACCAACAGGCTCTGCTCTTACTGGTCGTTAAAATGGCCTCTGTTACATTTAACATCTTGAGGAAGATTCCATGTATTTCTGTGGATGAAAAGCTGTGCCCCCCTTCTGCAACATGAGGCAGACAGTGTTGCACATGCAGACTGCCATGATACTTCAGTTTGGCATGACAATCAAGATAAAAAAAACTGGTTGCCATGAAGGACACGGTGATCATCTCCACCATCCTCAGCGCTATCTGTGAGGGGATCCTGATGGTGTACAAGGGCATCAGTGACACCTATCCGCTTCAAGTCCTCGGCCCACAGTGTCCAATATCTAGGAGCTGCGAAGAGGCTATGGAGAGCAAGATCTTTGCAGTAGACCTACCCGAGGACCTTAGGAAGACCATCTACAATCACTACGGGTCCCAGGTCGGGAAACTGGCACTGTTCCAGAAGGCTTTCCCCCTGAATGACCACATCAAGTTGGAATACATCCATTGTGTTTCTCTGCCTCGTTCCTCCAACAGAGATGTAGTCTGGATCAACCCCAAATACTTTGATGCGGAAGACGATGAAGAGGTTGTAACATCAAGCAGCACAATGCCTGATAATCCTCTTGCTCTCGACGTCAGTCAGGCTGCCTTTTTGAAGCAGTTCCCACAGACTGATGTTTTCGAGGTAACCACAAAGGACTGTGGGAAAGCCTGTGCAAGACCAGGCTCAGATGGAGACAGAGAGGAACAAACCAAAGGTGACAAACCTTGACATTGTTCCTGTTATTCTTGTCAGGAAAGTATTTGACTCTGTCTTCCCAGATTCATGTACAATCAAGCAGCAATACGGTTCATGGGAAGACGTCCCACTTTGCAATGATATGGTAGAGCACATACATATCCAGGTTCAGAAAGAGGCACTGAAATACCAGAACCAAAGACTGTTCTTACGCACTCTGAAGAAGCTCAACGATGAGCCAGACAAGATGGCCAAATTCTTAGAAGACGTCTCACTCTCTATCAGGAGCAAGTACTTCAGGACTTTCCATGAGTGGCCATTGGTTAAAGCCCAGCTATACCCAGACATACAGTCTCTGCTGGTCTGCGATATCATGGTCCGAGAGGTCATGGCTCACCTGAGGTCTACCTTGACCTTCGCCAAGGACAACCAAGACAGCTACATGCTGTACAGCTACATGTAACAGTCAGCTAACCAGTTGGACAAGAACAACTTGAACTCTTCACTTCCGTTCAAATATCCTATCTTGTCACATTTCCATGTCCCCTAGACAAGACCAAGCTGGAGCTTTGCATTGAGAAAGCCAGCGCTGACAGAATGAAGATTTCTCCTCACCCCACTTGAGAAGGTAAGCTACACTGTATTCTGTGTTGTCTCATTGATAATATCGGTCAATTTGAATGTTGTCTGTCCTGTACGGAGCTGCAGCTTCAGCATTGAACGGTTGCAGATGGTGATGGCTTCCTGAGGTTTATTCCCACCACAGGAGGCTTCTGAGGAGAGGTGGGCTAATAACAACGTCTGGATTGGAGTAACTGGAATGGCATCAAACACATGGAAACCGTGTGTTTGATGTGTTCGATACCATTGCAGCCATTACTATGAGCCCGTCCCCCCCAATTAAGGTGCCTGTAGTTTCGACTCACCAACTCTCTTTGTTCACAGGAACCCGAGCCCTTCTGGATGAAGGGATGGATGACAATGATGGAGGAGGAAAATAATAAAAAGAAGAAGGAGGAGAAGAAGAAGGGTTGCGGCTGGTTCTGGGGTGTGTTTTTCCGTAAGAAAAAAAAACTGAGAAAGAATTGTGGATGGAGGATTGTCGCAGGCGCGGATACTAGAAATCACATCCACACAAACCAAACGTATGAACGCACACACATTTACACGGAGGTAGATATAACAACAAAGCCTACCTCAGATCCCAAACAGACAACATGTGTGGCCTGTCTAATAGCATGTCTTATTTTCCATTTTGGGATACAGGATGTGTATTTATAGCTTACCAGAGGCTATGTTTTGGCACCAAACAATGTTCTCTGTAATATTTTATTTGAAATATAAACATAGTTTATTTTATGTATTTTGCATGACTTTTTATTCTAAAGACATATCTTTTATGACTTTTATTTCTGATATATTTCTTTAAATCCATATAGAGGAGCCTGATTCTCAATGTAACCAATAACCATCCATTTGATTGTTTTATGGTGTAGCCTGAACATCTGTGTTTTTAACATATGGTTTTTGATTAGATAAACACATTTACTTTGCTGAAAATACAGTATGTTTAGAATTTTGGGCTTTTGTGATAATTTAGAGGACTTTTCAAATGAATTGGTTACTTAACAGCAATTAACATTTGGTGAATAAATACACTTGAAATAAAAACACTTCCATGAATAGTCTAGTTATCTGAAACGGATCATTTACAAGAATAAATGGTACAAAGAGTAGAATATGAAATGCTGTAGCTGCTTCTGAGGATTGTTTGGCCGAAAGTGGAAAAAAAATCTAGTTGGACCCCATGGACATTTCTAACACTTCTTGACAATCTTGCTCAGAAACGTAGCAAGACCACAGCTGTAATGTAAGGCAGGTGTTTGGAAAGGAGAGCTCACCTCTACATTCAGTAGTCTACATGATATGACCAAGTAGTACCATAGTGGGGCAGCATGGGATTATAGCTTCGCAACCTCGGGTGCGCAAGTGATGATGACGGAACTCCCTCAATCATAACCATGCTAAGATATTTTTCTTATTCTTTATTTAAAAACAACATAACACTTTGTAAAAACATATTACTTGTTAATTAGAATGAATATATGTTATGTTTTCTATAAAACGTATCAGGTCTGAGGTTTTTAGGAGTACATTCATGATGTGATTCCAAGGAATGAAGGGAATTATTAACCTGGAGAAGGTCTTTGTAAGCCTGGGAACTAGTCTTGCTAACATTCCACTCCTCGTCACCCCTGTCAAAGACATGGTGCCCAGGCTAGGTCTTTGTACCTTCTTACATATAAATACAATTCAAATCCAATTCAAATGACATACAGTATTACATACAAGACTTCTGTAACCTTCTTGCACTTTGCACATTGACATTCTTCAGTCGCCAAATAGGGACCAAGCTGAAACAACACAGATACAGGAGTGTTGTGAGCATGGTGTGGCTCATACAATGTGTGGAAGTAAAAATGGGAGAGCATGTGTTTCATTTAGGAGATAAAAACAACGCAAATTAATTGCATATTATGTTTTGTATTGTTGAAGGAGTTTTATTTGCCTACTGTAACCTACGGTTTGTACATAGTCCGCATATGTCCTCTCTAGATAATCTAGATGTACTGTATCCTGTACAGCCAATCAATACAATTTCCAGCTTCCAGCTTTAAATGCAATTGCACACTCCTCTGTGTAGAAAGCTGGTACCCACAAAAGATGATCTCAGGTCTGATGTTTTTACATAATCCATTGAAATCCCCTTATTCTAAAGAGCTTGCTATATGGGGTCCCTTCAAAAGCAATCTCTTAGTTCTAGTCCAAAATTATACCATATACCCTACTACCTACATAGTGCACTACTTCTAACCAGAGCCCTATGTGGGCTATATAGGGAATAGGGTGCCATTTTGAGAGACACTCCCAGTGTTCCCCAGTCACACGTAGCGTCCACTGGACTTGATCTCCGGACACAGGCGGGCCTCCAGGTCCTCTATCTTCATGGACTCTTTCCGGCTGGTCAGACTGGCGGCACGTGTGATCTTGGTCAGCGTCTCCTCGTAGGGCGGCGGCAGGTAGACCATGACGAACACACTGTCCGACATGTCAGAGCTGGTGCTGGTGCGGCGTTCGCCGTGGCCGGTGAGCGAGGAGAGGAACTCATCACTGCTCTCGGGGTCTTGGAGGTCCAGGGTGATGATTTGGGCCAGGCTGAGCTTTGGAGAGGAGCACCTCCAGTAGGCCAGGAGTACCAGGAGGCCCAGCATGAGGAGGGAGATGATGGGGAGGACCACGTAGAGGAGCAGCTCTGACCTCCCTTCCTGGTTGAGGTTCAGATCATTCCAGTTGTAGCCCTGGTGGTTTTGAAGGGGAAAGGGTTAATAAATCACAAATCACGTAAATTGAAAGGACAGAAAAAAGATTCCCATAAAATACATTCAGGACTATTTTGAAGAATTGAAATCAGAAAATCAGTAATGTGTTCCACTGGATCGGTGTTGATCCTTTTCCATCTTCTCAAACCTGAACATACATGGTTGTGAAATCAAGATATCCTACAGAGGCTCAATAGAGCTTATGCCTTTTGATATTGCCTGAGTGTTATATTCCCCTGTTGAGACAATCAGTGTCCCAAATTCACCAGACCAATCGGTTTCAGTGCTCAGATAACGCTGATCCTCATCTGGATGACTGACTAAAGACCGATCAACATCACTCCACTCTGCTGAAAGCTTTTCTTTGCCATTGTCCTGACATGAACTGCACTCACAAGCACTCACCATAGACATGACATCCAAGACTATTTTAAGGCACTCAACTAACAACAGCAAGTGTGTAACCTGCAAAAGTCTGTATAGCCCAAAGTATGTGGAGGCTGGCTGAAGTACCTTGGACAGCGATCCTCCAGTGAGGAAAATTAAAAGATCATATAAAATAAAAACAATCCACCTTAAAAAATATTTTTCAGAATGATTTTCAGTCTGCTATTAGATTGTTAAACCACTATGCCACCTACCTACTCCTAGGTGTCAAGCAAAAAAAGTAAACTCAAAATCTGCTGCAGCTCTCCAGGACTCGGGCTGCCTACCAAAACTCTCTGGGTCTCACAGCAGTCTATATGTAAAGACAACCACTGAATCAGACTCACTCAGTAACAACAAGCTGATGATCCCTTACCTGTAACTGTCTCTCCACCATGGGGGGAGAAGGTGACCCAGTCACCCAATCCATGGACCCTCTGCCAGCTGGCCCAAACTTTATCCAGCTACTGTCCAGTAGTGTTCTCATGCTGCCGTGGTAGGCAAACAAGGGCCAAACTAAGTAGCAGAACTCAAGACAAACACGTCCGAATACTAAGCGAGCGCGCGAAACAGAGGATGATTTGGTCAGTAGTGATCCAGCTGTGTGTCCCTCGGTGCCAGAACAGAGTTTGACAGAGAAAGCAGTGCAGCCAGGGGTAAAGGGGGGGGGGGGAGTGGTGAGACATATCGTGTGCTATAAGCAGGGCAGATCAGGATCCAGGCCAGGGAACCGCCCAATGACTGTGGAGCTAAAAGTCCCAAGGGCAATCTCCTATTGGGGGGATTTGAGGTAGCTAGTTTTGGCTTTATTGGAGAGAATACAGGCAGGGAGGGAGGGGACAATGGTTGTCCCCATTTGTCAGTCAACATCGGTGTGATGATGGTAGCTGTATCGAGAGTCTAGACTAATAGCCACATGGAAATGACTTGGGCAGGATAATTGAATATCTTACAATACAGACAGTAAGAGGGAATATAGATTACACAGCTGCTGCTGGACCATTGAGTTTGGTGTTGTTATGTTTTATTGTCACATACACCAGATAGGTGCAGTGAAATGTGTTGTTTGTTGGCTCACATCAACACCATTATCCCAGAAACCCTAGACCTACTCCAATTTGCATACTGCCCCAACAGATCCACAGATGATGCAATCTCTATTGCACTCCACACTTCCCTTTCCCACCCGGACAAAAGGAACACCTACGTGAGAGTGCTATTCATTGACTACAGCTCAGCGTTCAACACCATAGTTCCCTCAAAGCTCATCACTAAGCTAAGTACCCTAGGACTAAACACCTCCCTCTGCAACTGGATCCTGGACTTCCTGATGGGCCGCCCCCAGGTGATAAGGGTATGTAACAACACATCTGCCACACTGATCCTCAACACAGGGGCCCCTCAGGGGTGAGTGCTCAGTCTCCTCCTGCACTCCCAGTTCACCCATGACTGCATGTCCAAGCATGACTCCAACACCATCATTAAGTTTGCAGACGACACAACAGTGATCACTGATCACTGACAACGATGAGAGCCTACAGGGAGGAGATCAGTGACTTGGCAGTGTGGTGCCAGGATAACAACCTCTCCCTCAACGTGATCAAGACAAAGGAGATGATTGTGGACTACAGAAAAAGGAGGACCGAGCACGCCCCCATTCTCATTGACAGGGCTGTAGTGGAGCAGGTTGAGGACTTCAAGTTCCTTGGTGTCCACATCACCAACAAACTATCATGGTCCAAATACACCAAGACAGGCGTGAAGAAAGCACGACAACGGCTATTCCCCTTTAGGAGACTGAAAAGATTTGGCATGGGTCCTGAGATCCTCAAAATGTTCTACAGCTGCACCAGCGAGACCAGCTGCACTGGTTGCAACTGCACGGCCTCCGACTGCAAAGCACTACAGAGAGTAGTGCGTACGGCCCAGTATATCACTGGGGCCAAGTTTCCTGCCATCCAGGTCCTCTTTCCCAGGCGGTGTCAGAGGAAGGCCTAAAAAAATTGCAAAAGACTCCAGTCACCCTAGTCATAGATTGTTCTCTCTGCTACCGCACGGCAAGAAGTACCAGAGCGTCAAGTCTAGGTCAAAAAGGCTTCTTAACAGCTTCTACTCCCAAGCCGTAAGACTCTTGAACAGTTAATCAAATGGCTACCCGGACTATTTGCATTGTCCCCACCCACCCCCATTTTTACACTGCTGCTACTCTCTGTTTATTATCCATGCATAGTCACTTTACCTCTACCTACATGTACATATTACCTCAATGACCTCGACTAACCGGTGTCCCCGCACATTGACTCTGTACTGGTACCCCTGTATATAGCCTCGCTACTGTTATTTTATTGTTGCTACTTAATTATTTGTTATATTTCTATTTTATTTTATTTCTATTTTCTTAATTGTTGTTAAGGGCTTGTAAGTAAACATTTCACTGTAAGGGCTACACCTGTTGTATCCGGCGCATGTGACAAATACAATTCGATTTTGATTTGATTTGACGCACACACACCCTTGATAGGAACCTAAAATCCTGACTCAAACAGGTCCGCTTGCTCTTTGGTTTCAGGCATAGGACGGACAGAGCTAAAGAGGTCACACTGACGGATAAGAGATTGAGGTTGTGACGGAGTGCCGAATATCCCACAGACAGCAGCCAAACACAACATGTCCAGTAATGAAGTGATGCATTAGAACAGTGGGATAGAGAATAAGGTCAGGATTTAGGACAAGGAAACATAAGGTTTACAGGATTTAATCCCTTATAAAGGCTATTAATGGTGTTAAAAGCTGACCTGTCATTTAGGTTGGACACCATCAGCTGTCAACCAACAACTAGCGTCATCAAGAAATGTATTGGATGAAACATTTGGCATGGAAATATAGGTCTCGGTGTACTGTCTGTGTGACCTCAATTTGTGTGATTTTTTGTTTTACTGTGTCATCAGAGAACACAATGTGATAACATTATATTCAAGTTTCAACAATAATCATATCTCTTTTATACAACCGTTTACCTCCAAACGTTGTCAACCTGTTGCTGTCTCTACTGCTCTGTGTGTAAAACCACTTACATATAGAATGTCTTGTCACACAAGCCATGTCACTATTTGCCAGTGAAATGTTTCAACTAGTTACACAGTTGAAGTCGGAGGTTTACATACACTTATGTTGAAGTCATTAAAACGTGTTTCTCAACCACTCCACAAATTTCTTGTTACATCATTTGAGTCAATTGGAGGTGTACATGTGGATGTATTTCAAGGCCTACCTTCAAACTCAGTGCCTCTTTGCTTGACATCATGGGAAAATCAAAAGAAATCAGGCAAGACCTCAGTACAAACAATAGCACGCAAGTATAAACACCATGGGACCACGCAGCCATCATAGCGCTAAGGAAGGAGACGCGTTCTGTCTTCTAGAGATGAACATACTTTGGTGTGAAAAGTGCAAATCAATCCCAGAAGGACCTTGTGAAGGTGCTGGAGGAAACAGGTACAAAAGTATCCATATCCACAGTAAAACAAGTCCTATTTCGACATAACCTGAAAGCCACTACTCCAAAACTGCCATAAAAATGCCAGACTACGGTTTGAAACTGCACATGGGGACAAAGATCATACTTTTTGGAGAAATGTCCTCTGGTCTGATGAAACAAAAACAGAACTGTTTGGCCATAATGACCATCGTTATGCTTGGAGGAAAAAGGGGGAGGCTTGCAAGCTGAAGAACACCATCCCAACCGTGAAGCATCATGGTGTGGGGGTGCTTTGCTGCAGGAGGGACTGGTGCACTTCACAAAATAGATGGCATCATGAGGGAGAAAAATGATGTGGATATATTGAAGAAACATCTCAAGACATCAGTCAGGAAGTTAAATCTTGGTCGCAAATGGGTCTTCCAAATGGACATTGACCCTAAGCATACTTCCAAAGTTGTGGCAAAATGGCTTAAGGACAACAAAGTAAAATTAATGGAGTGGCCATCACAAAGCCCTGACCTCAATCCTATTGGAAATGTGTGGGCAGAACTGAAAAAGCATGTGCAAGCATGGAGGCCTTACAAACCTGACTCATTTACACCAGCTCTGTCAGGAGGAATGGGCCAAAAATCACCCAATTTATTGTGGGAAGCTTGTGGAAGGCTACCCAAAACGTTTAATCCAAGTTAAACAATTTAAAGGCAATGCTACCAAATACTAATTGAGTGTATGTAAACTTCTGACCCACTAGGAATGTGATGAAAGAAATAAAAGCTGAAATAAATCATTCTCTCTACTATTATTCTGACATTTCACATTCTTAAAATAAACTGGTGATCCTAATTGAACTAAGACAGGGATTTTTACTAGGATTAAATGTCAGGAATTGTGAAAAACTGAGTTTAAATGTATTTGGCTAAGGTGTATATAAACCTCCGACTTCAACTGTATAAAAGCATTTGAGACGACAGAAAAACAAAATATAACACCATTGTAATTTATGCTTTATTTGACCAAATCCTGTCATGTATTGTTAGCCACTGCCAGCGGTCTTTACCTTTAGCTCAGACACCAGATGCTTTAGCCCGGATAGCTTGGATAATATCTGCCAGTCTGCACAGCGCGATATCAGCCCTGAGCATATCAGACTGCCTTATTCCACGACATCACCGGATTCCTGCTGAAAGCTCTGGACCATTACACCGGATCATCGCAGCTAGCTATGTTCTACCGAGTGGCTATTTTGGCTAACGCCCTTGTCCAGAAGCAAGCACCAGTTAGCCTCAAGCTAGCCTAATCTCTCGGCTAGCAAACAAATTACACCAACTACAATACCTCTCTTGCTAAATGGCCTGGACCCTTTGTCGACACAGCAGCTGGTCTGCTGACGTGATTCGGCCGATGTGCTCTCAACCAGCCTCTGCTAGCCCCAGCCCACTAGCTTTTCTGAACGCCGGGTCTCCCGCTCGCCCAGCATAGTAACGAGTACTGAACGGCTCCCTGTTTCATCTATTGCTGCTAATTGGACCCTATGATCACTCGGCTACACAGCTGATGCCTGCTGGACTGTTCATTAACACGGTACTTAATTTTGTTTATCTGTCGGCCCCAGCCTCGAACTCAGGCCCTGTGTGTAGCTAACTGACCCTCTCTGCCCATTCATCGCCATTTACCCGCTGTTGTTGTTGTCTTAGCTGTTTACCCGTTGTTGTCTTACCCGTTGTTGTCTTACCCGTTGCTCTCCCAATCAACACCTGTGATGGCTTTGTGCCTCTCTCTAATGGCAATATGCCTTGCATACTGTTGTTTAGGGTATCTCTCATTGTTTTATTTTACTGCGGAGTCCCGCTCAACATGCCTCAGATAGCTCCTTCGCCCCACCCTCCACACATGCGGAGACCGCACCTAGCTTAACTGGCGCCTCCAGAGATACAACTTCTCTCATCGTCACTTAATGCCTAGGTTTACCTGCAATGTACTCACACCCTACCATACCCTTGTCTGTACATTACGCTCTGAATCTATCCTACCATGCCTAGAAATCTGCTCCTTTTATTCTCTGTTCCCAACGTACCAGACGACCAGTTCTTATAGCCTTTATCCGTACCCTTATCCTACTCCTCCTCTGTTCCTCTGGTGATGTAGAGGTTAACTCAGGCCCTGTATGACCCCAGGAGCTTACTTTTATGGTCTTCTGTAACCGTAAAAGCCGTGGGTTCATGCATGTTAACTTAGGGAGGAGGCTTCTGATTGTTTTCTTTATTCACCGCTTTAGCATACTCCAGCAACCCTGATGTCTTAGCCGAGTCTGAATCCTGGTTTAGGAAGGCCACCAAAAATCCTGAAATTTCCATCCCCAATTACAACATTTTCCATCAAGATAGAACTGCTAGGCCTCCCGGGTGGCGCAGTGGTTAAGGGCGCTGTACTGCAGCGCCAGCTGTGCCATCAGAGTCCCTAGGTTCGCGCAGAAGGCTCTGTCGTAACCGGCCGCGACCGGGAGGTCCGTGGGGCGACGCACAATTGGCCTAGCGTCGTCCGGGTTAGGGAGGGCTTTGTCGGTAGGGATGTCCTTGTCTCATCGTGCACCAGCGACTCCTGTGGCAGGCCGGGCGCAGTGCGCGCTAACCAAGGTTGCCAGGTGCACGGTGTAGCCTCCGACACATTGGTGCGGCTGGCTTCCGGGTTGGATGCGCGCTGTGTTAAGAAGCAGTGCGGCTGGTTGGGTTGTGTATCGGAGGACGCATTACTTTCAACCTTCGTCTCTCCTGAGCCTGTACGGGAGTTGTAGCGATGAGACAAGATAGTAGCTACTACAACAATTGGATACCACGAAATTGGGGAGAAAAAGGGGTAAAAATTCATCAAAAAACAAAAAAAAGATAGAACTGCTAAAGGGGACAGAGTTGCAATCTACTGTAGGGATAGCTTGCAGAGTTCTGTCATACTATCCAGGTCTATGCCCAAACAGTTAGAGCTTCTACTTTTAAAAATCCATCTCGCCAGAAATCCCTCACTGTTTCCGCTTGTTATAGACCCCCCTCAGCTCCCAGCTGTGCCGTGGACACCATATGTGAATTGATTGCCCCCGAACTATTGTCAGAGTTCCTACTGATAGGTGACCTAAACTGGGATATGCTTGACGCCCCGGCCGTCCTACAATCTAAGCTAGATGCCCTCAATCTCACACAAATGATCAAGGAACCTACCAGGTACAACCCCAAATCCGTAAACATGGGCACCCTCATAGATATCATCCTGACCAACTTGCCCTCTAAATACACCTCTGCTGTTTTCAACCAAGATCTCAGTGATCACTGCCTCATTGCCTGCGTCCGTAATGGGTCCGCAGTCAAACAACCACCCCTCATCACTGTCTAACGCACCCTAAAACACTTCTGCGAGCTGGCCTTCCTAATCGACTTGGCCTGGGTATCCTGGAATATTGACCTCATCCCATCAGTAGTGGATGCCTGGTTGTTCTTTAAAAAAGCTTTCCTCAACATCTTAAATAAGCATGCCCCTTTCAAAAAATGTAGAACTAAGAACAGATATAGCCCTTGGTTCACTCCAGACTTGACTGGCCTTGACCAGCACAAAACATCCTGTGGGGTACTGCACTAGCATTGAATAGTCCCCGCGATGCGCAACTTTTCAGGGAAGTCAGGAACCAATATACATAGTCGGTTAGGAAAGCGAAGACTAGCTTTTTCAAACAGAAATTTGCATCCTGCAGGACTAATTCCAAAAGGTTTTGGGACACTGTAAAGTCCATGGAGAATAAGAGCACCTCCTCCCAGCTCCCCACTACAATGAGGCTAGAAAACACTGTGACCACCGATAAATCCACTATAATCAAGAATTTCAATAAGCATTTCCCTACGGCTGGCCATGCTTTCCACCTGGCTACCCCAAACCCGGCCAACAGCTCTGCACCCCCTGCAGCATCTGGCCCAAGCGCGCCCCGCTTCTCCTTCACCCAAATCCAGACAGCTGATGTTCTGATAAAGCTGCAAAATCTGGATCCCTACAAATCAGCTGGGCTAGACAATCTGGACCCTCTCTTCCTAAAATTATCCGCCGCCATTGTTGCAACCCCTATTACAAGTCTGTTCAACCTCTCTTTCGTATCTTCTGAGATTCCTAAAGACTGGAAAACAGCCCCGGTCATCCCCCTCTTCAAAGTCTAGACCCAAACTGTTACAGACCTATATCCATCCTGCCCTGCCTTTCTAAAGTCTTCAAAAGCCAAGTGAACAAACAGATCACCAACCATTTAGAATCCCACCGCTGTGCAATCCGGTTTCCGAGCCGGTCACGGATGCACCTCAGCCACGCTCAAGGTCCTAAACGATATCATAACCACCATCGATAAAAGACGGTACTGTGCAGCCATCTTCATCGACCTGTCCAAGGCTTTCGACTCTGTCAATCACTGTGTTCTTATTGGCAGACTCAACAGCCTTGGTTTCTCAAATGACTGCCTCGCTTGGTTCACTAACTACTTCTCAGATAGAGTTCAGTGTGTCAAATCGGAGGGCCTGTTGTCCGGACCTCTGGCAGTCTCTATGGGGGTGCAACAGGGTTCAATTCTCGGGCCGACTCTTTTCTCTGTATACATCAATGATGTCGCTCTTGCTGCTGGCAATTCTTTGATCCACCTCTACGCAGACGACACCATTCTGTATACATCTGGCCCTTCTTTGGACACCGTGTTAACAAACCTCCAAAAGAGCTTCAATGCCATTCAACACTCCTTCAGTGGCCTCCAACTGCTCTTAAATGCAAGTAAAAAGAAATGCATGCTCTTCAACCGATCGCTGCCCACACCCGCCTGCCCAACTAGCATCACTACTCTGGACGGTTCTGATTTAGAATATGTGGACAACTATAGGTCAACTATAGGTGTCCGGATAGACTGTAAACTCTCCTTCCAGACTCATATTAAGCATCTCCAATCCAAAAATAAATCTAGAATCAGCTTTCTATTTCACAACAAAGCCTCCTTCACTCATGCTGCCAAACATACCCTCGTAAAACTGACTATCCTACCGATCCTTGACTTTGGCGATATCATTTACAAAATAGCCTCTAACACTCTACTCAGCAAATTGGATGCAGTCTATCACAGTGCCATCTGTTTTGTCACCAAAGCCGTTACTACCCACAACTGCGACCCGTATGTTCTCGTTGGCTGGTCCTTGCTACATATTAGTCACCAAACCCACTGGCTCCAGGTCATCTATAAGTCTTTGCTTGGCAAAGCTCCGCCTTATCTCAGCTCACTGGTCACCATAGCAACAACCACGCGCTCCAGCGGGTATATTTCACTGGTCATCCCCAAAGCCAACACTGTCACGTCTTGATCTGTTTCACCTGTCCTTGTGATTGTCTCCACCCCCTCCAGGTTTCGCTTATGTTCCCCAGTGTATTTATCCTGGTGTTTCCTGACTCTCTGTGCCAGTTCGTCTTGTATGTTTCCAAGTCAACCAGCGTTTTTCCCGTTCTCCTGCTTTTTGCATTCTCCTTTTTCTAGTCCTCCTGGTTTTGACCCTTGCTGTTTCTGGACTTTGTACCCGCTTGCCTGACCATTCTGCCTGCCTTGACACCGAGCCTGTCTGCCACTCTGTACCTCCTGGACTTTGATCTGGTTTGGACCTTTTTGCCTGTTCACTACCATTCCCGTGCCTACCCCTTTGGATTAATAAACATTGTAAGACTCCAACCATCTGCCTCCTGTGTCTGCATTTGGGCCTCACCTTGTCCTGTGATAAACACCTCCTTTGGCCGCCTTTCCTTCCACTTCTCTGCTGCCAATGACTGGGACGAATTGCAAAAATCACTGAAGTTGGAGACTTATATCTCCCTCACTAACTTTAAGCATCAGCTGTCAGAGCAGCTTACCGATCGCTGCAGCTGTACATAGCCCATCGGTAAATAGCCCCTCCAACCAACTACCTACCTTATCCCATATTTGTTTTTTGTTTTTTCTGCTCTTTTGCACACCAGTATTTCTACTTGCACATCCTCATCTGCACATCTATCACTCCAGTGTTAATTGATAAATTGTAATTACTTTGCCACTATGGCCTATTTATTGCCTTACCTCCTTACTTAATTTGCACACACTGTATACAGATTTTATATTGTGTTATTGACTGTACGTTTGTTTATCCCATGTGTAACTCTGTGTTGTTTTTGGCGCACTGCTTCGCTTTATCTTGGTCAGGTCGCAGTTGTAAATGAGACCTGGTTAAAGGTGAAATAAAAAAACTGAAAAAAATAAGCCCCTTGCGTTCATCTTCACTTGCTCTGGGATGCTCTTTAACTGTGAAACCAAAGACCCACATGTTTGAGACATTACGCAACACCTTTTACTGGAGATTTGCTTGCGGTGCCCATAATTTTAAAATCATGTATTTATTTTTTCCCATCAGCCTTTTGATACTAAATTGTGTGTTGTCTGACTTGTCTGTCTCTGTCTGAGGATGAGTGTCCTCTTCTTGGAAAAGGGGGGCTCTTACAAACAGAGCAATCTTCCTCAGATTTTCTGCCCCCTTATTTAACCCAGAGACGGAAAATTACAGTTTGGATTATATTGGGAATTATTTGAACAGGGGATTTCAGTGTGCCTGAACTCTTATTTTGCGGTCCTGCTCTCCATGGATTTATCTCCATACTCTAAAGCTGTGCAGCAGAAACTGAGATAATTATATCCCTTTCTCTTAATTAAAGATGGCCGCCCACTGTTCAGCTATTCAGTTATTATCTGCATCCATCTTCATCCATTATCCCTGTGTCCAGATTGAGCCATGTATGATGTCCACCAACTGCAGTGGGTCCAGCTGTCAGGCCCAACATCTGTCTCCAATCGGCCTGTGGATGTCAAATAGGAGAGAGATTGGGATTTGTCCGAGCCAGGGGGGATTTGGGAGGCGTGCGGAGGACTGTAATTACAGCTCACGTGGCCTCCAGAGTGGGCCGATCAGTCTGTCTAGTGCACAACTAGGGCCCTGGTCAAAAGTAATGCACTATATAGGGAATAGGGTGCCATTAAAAAGTCTGCCTGGTGCCCTGCAATAAATAGAAAATAGAGCATAGATGGAGGCATAGTTCAGACATATTAACCCATTCTAAGGTAATCCTGGCATCCTAGTTAACACTACAGCTGGATTACAGGCCAATATGATAGAATATCATTCAAGCCATGGACTTGGTGTGACCGACTGGGTCCGAACCTGGGTCTCATGGGCAAAACAAGACTGTGTTAGGCCGGTGAGCTTTAAGGCTAGGCATTAATGGCAGGTTCAGGTCTCAGGCAAGGTTACTCATTAATGTGAGCGTGACTCACTGAACGACAGGGTAGGTGGAAAGGAGTGGAAGGACAGGTGATAAAAGAAGCAGAATTGTATGGATTTATATGTGATAATAAACAAGCATTTCCATCATGGCTGGCTGTTGTGAGAAACTCCCACAGGGCATGTGAAAGCCAGGTCTATTTCATAACACAGTATGTTATGTGTATTGTCATCATAGGCTACATAACATGCAATCAGGTACATATGCGCCAAAGCGCTTATGGAAAGCACATTGACCTGTGTGGATTTGGATACACTCTACACACAGACCCAAGTGTTATCGAGGACATTTCCCAAGACTCCATATACAGAGAGAATGTTGTCATTTTTTTCTCAGCTCTTTTTTTCTATGTCTGCTTCTATAAAAGACTGCAGCTGTAATTTCATAAGAGCATTAGTTTTTGGTTGTCATGACGTCACACGGTGTTGATGGTGCAGCACTAAACATGCTTCGTCATAGCTTTGCCATAATAACACCCACAGTACCTTGTCATCCAGTGTAAAATCATACCACAGATTTAACTGAAATAAATTATACAATTGTTCTCAACAAGATGCCATATAAAGGATCACTGAGTATTGCTGGAAATGTAAATTCAACCTATTTTTGCATGTCATGCTTGTTCATATGCAAAGTGTGCCAACTAGGAACTATATATTTAAACACAGTCACTAAAAGGACCTAAAAAGGGACTACACCTCAAAAGGCCCAACATGAACACAGGCTGAGATTTTGGCCAGTTTACTACAGTTCTAGTGAAACTCAGCATTACGTCATTCAGGGACTTAAAACAATAAATATCCCCCAGGAGAGCAGGGTTCAGCAATAGAAATACAATCTCACTGATTGACCATGTCAAGTCCCTTTTATATTGAAGGAGAAAATAAATGCATGAGCATCCAGGCCCGACGTCACGAGGGTGCAAAAGGTGGCAGTGCCCCCTTAGTTGGAATATTGCGCCCCCTCAGTTTTGTATCCCTATTGTGTCCCACAATCTGCCCCCTCCGTCATGCCCAACCGATTTGTTGTGTATGCTTCATTCATGCAACTCCCTTGCATGCATCATACATATGTCATACACATTCTACCGGTTGAATCATTCATTTTTTTGATTGGCCTTCACAGTAGAAGGGCGGGGTCAATTTGACCGATAATCACCTAGGCCAAGGCCGTCGAGCCCAGCAGCAAAGGCACCTGCACAACCGTCTTGCAGGCTGGTGACATAGGAGGTACCCAACCCTAGGAGGGGCCTGCAGCCGCCAAGATACCCAACCCGCCTGTACTGTGGGAGAAAACTGGCATTTTGTAGCGCGTGGTTCAAAGGCAGAGAGTGGCTGGAATATTCCTGTAAGGAAATACAAGCACAAGGACACCCCCGCTCCAAGCAAACGGCAAAAAGTAGTGAGTAGTAATCTAAAAGAATATGTGGTCGAAACAACAATGGGCCAGCAAGAAGAGGATAATGAGAGGGAGTGTAAAAGACAGTGTCAACGAACGAAACAGCCAACTTGTTGAGGCCCTGTGTGCCTTGCACCCAGAGAATGAAACCCTTATATGGATGTGGAAAAGGTGAAAACACTGCTTGACTTAATCTCAGGAGATTTTGTGGAAGTTGAATACAGTTGAAGTCGGAAGTTTACATACACCTTAGCCAAATACATTTAAACTCAGTTTTTCACAATTCCTGACATTTAATCATAGTAAAAATTCCCTGTCTTAGGTCAGTTAGGATCACCACTATATTTTAAGAATGTGAAATGTCAAAGTGGAGTGAACCAGTCCCTCCAGCACAAAGCACCCCCACAACATGATGCTGCCACCCCTGTGCTTCACGGTTGGGATGGTGTTCTTCAGCTTGCAAGCATCCCCCTTTTTCCTCCAAACTTAACGATGGTCATTATGGCCAAACAGTTCTATTTTTGTTTCATCAGACCAGAGGACATTTCTCCAAAAAGTACAATCTTTGTCCCCATGCGCAGTTGCAAACAGTAGTCTGGCTTTTTTATAGCGGTTTTGGAGCAGTGGCTTCTTCCTTGCTCAGTGACCTTTCAGGTTATGTCGAAATAGGACTAATTTTACTGTGGATATAGATACTTTTGTACCTGTTTCCTCCAGCATCTTCACAAGGTCCTTTGCTGTTGTTCTGGGATTGATTTGCACTTTTCGCACCAAAGTACATCCATCTCTAGAACACAGAACGCAACTCCTTCCTGAGCAGTATGACAGCTGCGTGGTCCCATGGTTTTTATACTTGCGTGTGATTGTTTGTACAGATGAAAGTGGTAACTTCAGGCATTTGGAAATTGCTCCAAGGATGAATCAGACTTGTGGAGGTCTACACGTTTTTTTGTGAGGTCTTGGCTGATTTCTTTTGATTTTCCCATGATGTCAAGCAAAGAGTCACTGAGTTTGAAGGTAGGCCTTGAAATACATCCACAGGTGCACCTCCAATTGACTCAAATTATGTCAATTAGCCTATCAGAAGCTCCTATAGCCATGACATTATTTTATAGAATTTTCCAAGCTGTTTAAAGGCACAGTCAACTTAGTGTATGTAAACTTCTGACCCACTGGAATTGTTATACAGTGAATTATATGTGAACTAATCTGTCTGTAAACAATTGTTGGTAAAATGACTTGTGTCATGCACAAAGTAGATGTCCTAACCGACTTGCCAAAACTATAATTTGTTAACAAGAAATGTGTGGAGTGCTTGAAAAACGAGTTTTAATGACTCCAACCTAAGTGTATGTACACTTCCGACTTCAACTGTAAGTTTACTGTTGCACGCCAATTTCTACAGACTGAAATCGCCCGATCTGGAGAAGAAAAATGGACGAACTTTATGCAGAGCATTTTTAATAGATATCCCGAGCCTCTAACAGCTACAGTTGAATTCGGAAAATGCGTGGCAAATGTCAGAAATAGGCGTATACTTGATTTTCTTTATTGGCGTTGCTGCCAAGTCTACAGCTTGGTACCTGCGTCCAAGCGCCATTGTACTGATAAATCGTGGTAGTTCATTGTACATTATTGTTTGCGTTCCGCGATTGGAAATACATTGTTTTGGCGTGGAGAATTGTTATTATGGTAATTAGCAACTGTTTGCATTGCATTGATGGGCATTGTGCATGTAGCGTTGTCATAACTTGCAATTTCTATAGACGGTTTTTAATTGTCCATGTTTGTAAAGCGGTGCAGTAGCCTGTATTCTTGCGGCAAGAACAGCCGTGCGTGGATGCAAATACATTGTGTGTAATTAATTGTACTTTGGATAATTATACATCCTGTGTTATCAGCAAGAGAAAATAGTTGTGCCCCCTTAGTCATTTCTGATGCCCACTTGCCGAGTTAATCCTGCCGACGTGCCTGTAAACATCACTGTTAGCTGTAAATCCTTGACATGCATTTATCTTTCATCTCAACAAGAAATACCGAGGTAAAGGCAGTTTCGAGTTGGATATTCGCGCTTTCAAGCCACTTGAGCCACATACTCCAAATAAGTGTCATGATGTTGGAAAAATTGCGCACAACATTGCACAGGTCTTATTTTCACGATTTGGACATTAATTCGCTTTACAAAGCTAATAAACGTGGAAATGTGATCAGCATTTTGTATTCCTACTTGAAATAATTAGGGAGCGTAAACAAAGTACAAACTTTTTTTTACATTCGAATTTCAATAGCTCCTTGGTCATGTGACCTACTTGACTCAAACAAGGTTCAGAATTTCAACTGACTACCCTTCTATATTGCACACCCTTTGGTTTGTCCATTTTCATCTCATGCCTTTTTACATTAATTTTTAAAACATTCTAATTTCAATAGCTCCTTAGTCATGTGACCTACTGGCCTCAAACAAGGTTCAGAATGTACACTCAGTGGGCCTACACATTGCACACACTTTAGGTTGTCCATTTTAATCTCACTTGATTTTATGTGTATTTTTTTTTATTTAAAATGTCATATGCTCCTTGGTCATGTGACCTAATGACTTCAAACAAGGTAGCCTAGTGGTTAGAGCGTTGGAATAGTAACCAGAAAGGCAGTGGATAGTAGTTCCTTGCTCATGTCAATTACACACCTAAGAAGCATGCAGTGGATATACACCCATATTGCATAACCTCTAGTCATGTATCTTCTACATTGTTGTACATTAATATTAGTTTGACAATTAGGGGGTTCAGTCCAGTGTTGTGTTAACCCTTTTCTTGAATATTTATCTATAATAATTGGTAGTTCTAAGTATTTATTTTCCCTGGGCCACATCCAGGTTCTCTATCAGTGGCACACATGAAGCAGTTGTTGGCTTTGTTGAACTCTGAATTCATAGGCATGAACTGAACATATGGCAGTCCCACACAACCACATAAAAATAAAGAATTTACATTTACTTTGAATTAAATGTCATTACATAGCAGACATTTTTAGTATATCCTATATCCTATAGCCATTTCTTTTCGCAGTTGCTCCATGTGCTTTTGTGAAGGTTCTACATCAATTTGGGAGGGGATGTTGGGGAAGTTCTGTGCAACTTCCTTGGCCATCTACACCAAAAAATAAAATAGAGTTTTTGACCTAATTGTCACATAACAGCTTACCATTCATTATTGAAAATATAACTATCAAACCTGCATTACAAAGACCCCCCAGCTGAAGGTGTCCTGCTGCTCCTTTCCACTTTATGTCCACCCACTTGTTTTTTCCATGGCAGGATCTTCTCATTTTGAAGTATTCTCTTTTTTTATGTAAACATAATGGAATTCTGATTAGTTATAGGCAAATTAATACTCAGGCCAAAACTGTATGCTGATTTCTTTATCACTATAATCTAGTAGAGGTAATTTCCTTTATGCCCCACAGCCTAAATTATAGGCACTGAACCATTTACAGGAGAATAATAAAAGTTGCATATAGGATCCAACCCTATCACAGAGTGAATAAATGTAGAGCGTTTGTAGACTTTAAGGAAAAAAATATTAAGTGACAGTTTCACCAGTACGTGCTTAAAGAAAGTCAGATCACAAAGATCACAGATGACAGTGCCCATCAAGTCTATGCCAATAGAGAATGAATTGTAAGCACCAAAGTCTGTTGGTGTGTTTGTCAAAATAATATCTGAAAATGTCAGTTGTTGAACAGAATACTTCTACTTGCAACAGCAGTTTATGATATATGCAGTTGAGGAAATATTCCATGTATCAACACTACATGTAGGATGGACATTAGACATTCCCACATACAGTAGACACATAGAGGCATTTTTCAGCTATGGTTTTACCACTCAGAATCCAGAATGGATATGACAATGTGGCCAGCACAGGACGCAATACACCCTTACAACAATCTACTTTTTGATCTTCTTGACTTCTTAAACTGCTACTGTGTGTCAAGAAAAGAGCCCCAATTAGGGGTTAGATTAGGGGTTAGTGTACTCCAGTAAAAAAGGTCTGGTTTAGATTAAAAACTATTGCCCCGTGTCCCCGTTCATAGGGGCATGAGAGACTCGTCAGTGGTAGAATTGAGTTGGCACTTTATTGGGCCAAACACCCACAGACCCACAAGGTTGAGGTTACTCATGGACAGTAATTACTTTTTTTTTTTTTTTTGCAATGTGTCTTCTAACTGTCCAAGAATAGGATCCAAAGTGTTAGGAAATATTTGTTCCCATAAATTCAAAAGAGGATGTCTCTCCTCATACCTCTGGCACTTTAGTCAGACTGCCAGACTGTAAAAACTTTATGATGGAGCCGGCAACACAGTTCCCATTGACTAAGCACCACGGAGACCAATCAGGAGAGAATACATACAGGTCAAGGGTGCCAATTGAAGGTCAAGGGGTGTGTCTGTGCCTTTTGGATTACTCTCTCTTTACAGAGAACCCCTGTGGTTCAAGTCAAGAGCTACCCTTTCCCCTTCAGTCTGCTCTGCGCATGTCTGAAAGTGACAGAGCCAGCAGCCAAGTATTTCCACAGTATGTCATAAAAAATTATTATACTTATGAATGTATGTAAAATGCTAATATGAATTAGATCCAGTACAATGGAATAACTATCGTCCACTGACTATATAAGGGTAGTCAGTGGACATTCTGAACCTTGTTTGAAGTCAGTAGGTCACATGACCAAGGAGCGATTTAAATTTTAAATTTTGAAAAATTAATGTAAAAACGTGTGAGATTAAAATGGACAAACTAAATGGTGTGTGATGTGTAGGCCCACTGAGTGTACAATCTGAACCTTGTTTGGAGTCAGTAGGGCATATCACCAAAGAGCTATTGAAATTCAAAAATGTAAATAAATATTTGAAAATAGTGTGAGATGTAAATCGACAAAAAAAAGTGTGTGCAATGTGTGTCTATGCCATCAGGTTAGCTACAACCCGTTTTGAAAGTTTTAGGAGCAATGGTTAAAGAGCTATGGAAATGTGAAAATTTTAATTTGTCACTATGTTGATGGTCCCTAACTGCTGTTGGTGGACGTAAGGAAAACTATTTTTAATTTTTTTATTTCACCTTTATTTAACCAGGTAGGCTAGTTGAGAACAAGTGCTCATTTACAACTGCGACCTGGCCAAGATAAAGCAAAGCAGTGAGACACAAACAACAACACAGAGTTACACATGGAATAAACAAACATACACAATAGAGAAAAGGTCTATATACAGTGTGTGCAAATGAGGTAAGATAAGGGAGGTAAGGCAATAAATAGGCCATAGTGGTGAAATAATTACAATTTGGCAATTACACACTGGAGTGATAGATGTGCAGAGATGAATGTGCAAGTAGAGATACTGGGGTGCAAAGGAGCAACAAAATAAAAATAACAGTATGGGGATGAGGTAGTTGGATGGGCTATTTACGGATGGGCTATGTACAGGTGCAGTGATCTGTGAGCTGCTCTGACAGCTGGTGCTTAAAGTTAGTGAGGGAGATATGGGTCTCCAGCTTCAGTTATTTTTGCAATTCGTTCCAGTCATTGGCAGCAGAGAACTGGAAGGAAAGGCGGCTAAAGAAGGAATTGGCTTTGGGGGTGACCAGTGGAATATACCTGCTGGAGCGCGTGCTACGGGTGGTTGCTGCTATGATGACCAGTGAGCTGAGATAAGGCGGGGCTTTACCTAGCAGAGACTTATAGATGACCTGGAGCCAGTGGGGTTTGGTGACGAATATGAAGCGAGGGCCAGCCAACGAGAGCATACAGGTCGCAGTGGTGGGTAGTATATGGGGCTTTGGTGACAAAACAGATGGCACTGTGATAGACTGCATCCAACTTGCTGAATATCCCTGACAACCCTGAATATCCATTGAATATTAGAATATTCAACCAATATTATATTAACCCACTGTTCCCCGGTAGGCTGTCATTGTAAATAAGAATTTGTTCTTAACTGACTTGCCTAGTTAAATAAAAAAGATGGACCACATGCTACAGTGTCATCACTATAGCCTGTACAACAATCCTAGCAGTTTCAAAAGTTTTCCAAGGTGGGCATTTGATGTCACTTTCACAGGGGTGCTATGAACAACATTCATTGTGAATTGCTTGTGTCAATTATTTGTTGTTATGTTAAGTTTGACCACAAATCAGCAGTAGGAAGTGGCATTGATCAAGGTAGGCTGACATGTTTTTACCTGTACTTTGATGTCCTGTGACTGGAGAGAGATTGGGTTGAGGTCAAGCACCTGATTAGCCTCCAATCACCCCATTAAAAGGTGGAAAATATTACCAATCACTCCATTCATATGGTGAATATGGTATCCCACACGTGGCTAATCGGGTGCGTCAAGGTGTGACCTCCGCATGTTTCTTGTACTCAACTCAGATGGGACGGACATATAGTCCTTTTAGGATATATTTAGTTTAGTTAACTGCCTAAAAATTGCTAGGATTTCCCCCTGGAGTAGGCATATATTCTACAGAAGTCTTTAGAATTAATTATTAGAATGAAATGAGGAAACGGAGGTGTGTCAATTCGAAGAAACGGTGAAGTAATACACCTCTGTGTCATTTCCTGCCGGAGAAACTGCGTCCAGTTACTTCAACGACAGATACTAACTAGTCTGATAACACACTTTAGTTTTGCGGTTATGTCTTATAATTTAGGTTAAAGGTAGATCGCTGTTTTTTTTTTTAAATCTAAGAATAGGTACCTCATTGTTTTTTCGGTTCCTTAAATTTCGTGGATTTGTATTTGAAAACGCATGATGTTGGCTTTTTGTGATTCACTGACATTCCTGATGGTTTTGGTCACAGCGGTTTCCACACTGGGTAAGTTGGTTAACCTGGATGAAAACTTAAAAAACTACATTGCTTTGATTGAAGAACAGTGTGGGTTATTATTCTGATTACAAAGAGGAAGGGATGATTTGCGGTAATAGGCTTAGCTATGTAATAATACAGTAATAACAATTTTGTCTGTAGGTTATCTTTTAAAGTCATGGTGTTTTGCCCACTTGTAATAATTCGACACACTATGTACTAAATCAGCTCACATCATCTTTTGTCAGTATCCTAACCCCGAAATGTCCCCAAATGATGTTAGAAAAATACAAATGGGCAGTAATTCTGAGAAGTCTGCATGTGTTTGAACCTGCCCTTAGCATAAACCGACTCTACAGGCTCATCCGCTCCTCAATTCTAACTATTAAAACCACAGGTTGATGAGTCTTGTATTGAATTCTAACATACAGTAAGGTAGGCGACAATTTGCTTAGGACATAGCTGTTAGATAAATGTACTTTGATCTTACATTAGCTTACCTAAACTATAATCTTACATTAGCTTACCTAAACTATAATGAAATGTTAACATCAGATTCCGTGGTATCATAATAAACCAAATCAAATTGTATTAGTCACATGCGCTGAATACAACAGAGCGGTTAAACAAAAATATGGATGAGAATAAGAGATAAAAGTAACAAGTAATTAAAGAGAAGCAGTAAAATAACAATAGCGAGACTATATACAGGGGGGTACCGGTACAGAGTCAATGTGCGTGGGCACCGGTTAGTTGAGGTAGTATGTACATGTAGGTAGAGTTATTAAAGTGACTATGCGTAGATGATAGCAACAGAGAGTAGCAGCGGTGTAAATAGGGGAGGGGGGGGGGGGGGGCAATGCAAATGGTCTGGGATCCCTTCGATTAGATGTTCAGGAGTTTTTTTGTCTTGGGGGTAGAAGCTGTTTAGAAGCCGCTTCGTTTAACACGGGTGGTTTAACACGGGTGTGGTGTGTGGCAAATCCCTGGACTGGTTATCTTCTTGAGTGCTTGATTAGACTGTTAAACACTCTTGACCTGACGAAGAAACGTTGTCAATAAAAGTGGTAATTCAATGTGCAGACCTTTCTGTTCTTTTCAAGTAGGCTCATAAAACAAACATTAGTACTTTACTGTGATAAGCATGAACAGGACAATGCTTTCTGAAATTGATTGTGGGTAAGGCAGTGTTGCAAAATGGGTTTAATAGTTTATGAGAAGGAATTTTGAATGAATGCAGCCGGGCAACAGCCCAACTCACCTGGACAAAGTAACACTCTTATTTGCTTCCTCATTGCTGCCAATATTTACCTGCCATTTTCAAGGAGGACAAAAGCAGTGTCTTATACATTACAATTGGCTCATTCATCCCCCTGTAACTATTCCCCAGGTCGTTGCTGTAAATGAGAACGTGTTCTCAGTCAACTTACCTGGTCAAATAATGGTCAAATAAATACAAATAAAAAAAGTTCATGGAGATCTCTGGTTGAGATGAGAGTTGTGACGTGTTGTTTGGTTGAACATATAGCTGTCTAACAGAAATTGCCCAAGATGCTGACATGAGGAAGTTAGTGTTGCTCAATCACACTTTAAATAACAAATTGTTTCATTTGATTTAGTGTGTATAGAGGGGTTGGTTATTTAGCAACAAAACCGACGCTTGAACAACTATGGGGCAAAACAGACAGCGTTGGCTTAGATTGTTGACAACATAAACTATATTCATCCTTCAAATGTTTATTGAAAACAAACTAAATCATATCAAAGCGCTTTCGCCCCCATCGGTGGAAGTGCATCATTTTCATGATGCGATTGATTGGGGCAGAAATCTGTGTGTTGTTGTGATACTTGATAGCCAGATAGTTAGCAACAATTACAAGAAGCTGCCATATGGGGAATCGTAGGTGGCTCGTTTTATCTTGTTATTGATACCATCCCTTAGAAAAAAGATTGCAGTTCTGAAACTGCAGGAAAAGTGCAGTAACTGCAGTCAACTGTGGTATTTTGGACCCAGTAGTTGCAGAATAATTGCAGTGTACTGCAGTTGCACTGGAAAATTACTGCAGTAAAAAAAATGGTTATTTTGGAAGTAGTGTTTGCATCATACTGCATTTATACTGCACTCTAACTGCAATTATTAACTGGGTGGTTCGAGCCCTGAATGCTGTTTGGCTGAGCCCTAAATGCTGATTGGCTGACAGCCATGGTATATCAGAACGCATACCACAGGTAGTACAAAACATGTATTTTTACTGCTTTAATTACATTGGTAACCAGTTTATAATAGCAATAAGACACCTTGGGAGTTTGTGACGTATGGCCAATATACCACAGCTAAGGGCTGTGTTCAGGAACTCTGCGTTGCGTCGTGCATAAGAACAGCCCTTAGCCGTGGTATATTGACCATATACCACACCTCCTCAAGCCATATTGCTTAATTATACCACAGTGTACTGCAGTTATAGTTATAGTACACTCTGACTGCAATTTATTTTCATAAGGGATGTTTTGAGGTGTTTTGACTGTCATGTCTATGCTAAAATGTGCTAGCTCGTTAACCATCAACTGTAAAGATGTATTTGAGAGACAAGTGCTCATTGTGCAAATGTATTTATATTTTCAATAAGAAAAATAATTATTTGTTCTGTAGTCAAGATGACAAAATTGGGGGATTGTCTTATTAAGCTTATCCATGGGGGTGGTTACGGAGGAAACAGGTTGCATCATCTCAGGGGCATCAACAAGCACATACTGCATACACTCAATCTTCAAAGTTTAGATCACATTTGAAATTATACCTATGATTGAATACATAACTTTACCAAGACAGGTGGAACTGTTTCGCCTTTGCTCCAAAGCTGTTGCCATGAACAACCAGTCAAGTCAATGCACTCTGGTGAAGGTTCCCTTGGTACTAACCCTCATGAGCAAAGCCTCAAGATGTTAACACTGAGACTACCTGCATGGCAGGTTCTTCACCTTGCCTGCATAAGCCTACTAACTAAATGTAATGTCTTATTTTCCTGGACAGTTCCACCTCCAGAAAATGTGACAGTGAGCTGCAACAACTTTCAGACAACTGTTTATTGGAACTACAGTGAACTGCTTCGTCAACCTCTCTTCAAATTGAAAATAAATAGTGATCTCAAGTGAGCTCTGCTGGTATTCTAATGAGTAGTAGCTACTACAGGCTACTGCTGACTTGGTTTTGGATGACTTCATAATGGCTTACATATGACATATACACCATGGTAGGAGGCTGGTGGGAGGAACTATAGGAAGATGGGAACATTGTAATGGCTTGAATGGAATGGTACAAAAACACACATAAAGAACATGTTTGACTCCGTTCCAGAACTCTATTCCAGCTATTACGATGAGCCCGTCCTCCTATAGCTCCTCCCAATAAGTTCCTCTGATATACACTATGAAAGAACAATGAGGGACAGTGTCCCGGACACAGATTAAACCTAGTCATGAACTAAGAAGCATGTTACAGTGGAGATTCAAATATATTTTAGTCCAGGACTAGGCTTAGTCTGTGTCTGGGAAACCGGCCCTAAATGTTTATTGTAAAACCATGCTTTAATTGTTGATGAAATATGAGTTTGTCTAACTATACTGAACAAAAATATAAACACAACCTGTAAAGTGTTGGTCCCATGTTTCATGAGCTGAAATAAAAGATCCCAGAAATGTTCAATACACACTAAAGAAATCTTATTTCTCTCAAATTTTGTGCACAAATTTGTTAACGTTGCTGTTAGTGAGCATATCTCCTGACAGTTGTATCATATAAAGAAGCAGATTAAACAGGATGATCATTACACAGGTGCACCTTGTGCTGTGGACAATAAAAGGCCACTCTAGAATGTGTAGTTTTGTCACACAACACAATCACCTCATGTTTCAGCATGATAATGCACGTGCCCCATGTCACAAGGATCTGTACACAATTCCTGGAAGCTGAAAATGTGCCAGTTCTTCCATGGCATGCATACTCACCAGACATGTCACCCATTGAGCATTTTTTTGGGGTGCTCTGGATCGACGTGTATGACAGCATGTTCCAGTTCCTGCCAATATCCAGCAACTCCGCACATCCATTGAAGAGGAGTGGGACAACATTCAACAGGCCACAATAAACAGCCTGATCAATTCTGTACAAAGGAGATGTGACGAGCTACATGAAGCAAATGGTGGTCACACCAGATACTGACTGGTTTTCTGATCCACGCCCCTATTTTTTTTTTAAAGGTATCTGTGACCATATCTCTATTCCCAGTCATGTGACATCTATAGATTAGAGCCTAAATAATGTATTATATGAACTGTGACGCAGTAAAATCTTTGAAATTGTTGCATGTTACGTTTATATTTTTGTTCAGTGTATATCATTTGATTGAAAAGAATAGCATCAGATACCTTAACCACAGGGATTAGCCTGTTACTTGAAACGATATCCTAACAGAGGTATCTGCTTATTCAACTATGACACATGATCTATTAACAGTTTCTAACTCTGTTTGTTGGTTGAGTGTCGTCTTTCTGTTAAATGTATCTAATGCTCACTGTTTTTTTTGTAGCCTTAGTTTCCCGCTGGTTCCCACTAAACAGCATCATTATGACCTCGCCCACTTCATATGGAATGCTAAAGAATTGGATCGCTACTTTGTGACTATAACGGCCAGTGATGAAACGGGGGAATCGGCATCTCTGGAGTCCTCGATATTCACATTTAGTAGAGACCTTACAGCTGACATCAAGTGTAAGTACAATGTTTTCAAAAGTGGGTTTTCAAAGTGAGCATTGAAAATATACCAATATTTTTCCTCCTTGTAAGAAATGTGATTTTTTTTGTGACATAAAAAATGACATCCATCCAAGCAACAGAGAGGTACAGAATCAGTCAAAAGTTTTGACACACCTACTCCTTCAAGAGTGTGCAAACTGTCATCAAGGCAAAGGGTGGCTACTTTGAAGAATCTCAAATATAAAATATATTTTGATTTGTTTAACACTTTTTTGGTGTTATTTCATAGTTTTGATGTCTTCGCTATTATTCTACAATGTAGAAAATTGTACAAATAAAGAAAAACTCTTTCATGAGTAGGCGTGTCCAAACTTTTGACTGGTACTGTGTAAATATGACAAAATCGAAGTACTGTAGTCCTCCTCCAGGTCAGTATATTGAGGTAGTCCTCCTCCAGGTCAGTATATTGAGGTAGTCCTCCAGGTCAGTATATTGAGGTAGTCCTCCTCCAGGTCAGTATATTGAGGTAGTCCTCCTCCAGGTCAATATATTGAGGTAGTCTTCCTCCAGGTCAGTATATTGAGGGAGTCCTCCTCCAGGTCAGTATATTGAGGTAGTCCTCCTCCAGGTCTGTATATTGAGGTAGTCCTCCTCCAGGTCAGTATATTCATTACTGCAGGCTTTTTCTCTAACTCTACTCTAATACCCTTTTAATTTTATCTCAGGCAAGTTGGATTTCCCTGCTGTAAAAGTGTCAATGAAGGATATGGAGGTCACAGTTAGCTTCGACAACCCTTACCACCTGTACACAGAGCTGAAAGAGTCTCGCATACGTGAAGATGACAAACACTTCCTTTACCATGTAACCTATGAAAATGTAAGTATGATAAAAAAAATCCCTTCATTGGTTACAATCTACAGTATACATACAGAGGGTACACACTGGTCATATCCATCTAATTACTTTGCTCAGTGCATAAGTAATGATGACTAATGGATACTTAACGATGGTGTTGGCATTAGCTGATTTACTGGTTGCGTATTCTTTCTTCTGTCTGCAGACTGAAAGCTCTTTTAAGTGTCAGATAAAAGACAAAGTCTGTTGCCATCACTTCACGGTCCGGGAGAACAAGGAGCAGTACTGTGTGAGCCTGGAGGAGAATGCAATGAGCCACAAAGTGATGTTCAGCAGAATAGGACCCATCTGTGGCGATGAAGACAGTAAGTACACTACCGTGGTTGACATTACATTTGTTTGTTATGTCTGGTCCAAGTAGGTGCTATTTAATTCTAGCGTTTTGTTTGTATGAATTATTGCAGTTTTGATGAATTATTATAGTCAAAATGAATAATGGCTATGGAAAGTTCTCACAATGACATGGTGTGCTAGTTAAGTGATTCAGTGACTGATATGTTTATCTATCTGCAGAAACAATTTCACTGAAATCATCTTTGCTCATGCTTTTGCCGTTGATCATCATTGGCATTGTGGCCTTTGTAGTCTTTGTGACAATAAGGCTCTGCAAGAGAAGCATGAGGAAAAGAAACTTGTTCAATTTCCCAAAGACTTTGGTAAGCGCATAATGTGTATGGTGGGTAACGTGCAATGTATGCATTATGTAGAATGTGTCAAATATAGTGTATATTATGTATACAGCAGTACTGTGTGTCGTATACTATTTTCCCCTCTGGGACAAGATCATCCTATCCGATGCTTTTGCTTGTTGCTAGAACAGTATACAGTGCCTTGCGAAAGTATTCGGCCCCCTTGAACTTTGCGACCTTTTGCCACATTTCAGGCTTCAAACATAAAGATATAAAACTGTATTTTTTTGTGAAGAATCAACAACAAGTGGGACACAATCATGAAGTGGAATGACATTTATTGGATATTTCAAACTTTTTTAACAAATCAAAAACTGAAAAATTGGGCGTGCAAAATTATTCAGCCCCTTTACTTTCAGTGCAGCAAACTCTCTCCAGAAGTTCAGTGAGGATCTCTGAATGATCCAATGTTGACCTAAATGACTAATGATGATAAATACAATCCACCTGTGTGTAATCAAGTCTCCGTATAAATGCACCTGCACTGTGATAGTCTCAGAGGTCCGTTAAAAGCGCCGAGAGCATCATGAAGAACAAGGAACACACCAGGCAGGTCCGAGATACTGTTGTGAAGAAGTTTAAAGCCGGATTTGGATACAAAAAGATTTCCCAAGCTTTAAACATCCCAAGGAGCACTGTGCAAGCGATAATATTTAAATGGAAGGAGTATCAGACCACTGCAAATCTACCAAGACCTGGCCGTCCCTCTAAACTTTCAGCTCATACAAGGAGAAGACTGATCAGAGATGCAGCCAAGAGGCCCATGATCACTCTGGATGAACTGCAGAGATCTACAGCTGAGGTGGGAGACTCTGTCCATAGGACAACAATCAGTCATATATTGCACAAATCTGGCCTTTATGGAAGAGTGGCAAGAAGAAAGCCATTTCTTAAAGATATCCATAAAAAGTGTTGTTTAAAGTTTGCCACAAGCCACCTGGGAGACACACCAAACATGTGGAAGAAGGTGCTCTGGTCAGATGAAACCAAAATTGAACTTTTTGGCAACAATGCAAAACGTTATGTTTGGCGTAAAAGCAACACAGCAGAACACACCATCCCCACTGTCAAACATGGTGGTGGCAGCATCATGGTTTGGGCCTGCTTTACTTCAGCAGGGACAGGGAAGATGGTTAGAATTGATGGGAAGATGGATGGAGCCAAATACAGGACCATTCTGGAAGAAAACCTGATGGAGTCTGCAAAAGACCTGAGACTGGGACGGAGATTTGTCTTCCAACAAGACAATGAACCAAAACATAAAGCAAAATATACAATGGAATGGTTAAAAAATAAACATATCCAGGTGTTAGAATGGCCAAGTCAAAGTCCAGACCTGAATCCAATCGAGAATCTGTGGAAAGAACTGAACACTGCTGTTCACAAATGCTCTCCATCCAACCTCACTGAGCTCGAGCTGTTTTGCAAGGAGGAATGGGAAAAAATTTCAGTCTCTCGATGTGCAAAACTGATAGAGACATACCCCAAGCGACTTACAGCTGTAATCGCAGCAAAAGGTGGCACTACAAAGTATTAACTTAAGGGGGCTGAATAATTTTGCACGCCCAATTTTTCAGTTTTTGATTTGTTAAAAAAGTTTGAAATATCCAATAAATGTCATTCCACTTCATGATTGTGTCCCACTTGTTGTTGATTCTTCACAAAAAAATACAGTTTTATATCTTTATGTTTGAAGCCTGAAATGTGGCAAAAGGTCGCAAAGTTCAAGGGGGCCGAATACTTTCGCAAGGCACTGTATGTTATCGGTTTCTTTTCTGGTCCAAAACAGTAACCATACACCCCGAGCTGACTAATCTCAATTTGGCTTTGTATTATTGTTTAACAGGCTTCAATCCTATCAAACCCACACGACAAGAATATAATGCAACTGCAATGCGAGATCATAGCGCACATCAGTGGCATAGAACCAGCTACCACCACATCCCAGAGCATGTTGGAAACTTCCGAAGAGGAGGAGGAACCGACCACTAGCGTTGGATTTTCATCTTACCTTCAATGCCCCATTAGTTCTGGGCAGGTGGGAGAGGGCTTATTTGACAGAAGAAGCCAATTACAGTCTGAGCTTCTGAAGGTGACACAGCCATGCTCTGTGCTGCTGTGTGGAGATGACTCAGAGGAATCAGACTCAAGGACATTGGAGGTGGAGGACATGGATTCCCCAGCCTCTGGCTATGACAGACAACACATTCCTCTACTGGAGGTGGAGATGAGTGCAGGAGATATAGTGGTGCGCTATGGCTCCACCTGAGCACCTCTGAACTCAAGCCTCTGTAAATCACACCTTTCACTGTATAGATGAAAGACAATGACTTCACAGAACTGGTTTACCTAGGTACACTGATACACTGTCGTGCCTCACTGATTTTCAATCACGTCTTCAGTGGTGTAGCTCTTCATTCAAAGACTCAATCATGGACACGCTTACTGACAGTTGTGGCTGCTTAGTGTGATGTATTGTCTTAACCTTCTTGCCCTTTGTGCTGTTGTCTGTGCCCAATAATGTTTGTGCCATGTTTTGCTGCTGCCATGTTGCTACCATGCTGTGTTTTCATGTTTTGCTGCCATGCTATGTTGTCATCTTAGGTCTCTATGTAATGTTGGGGTTTCTCTCATCGTGACTTTTGTCTTATAATTTTAGATAACGATTAACACTTTGTATATTGTTATTTTCTGTTGTTGTATTTCTTTTTTATGGTCCCTGTGAGATTTCTGGAAATCTATCGCCAGTCCAAATCTGTGGGCTGAACTAATCAGTAAACTTTACTCAGGCTGTAAAAAACTTTTGGCTTGTTGGGCATTGAAATATAATTGAATAACCAAATGAATGACACACTACTCCAAATCAAACACTCAGTATTTACTAAAGATATCCACTGACTTTTATTTTCTGTAATTCTTCTCGACAAAAACCCCCCAGGAAGAATCTTTAGCTTTATTGTATAAGGTAGAATGGTTTGTGAACTGCACTCTGATGATTGACATGCTACCTTCAGAACAGTTGATCTATAAAAAAAACAAACATCTGAATTACCCTGGTCCTAGATCTGTTTGTGCAGTCTTGCAGACTCTTACTGTGACGACCATAGGGGTTGGGGAGAGCACAAACAGATCTGGGACCAGGCTACATCAATCTCTGAACACTTCGCAAAGAATGTCACACGGCCCATAGTCCTCTTGTGTTGGAGTCCTCTGCAAAATGACAGTTGCAGGGTTGTTATTCATCAGTAAACCAGTTAAGAGGATGAGCACAAAGTCAGTCCCAATTCATCTTCCATCTGGGCAGCTAAGACAGCTTTAGACCCTGGACGTTGGAACGCAGGTTCAACATTTGTTTCTCTTGATAGACCTTTTCCTGTTTGAACGCCTCTTTGTTGGCCTTCTTTTCTGTTCTTCGCTCCTGTAGAAACATTCAAGCAATATGGTGTCAATGGTGAAGGACAAAAAGCTTTCTACAAGATATCTAAATACTTGAACCGTATTCATAGATGACACTTAGATTTTTTTTTATAGAATGTGATATATATAAACACAGTGGGGCAAAAAAGTATTTAGTCAGCCACCAATTGTGCAAGTTCTCCCACTTAAAAAGATGAGGCCTGTAATTTTCATCATAGGTACACTTCAACTATGACAGACAAAATGAGAAAAAAATCCAGAAAATCACACTGTAGGATTTTTTATGAATTTATTTGCAAATTATGGTGGAAAATAAGTATTTGGTCACCTACAAACAAGCAAGATTTCTGGCTCTCACAGACCTGTAACAACTTCTTTAAGAGGCTCCTCTGTCCTCCACTCGTTACCTGTATTAATGGCACCTGTTTGAACTTGTTATCAGTATAAAAGACACCTGTCCACAACCTCAAACAGTCACACTCCAAACTCCACTATGGCCAAGACCAAAGAGCTGTCAAAGGACACCAGAACCAAATTGTAGACCTGCACCAGGCTGGGAAGACTGAATCTGCAATAGGTAAGCAGCTTGGTTTGAAGAAATCAACTGTGGGAGCAATTATTAGGAAATGGAAGACATACAAGACCACTGATAATCTCCCTCGATCTGGGGTTCCACGCAAGATCTCACCCCTTGGGGTCAAAATGATCACAAGAACGATGAGCAAAAATCCCAGAACCACACGGGGGGGAACTAGTGAATGACCTGCAGAGAGCTGGGACCAAAGTAACAAAGCCTACCATCAGTAACACACTACGCCGCCAGGGACTCAAATCCTGCAGTGCCAGACGTGTCCCCCTGCTTAAGCCAGTACATGTCCAGGCCCGTCTGAAGTTTGCTAGAAAGCATTTGGATGATCCAGAAGAAGATTGGGAGAATGTCATATGGTCAGATGAAACCAAAATATAACTTTTTGGTAAAAACTCAACTCGTCGTGTTTGGAGGACAAAGAATGCCGAGTTGCATCCAAAGAACACCATACCTACTGTGAAGCATGGGGGTGGAAACATCATGCTTTGGGGCTGTTTTTCTGCAAAGGGGCCAGGACGACTGATCCGTGTAAAGGAAAGAATGAATGGGGCCATGTATCGTGAGATTTTGAGTGAAAAGCTCCTTCCATCAGCAAGGGCATTGAAGATGAAACGTGGCTGGGTCTTTCAGCATGACAATGATCCCAAACACACCGCCCGGGCAACGAAGGAGTGGCTTCGTAAGAAGCATTTCAAGGTCCTGGAGGGGCCTAGCCAGTCTCCAGATCTCAACCCCATAGAAAATCTTTGGAGGGAGTTGAAAGTCCGTGTTGCCCAGCAACATCCCCAAAACATCACTGCTCTAGAGGAGATCTGCATGGAGGAATGGGCCAAAATACCAGCAACAGTGTGTGAAAACCTTGTGAAGAGTTACAGAAAACGTTTGACCTCTGTCATTTCCAACAAAGGGTATATAACAAAGTATTGAGATAAACTTTTGTTATTGACCAAATACTTATTTTCCACCATAATTTGCAAATAAATTCATTAAAAATCCTACAATGTGATTTTCTGGATTTTTTTTTCTCATTTTGTCTGTCATAGTTGAAGTGTACCTATGATGAAAATTACAGGCCTCTCATCTTTTTAAGTGGGAGAACTTGCACAATTGGTGGCTGACTAAATACTTTTTTGCCCCACTGTGTGTGTGTGTGTGTGTATATATATATATATGAGAGAGAGAGATAGTGATATTTAAATGGAGCACACTATGACCATTATTCCAGGAGCTTTTTCAACAATTTTGTTTCCCACCCAATAATAAATTAATTCTCCACATGAACACCCAGTAGGGAGGGCCAGACAGAACTATTAGTCGTGAGTATAGTAACCCACCTTGCGCTCCTCTTTGATGGCCCGTTTCCTGGCTTTCCGCTCCTCCTTGCTCTCCTCACGAGGCCGGTGCTGTGTGGCGACGCGGGGCAGGTCTGAGTCGTTGATACGCTCCATGCGCTCAGCCTGCTTGGCTGTCAGGCCCCTCCCGGGAAGGACGTCCAGAGGAATGCCTGTCCTGGTGGATACTCGGATGGGCTTGGCCTGATTAGAGAACACAGAAATACACCACTATCGGTCTGTACTGTGTAGCATCTCATATCAACAGCAACAATGGCCCTGAGCTGATGCCTTGAATTCACAACTAGTAGCTAATGCTAGGTAGGAAATTGAGCTAAAAGCCTCTCAAAATGTTGAACGTTAGACATGCAACTTAATACGTGACAATGTATTTCTTTCTGTTATCTTCGCTCAAACAACCGACAGAGGAAAACATTTTTTACCTTTGGTGGATCTTTGATGATTTTTGGATGGTTATACAAATTCGAATAGGTACCTTGGATAGTAAAGAAAAACAAAGGATTTCAAATATTCATAAAAAAAGAAAATGTAGTAATTATGGTAATAAACATCTAGCCAATTCGTATGTCATCAGAACAGAATTATGTCATCAGGCATGTACTACAATGGTAATCTTAAAGTGTTAGTTACTGAACAGACAGAGGTAATAGCAACACGGTTAGTAGACTCACTTACTGATAATGGTTTCACAGTCCCACTTCTCTGCTGGTGCCGTCAGGACAATGGTCTCCATCTCCTGTTCCTCTTCGTCCTCATCTTCCTCCTCCTCCCTCACTACTGGCAGCTCTTTAGGACCCAGGGCATCAGGCCTCTGGTAGCTGAAAGAATACAGTTGATTCAATTACTGTCATTATCTATAGTTAAACACACATACAAAGACTTATAATCCATTGTGTCCAATGAGGACGTCCACTTCGGTCTTTATCTAAGAGTATTGCTATGGCTATAGAGTTACACACACACTCACTCTAACTCCTTCTGTTTGAAGTAGTCTTTGATGACCTCCTCCAGGCGAGCACTGTCTGGCTCGATATGCCCTTCCAGCTCAGCGTTGTCCAGGGCCCCAATCTCATCCTCGTCAAACTGCTCGAAAAACTATGGGAGACAGAAACAAGTTTGGAAAACGATACAATGATATTAATTGAAATAATTGTTTGAATTAAATGAATATCATTAGTTGAAATCAGCACCTGAGTGTAGGGCTGCTGCGGGTGACAGTATTACCGCCACACCGGTGGTCACGAGTCATGAAGCCAGTCAAATTCCACATGACTGTTTAGTCACGGTAATTAGGCTTCTCCAAGCTGATGCTGCTGGTCATTAGTAGCCTACCAAACTGCCTGGTACTCAGCGCTCAATTTTCCCTCTAATCACTCTGACATCAATGCAAATGTATTCGAAAATGTAATCAAAACACTTCATGAGAGCCCATGAGCTCATGTTGCGCAACATTTCTATAGGCTATGCAATTGGGGGAGAAAACAGAGTGATGGCCTCTATTAAAAAGAGGATCCCATCAGTTTTCTTTAAGGCTAGGCCTACTACATTTATTTCTCAACATTCCTAATATTAAGCACATTGCTTCTCTTTACGACAGGAGTATAGCCTACCTGGCTGGCATGAAAATAAACCATGGGGAAAAGTGTCCCCCATTCGCTATTTAAGTGCATAGATGACATGTATTTTTCCCGCTGCCCGTGTTGACACATGATAATGGTCAAATCTAAATACAAATTCACACATATGTTATTTAGCATATGTAAAGACAAGATTAAATTAAGAATAGTGTGATGGGTGACAATATTAGCCTATCACTTGTGAATCTTTTTTTGTGTGACTTGTTCGAATCATAGTCACACAACTCATGTAGCCTAGCCCATCGGCCTATATGTTGTAATAAGGTTTGTATCGCAACTAAAGTGGCCAAATAACTTCTTAAAATTAAGCACATTAATCTGCTTTACAAGGGGTGTAGAGCCTAACTGGCATACATAAGCAAACATAAGTTTGGGAAAGGTCATTTACACCATACAAATGCACCTTAATAATAAAAGCACTACATACATATCCTATTTGCGGTCACTTTTGATGGTGTTTTTCCCTAATGGAACATTTGCGCTTATAATGTGAAGATATAGCTGAATAGTTTATCAACATTTTAAGCTAAATGTTCTGATCTGTTGCTTCACATTGCATAAAAAAGTTTTTGTTGATGCTAGTGGTTGTATTAATTTGGGATCCATTGCATCCCACAACTGTCCCAGACTATGTTTGGAATATTTATTTCTCGCACAAAATAGATAGACTTTTGTACTATGGGGGATAGTAGATAGACATAGGCTAGTGCTTTTGCTGTTCTTTAGGCCTACTCATCTTTTTGGCTGACAAAAAGTAAATGTGGACAGCTCTTCCAAGATCTTCAATATGCACCTCGGAATTGGATAAGGACGCCAGCAGTTGCGCCTGTCTTAACTTGTAGCCTGTGAACAAGACCCGGTCACGTGACGGAGAGCCGTGTGAGTGAGAGACGCTACGGATTGCGCAGCGCACTCAGGGAGAAGGGCACAACGCAGCACTCCGGGCCGCAAAAGGCATGGATTTTTTTAGGGTGCATTACGGCCACAACGGGGATGCCGCTGTGAAATCCGAGGCATTATCAAGTGCTTGTCGAATTGTCAATGAGAGGCTATTGGAGTGTGTACAGGTTGCGGAAAAAAAACAAAGCAGAGCTCATGCATTTTCAAGAAACTTATTTAAAATCATCATTAGTCTCATCATGCAGCCGTACAATGTATTAAAAATCTAAACATAAAACCCAAATGTGTATTAGACTTCTTAAAATGTGGAAGCCAGGAGAGGCTAAATGTGTTTATGTCAATTACCGTGAGACCAACAGTTATTTGCTTGACAATCAACAACTGACTTAATTGTGACCTCCACAGCCCTACCAGAGTGTTTATGCTGTTAGAACAGCCAGTCACTCACAGTTTATCTTTACCAAAGGTCACAAAATGCAACCCAGGTCCAAACCCAAAAAGGATGTCCAGGGCTCACTGACCTTCTCAAAGCGGTCGTCCAGCAGCGTGAGCTGTTCGTTCCTCCTCATGACTGACGAGGTCATGGAGTATTCTGTGAAGCGAGTTTTTGTCTCCTCGTCCATGAACATGAACTCCCTGGGGCGCCCCTCGCTGTCCTCATCACCAGAGGCAACGTCCCCCTCAGAGTCGCTCCCTTCTTCCTCTGTATCCTCCCACTCTTCATCATCGTCACTGCAATGAGCGAGACAGAGAGAGGTTTCCAACAGCACAAAGAGACTTGGGACAGCACAGCCTTATTGGGACACGACTTCAATTAGCAGATGTTAACTAGCTCTCAGTAAGAAACTGAAACCACAAAAAGCAATCCTCTTTCTCAACAATTGTAACTTGATTGGTATAGCTCAAATTAATGGGACTAAGGGTTGGTAAAAACAAATGAAACTGATATAAAGTATATATTCTTACCCCACGCCAACAGTTCCATTGACATCGTTGGCCTTCAAAATGAAATCGTCATCCAGCATGTTGTCTGGGTCGTCAAAGTCAAAGTCCTCATCGAGAGCAGCTACGATGTCTGGGTCCATGTCCAGCCTGGGTCCTTTGAGACAAAACATGAGGGTACAAGAGTTAACTTGAATAATTCACTGATTTAGAATAATGACCTGGCCATAAAACAAATAACCCAAAATGGCATCTTTCTGGAGTCTGGTTTTGTTACTGGCAGAGGCCTCTTACCTGAGATGGGGGCAGCTTTGTTCAACATTCCCACCTCCTCCTCAAACTCTGACGCAAACACAGAGGAGGGCAAGTTGAAGGAGACGGTCTGCTGAAGTTAAAAAAGAATGTTTACTACTTTCATTTATCACAATTACCTAAAATAAAACTGCCTACACTAAGCACTGTGGCTATAAAATGCAAAGTGGTTATTCATAGAAATGTAGTCATTATAGCTAATGTTGCCCCCACACCCCATCCTACAGTCACTCCTACCACAACCTATACAATATGATTTTTGTTTTTAATTTAACCTTTATATAACTAGGCAAGTCAGTTAAAAACAAATTCTTGTTTACAGTGACAGCGGGTTAACTGCCTTGTTCAAGGGCAGAACAACAGATTTTTACCTTGTCAACTCTGGGATTTGATCCAGCAAACTTTATGTTAATGGCCCAATGCTCTAACCACAAGGCTACCTGCCACCCCATCGTGAAAGCCACTGTCATGTGTTGACATGTCACAACTGGGGAAATTTGATCTCCCAAATTCCAGCCTTTAAAAACTAATCCAGCTATCTACAGTGTTAACAAAGGACCAGATCATTTCGCCTTGTATATATATATATATATATATATATATATATATATATATATATATATTATATATACACTTGTATATATAGCCCAAACATTTTCACAACCGTTCCACTCAGCAACAACCACTGGACCTCCTGCTAAACTTACAGGAGTAACCTTTTCCTCCTCCTCCTCCTCATCTTCCTCGTCATCATCATCTCCATCCTGGAGGTCATGGGTACGTTTGCCTCTCTGTGATTTGCCAGATGAAGCCCACTCTACGGGCCGAGCCGTTTCTCTCAGGTGCTGCAGATAGTTGTAGTCATCGTCGAAAAACACCCCAAACTCCCTCTGCTCCTCTTGCCGCTTCTCCACCTCCACCTGAACACAGACAGTGGTTACAGACTGACACAAAACATACAATTGTGCACATAAAGCAGGATTATTTGCACCAAATATCTTGGTTGTCCTTGGCCAATGAATATCTTCAACAAATATGTTTTTGACTTGAAGATTAACTCTTCTACTAGGATAAGTAGCCTAAATATTGTAACCAATGGATGTCTTTAGATGAAAACTGTGACCATTTCTTCCATTGCAACACTAAATACCTTAGTAAAGTCTGGTACATGTACTAACACAGTGGTTCCCAATAAGGGGTACTAGAACCCCTGGGGGTACTTGGTCTATCCACAGGGGGTACTTGACAAGACTCTCAATCAAATGTATTTATAAAGCCTGTCCTACATCAGCAATGTCAAAGTGCTATACAGAAACCCAGCCTAAAATCCCAAACAGCAAGCAATGCAGATGTTGAAGCACGATACTCAAGACTCATGAGACCATAGGTCCTACTGGTAAAATGCAAACGAGTGGGTACTTCAGCGGTACTCAGGGCAGAGCAAAATTCAGTTGATGGTACAGTGAGTACGTTTTCTATGCAATACTCATGTAAACACCGTACTCTGTTTATCTTAATCGACATAAGGTCATAATCGATGTAAACATACGCCGGTTAAAACACTTGCTTTTCTGAGCAATCTTTCAAATTATTTGGGCATGTAAACACCTTAATCGGCGTTCCAGCAGTGTATTTGATCTGCGCTGGCGAGCCTCCTTTAACACGAATGAAGTGAGTATGGTACAACTGAACATATGCGTCTTACAAGTAGTTTTCACATACAAACTTTACATGTTCGAACTCAGAATTAAATATGCTTCCCGAAAATAGCATGTTCACTGTGGTAGAACGTTTATTTTTATTCGCGATTTTCGTCATTTATCAGAGCGCCAACAGGTAGCCTTTTCAGACGTGTCCATGTAAACGGATTAGGGGAATTGTTCTTCTTGGAAAACATGTATACGTTTTAATCAAATTTATATTAATCTGACTATCCACAATCTCATTATTTTGTGCGTGTAACCATACTCAGTAACCGGAAAAGCTTGGGAACCACTGTACACGTTACCTTTTGTGCGGGTAGGAGGACATGCTGCGGTGCTTTCTCGTCAGCAGCGAGGGGGTCCCTCTGACTTCTGTGGACCAGGTGGAAGGTCACCGCTTTCTTCTTGTCAATAAATGCCTTCTTCCTTTTATTAGGCTAGAAAAGAAAGGCATGTAGATAATGTAACTTGTTACATAGTCTTAGGGTCAACTGTATCAGGCTCAGATGCAGCAATATGTCAGTGAACTGTGTTGAGTGGTCACTGTTCATCACAAGCCCTTTGTATATGAGGGTCAGGCAGTACACAAAGAACTGTTTTGGAATGTAAATTGTTGTTGATGGACTAGCTAGTTAGCTAACAACAAACACCAACACACAAGCTAGTTGGTTGGCTATTGCTAAAGCTATCAATCTCACCCATATTTGAAAGAACAGATATTAACTAACTAACACATTTGGTTTAATAGTCATTGACAATCACAACAGTTGGTATTATGTGTGTAACGTTAACGTTAGTAAGTTAGCTACTTATCCGTCGACATATATATAGCATGCTAAGCTAGCAAAGCTAAAACAACATTGGCAGCTGAAAGTTTGCTTACCATAGTTCAATTGGACCGCTGTGAACACACTTCAAAAATTTTTTTACAAAAACGTTTGTTACAGTTTATCTCGCGCTAAAAGTGTAATTTACGGGGATTTAAATAGAAAAAAATTGTCAATGTTGTTTATCCACGCCGACTCCTTCCTCACACGCTGCTTCTACCATTTTTGGAACAAACCATTTCACAGGACTAAAGGGGTGTAGTTTGTTCACTTCATACACTACATCAGATTGCTATACAATCTTGAATTTGTATTAATATATTATGTTGCCAAAGTATGTATTCTCTGTATGAAATAATTGTTAATTGAAAACCAAGCAACTGGAATGTAAGTAGCCTGGCGGGTAGGAAGGAGCGTTGGGCCAGTAACCGAAAGGTTGCTTGATCGAATCCCCGAGCTGACAAGGTAAAAATGTGTCGTTCTGCGCAAGGCAATTATTTTGTATAAAAATATTATTCTTATTTATTTTTTATTCACAAATCAATACAGAAAGTACATGGGGAACACAAGTATATATAAATAATATACAAAGGACAATTGGGCTAGGGGGTACAATATCACATTACACAAGGACCTACATTTATAATTCTAACAGCGTTTTTGTTAGAGTATTTAATTGTCTTAAAATATAGTTCAATTTCTTTTTGTAAGGTAAGAAAATGTGTTTTGTTTAGAAATGTACATTTGTGAATATGAAATGTGGCCAAAAGAATTAAATTAATTACATAAAATTGTTTCAACTTATTTCTATCGTAGGTAAAGAATCCAAGCAGTACATCTCTCAACAATAGTGTAAAATCTTCATAAATGCGTTCAATTATAAATATACTGTTGTCTTGCCACAGTTTCCTTACATGAATACAATGCCAAATGCAACACGGTTTCTGGGTGGTCATTACAAAAGGTACAATTTGAGTTTTTCTTAAACTTGTTCATATAGTGGTTGGCAGGATAATATTTATTAATAATTTTAAAGGAAACTTCCTTAATTTAGTTAACAAGTAGGTATGCGTGTGGCAACATCCAAACTTTTTCCCCGACAGATATTATCAATAAAACCGTTCCAATAATGCGGTTGGTTACCTTTTGTGCGGGTAGGAGGACATGCTATCCATAAGGTATGGATAGATACAACATACTGCTGAAACAAGGTTCAAATCGCTCTGTTGTTGAATGGACCAAATGAGAAACAAATCTTTCCTACAGATGAGTCAACAGGATTAATGGAAGGTAGGTTCTGAGGGTCAGGTATTGATTGACACGTTCCTGAATAATAAAGCAACATCTGAGCAAGGCAGTTAACCCACTGTTCCTCGGGCGCCGATGACGTGGATGTTGATTAAGGCTAAATGCGGAAAACACATTTCAGTGGAATGCATTCAGTTGTTCAACTGGCTAGGTATCCCCCTTTCCCTAATACATGTGTTCCCCATCTTCCGTTGGTATAGCCCAGACGACCAAACTAATCGTTAATGAACAACAGGAATCGATGCAAGCCAGTTAAGAACAACTTATTTACATTGACGGCCTACACCTGCCAAACACTGACGAAGCTGGGCCAATTGTACGCCGCCCTATGGGACTCTCAATCACCCCCGGTTGTGATACAGCCCGTTTTATTTATTGGCACAAAATATACAAAGCTTTTGTAGCGTGAGATGAGCAATAGCCAATGAGAGCTCGCCAAAGAATCCAGTGAGATGATTTTATTTAGCATCACCCATAACGTGTAGACTCTAGAGAAGGAGCGATGACTACTGCTAGTATACGTTTGTACTTGCCTTTAATCAAAGCCACATTGTGAAATCGCTACATCTCTGACGTTCACAAGCAATGTTATTCAATTCTAAATGTTGGCTAGATATTTCAACTCTGGCAAGCCTGAATGTCTGACTGAAAATATTTGAGGCTGCTTTGTGCCACAGCTCCTTCTAGCTACATGAAATCACATTGTTTTCTCGAGACAGCGTGGTATCGACAATCCTCAACACCAAGTGAAGAATCTTGCAGCGTGTGATAGAGCCCAAAATCAATATCTTCATTGGAGATCCACCAAAATATTTGGTTATTTAAGTAGGACAATTTGTTTAATTCCCTCTTACACATGCTGAGATACAGTATTCTACATTTTAATATTTACGGAGAAATCTAAAGATCAGACACAAACAGCAGATATTACATTTTCATAATATATTTTAATTTTGTTTCATCCCAAACTGAGAAATCAACTGATACAGGGTGTCAACATGATACAACTTTTAAAACTTGATCAGTGCATTGTTTATTTTTGGAGCATCTCTGTAAACAGAATTTAATACAAATTCTCCTGATTGTCAAATACAATGGGCATAAGATCCAAACTGTGGCACAATCATGTTGGTTTAGTTTTAAAACAAAAGAGTGAATTCAAAACAGACAAAGGCATACAACATTAAAACATAGCTATTACTACATAGCATATGCATATGTTCCCAGTTGGAACAACTCGAGATTAGTGTATTTGCAAGCAACACATATTGCAACCCAAGCCTGTTATTTAACTTTGTTCTTCTGTTGGATCCTCTTCAGACGTTCATGGACAGAAGGAGGAACTGAAAAGACAAAAGTCATTTCATAATCAAAAGCAAATCATGTCTTGGTGGAAACATCACACCGGATGGACTTTACAGTGGAAACATATACACTTATTATACAAAATGTAATGTTCATATTATAAACATTTTTATTATACCTGCAGTATGTTCATGTTGACCTGGCCTGTCTGGCCTTTGTCCAATGCTTGGAACACCCCTGGGGGAGGACAAATGTATATATTTTTTGTCAACAACCAACATTTGCAAGCAACACATATTGCATCCCAAGCCTGTTTTAAGTTCCTCGGCATACACATCACAGACAAACTGAATTGGTCCACCCACACAGACAGCATCGTGAAGAAGGCGCAGTAGCGCCTCTTCAACCTCAGGAGGCTGAAGAAATTCGGCTTGTCACCAAAAGCACTCACAAACTTCTACAGATGCACAATCGAGAGCATCCTGGCGGGCTGTATCACCGCCTGGTACGGCAACTGCTCCGCCCACAACCGTAAGGCTCTCCAGAGGGTAGTGAGGTCTGCACAACGTATCACCGGGGGCAAACTACCTGCCCTCCAGGACATCTACACCACCCAATGTTACAGGAAGGCCATAAAGATCATCAAGGACAACAACCACCCGAGCCACTGCCTGGTCACCCCGCTATCATCCAGAAGGCGAGGTCAGTACAGGTGCATCAAAGCTGGGACCGAGAGACTGAAAAACAGCTTCTATCTCAAGGCCATCAGACTGTTAAACAGCCACCACTAACATTGAGTGGCTGCTGCCAACACACTGACTCAACTCCAGCCACTTTAATAATGGGAATCGATGAGAAATGATGTAAAATATATCACTAGCCACTTTAAACAATGCTACCTAATATAATGTTTACATACCCTACATTATTCATCTCATATGTATACGTATATACTGTACTCTATATCATCTACTGCATCTTTATGTAATACATGTATCACTAGCCACTTTAACTATGCCACTTTGTTTACATACTCATCTCATATGTATATACTGTACTCGATACCATCTACTGTATCTTGCCTATGCCGCTCTGTACCATCACTCATTCATACATCTTTATGTACATATTATTTATCCCCCTACACTTGTGTGTATAAGACAGTAGTTTTGGAATTGTTAGATTACTTGTTGGTTATTACTGCATTGTCGGAACTAGAAGCACAAGCATTTTGCTACACTCGCATTAACATCTGCTAACTATGTGTATGTGACAAATAACATTTGATTTGACATATTATTGGGTATGTCCAACAACTCCAAAGCATTAAACATCTCTGAGTGTTTACTTGTTCCACGAAAATACAAGTTATTTGACCATAAGGAGGTACAGTCCCTTGGTACTCACTGAACATATTTTCCAGGCGGACGATGCAGGTGAGGTAGTCATCAAAGTCGATATCGTAGTTCTCATCAGCGAACCTCAAGCCAAGCAGCTGGAGGAGCTTGGTGTTCAGATGCATGCCTTGGATGGTGGAGACAGAATGTTACTAGTTAGGCTCTGATCCACACCTGAATTCACACCTTTGCCTTTGTCTTTCTGGCCCCCTGAAATGTCTTCTTGAGAGAGCGTGGGAGTACTCACAGAGAAAGAGACCTTCAAGATCAAAGACAGGATTCAACACTAGCATTCTACCATTGAGATACAGTGCCTTGCGAAAGTATTCGGCCCCCTTGAACTTTGCGACCTTTTGCCACATTTCAGGCTTCAAACATAAAGATATAAAACTGTATTTTTTTGTGAAGAATCAACAACAAGTGGGACACAATCATGAAGTGGAACGACATTTATTGGATATTTCAAACTTTTTTAACAAATCAAAAACTGAAATTGGGCATGCAAAATTATTCAGCCCCCTTAAGTTAACAATTTGTAGCGCCACCTTTTGCTGCGATTACAGCTGTAAGTCGCTTGGGGTATGTCTCTATCAGTTTTGCACATCGAGAGACTGACATTTTTTCCCATTCCTTCTTGCAAAACAGCTCGAGCTCAGTGAGGTTGGATGGAGAGCATTTGTGAACAGCAGTTTTCAGTTCTTTACACAGATTCTCGATTGGATTCAGGTCTGGACTTTGACTTGGCCATTCTAACACCTGGATATGTTTATTTTTGAACCATTCCATTGTAGATTTTGCTTTATGTTTTGGATCATTGTCTTGTTGGAAGACAAATCTCCGTCCCAGTCTCAGGTCTTTTGCAGACTCCATCAGGTTTTCTTCCAGAATGGTCCTGTATTTGGCTCCATCCATCTTCCCATCAATTTTAACCATCTTCCCTGTCCCTGCTGAAGAAAAGCAGGCCCAAACCATGATGCTGCCACCACCATGTTTGACAGTGGGGATGGTGTGTGCAGGGTGATGAGCTGTGTTGCTTTTACGCCAAACATAACGTTTTGCATTGTTGCCAAAAAGTTCAATTTTGGTTTCATCTGACCAGAGCACCTTCTTCCACATGTTTGGTGTGTCTCCCAGGTGGCTTGTGGCAAACTTTAAACAACACTTTTTATGGATATCTTTAAGAAATTGCTTTCTTCTTGCCACTCTTCCATAAAGGCCAGATTTGTGCAATATACGACTGATTGTTGTCCTATGGACAGAGTCTCCCACCTCAGCTGTAGATCTCTGCAGTTCATCCAGAGTGATCATGGGCCTCTTGGCTGCATCTCTGATCAGTCTTCTCCTTGTATGAGCTGAAAGTTTAGAGGGACGGCCAGGTCTTGGTAGATTTGCAGTGGTCTGATACTCCTTCCATTTCAATATTATCGCTTGCACAGTGCTCCTTGGGATGTTTAAAGCTTGGGAAATCTTTTTGTATCCAAATCCGGCTTTAAACTTCTTCACAACAGTATCTCGGACCTGCCTGGTGTGTTCCTTGTTCTTCATGATGCTCTCTGCGCTTTTAACGGACCTCTGAGACTATCACAGTGCAGGTGCATTTATACAGAGACTTGATTACAAACAGGTGGATTGTATTTATCATCATTAGTCATTTAGGTCAACATTGGATCATTCAGAGATCCTCACTGAACTTCTGGAGAGAGTTTGCTGCACTGAAAGTAAAGGGGCTGAATAATTTTGCACGCCCAATTTTTCAGTTTTTGATTTGTTAAAAAAGTTTGAAATATCCAATAAATGTCGTTCCACTTCATGATTGTGTCCCACTTGTTGTTGATTCTTCACAAAAAATACAGTTTTATATCTTTATGTTTGAAGCCTGAAATGTGGCAAAAGGTCGCAAAGTTCAAGGGGGCCGAATACTTTCGCAAGGCACTGTATGACCTTCTATGCAGGCATTTTGTTCTAACCCTATGTACCACGCAGTAGTCTCTCACCTGCTGCTTTGAGAGCTATGCGGAGCTCATAGGAGGACATCTTCCCTGACCGGTCTGTGTCATAAGAAATGAAGAGCATCTGCAACCAACACCATAGACATCGTTATCACCTCCAATTCACACGCATGTTCAATATTAAATTGCCGTCATAGGCTATTGTATAACAATGTATATGATATTGTAACTGACAGCAAAATGTAGTCATGCTGTACTTACAATCCATTTCTTCATCTTTTCCCAGAAGACCTTGAACTCCTGGAACTCAAGCTGCCCTGAATTGTCAACCTGGATTGATCTGTCAAGGGAAGTAGCTTACATGACCAAAAGTATGTGGACATGCTCGTCAAACATCTCATTCCAAAATCATGGGCATTAATATTGAGTTGGTCCCCACTTTGCTGCTATAACAGCCTCCACTCTTCTGGGAAGACTTTCCACTCGATGTTGGAACATTGCTGCGTGGACTTGCTTACTTTCAGCTACAAGAGCATTAGTGAGGACGGGCACTGATGTTGGGCGATAAGGCCTGGCTCACAGTCGGCGTTCCAATTCTTCCCAAAGGTGTTCGATGGGGTTGAGGTCAGGGTTCTGTGCAAGCCAGTCAAGTTCTTCCACACCGATCTCAACAAAACATTTCTGTATGGACCTCGCTTTGTGCACAGGGGCATTGTCATGCTGAAACAGCAAAGGTCCTTCCCAAACTGTTGCCACAAAGTTGGAAACACAAAATTGTCTAAAATGTAATTGTAGACTGTAGCATTAAGATTTCCCTTCACTGGAACTAAGAGGCCTAGCCCAAACCACGAAAAACAGCCCCATTATTCCTCTTCCACCAAACCTAACAGTTGGCACTATGCATTCCGTCAGGTAGCGTTCTCTTGGCATCCGCCAAACCACATTCATCCATCAGACTTTCCAGATGGTGATTCATCTTTCTAGAAAATGCCTTTCCACTGCCCCAGGGTCCAGTGGCGGCGAGCTTGACATCACTCCAGCCGATGTTTGGCATTGCGCATGGTGATCTTTGGCCTGTGTGCGGCTGCTAGACCATGGAAATTATTTTAATGAAACTCCTGATGAACAATCATTGTGCTGACGTTGCTTCCAGAGGCAGTTTGGAACTCGGTAGTGAGTGTTGCAACCGAGGACAGACAATTTTTACACGCTTCAGCACTCGGCAATCCCGTTCTGTGAGCTTTGACCTACCACTTCACGGCTGAGCCGTTGTTGCTCCTAGACGTTTCCACTTCACAATAACAGCACTTACAGTTGACCAAGGCAGCTCTAGCAGGGCAGAAATTTGACGAACTGACTTGCTGGAAAGGTGGCATCCTATGACAGTGAAAGTCACGGAGCTCTTCAGTAAGGCCATTCTACTTCCAATGTTTGTCTATGGAGATTGCATGACTGTGTGCTTGATATTATCCACCTGTCAGCAACTGTGTGGCTGAAATAGCCAAATCCCCTAATTCGAAAGAGTGTCCACATATTTTTGTATATATAGTGTATATTGATATTGATCACAATAATGCATTTTCCAAAGCCTCATTATAGGCGTTTAGGACAGGTAGAGGATACATCCATCAGGTTGATGATGCTGTGGCAGGTGTTGAGACTCAGACCGTCAAACTTGATCTCTCTCCCTGAAGGAAGAGAGAGGAACATCATAACAAATCCTTAAAATAATCACGATAATATTATAAAATCTGTAATCACAGACCCAGAGTGTGCAAGTTTTTTTTTTTTTTTAAGCTTTAAAGAGTCAAGAGTCAACCTATGTGCGTATGGACGTGTATTCAAATGACATTCGTTGAATTGCTCTTTATGCTCACGTCGGAGTTGTAATAACACACAATGGATGTGACTTAAGAGGAGGGCTGCTTACTCCTGCTAAGTACTCCATTCAACACCTGCTGAAGCTCCCTGGCAGAGATGGCCTGGTCCTAAGGAGAAGACACAATAGACAAAATATGATATTCTGGCTATGACCAATGAGTGGCGCACACGTTCAAAGTTTATTCGCCACAGGACACAACAGGTGTAAACCAGTACAGTGAAATTCTTACGTTTGAGAGCACTTTCAGGTCAGTGCCAGTACCTTATTCAATGTGTAGGGGTACTGGAGTGGTTGAGGTGGGTTTATACATAAAAAGTGACTGGTTGTAGGATATACATGTAAACAGGGCTGAAAAGTGACTGGTAGTAGGATATACATGTAAACAGGGCTGAAAAGTGACTGGTTGTAGGATATACATGTAAACAGGGCTGAAAAGTGACTGGTTGTAGGATATACATGTAAAGAGGGCTGAAAAGTGACTGGTTGTAGGATATACATGTAAACAGGGCTGAAAAGTGACTGGTAGTAGGATATACATGTAAACAGGGCTGAAAAGTGACTGGTTGTAGGATATACATGTAAAGAGGGCTGAAAAGTGACTGGTTGTAGGATATACATGTAAACAGGGCTGAAAAGTGACTGGTTGTAGGATATACATGTAAACAGGGCTGAAAAGTGACTGGTTGTAGGATATACATGTAAAGAGGGCTGAAAAGTGACTGGTAGTAGGATATACATGTAAACAGGGCTGAAAAGTGACTGGTTGTAGGATATACATGTAAACAGGGCTGAAAAGTGACTGGTTGTAGGATATACATGTAAAGAGGGCTGAAAAGTGACTGGTAGTAGGATATACATGTAAACAGGGCTGAAAAGTGACTGGTTGTAGGATATACATGTAAACAGGGCTGAAAAGTGACTGGTTGTAGGATATACATGTAAAGAGGGCTGAAAAGTGACTGGTAGTAGGATATACATGTAAACAGGGCTGAAAAGTGACTGGTAGCAGGAATATATAAATACATTGTGGTAATATACAGTACCGATGGTAATATATACATGTATAGAGGAGTAACAGTGACCAGTAGCAGAAATAGCTAGATACTAATGGAAATCAATAATCAATTCATCACAGCGTAAATGGTAGTAATAAATCTAATCACTAATCATTTTAGCAGCAGCGTAGGTGTGGGGGGGTATGTGGCGTCAATAATGAGTGTGTGACTAAGGCTGTATGCGAGTGTGTGCGCGTGTGAGTAAGAGTGACAGTGAAGGTGTGTGTGTGTCAGAGTGGGTAGAGTGTGTGGATCGTCTGTGGGAGTGGGATATTATAAGAGGAAGAGCAGTAGTTGTTAGCCATTTAACAGTCTTATGACCAGGGGGTACGACATTACTGTTTTCCTTCGACATGCTCATAGTATCTGAATCAGTGACATTGCCAGTTTAGCAGAAACAGCACTCCTCATTTCTCATAATATTTTTACTTTCTTACCGAACCAGCAATCTTTTCAAACATTCTTCTCAGTCCCTTCTCCTCATCCGTCTCCTCCTCTGGTAGACTGGGCATTGGGGGCTGAGAGATACATCACAATACATCATCAACGGGAAGTAAAGAGCATTGCAGTTTTGTGGTATTCAATAGCAGAGTACTTACATCGGGCAAATCAGCATCTACTGTGTTTCCCATCTCCCTGTTGATGACAACATCCTGTGATTAGCTTTCTATCACATACATTAACTTGTCCAGCAAATCTTACATTGAATAAAAGTCAAACAAATCTTAGTGTGGATTGGCTACAGCCATCATGGGCTTTCATTCAACCTATCTGCTTGAAACTAATACTGATTCACAGACAATACTCCCAAACGTAAATATCATACATGGTTCCGGCTGCCTTCTCAGAGAAGATGCGTATGATGAAGTCGGCCTCGTCGTGGGGCTGGAAGGTGGTGGGCACCAGCAGGTAGTTCCCTGGGGGCAAGGTGAAGCGCTCGGAGATCTCCCTCACGTTGATGTAGGTCTTACTGCGAGCCTTGGACCCATTGTACCGGAAGAAGTCTTTCCCCAGATGGTCCTCATCTGCAGGGGCCTGAGGGAGAAGAGAGAGGGAGGGACATGTTTTTAGAGACCCTTCAAATTCTAATGGGGAACTTTGTGATGAACCACAATAACAGTAACTATAGGTAGCATGTACTAGGAAATTGAAAGCCAATGTATTCCTATTGTTTGTGCATATGGTCTCTTTGCCTGTTGTCACTCTAACCTCGTAAAGAGCAAAGCCGATGGTTTGCAGGTCCAGTCCCTCTTTCCTCAGCGCACGGCGGTTCTTCTGCATCAGAGCGATGACCACACTGCACTTATCATTATTATCGTCAGCATGCAGCAGGGTCAGCTTGAACTGAGGGTTGGTCCAAAATGTATCTGGGGGAAAACAGGTTTAAATGGTTGTATTGTTGCTGGGCTGGAACAAAAGCCTACATACACTATCTGGCATTCCAGAATCAGTGTTGGTCACTTCTGGCACAGTGGATTCATCATAAAGATACAATTGGCATTCCTTTTATCTGGGTCATCAAACTTGTATGAACCAAGCTGACTGTCACATTTCAAAGCTCAGATAGAAATGTACAGTGTAGAACATACATGTCCATCTCTCATGTAGAATAGGGAATCAAGTCAAGTCTATTTATTACATTTCGGTCTGCAACCTCTCACCTATGAAGTTCCTGCAGCCGCCTGCGGTGGAGCCACGGATCCAGTTGCCCTCGAACATGTTCACCTCCCACTTCCGCTTGGTTTCGTCCGTCAGAGAGTCCGGCGTCAGGTTGCAGATCTCTATCTTGTCGTAGTTGGCCTTGAAGTCCTCAAACTCCATCCTGAAATAAGCAACCATTTTGATTCAGAAAAGTCTTGTATACACGAGTGGTCCCCAGGCCACTGGAAAACCTATTGCTGTTGAACATGCGGGAAACTTTGATGTAGTGCCAGATGTAAAACTATTACAATCGCTGTTGTTACTAACCAGAATTCACCATCATCCATGGAGTTCTGAAGAATGCGTTTCTTCTCAGAACTGTCGATCACATTCCACTCCCTGGACCTGTAAGAGAGAGAACAGATGACAGAATAACCACTCTCCTATAATGCATAGTGTATGCTGGTTTTTATTCCTACTCATCTCAGCAACACCTGATGGAAATTAACTGGACTCACTCATCACTCCAGGCACCGTTCCATTCCACCTGTCCCCAAGGGTTCCTGATCCGGATCAGCTTGACCTTTTTTCCTCTGTAGTTAACCTCCTCAAGGCCTGTGATGGAGTAGGCGTGTCCCTTCACCAGTCCTGAAGCTGTCTGGGCCTCTGACTCAGCAGAGCTGGTGATCTGGAGAGAAGAAAAAACAGAAATTGTATCAGCCATAAAAGACCAGGACTATGTCTCTCAAACCTGGACCCATATTCACAAAGTGTCTAATAGTAGTTGGAGTGCAGATCTAGGATCAGGTTCATCCTGTCTATATTATCTTATTCATTGTAATCTAAAAAACAAAAACTGATCCTATATCTGACCAGCACTCCTATTCTGAGAAGCTTTGGAAATACGTGACCCTGGTGTCTAAGGACCACATGTATAATGGTCTTTCATTGAAACTGGTCTGGAGGCCCTTACGTCGATAGAGCAGCCCATCATTGAGCCTCTGTCGTAGGCCTTCTTCATGATGTTGAACAGGTCAGTTGGAGCACTTTTGGTCTCGTACGTCTCCCCCAAGCCGCCGGTGAAGTCCTCCATGGCCTCCAGGGTAGAGCCTCCCTTCAGGGACTCATAGCTCCCGTTCAACCTGACAGGACAAGGAATGGGATGGAATGGGTTAACTAGGGATATAATTGCCGTCAAATAGCAGGCATCTGAAAATGAATCCAAGCTTTGCGGAGTGTCTGCATGCATTTGGTGAAAAATTGGTTACAATCATCCAATACTCATGTTTTACATGAACTACACACTATCAAGCAAACGTGACGATAAGTGACAATAGTTGTACAAAACACCTATTTGAGTTTGCATAAATGTTATACCTGTACTTTTCAAAGTTTACAAGTTACACATACTTGGCATAGGCCTTTTCCAGCAGTGCGCTCCAAAACTCGTTGTTGGAGGCAGAGTGGAGCAGCACCAGGCGGTTCCTCACAGCAGGCAGTCGGTCATCCACCACCACGTCCAGCCATCTGTTGTGCTGCCAGAACTGGAGGAGAGAGACTATACTTAAGCAATAAGGCCCGAGGCGGTGAGGTATAAGGCCAATATACCATGGCTAAGGGCTGTATCCAGGCACGACGCAACGCGGAGTTCATGGCTCGAACCACCCAGTTTATAATTACGGATGACTTCCTTTAACTAAAGAATTGTGTAATCACTGATGTCAATACAGTAAGTACTATGTACAGTGGGAAGAAAAAGTATGTGAACCCTTTGGAATTACCTGGATTTCTGCAGATATTGGTCATAACATTTTATCTGATCTTCCTCTAAATCACAACAATAGACAAACAGCCTGCTTAAACTAATAACACGCAAACAATTAATTGTTAATGTCTATTGAACACACCGTGTAAATATTCACAGTGCAGGTTGGAAAAAATATGTGAACCCTTGGATTTAATAACAGGTTGACCCTCCTTTGGCAGCAATAACCTCAAACAAACATTTTCTGTAGTTGCGGATCAGACCTGCACAACGGTTAGGGGGAATTTTGGACCATTCCTCTTTACAAAACTGTTTCAGTTCCACACTATTCTTGGGATGTCTAGTGTGAACCGTGCTCGAGGTCATGCCACAGCATCTCAATCGGGTTGAGGTCATGACTGACTGGGCCACACCAGAAGGCGTATTTTCTTCTGTTCAAGCCAATCTGGTGTTGATTTACTTCTGTCTTTTGGGTTGTTGTCCTGTTGCATCACCTAACTTCTGTTGAGCTTTAATTGGCGGACAGATAGCCTTACATTCTCCTGCAAGCTGTTCAGGCCCTGATGCAGCCCCAAACCATGATGCTCCCTCCACCATAGTTTACAGTTGGGATGAGATTTTGATGTTAGTGTGCTGTGCCTTTTTTTCTCCACACATAGTGTTGTGTATTCCTTCCAAACAACACAACTTTAGTTTCATCCACAAAATATTTTGCCAGTAGCGCTGTGGAACATCCAGGTGCTCTTTTGCGAACTTCAGACGTGCAGCAATGTTTTTTTGGACAGCAGTGGCTTTTTCCATGGTGTCCTCCCATGAGCACCATTCTTGTTCAGTGTTTTACGTATCGTAGACTCGTCAACAGAGATGTTAGCATGTTCCAAAGATTTCTGTAAGTCTTTAGCTGACACTCTAGGATTCTTCTTAACCTCATTGAGCATTCTGTGCTCTTGCAGTCATCTTTGCAGGACGGCCACTCCTAGGGAGAGTAGCAACAGTGATACAATTTCTCCATTTATAGACAATTTGTCTTACTGTGGACTGACTTTTAGAAATACTTTTGTAACCCTTTCCAGCTTCATGCATGGCAACATTTCTTAATCTTAGGTCTTCTGAGATTTATTTTGTTCGTGGCATGTTTCACATCCGGAAACGCTTCTTGTGAAATTTTTATTGGGCAGGGCAGCTCTAATCAATATCTCTAATCTCGCCTCATTGATTCGACTCCAGGTTAGTTGACGCCTGACTCCAATTAGCTTCTGGAGAAGTCATTAGCTTAGGGGTTCACATACTTTTTCCAACCTACACTGTGAATGCTTAAATTATGTATTCAATATAGACAAGAAAAACACAATCATTTGTGTGTTATTAGTTTAAGCACATTGTGTTTGTCTGTTGTTGTGACTTAGATGAAGATCAGGTCAAATTGTATGTCAAATTAATTCAGAAATCCAAATAAATCCAAATGGTTTACATAATTGTTACAGTGGCAAGAAAAAGTAACATTTAAGACTGTGAATATTCTGTGAATATTCATTCTGTGAATAATGTAATATTGTCATATAGATAAAATGCAATGTTCTGTCAATAAAAGTTGATAGTGGCCGATTTTTGGTGGGCGATTCTACCTGGAAGTGGAAGATGCCAGCGTAGCTGCGGTCAAAGCCCTGGTCGTTGGGCACCACTCTGGCCAGGGTCTCCTTATGGAGGGTCAGAGAGGCAATGGCTGCCAGGAGCCAGCAGTCCCCTGGGTGACACAGACAGTGACAGACAGAGAGATTTAGTGAGTCAGGACCTACACACTGAAAGCCATGGACATAACCCCCCATCTTAGCTGTCGTATGTGATGCTAGAGTCTAAGTTTTAAATTCAATGCCCGGGGGCCTTTTCAGGCCCGCAATCTGCTTTCTTGTGGTCCCCAGACAAATATCTCATTGTTATTTCTAGTGTTTGGATATGGATGTATGATATACGATTTGTATCATATAAGAAGCATTATGTATACAAACCTAGTGCTCCTTGACATATGTCTGTCCTGTCAGCCCCACCGACTATGAATTCGGGATTCTCGCAAAGTTCCTGTAAAAGAATAGGAGCAAGTGTAAGAGGCTTAGTGACAGTGGAGAAACAGGTTTAAACGGAGATGGGGTTAGTAGTGACTCTGCCGCCTCGGGTAGGTGTGTTCACATTCCTGGCGTCTTAATCAGTCAAAGTCCCCAGTCACTGGAACGCAGAAACACAGAGAGGCGGTACAGGTATTCATTCACAAGGGTCACCCGAGAGAAAAATGTGTAAGGATCATAAATAGGATCTTAGTTGGATCTTTCCCATTTTAGTATCTAATGTTACAGGGAGAGATGGTTTTCTTGGAGGTTTGAGGTATGCTAGTTTTAATGGTTGATCACAGATCTTATTCGTTACACACTGCTGTATCAACCTTGGCAAGGCACTCACTCTCAATGGCAGTGTGTGGTCAGCGGTATGTATTGAAATACAGTGTGAAAGTTGTTGTGGATATACAATGAGGGAAAACTGGCTAGCGTAAACTCCTAAGATTAGCTAACCTCTCTGAGCACATAACCACCACTCCCAGCAAAGTCAACAGAGAGATAACATTCAATGCATGCTTCAAGGCTACATTCCAGAAGACTGTGCCCTACACGTGAGACAGGCATGTACAGCATCTCTAGCTTCATTTGTGTACATAGGACATGTTAAAGTTCCACGTTTCAAGACATGAACACTGCAGAAAGGGAATTTGATATTAGCCAAATAAAAGTATTGGCTAATACATTCCTTTCTTACAGTACTGGTTTTAAAGGGATGGTTGGATAAAAGCTTGTCATCAACAGACAGAACTGGCCAGGCCATGAGGTTTGATATAATGTGAATAAGGTAAATATAAGGATTATAGTCTTCTATACTTTAACATTGTATAGTGAGTGTCTTGCCTTCAGATCAAATTAGCACAATCTACCTACAACAGAGACCCCACCCAGGCCATTCCTTCTCAACGATCAACTACAAGTATTCTAATTACACTGTAATTACCACTTACTGTATTTGTCACATTAGCGCCCTCGTAGTAGACCATTTGTACTATAGCTTACATACCCCAGGCCTCTTCCATTCAAAGTTGATGGGCACGCTCTGGCTGTAGTAGAGGGATGAGTCGCAGGCAGGGAAGTCTGGGTCCTCAAACAGTCTCTTCTTCTGTAAACACTCCTGCCTCAGCTGCTCAAAAGTCTTCCCATCCCCTTGGGTGCTGATCGACTTGGCGGGCATCTTGAGGGCTCAGACTAAAGGGGAAACTAGGGAGAGATGGAGAAGGACGGTGTGTGTGTGTGTGGGAGAGATGTCCCTTGTTTGTGAGCAGTGACAGAGACTGGGAGAGAGAGAGAGGGGCGTTGGTGTTTTGCCAGTCCTGTTTCTTTGATGTGTATGTGGTTTGACAAGCTTGTCAAGCAGGTGGGTAGATAGGTACACACCCTCCAGACATAAACTGGTTTGTCCACTCCCATGGCAACACACCTGACCTCGCCCACTTTCCCTGCCCAACTGGCTGTTTCTGCTCGCTCTCTGATATGAGAGTTCACTATAGAATGTGTTCTAGAATGTCTGGTTTTAGGTAGTGACAGATTTTAAGTCACTGCTAACATGTTATGTATATTTGAAGTGGAACAGCACAAGATCAAGTTTTAGTTCTTAAAGATCAGGATCAATTTGTGGAGAAATAGTTGATCCTATGACGTTATTAAAAGGCCATTTACATATAAAAGGCTGATATGAACAGAAAATGTATGTCAACTGACAAGATTATCCATTTGTTTTATCTTTACCATTACAGATATGAAACAATAAACACTCCAAGTCCAAATCTTTCTCTTAAATTTTCACCTACAAAGAAAAACAGGCAACAGGGTGCCAGCTCTCTTGGAAAAGAAAAACCAGGTACAGCCAGTCAGAGATTACAAAAATATATTTACACTTCTCAGCATATTACAAATAATGCCACTAACAGAATGGTAAGAAACAAAGTACAGCTGTCATTCTTTCCCTGTGACTACTCTCATATTGATCACAGTTCAGCATTTTATAGCATACCAACATCCTCAATTAGCGGTGATGATGTTTAACATGAGGACAAATTCTGGGGAGATGCAGATTTTAAACAACTCAAGTAATCGAATAGCCAGAGACCCATTTTTAAGATCAATGTGAATTTTGTGCGTGACCGAATAAAACAGGTGTTGACCATCAAGGCACTAGACCCAAAATGCAATCCTCATCCGTAATCATGCCAAGCTAACATTCTACTTTGATGTAAATTTATTGGAAACATTTCGTGAGCCTGAAAAGTTGAGGTCTCACTAGTAGGACCCATCAGGTAGTTCTCAGTGAAAATGCCATAAATCAAAAGTCCTTTCCAACCCTCTTCCATGTAACTTCTCATTTTGGCATTGTGGATATAAGCATCAAAATAAAACCAAGTCATTTTTTGCAGTATGTTCAGATTAACAGCTCTTATTCTACTCAGAGATCTTGTCAAAAACAACCTTGAGTGGGCAATTTTAGCAAGTGACCTTTTGGCCTGAAATTAAGCCTCTCTGTGATTGGCTTAGGGAAGAAAACATGTATGTCTCCATGGTGACCATGTTTGAGATGGACACAACAGTCTTTTAAACAAAACTAAGACAGGCCAAACAAAACAAAATGGCTACTGTCCATGTTTCTCCTGCGCTGTTCCCGTCACCAGGAGCAAGTTACAGGCCATGAACTGGACGTTGAGCACGTTGCTGGTGTTGCCTGTGTAGAGCCCCACCAGCTCGCTGGACGAGCCATCCGCGTGGGTCGTGCTGTGGGAGTTTCGGATGTCCCACACTCTGACTGAGTTGTCCATGGAAGAGGAGGCCACCAGGCTGCTGTCGGGGCTGAACGACAGGCTGGTGACACTGTCCGTGTGGCCCCTCAGGTCCTTGACCAGAGCCCCTGAGGCCAGGTCCCACAGCTTCACCCGTTGGTCCTCGCCCGCCGATGCCAGGTACTTCCCATTGGGCGCGAAGGCTACGGACAACACGGGGCCGCGGTGGCCTGTGAACAGGCGCACTGACGCCCCCTGCTGGGTACTCCAGAGGCGGACGGTTTTATCCGTTGAGCCTGTGGCCAGGTAGTTTGAGTTGGGGTGGAACTTGACGCAGTCCACGTCCGCTAGGTGGCCGGCGTAGAGCCTCAGAGGGTAGGTCCTGGAGAAGGTCCAGAGGCGGGCGGTGCGGTCGTGGGAGGCGCTGGCAAAGTAGAGGCTGCAGGGGCTGACGTCCACGTCCCAGACGGGGTAGGCGTGACCCTGGTAGAGGGCCGTGTTGGTGAAGCTGCCCAGGTCCCAGTAGCGAATGGACGTGTCCTCCGAGCAGGACAGCAGGCCCGAGCTGTCTGTCAGGAAGGCCGTGCGGAACACCGGACCGCTGTGGCCACGCAGGGTCTTGATCTCGCTGCCCGAGCCGTCCTCTTCATCTGCCTGAATACAGGGGGAAAAGAGTGCATTGACATTTTCAGAGGACACACCATTGTACTGCCTAGATATGTAAAAGTTTCCCATATTTGGCGGCAGAGATACTAACAACCGCCATGCCATTTATCTAACAACTGACTATTTCTGTAAAAATCGTAACCAAAGAAAATCCTCTCACCTCCTCTTCCAGCACGTCACATGCTAGGCGGATGTGTGACACGTCGGTCCGGTGTGGCCTGGCCTTCAGTTTCCTGGCCCTAAGACTCCATAGCTTGACGGCCGAGCTGTCGAACCCGGCGGCCAGCAGCTTGCTGTCAGCCGACACCACTGCCGTGTTCAGTAGCTGCTCCGTGTGCTGGAAGGCATAGAAGCACACGGTGGTGAGTGACGGCGGCCCCTCACGCACCTTCTTAATGCAGTCCTGCAGTGCCTCCAGGGCCGCCTCGCTCTGCGGGATCCCTGTGGGGACCTCCACCCCTGCCGCCTCTCCTCGCTCAGGGCCATCCGCACCCGACCACGAGGAGGTAGAGTTGGGGGCCGTGGTGGTGGCCCCGGTAGCTCCCGCACCTGTCGTCCCGTACAGCTGGTAGTCGGTGCGTGGTGAGGAGGTGACCTCTACCTGGATGTGGGTGCTGAGGGCCCTGCAGAGGGTACTGTTGTCTTCGCTCTGCAGGTAGCGTAACAAGTAACTGTAGGCCGGCTCCGTCAGGTTCACCACGTACTTGTGGTCGAGTAACGCCAGGAGCTTGGGGTTTGCGGTGACATCCTGCTGGGTGAGGACATGGCGAAGCTGCTCCACGGTGGAGCGCTGCTCGGCGTCCCCCAGGAAGAGGCTGTGGAAGCGGCTGTAGAAGCCATCCACCGCCCCCTTCAGGCTGCAGCGCACCATGTCCAGGTGGAGGTAAACGAAGAGTGGGTACAGGACGCAGCTGACCTCCTGGCCCCATGGCAACACCGCTTCTGGACCAGAGAAAAATAAACAGAGTAGGGCCACGATCCTATGCCAACAATAACTAGCATAGCATTTACAATACATTGCTTAATACTAAGTGGTAAGCTAGTACGGACACTGGAACATAGCCCAATGTTGCATAGCAGCGTACATATCAGACTCTATGCAATTGTGAAGTACCTGAAAGAAAATTGCGAAGTCTGGAAAATTGGGTCTCGTACTGTTGAGGGTCAGCTTGGCAAGGGGCAGCAGAGACAATGTTTGCACACCCCGACTCTGTCTGCACTGCTCAAAGAAAGAGAGACAATAAGATTAGGTATATGTCCATGAGTAATCAATCACCTGGTACTACTCATCCTAAACTAAAAGATAATGCTTGAGCTTCTCAATAAGTGAGATTTGCTTAATCATGTCTGCAAAAATAGTTGGCATCATTCCCCCATTACATCTGTGATACTAGTTTAACTTGATTTGGTCATAGATCTTTGCAGAAGATACCGTCCAGCTGCCACTTCAAAGCCTCACCTGTGAGGTTGGCAGCCATCTCCTCTGCGGACTGGGACAGTTTAGTCCCCTTCAAGGAACTTTCAGTGTCCACATACTGCCTCCGCTTCAGGTACTGAGCTACAGTGTACTGGATCTGCTCCGTGCGTACCCGCTTCATAACCTCGGGAAAATATGAAATAGTATAACATCATGGGCAAAAGCAAATGTTTACCTGCATTAAGACGTTGTTTATCTGCTGTAACTTACTGCATTGAATTTCCATCAATGAGTTAACTCCATACAAACACTGCTAGAAATTAGATAGCTCTATTAATAACTTGCTGGAATTACAGACCCATGAGTAATGAGTAACTCACTTCAGTGGTGTTGAAGAGAAAAATGTGCTATATGGCTAGCTAGCTAACACTTTCCAACACAACAACCATTCAATAGAACTGCTAGCAAGGGTCACCATGCAAACTTGGGAGAATCATGAATGACGTGCGTACAAGTGAGCAACAAATGCACTGGTAAAATGATGCACTAAACAGCTTAAGCAAAGAGTATTGCAGTCCTGTCATTAGCAAGCTAGCCAGCAGCTAACGTTAGCTAAGCTAGCTAGTCGATAGAAGGGCCACACGGCCCTTTCGGAACTTTAAGCCGGTTTAGCGAAAAACATCTTATCAACAACAACTTGGCCACTCACTGCATATCGTGCTGCTATTCTTCGTTGTCAATTACAGCTATTGAGGAGATTATATTTATGCAATGTGATTGTTTTTTATCACAAATATCCCGTTGCCTATCGTAGCAACCCCATCACGTATGTCCACCCCTTCCATCAAATAGCAGCTTGCTCTCATCTTGCAGTCATCGATCGATTGACTTATCTTGCCTGAATGTGATGGCAAAAAAACTATTTTGTGTTCTGTTTACTGACAACCAAAACACTACAACTAGCTACTTGCAAAAGTCAATAAATTCACAATCAGTAATAGTGTAATGCTGATTTTAATTGAAGGGGTTATTCGTAACAATTAGTGGCCAAACAAATGTATTCAATGGCACGATCTAGTGGACCAACTATGTACTGCGAATTTGATTTTGTATTTCATGACGTATATTTAATGCGCCTGAAGTTTCATATTGTGCGCGCAAAATAAGAAGAGCTGTCTGAATTAATATTGAGCATTTTGGGGCATAGCTACGATGTTTAGCCCTCGTCCCACCCCTTGTTCAGGCCGAAGGCAGTCCTCAAGGGTCACCGGTAGAAAGAGTCTCGCCGGTACACCTACAGGGCTTCTCTTTTCCCCACGTAGGACGTCGTTAGCATCGAGGTGAGTGTCCATACTCCATCATGCCATTGTCAACAGTGTCTCTTCAGGCACAGTCAATGGTGGAGTGTTTTTAAACAACTGCTGACCCTCTCATTTCCAGATCAACTCCCACGCGTGTGCAGAGCTACTCAACTTCAGAAGCACTCCACTTCGATGTCCAGACGTTTGGCTCTTCTCTACCTGTCAAAGTCATGGAGGCTTTGACTATGGCTGATGGTGGGTCATTGACTCTTTCCTGTCATTATCTCTCTGCGAGTTATACATACTGTAGAATGCATTGTACAGGTCATCCCGATCAATGCTCTACTCTCCCACGGGTTTTGTGTCCCTCAGCTGATGACCAGATCTCTGTGAATGTGGATGAGAGTGGCTGGGCCTGGATGGTGTGTGGAGAGCGACTGATCATCTGGAAGATCTGCCAGACTGCTGTTGCAAAGGTACAGTTCAGTGGGTCACACCGTAGCAAAGCGCTTTGAAACGGAACACAAAATGAGCCCTCCTTATTGGGCAAGTCCAGGTAGAACCCTACCACTTTGTGTCACTCTGGTTGATAATGATGAGATATGCAACACATTGATACAGTGTGTCCTATAATAACAAAAAAAACATGCAGTGCCAATGCGTGAACCTTCTCTGTTGTGTTTCCTAGTTGTCAGTATGTAAGGGCCTCCAGCTGCCAACTAGTGAGTTTGTCTACTATGCTGACCTCATCTCGATATCATCTCCCAGCCCTCTGGAGACTGCCACTGTTCAGGTAATCAATGACTATATCACTAATCAGGAAACTAAACTATTCAACCTCCAAAGGTGGGAACTCATCACACATGTCTGTCTAATGACTTAACTGTTAGCTGTTGAGCAGCTAGCCTGAGTGCCAGTCTCTTTCTGCTTTAGCCTACTTGTTGTTGTCTTGACAAGGCATTCCTGACTGAATAAGCTGGCACCCAGGCTAATAATCAGGAACAAATTAACTGAAATTCCAATCAACTCACCATCAGTCATGGTTGTTTACTGTTGTGGGACTTTGTCTTGAATGCTCAGTCTATCTCTGTCATGGCGGTGGCTCCGGAGGGAACAGCCCGGTTCTGGCCCAGTTTGGCCCACGAGGGGAATTATGCTGAGACTGTGGTCGACATGGGCGAAAACCTCTGCAACTTTGTTGTGGCTGTTAGGGTAAGTTGGTATGTTGTGGATGCATTGTTCTTCAAATCACATTTATTGGTCATATACACATGGTTAGTAGATGTTAATGCGAGTGTAGCGAAATGCTTGTGCTTCTAGTTCCGACAGTGCAGTAATATCTAACAAGTAATCTAACAATTCCCCAACAACAACCTAATACACACATCTAAAGGGGTGAATGAGAATATGTACATATAAGTATATGGATGAGCGATGGCCGAGCGGCATAGGCAAGGTGCAATAGACGGTATAAATACAGTATATTCATGTGATATGGGTAATGTAAGATATGTAAACATTATAAGTGGCATTATTTAGAGTGGCATTGTATAAAGTGACGAGTGATACATTTATTAAAGTGGCCAGTGATTGGATCTCAATGTAGGCAGCAGCCTCTCTGAGTTAGTGATTGCTGTTTAGCGGTCTGATGGCCTTGAGATAGAAGCTGTTTATCAGTCTCTCGGCCCCAGCTTCGATGCACCTGTACTGACCTCGCCTTCTGGATGATAGCGGTGTGAACAGGCAGTGGCTCGGGTGGTTGATGATCTTGATGATCTTTTTGGCCTTCCTGTGACATCGTGTGCTGAAGGTGTCATGGAGGGCAGGTAGTTTTCCCACAGTGATGCGTTGTTCAGACCTCACTACCCTCTGGAGAGCCTTGCGGTTGAGGGTGGTGCAATTGCTGTACCAGGCTGTGATACAGGATGCTCTCAATTTGCATCAAAGAAGTTTGTCAGGGTTTTGGGTGACAAGCCAAATTTCTTCATTCTCCTGAGGTTGAAGAGGCGCTGTTGTGCCTTCTTCACCACACTGTCTGTGTGGGTGGAACATTTCAGTTTGTCTGTGATGTGTACGCCGAGGAACTTAAAACTTTCCATCTTCTCCACTGCTGTCCCTTCGATGTGGCTGGAGGGTGCTCTCTGCTGTTTCCTGAAGTCCACGATCATTTCCTTTGTTTTGTTAACGTTGAGTGAGAGGTTGTTTTCCTGACACCACACTCCCACACACCGCCCTCACCTCCTCCCTGTAGGCTGTCAAGCCCACTACTGTTGTGTCGTCTGCAAACTTGATGATTGAGTTGGAGGCGTGCATGGCCACGCAATCATGGGTGGACAGGGAGTACAGGAGGGGGTTGAGCACGCACCCTTGTGGTGCCCCAGTGTTGAGGGTCAGCGAAGTGGAGATGTTGTTTCCTACCTTCACCACCTGGGGGTGGCCCGTTAGAAAGTCCAGGACCCAATTGCACAGGGCAGGGTTGAGAACAGGGCCTCCAGCTTGATGATGAGCTTGGAGGGTACTATGGTGTTGAATGCTGAGCTGTAGTCAGTGAACAGCATTCTTACATAGGTATTCCTTTTGTCCAGATGGGATAGGGCAGTGTGCAGGCGATTGCGTCGTCTGTGGACCTATTGGGTCGGTATGCAAACTGAAGTAGGTCTAGGGTGACATGTAAGGTGGAGGTGATATGATCCCTGTCTCTCAAAGCACATCATGATGACAGAAGTGTGTGCTACGGGGCAATAGTCATTTAGTTCAGTTATCTTTGCCTTCTTGGGTACAGGAACAATGGAAGCCATCTTGAAGCATGTGTGGACAACAGACTGGGATATGGAGCGATTGACTATGTCTGTAAACACACCAGCCAGCTGGTCTGCGCATGCTCTGAGGACGTGGCTAGGGATGCCGTCTGGGCCAGCAGCCTTGCGAGGGTTAACATGTTTAAATGTTTTACTCACGTCTGCCACGGAGAAGGGGGAGGGCAGCAGTAATTGTTAGCGGGAAGCAACGGTGGCATTGTGTTATCCTCAAAGCGGGCAAAAAAGGTGTTTAGTTTGTCTGGAAGCGTGACGTCGGTGGCTGGTTTTCATTTTGTCGTCCGTGATTTCCTGTAGACCCTGCCACATACGTCTCGTGTCCGTTGCGACCCCACCATGTCCCTGTACTGGCATTTCGCTTGTTTGATTGCCTTGCGGAGGGAATAACTACACCGTTTATATTCAGTCATATTCCCAGACCTCTTTCCATGGTTAAATGCGGTGGATCGCGCTTTCAGTTTTGCGCGAATGCCGCCATCCATCCACGGTGTCTAGTTAGGGTAGGTTTTAATAGCCACAGTGGGTACAACATCTCCAATGCACTTGAATACAGCACTGCTCCGCAATCACAGATAAAGGATGAATAGAGCAGGTTCTCATTATTAGTGGATTGAGAATTGCCAACAAATTCTGTGTAAAATGGTAGCACACAGATACACGTTGAGCATATTTATTGGATTAAACATTATGTGCTGTTGATTTCATCCCCTTTCCTCTCCTCCCTCATCCCACCATCCCTCTCTTCCCTCAGGGGGGTAGTTTCATCGTGTCATCCTACAAGGGCCAGTTGATGCGTCTCGGGGCGGACCCCTCCGGAAACCCGCTGCAGAGGGCGCTACAGCAGGGCCAGGGGGTGCTTTCCGGCATCGGACGCCGCGTCTCCAGCCTCTTTGGCATGCTCGCCCCGCTTACCAACAACAATGCACGTTTCTTCTAGTGGAGTCCTATGAATCCCCAAAATATAGTCATTAATAGGTAATATGATGATAACAGCTCACATACCCTCTTCTCCCTCTATAGCTCCACAGTGTTCTGTGGGTGGGAGAGACGGGCTGCCTATATACTCTGACCTCCTGTGGGCTCAGTAAATGGGAGGTGGATGAGGTCACAGAGCACCAGGTCCTCAGCTGGGACTCCAGCCGCGCTCTGACGGAGAGTGTCGCTGACGCCATCTGGGTAAGCAGAACAACACTTTACATGAATGTTGTGTTGCGTTACTTTGTCAGGTTGCGTTAAATCATGGTGCATTACTTTGAGGTGAACTGTCCCCTTGGTTGTACAGGTATCTGCCAAAATAAAGGAAACACTTGAGTAAATGAGGGACACAAAGCATGTGCTTCCTGAGTTAATTAATTAATAAGTGAACATATCATCATGCTTAGCCATTATGGCTTCCATGGCTAGAAGAGATCTCAGTGACTTTGAAAGTGTGGTATCAAAGGAGCATAGGGGGTTTAAAGCGTGTGTGTGTCTGTCACCAGATCTCAAACCAATTGAACACTTATGTAAGATCCTGGAGCGACGCCTGAGACTGTGTTTTCCACCACCATCAACAAAACACCAAATTATGCAATTTATTGTGGAGAAATTATATTGCATCCCTCCAATAGAGTTCCAGACACTTGGAGAATCTATGCCACGGTGCATCAACGCTTTTCAGGTGGCTAGTGGCGGCTCAACACCCTATTAAGACACTTACGTTGGTGTTTCCTTTATTTTGGTAGTTAACCAGTAGATTGGATGATTGTCCTGAAGGCATGACCTGTTTTTGTTTGTTTTTCTCGCCATCAATCAGGGGTCAGAGAGCAACTATGAGGAAATCAAGGAGGGAGTGAACGTTACCTACGTGGACATGCAGCTGAGCCAGTAAGTCGAGCTCTCATCTAGGTTTCTGGATGTGTATTTATCTCACTACATGATTTGACGTAATAGTCAGCTGGTGACTGCGACTATGATTCTACATACTTCCGACTATAATTTTGTGTTCCAGGGATGGCCTGGTAGTTTTGGCAGCAGCCTGGCACCCCTCAGACTCCCCCTGCCTGGCCTACTTCTGCCTGGTCACCCTGCTGGACAACGGCAACAACATCTCTGAGGAGCTCTCTGTGGAGGTCACCAAGTACAACCCCCCTTTCCAGGTCAGTTTTCACTTAACCCTGGTCACTGAATTAGTGTATTATGGTTTATGAATGCTTTTTAAAAAATTTTATTGTATTAGTTTGAAAGTGGCAATAGGTTCCCTAAGTAGACTCGCTCAACGCTTCATGGCTTTCTACATTTTCATGAATTTCGACAAAATAGAATGCTATTTTTCAGACATGAAAATATCAACCATATTGGTCTTCCTTCAGTTTAAATGTGGATGTTTATTTGTCTAATGGTTGATATGTTGTGTTATTCCCCTCAGAGTGAGGATGCCCTCCAGGCCATGAGGCTGTTGTTACCACTGGCCTCCAGCCCTGCTGCCTTCCTGTACAACGAGGAGCTGGTGTTTGCCTGCTCCACCGGTACCGGCAGAGGAGGTCTACCTGAGGAGAAGATCCCCTTCAACACACCTGGTAAGAGACATGGATAATGGGCTCAAGGTTAGAGGACATTGGGCGCCTCTCAATAGTTTAAAATGGCCCTTTTCCTCATCTCATTTTCTTAATTAAAAAAAACATTTGACAAGAAGAGGAAGCCTTTAGAGACTGTTGACATGCACCCAATGTTTTAAATGGAATGGTATTGATGAGTGAATGGTGTAGATGGCTACAACAACAGCTCTCAGTAAAACATAGTTATCATGGTCAATTTGACTTGACTCGCCTCCCATGTTTCTATTCTCACCGTCCTCCTTCATCTCTCCAGGTGACCGTCTGCGTGGTGGGGGCTGCTGTGCCAACCTGCCGGTGTTCTTCTCCCAGAACAGTGGTCTGGTGGCCGTGGTGGCCAGGGAGAGTGCCTCCATGCTGCCTGAGACCATGGAGGACTCCCTCTGCTTCTCCTTGGCTGGGGCCGGCCCTGAGGTAGAGTCAGATTAAATAAAGCAGGGCTAGGTCTCTGATATGGAACTGGGTCGCCAATTGGGTCATTTGACTTGTATGAATAATTAGATGGCATTCAATTGGTGGACTAGCAATGTTTTTTATTTGTTCATTTTCATTATTTTTACATAATTGATGAGTTCACATTGTTCACACTTTTTGGTTTCAAGGCAACTGCTATGGAGACTCCGACTAGGATGGAGCCTGTAGCGCAAGAGGACAAAACTAAACTCCTAAAAGCAGCGTTCCTGCAGTTCTGCCGGTAAGTCTGCAGAAAGATTGTGTGACGTTGGCCCCAATTGCTGAAGTTGTAGTTTTTTTGACAATGACACAGACCTCCTTCGAAAAACAAGGGAATTTGTTTGTTTCTCCCCTGAAAAAAAATGTCCCTGTGTTGAGGACGATGTGGATTTAGGTCTGTGTAATTACTTGCTCTCTGTGATTGCATCTGCCCAGTTGTTGGTAAGCTCGAGCAGCTGTTACTGCCAAATGAGGACGCAGAGCTCTGTGAGAGTTTTTTACAGAAAGAGGGAGGGAGTGACTGTGTGAGAGTACATGTAGACATTGAGTGAATGGGGTGTGTACACTTTAAATGAGTACCACTAAGTAATTATGTGAAATTATTTTATGTGTTTTCAGGAATGACCTGGTTAAATGATCTAAGCAATAAACATTGTTACCATTGAGTTTACCTTACAATGTTGTGAGTAGAACGTAACTGTTGTGTTTATCAGGAATGACCTGGTGGGGGCCCAGAACATGACAGATGAGCTGTTCCCCATGGAGGGGGACGGAGACGGGGAGGTGGGCGGGGAGCTGGACCTGGTGGTGACCCGGATCAACCTGGACCTGGTGGACGACTACCCAGCCTCAGACCCCCGCTGGGCCGAGTCTGTCCCTGACGGTGGGAGGGAGGGAGGGAAACAGAAAAAGAGGGAGAGAAATGTAGACAGGCAAAGACATGGAAACCTGTAGTTATTTTCTATCAAAATTATTGAATATATTGCTCCACATAGAAGTGACCTTGTTTCTGTGTTGTTGTGTTCAGAGAGTGCTGGCTTCCCCCTGACCTCCCTCATCATCCTCCACCAGCTAGAGGACAAGATGAAGGCCCACGGCTGCTTCATGGACTTCCTGCTACAGGTGGGCCACCTGCATAGAAATATATTTCAGTCCTGTTTAATCCAGAATAATTCTAATCCTGTGGGCCACCTGCATAGAAATACATTTTAATCCCGTTTAATCCGGAATAATTCTAATCCTGTGGCCACCTGCATAGAAATACATTTCAATCCGGAATAATTCTAATCATATGGGACACTTTGGGATCGGACTTCACTACAGAGCTTCTCACAGATTTCTGAATAAAGATCGATATGTCATGACTGAGTTCAACAACCATACCTCGTTACTCCACACCCCGATTTCCAAACGAGCTTCAGTGCCATACAACACTCCTTCCGTGGCCTCCAACTGCTCTTTAACGCTAGTAAAACTAAATGCATGTTCTTCAACCGATCACTGCTTGCACCCGCCTTCCTGACTAGCATCACTACTCTGGACCGTTCTGACTTAGAATATGTGGACAACGGGCCTCCCGGGTGGCGCAGTGGTTAAGGGCGCTGTACTGCAGCGCCAGCTGTGCCATCAGAGTCCTGGGTTCGCGCCCAGGCTCTGTCGTAACCGGCCGCGACCGGGAGGTCCGTGGGGCGACGCACAATTGGCCTAGCGTCGCCCGGGTTAGGGAGGGCTTGGTCGGTAGGGGTGTCCTTGTCTCATCGCGCACCAGCGACTCCTGTGGCGGGCTGGGCGCAGTGTACGCTAGCCAAGGTGGCCAGGTGCACGGTGTTTCCTCCGGCGCATTGGTGCGGCTGGCTTCCGGGTTGGATGTGCGCTGTGTTAAAGAAGCAGCGGCTTGGTTGATTGTGTATCGGAGGACGCATGACTTTCAACCTTCGTCTCTCCCGAGCCCGTACGGGAGTTGTAGCGATGAGACAAGATAGTAGCTACTACAACAATTGGATACTACGAAATTGGGGAGAAAAAGGGGTAACATTTTTTTAAAAAACAAACAAAAAAAAAAAAGAATATGTGGACAACTACAAATACCTAGCTAGGCATCTGGCTAGACTGTAAACTCTCTTTCCAGACTCCTATTAAGCATCTCCAATCCAAAATTATATCTAGAATTGGCTTCCTATTTTGCAACAAAGCCTCCTTCACTAACGCTGCCAAACATACCCTCGTAAAACTGACTATCCTACCGGTCCTCGACGTCGGGGCTATTTACAAAATGGCCTCCAACACTCTACTCAGCAAACTGGATGCAGTCTATCACAGTGCCATCCGTTTTGTCACCAAAGCCCCATATACCACCCACCACTGCGACCTGTATGCTCTCGTCGGCTGGCCCTCGCTACATATTCGTTGCCAAACCCACTGATTCCAGGTCATCTATAAGTGTTTGCTAGGTAAAGCTCCGCCTTATCTCAGCTCACTGGTCACCATAACAACATCCACCCGTAGCACGCACTCCAGCAGGTATCTCACTGGTCATCCCCAAAGCCAACACTTCCTTTGGCTGCCTTTCCTTCCAGTTCTCTGCTGCCAATGACTGGAACGAATTGCAAAAATACGTCTCCAACTTCAGCGATATCTCCCTCACTAGCTTTAAACATCAGCTATCTGATCAGCTTACCGATCGCTGCAGCTGTACACAGCCCATCTGTAAATAGCCCATCCAACTACCTACCTCATCCCCATATTGTTTTTATTTACTTTTCTGCTCTTTTGCACACCAGTATTTCTACTTGCACATCATCATCTGCAGTGTTCATTTGCTAAATTGTAATTACTTTGCTACTATTGGCCTATTTATTGCCTTCCCTCCTTACTCCATTTGCACACACTGTACATATTGTGTTATTGACTGTACGTTTATTTATTTATGTAAATATGTTTATTTATGTGTAACTCTGTTGTTGTTTCTGTCGCACTGCTTTGCTTTATCTTGGCCAGGTCACAGTTGTAAATGAGAACTTGTTCTCATACTGGCACACCTCCCTTCCCCCACAGGTGGGTCTCCTGGACCGGTTGGGCCAGACCACGGTGCGCTCGTCTCCCATGGCGACGCGCCTGTTGCTGTGCGAACATGCCGAGAAGCTACAGGCGGCCATGACGCTGAAGAACCACCACGCCAAGCACAGCGAGCTGGTCAATCGCGCCATCCTCATTGCCTTGAGGAAGAGCAACGCAACCGTGTCCACCAGCCTCACGGCCGCAGACGTCTTCTTCAGAGAGGTGACAATGACAGAGATAATATCCCCAGCAGGGCTGGGGTCTGGTGACAATGACAGAGATAATAGTTGGGGTCTTCACACAATTTAGAGGATTTGAGATTCCAATTTAATCATAAAATCATGTTTTCTGTCAGAGCATTAGCTTTGGGATTGTGGGAAGCTTCTGTCTTATGCCTGAGGTGAGGTTATTAAGGTGTGTGTGTGTGTAGGTGTCTCAGATCTCCTCAGTCTTTGAGTGTCTACTGGAAGAGGAGGAGAGGACTCTGAAGGAGAACCCTGTGGACTCTGTGAAGTGGGCTGAAGTGGTGCTCAGTGTCAATACCATCATCAAGGTACACAACACAGTCAGTGCAGGCCCTCTGTATCCATATTGTTTGTCATGTATCTCCCATGCATGTGTATAGTTGCCTTTTGATCATATGGTGTGCTTATATATACTGTGTATCTACAGTAAAAAAAAAAGTATTCAGACCCCTTGACAATCTACACACACTACCCCATAATGACAAAGCAAACACAGGTTTTTAGACATTTTTGCAAATATATGCAAAAAAATATCACATTTACATAAGTATTCAGACCCTTTACTCAGTACTTTGTTGAAGCACCTTTGGCAGCGATTACAGCCTTGAGTCTTCTTGGTATGACGCTACAAGCTTGGCACACCTGTATTTGGGGAGTTTCTCCTATTCTTCTCTGCAGATCCTCTCAAGCTCTGTCAGGTTGGACGGGGAGCGTCACTGCATAGCTATTTTCAGGTCTCCAGAGATGTTCGATCGGGTTCAAGTCCAGGCTCTGGCTGGTCCTCTCAAGGACATTCAGAGACTTGTCCCGAAGCCACACCTGCATTGTCTTGGCTGTGTGCATAGGGTCATTATCCTGTTGGAAGGTGAACCTTCGCCCCAGTCTGAGGTCCTGCTCTGGAGCAGGTTTTCATCAAGGATCTCTCTGTACTTTGCTCTGTTCATCTTTCCTTCGATCCTGACTAGTCTCCCAGTCCCTAGCGCAGAAAACATCCCCACAGCATGATGCTGCCACCACCATGCTTCACCGTAGGGATGGTGCCAGGTTTCCTCCAGATGTGACGTTTGGCATTCAGGCCAAAGTGTGTTGCTTGTGAGGTGGTATTTCTTGTAATGGCACAGTCAGTAATTTGTGTACGTTTGTGTGTTGTATTCCAGGACATGCTGCAGGCTGCTGGTCAGTACAGAGACACCAAGGCCTCACTGTACAGAGCCTCAGAGAGCACCACTGCTGAGCCAGAATACATCCCATGGACCGGTACATTCGCTGTTGAACGCCTTGTCTCCTTTTGTTAATGTCAGCTGATCTGAAAAGACAGGATAGGTGAAAGTGATATGCTAGATCCCTTTCACTGCGATGAAGGAGAAGAATTTAGAGTCTCCCAAATATAAGACAATTGAGATGTGCCCTTAATCCCTAAACCTGTATCTTTCTCTCCCCACAGCTTCTAGCAGTCTGGGCGGGGTGCGCACCGTCATCGCCCGCCAGCACGAGGTGATCCTGCGTGACGTGTACCCTCACGCCGACTCGGAGCTGCGCAATGGCCTGAACGAGCAGCTGACAGCACTGCTGGACGTGCTCCTGGGAGGCTACGTTGCCCAGCTGACCTCACTGAGACCGGGCCGCCCGGGCCAGCAGGACCACTACAACACCCTGGAGATGGAGTACACGCAGCGTCGCTCTGAGCTGCTTGCACCACTGTGTGAGTGGAGATTGAACGCAAAATACCGGGCGGGCATTTTGGCTTGAGTATTTGGTTACCGGGTCAAGCCATTTTGGAATACAAAATAAGTGGAATTACTCATTTATAGCTAAATGTAGCTGATATTCTTCATAAATTATAAGTCTGACTGCTTATTGCATCCATTATAAAGGTATTATGTACACTTAAATAATATTAAGGGTGTTCACTTTTCCTTATGTTCCAGTGGAGCTGGGTCAGTACCAGTGGGTGGCGGCACTGGCAGAGAAATATTGTGACTTTGACATTCTGGTCCAGATGTGTGAGCAGACTGACAACCAGAATAGACTGCAGCACTACATGGCCAAGTTCGCCGACCAGGTCAGACACTAATCCTCTAAAACCAAGGTGGTGTTCATTAGGTGGAGAAATTTTGAAATGGGGAGGTACTACTTGAACTGGTCCAATAAGAACGCAGATTTTTGTTGTTGTTTGCTAAATGTTTTGCTACTGTGTGCCGTACTGAACACGGCCAAATTTTATCACGGGTGTTTTATCAAATCTGGCACTAACAAGGGATATGTGCATGTTACATTTTAATTTATTTAGCAGACACTCTTATCCAGAGCGACTTACAGAAGCAATTAGGGTTAAGTGCCTTGCTCAAATTCAAATCGACAGATTTTCACATAGTCGGCTCGGGGATTCGCAGCAACAATCTTTTGGTTACTGGCCTAACGCTCTTAACCGCTAGCCTACCTGCCGTTACTCAGACAGCGCATGTAAATCATACATTGATAACAACAATTTTATCTCATAATGGGTATTTCTCAAGCTAGGACTAGACTAGGATTCCAAAGATGCTGCGTGTTTCATTTAATTTCCATGTCACTTCCTGTAGAACTTTGCGGACTTCCTGTTCCGCTGGTACATGGAGAAGGGAAAGCGGGGCAAGCTGCTCTCCCAGCCCATCGCCCAGCACCAGCAGCTGGCCAGCTTCCTGCAGTCCCACGAACACCTCAGCTGGCTGCACCACATCCACGTACATGACTTCAGCAGTGTAAGTGGAACACACACTCTCTCTCTCTCTCTCTCTCTCTCTCTCACACACACACACATATCAGTTGACCTTAGTAGCTAACTTGTGAACATGCCGCTTCATATGAAAAGACATACAGTAGATATAGTGTAGTTTCCCATGTTAATATAAACAGTGTTGCATTTGTGATATTTATTTGACCATCTCTTTCTCTTCCCAGGCCCACAAAACCCTGTATGGCCAGGCCAACATGGAGACACGTTACTTTGTGAAGAAGAAGATCCTGTTGGCTCTCAGTAAACTGACTGCCCTGGCATCAGACATGCCTGAGGCGGTGATGAAGAAACAAGTAGACGGTAAGGGGCTACTTGAGATAATGCTGCTTAATTCTGCTTCAACTGTGTTCGTATTTAGCCCTAAGACAACAGACACTGTTTAATGCAAAAGAAGCAAGGAAGCCTCTGTTCACTGTGGGGTGTCTAATTGGTGAGTTCTGCAGGGATATCACCAGTGTTTTCTTTGTCATCCTACAGACATGGTAGAGCAGGAGTGGTTCCTGCTGCACCAGGAGACTCTGCCCAAACAGCTGCTGGAGGAGAAACAACAGAACCCAGACACCATGCCCCTGCTCAGCGCTCACAACCTTATTAATGTAAGAACACACATCAGTGGACCCCTCACATTACCACATAACCCAACACAGACAACGTTATCAATGCACCATTATAAACTGGGTGATTCGAGCCCTAAATGCTGATTGGCTGACAGCCATGGTATATCAGACTTTATACCACAGGTATGACAAAATGTATTTTTACTGCTCTAATTACATTGGTAACTAGTTTATAATAGCAATAAGGCACCTCCTAGGTTTGTGATATATGACCAATATGCCACACCTAAGGATTGTATCCAGGCACTCCGCGTTGTGTCATGCCATGAACAGCCGTTAGCCGTGGAATATTGGCCATATACCACACCCCCTCATGCCTTATAGCTTAAGTAGACTATACACGCACAGTCGCACAACCAGTAACTCTACATAAATCCACATACCTACCACCACACAGATACACGATGACAATACAACACACACATCTATCCTCCTGTCACCAACTGAACCCCAAAAAGAAGCTCCCACAAATACCAATGGACTGACCTCATTTTTCTATTTTCTCACCAGCTGTATATTTGTGATGACAACCGACGAGCCAATGAGTATGACTTCAAGAAGGCTTTGGATCTACTGGAGTACATAGACGAGGTAGTCCTACTACCGCTAGCATGAATCATTAACTCAGGGTTGATTACTGTAATTTCCGGACTATAAACCGCAACTTTATTCCCACACTTTGAACCTCGCGGTTTATACAATGACGCGGCTAATTTATGGATTTTTCCCGCTTTCGCAAGATTCATGCCGCCAAAAAACTGAGCACCGTCACATAATGTGACGTAAATCGAGCGCGCTCAAACTTCCCATCATTCTGAATACAGTAGTCATTTTGTCACCCTCATCATGGCAAAGACACGGAGAAATGCATATGATGCAGCTTTCAAGTTGAAGGCGATAGATCTGGCTGTTGGAAAAAGAAATAGAGCTGCTGCATGGGAGCTTGGCCTTAATGAGTCGATGATAAGAATTTGTAAACAGCAGCGTGAGGAACTGACTCAGTGCAAAAAGAAAACAAAAGCTTTCAGAGGGAAGAAAAGCAGATGGCCCAAAGTATTTGCAGCCACTCGACATCAGTGTAAATCGTGCATTTAAGGTGGCGCTCCTTGTTCAGTGGGAGGCTTGGATGACAAATGGGGAGAAATCCTTCACTAAAACGGGCCGCAGGCGAAGAGCATCTTCTGGTCAAGTCTGCCAGTGGGTCCTGACAGCGTGGAGCATTGTCAAAAAATCCACTATCATCAACGGGTTTGGAAAGGCAGGACTGCTGCGTGTTGAAGGGGCAGCATGAGCTCAGCGGGGTATTTGTCTCCGGATGAAAGTGACGAGAGCGACAATGAAAACGATCCAACATCGGATGAAGCAATTCTGAGGCTATTCAACTCCGACACCGAAGGAGATGACTTCAGTGGTTTCAGTGCACAGGAGGAGGCTTGGTAGGCTACTGTTTTAATTTTTGTTACAAGCCGTGTTTCGTTAAAGCCTATTTATTTTTGTTACAAGCCGTGCTTCGTTAAAGCCTATTTATTTTTGTTACAAGCCGTGCTTCGTTTAAAGGCTGTGTAAAGTTAATTTGTTTCAATGTACCGGTAGGCACCTGCAGCTTATAGACATGTGCGGCGTATTTATGTACAAAATACATATAATTCAGTGGGTGCGATTTATATTCAGGTGCGCTTAATTACGGTAATCAGGTCTGTCAGGGTTCACTGATATGGGCCATATTCTTGTTGCAGGAGGATGCTGTGGACATTGAGGGACTCAAGTGTGAGATCTTCTGCAAGGCCATCAAGAAAGACGAGTAAGTACCGCTCAATGGCCCTAATCCTTCTATCTCACTCTTACTCCCTTTCTTGCTAATTTCCTAATTCCAAATTTGAAAGGATTTGATAGGTATAAATATGCTGTTTGACACTTCTTACATTTTTGTTATTTCTTTACGCTGTCAATGAGCTTTATATAGTAAATGCAATGCATTTATAAGTATTATTATTACTGTAAGTTTGCATTGAGCTTCCTTTTACGCTGTGTTTCTCACAGCTGGTCGTCTGCTGATGGAAACGATGACCCTCTGGAGGCAGCCAAGGACAGCATCTTTGTCAAGATCCTCCTCAAGCTCATACAAGAAGGTAAGCACTGCAGTAGCCATTTTGTCTCGGTGTCTGACCCAAGGATTTCACTGTATTCTCATCAGTTAATTTGTTTGTTAACAACACATTTCAAGAGTTACTTAAGAGATATTTAGGAGATTGTTGAATTGTTGTAATCTTTTTTTGTTATTAATGACAAAATATTGAAAAGGGTATTGAGTGTCACTGCTCTGTTTATTATGTACCTCTTTATGACCCTTCCAACCTATTCAGAATGTGTTCTCTTGTTGTTTTCCAGGTGTTCCTCTACAGACCTACCTTCCTGACTTCAAAGACCTTCTTCAGCTGGACGAGATGGAGGCTTTGAAATCAAAGCCCACTTTTGAGTTTGTAATGCGGGCCAACTATGAACATTACCTGCAAGCACAGATCTGATCACCCCTGACCCATTTCACAACTGTGTCTCCCAGGTTGCACTTGGTTTGTTCCTTTCCTTTCCATTTTTACTGTTTGTTTGACAAAAAGATAACGTGTTGCATTTTCTAAATAAAAGTCATATTTCTGTAAATGTTCTATTCTTTTGATTTTGGCATTCACGAGACTCCTTTTAAGTTTTTGAAAAACAAAATATATTGTTTTATTTCCTTACCTCAATAACCTGGGAAAAAGCAACATATGTAGATACACATCCTGAATCTCCAATACACCTATATCTCCTGTGATAATTGCTTGAGTAAAAGTCAGGAGAGTAAATGTCATGGATTCAACTGGAGCCGTTAGGCTAGGACCAGAGATGAAACAGTACACACCTCCTGTACTAGCCGCTCAAAATGAACACAACATCCAACTCAACAACAACCACACTCATTGACTAACATGCCATAATAGGCTATTGGATTTCTGCAGCAAGCCATTGGGTGCTCGTAGCCTACATTGCCAACTGTATTGGGTTCATGTTTAAATAGCGGGGCCTGACTCAAGTGTCTCCCTCCAACCCTTCGAGGAGTCTGCAACTGATCCACTTGCACTGATGGCAGAAGCAGATGGCCTCTGTGTCTTGTTCTAAAAATAGAAAATAGAGGTTAAATTAGGGACATACACAATAAATTACCACCACTGCTGTTATGGGGGAGGGGGATTGAAGGTTCAGTAGCCCTATATGGGGGGGATTGAAAGAACTCCCTCTGAGAAAGTGTGCTTTTGATAGGCTTCTAAGCATACTCTTTCAAACCTAATCAATAGTCTTGATTGACTATTTTGAGTAGTTGTCATGGATTCTGACACTAAGTTGAAACTTTCACTGATCTTTGACAGATTGTGTGGGAGCTCTAGGTTTGGAATATTTTATTACAGGACTTCCTGTCTGGCTTGTAGAATGCCTCCATGGATGGTGGTGTTGTGTATGGTTGGTATGGAGATAACATTTACGAGCCTGAGTATTGGTCCCGCATGGCGCTTGCAACGCCGGGGTTGTGGGCTTGATTCCCACGGGAGACCAGTACGATAATGTATGCACTCACTACTGTAAGTCGCTCTGGATAAGAGCGTCCGTTAAATGACAAATGTAAACATTGTAATATTGGTATACGAAGTAGGCTATCCCATCAATAACATGCCTATCAAAGCTAAAATTATAGGGACCAATGGAAGTTGGATAATGCAATTTTAAACATTTTGTTTTCTTGTACTAAAATACCTTTCCACAAGTATATTTAGTTGGATACCTTGGCAGTGATGAGTTAGCAGTTGGACAAACATATCAGTTTATAAAGATGCTTTTTTTAAACGCTGGGGCTACAAAAAAGGAATTGTCCATGCCTTGGTGGCTGGCTGCAGCTGTTCGACTGTGCATGGCTAGGGTCCTATCTGCTTTCACCTACCCCCCCCCCCCCCCCCCTTCAGAGCTACCCCCTGTTCAGAGAAACTAGACCGTGGCCACTGTAGTAAATGCGGAAGTTACAAGTGACCAGCTACCACAAACGCCCCCATCTCAAACTTGACACAACCCCCCCCCCCCCCTCTCTATTTGCTGTTGTTGATTCTGCAGAATAAAGTCCATGTTAAATCAGTACCCTTGTGAAAAGTTTGAGGGATTTTAATTTAAAATTTTCTATGTGTTTTCAAACGTTTTGTTAAAAAAATAGTACTAGACTAACAGCTACACAGCCTACTTATTTGAAACACCATTTGAGAGACAATTTCCGCCCCAAAAAATGTTCTTATCAATTAAAATAACATTCATCTGACAAAGAACCGGGTAAAATACACTGAGATTCACTGTATAATAATTTGTAGTGTGAAAATTAAACAACCCTTATAAATTCGCACCTGCTCTAGCTGTAAAGGAATCAACATAAACCAATAAAATAACATGAATAGAACATGGGCTACCTTGACGAGGTGCGCTCGGAAAGCAAGTCATTTGCAAAGAAAAAAATAAAGCCACAATCAATATCTTTGCATCATTGAATGATTTGGCATTGCATGCTGTCATAGAACGAAGAATATGGACGTGTGTAGTCCTGCGTCGAAGCGCGCCTGTGTTCAAAATGCCATGCAGGAGTCCGACGGATTACACCCCTCGGCTCTCCATACACGGGCCGAGCGCTACAGTTTGAATTCGGGACTACCTCTCCATATATGGACCGTCCTGCGCATTACGAAGTGCGACCCTGAGCTCTTTAGCGCTCGTCTACGGGAGTGTCCAGTGCGCACCCGTCCCAAGAACCAAATATGGATGAAGGGGTCGGGAGAATTCCTGTGGAATAGATGGACATTCCTAATGGTTGTCAGGAGACGAAAAAAGGTGGATGGCGTCGGGTATATAAGGTTGACGGCGGTTGCTATCAGTCCTTAGCTGGAACCAGAAGTGATAAAGTTCTGCAACTGAGCTTCTTCTAAAAGAAAACCAGGTAAGTGAACGCGTCCGTGGAATATTACACCACGCTGCTGCACCAGGAGGTCAATACGAGGAGTGGATTTTTTTCCTCTCTCTGGGACATTACATCGTGGACTCTGAATAAGGAATTAAACAAATCAAAGATAATCTACACAGTATTGTGACAGTCAGTGAAACTTGGCAGCCAATCACCGGCTCAGTTGAACTTTTAGCCTACTATCGTAAACTAAACAGATTTCACCTGACTGTCAAATGATTATTATAATAATAGAAGATATTGGATTAAAATTAATTTGATTTGGTACATTAGTCTACCTGCATAATATAGGCTAATGCGTCATTGTAAAAAATTATGTTGATTTAATTGATAAATTATAATTGGTATTTGAGATTAAAAATATATATATATATTTTGGTAGTTAATTTGCTTTATTAAGATAATGTAAGACAAAATATTGAATACGTCTACTGAATATTGGAAAACCTGTTACGTCAGCAGGTGAGAGCAAGAAGAGAAAGAGATCCACAACTTTGCATTGAATCAAAAGTTCCTGGAAGGACTGCATTACATGCTTATAGCTACCCTATATGATAGGTTACCCAATATGTGTATTGATTGTCGATCTATTTAACCAGTTGATGTGCATTACCTGAAATCCTTATTAATATAAAACGTATATGTAATGTAAAATTACTCCATGGAACGATTTTTGAAATGTTTGTCAATGTCAATGTGTAGCCTAACGTTATCATGATCACTTTGGTAAAATTCCCGAGACCTGCGTGTCAGACTACGGTGTCATATTTAAGCAATAAGGCATAAAGGGTGTGGGTGTGGGTGTGGTATACGGACACAGCCCTTAGATGTGGTATATTGGCTATATACCACATACCCCCGAGGTGCCTTATTGCTATTATAAACTAGTTACCAACGTAATTAGAACACTAAAACGTTATTTTTGTCATACTCGTGAACACAACTCTTACTTTAGAGTGCGATAAAATAGCATACAAGCAGGTTAACTATGACTTCTGCAGTGCATGGCCATGGGGTAGTGAAATAATTCTGCAGTAGGAAGCTTAAATATTGCATTTATGTTCCAAACAACATTCTTGGAGAATACAACATTTTTGTGAATACAATAATAATTTAGTGAAAAATGTATAATTGATGCAGTACTGTGGATACCAATATCCCTGTGAGCATCCCTGGCTCAAGAAGTGCATCTAAAGTAGGAGGGCCTAGTGTCTGCAGGTTTATTTTTTTCCTTTCAATTGAGACCTAGATAACCAGGAGAGGGGAGTTATTTACTAATTAGTTACCTTGATTTATCAATCAAGTACAAGGGAGGATTGAAAACCCGCAGACACTCGGCCCTTTGTAGAATGAGTTTGACACCTGTGATCTAATGGTTAAGAACATACATTGTGGGAAGCACTGATGTAGGCAACCTAATATGCATTCTTGGTCAACTCTCAGTGTAATGTGATTCATTCTGTTTGATCATTTGTTACGCGTGGATAATCTTAAGTGAGCATACATGATGCATCAGCAATACATCCGAAAGTATCGTTTTTACGCACAGAATGTTGTTTTCACGCATATAATGTAGGTGCGTAATGTCAGTGAGAGATTTTGCAGTAAGTAGGCTACTTACAGTATACTGTATGATAAATGTGTGTTCATTTTGCACATTGTCTCAGAACCCACCAAGATGTGTGACGACGACGAGACTACCGCTCTTGTGTGCGACAATGGCTCCGGCCTGGTCAAGGCTGGCTTCGCCGGCGACGACGCCCCCAGGGCTGTCTTCCCATCCATTGTCGGTCGCCCTCGTCACCAGGTACGTAAAAGCACCACTCCTAGGTATGGCTAGTAATGTGAATTAAGGCACCATACCTTGTCTCATGATATAGCCAACTATGATATCCAAAGTGCAAAGACATGCGTAAAAAGCATATTGGCAAATATATACGAATTAAAGTAAAATAATGCATTTAGGTATAGTTTATTAGTGGTAACGTGTAATGTGTTAGGTGCGATGTGCCGTTTTAGTGTGCAATGTTAGATGATAATGTGTAGTTGTTAGGCTTGTGCGCCATGTCCTTGCCGGTGTCTCAACGGGCTTGTTCTGTCTCTTCCAGGGTGTGATGGTGGGTATGGGTCAGAAGGACTCCTACGTAGGAGATGAAGCTCAGAGCAAGAGGGGTATCCTGACCCTGAAGTACCCCATCGAGCATGGTATCATCACTAACTGGGACGACATGGAGAAGATCTGGCACCACACCTTCTACAACGAGCTGCGCGTTGCCCCCGAGGAACACCCCACCCTGCTCACTGAGGCCCCCCTGAACCCCAAGGCCAACAGAGAGAAGATGACACAGATCATGTTTGAGACCTTCAACGTTCCCGCCATGTATGTGGCCATCCAGGCTGTCCTGTCCCTGTACGCTTCTGGTCGTACCACCGGTAAGAACTTTCCCCGCTCGCGCCTTTTTTCGCACACAACTCGTTATTTGTATTTCAAGTTGTTGATGGTTGGGTTGTCTGCTTTACTGAATTGTGGTGTTTTCTGTGTTTAGGTATTGTGCTGGACTCCGGTGATGGTGTGACCCACAACGTCCCCATCTATGAGGGTTACGCTCTCCCCCACGCCATCATGCGTCTGGATCTGGCTGGTCGCGATCTGACTGACTACCTCATGAAGATCCTGACCGAGCGTGGCTACTCTTTCGTCACAACCGGTGAGCATGAACTTTGTGTTTTTGCATAGAAATGCTTGTTTGATCAATTTCAAGTATTATAACGTTTTACGCACAAAAGCACAGACGCACGGGGATATACTTTTACGCATTAACGGAAATGTCTCATTTCAGCCGAGCGTGAGATCGTGCGTGACATTAAGGAGAAGCTGTGCTATGTCGCCCTGGACTTCGAGAACGAAATGGCCACCGCCGCCTCCTCCTCCTCCCTGGAGAAGAGCTACGAGCTTCCCGACGGTCAGGTCATCACCATCGGTAACGAGCGTTTCCGTTGCCCAGAGACCCTCTTCCAGCCTTCCTTCATTGGTGGGTATTTACCGTTATAGGCCTATAATATAATCCAACATAAAATCTTCGGCCTAAAGAGTGGTTGAATATTAATATTGATCTTTGTATACCTGCACAGGTATGGAGTCCGCTGGTATTCATGAGACTGCCTACAACAGCATCATGAAGTGCGACATTGACATCCGTAAGGACCTGTACGCCAACAATGTGCTTTCCGGCGGTACCACGATGTACCCTGGTATTGCTGACCGTATGCAGAAGGAGATCACTGCCCTGGCCCCCAGCACCATGAAGATCAAGGTAATTACAAATAAACAATACTTTTACGCACAGTAAAATAGTGAAAAGAGATGCCATAGGTCTGCATAATTGTTTCATTGTCATTGTGTTACCTGTGCTACCTATGGTACTCAGTATCTAATACTCCCTTTCTCACTTGGCATAGATCATTGCCCCACCTGAGCGTAAATACTCCGTCTGGATCGGTGGCTCTATCCTGGCTTCCCTGTCCACTTTCCAGGCAATGTGGATCACCAAGCAGGAATACGACGAGGCAGGTCCCAGCATTGTCCATCGCAAGTGCTTCTAAATGCATTGTCAACATCTCGCTCAGGATCCAAGCAACAACGGCACACCGACTTGCGATCAAGGGACAACTTTATACAACTGTTACATTGTAACAGCGAAAGCTCAGCAAACGGAGAGAATGACGTCAATATCACGACGTGTGAGGAAAAATACCAACATGTGAATGTAAAATGTACATAAATGTTATTTATTGGTCGTCCATCATTTGGTATTTTTTGGTGAGCACAGTCTGTTTTGGTGACAAGCAAGAGGGACAGAGGGTGACCACAACGTTGTTTTCTCTGGTTACCCGATAATGGCTCAGAAGTACGTGCTATCTGTACTCAGCCAAACATTATCAACTACTAACCATCAAGAGATCCACATAGGAAATAAAAAACCATCTATTTTCAAACGTGTTTCTGTTATTTTGTTTTTTTGAGGTGCATTACAACACAATCAACACTTAAAATAGGCCTTGGTGTGCGTTTTATGATGCGCAACTATTAAAAACCCATTAGGGCAAAGATGAATTCATTTTTGGCACATAGCAACATGAATAGCCTAAACATTGAGACACTTTCAATTTGGATGCCTTTCAATGTTATGAAGAACAAGGGCCAATATGACTACCTGGAACTGGAAGGACAAACAATGAGCTCAAGTAGGCCAACAAGTGTTGAAGTAAATTGTTCTAAATGTCCCTGACAAGACAAACAATGTAATGGATATAAGGCTATAAATCATTGAGCAGACCTCCTTTGTGATATTAACTCTATTTTACAAAAATATTATCAATGTGCCAAAAATACGAATTGTTCTCCATAACTATTTATTTAACAAACATTTGCCTGTATTTTATTGAACTGAGAGGGAATTAATGTATTTTCTGTGTTAGATTCATACTAAACAATGACATAGCATTCTTTCACTAAGGAGGTAGTCACAGCAAACCCTTGCTCACAGCAGATCTTCTTTGTCTCCAAATTTGTCCATTTGACTACAATACCAATATTGATATTGATTTTAAATCAAATGAGCAAGCTAATCACTTGTTGAAGCAATTACACGCTGTAGAATAAAATACATCATAGGAAGAGACGCGCGCCAGTACCATGCAGTTCTGGGCATGCGCATTGCACTATATTCTGACGACGATTCAATGCCAAGATATGCGCAACAACAGACTGTTATAATGGAGGAATACTTGAAGTGAAAATTATGTTGTAATTCTCCATAATGAAGTCCGGGTGAGGGGTAAGCTTATATGCACCGGTAATAACCTGTTCCTGTCGTGTTTACAACCACTATAGTGCGCAAGTAGAAGAAAACGTCGACGCCACCAGATGTGCATGTTTTCGTCACCCTATTGCCTTTAAGTATTTACATGTAATAAATTACTTTTGGCATGTGGACTAACAATAACATTTCTGTAGCGATAGACCCGTGCACAGTGTTGTGATAAAGACGGCCGTATTGGCGTCAGCAATGTCTGCCTCAATCAAACAGCAGCAGGCTCTGCTGCTCCACATTTGGGCAACAGAAACAGCAGATAAAGTGATTTTTTGTCGTGGAAACAATTTAGGCCATGGCTGGTTTGTGAATGGAAATTATCTTAATAAACTATATAACTAGGCTACATAGGGCCTACACTATCCCCATCTATTATCTTATAGTATGTTAGGCACAAATAACATTCTAATAACGATGCTATTACTACATATAGATTAGGTGTATATTTCTAGTGTCAGATGGGCGTTAAGTGGGACAGCGTATAGATAGCCATCAGACGGCATGGGCTACTGTGTTAGAGGGAGGGAAATGCCGACAGGTAATTCAAGAAGGCCCAGGTGCATTGGATTGCTCTGGGTTGCTACAGGCTTTAGATCTGTGGCGGGACTGTCACCAGCAGCCTGCAATGACACATTCCACACCAAATATAGAAACGTAGGCCTAGTTACTGTTGCATTGTAGGGCTATGTATGTAATAACACTTCTCTTTTCTCCTCTCCTCCATAGTTTGTGAGCTAATCAAAATTGGATCTAAGCAATAACAAGAATCATGGTGACTAAGAAAATCCGTACGGAGTACATGAAGAAATTCAAAGAGCCGAAATGGGAGACGTTTTCCAAGTGCTACGAGGACTCGGTGAAGTACAGGTTGACCAGGCGGGTGATGGAGCACGCTCACAAACCTCTGTGGTTCTGGGAGGGGTGGGATACCTCGACCGGGTCAAACTCCAGCGCCAGTGGGCGGTCGACCCCCAAGGTGAGGAATAAAGTCGCGCCTGTAGACATCAAACTTCAGACACCACCAGTGAAGTCAGAATCAAGGGAGAGCCCGAAACCGAAGCCTCCTTCTGTGAATGGGGAACCAGAATTGGAGGCCAAGGAGTTTACCCTCTTGGATGCACTACCACCCACAGGTATCTATCTATCTTCTACCATTGCAAATACGTTTATACACCTGCATGTTGATCCTATTGTAATAAGACTATGCTTTTGAGCTACAAACATAAAGTTAAAAGGTCTTAATTTGTTAGGTCTATACACTGAGTGTTCAGAACATTAGGAACAACTCCTCTTTCCATGACATACTGACCAGATGAGGTGAAAGCTACAGTAGGATCCCTTATTGATGTCACTTGTTCAATCCACTTCAATCAGTGTAGATGAAGACAGGTTAAAGAAGGATTTTAAGTTTTGAGACAATGGAGCCATGGATTGTGTGTGTGCCATTCAGAGGGTGAAAGGGCAAGACAAAAGATTTAAGTGCCTTTGAACGGGCCAGCATCCCTGTGAACGCTTTCGACCACTTGTAGAGTCCATGCCCCGATGATTTGAGGCTGTTCTGAGGGCAAAAGGGGTGCAACTCAATAGGTGTTCCTCATGTTTGATATTGTGTATAATTCAAAATTCAAAAGGCACTCGCACATCTGAGCTATCTTTTTTTGCAGGTAACAGTTGAATAAAATGAGAAAAAAGAAGAAACCTGCACACTGTTCTTGATAGTATCACTGCTCTTTATTAAGCTTTACGTATTGGCCTCACGGCCTTCGTCAGAGCTTTTGACAAAAGAGCAGTGATACTATCAAGAGCAGTGTATGGGTTTCTTCTTTTTCTCATTTTATTCAACTGTTACCATGCACATGCAAAAAAGATAGCTCAGATGTGCGAGTGCCTTTTGAATTTTGTCAGCGCTTTTGATAAAAGCTCCGACGAAGGCCGTGAGGCCAATACGTTAAGCTTATTAAAGAGCAATGATACTAAGCAGTGATACTATCAAGAGCAGTGTGCGGGTTTCTTCTTTTTTTCTCAGTATAGTGTATAATAAAACTACATCACTTTCTGCCCATTCAAAGAGTCTGTAATAGAGAACGGGGGCCTAAACGAACCAGATGAGGGGACAGTTAACGGGTCAGTAGTACAAAATGGTCCAGCGGCTGAAACGCCAACAGATGAGGGACCAGCAGACAAGGCATCATCAGACGAGGAGCCGGTGAAGACTGAGCCTAAACGTCGCCACCGCCACCGCGTCCCTCGCTCAGAACCATGTCAAAGGGACTGTTCCTGTGACGACATCAAGCCTGCGCCTGTCAGGAAGCCCTCCAGAGCAAAGAGCCAGCCCCCAGCCATCACCACAGAGAAGGAGAACAGACAACCTTCGTCCCGGCTCGACTGGGCAGAGAGACACGCGTCATCTGCTAGGAGGTCTACAAATGAGGTAAGAGTGTGTGTGACTGTGTGTGTGAGAGAGGCTGGGCATATGTGAGGTTAGGAAAATGTTTGATATTCATTCCGTTTGATGTTATATAGACTTGCAGTTGGTTTCTTAGGCCAGACTAAGACTATAATGATCAAAACAGTCTAACATTATAGGAATACTGGATGAAAGCTGTGTTGCTTATGTAATGCATGCTTACTGTGCGTCAAACATCTATTCTGCAAATGAGATTGAGTTATTTCAGGGATAATAGATAGGAGGGCATTTTGAGTCTTTTGGCACATCTTCATGGAAAGGATTCCAGAGAAACGTATCTCATCATCCAACACTCCCCCCAGAAACTATCTATAATAGAAGAGTGGTATGTATTTCGGAAGTGAGCGCGGAGCGCCTATCCTATCTCATTGCCCTAACCTCCCGGGCACCTCTCGCTCTCCACAGAGTCGCACATCCGACGCATGCGTCCAGACTAGACGGGAGTCGGATAAACGCTGTTGGAACGTGGACCGCAGGAGGGCACGGTCCGCCGACCTGGAGAAGATACGGCGGTCGGAGTTGGCCGTGGTGGATGACCGTTGGATGACCGAGTACATGCGCTGCTTCTCTGCCCGGTTGAGGTAGAGCACAAGGATCATGGGTATTCCACCACCACCCGTCGACCGTTCTATTTTTAACACCATGTTTCCTTATTGAGGATTGGTTAACAGAACAAAATTATTGGATTGGTTTAGACACCAATTAGGGCCCTGAGGCCACGTACCCTGACTAGGAAAAACTCAGGTCCCTAATCATAATGTATGGTTGATTTGTTAAGTTGATCGCTGAGTTGGCGATATGCCACTTTTCTTCCACAAGGGATGACACAATCATAGTAGAATATTGGAAGATATGTAGTTATGCTTCTAGAAATTGGACTGGTTTCTACATGTTTATGCTGCTGACCACAGAGTATGATTTATACTGTATTATTAGACATTCCAAGCATGATGATGGTCTTTACACTTCGCTTTAGTTTGGTGGCATTTTTTACATTCTGTGTTGCTTATGTCATTAGGCTATATCACAAAGGCAGCTGTATAAAATCCAAATGTTAGATCAGGGGTATTCAACCGGGAGTACTGCAGGGGGTCCGCAATAATATATATACTAAAAGCTACAGTAGAAAATAGGAGAATGTTTTTATTTGAAACTTTATTTCTCTATTCCTAATATTGAGCAAGTTACACTCATTAGAGCTATTTACACTCATTGGAGCTAATTACACTCCTTGGAGCTAATTATACTCATTGGAGCTAATTACACTCACTGGAGTATCTGACATACTGTAGGCTTTGACAAAGCACCCGCTGGTAAGCTGTCTTGTCTTGGACATTCATTTTTGTGAACACATTCATCCCCCAAATGTTTGGAGGTACCTTTCCATCTAATAGGTTATGTTAGTGTACACTTCCCCTTCCAATTATAATGGGGGAGGTCAAAATAATGAAAAACTATCTTCCAAATCTATTAATTAAAAAATGTTGATTAATTCTCCATGCCATTCACATGGCAAGACATGCGGAGGAAAAAGCAAGCGTATGATGGGGGTCGACGGTTTACCTGGGCGGGGGTTCCTGGGGAAGAATTTAAATGTTTTATTTAACTAGGCAAGTCAGTTAAGAACAAATTTACAATGACGGCCTACCCCGCCAAACGCTGTGCACCGCCCTATGGGACTCCCAATCATGGCCGGATGTGATATAGCCTGGATTTGAACCATGGACTGTAGTGACGCCTCTTGCACTGAGATGCAGTGCCTTAGACCGCTGCACCACTAGGGAGCAAGGTTGAAAACCCCTGAGTTAGATGAAAGGACCAAACAATTATTGTTTTAGATATTACAGTATTTTCAAACGACTAAAAGCCATAGCCAAGGGGTTGTGGCATAGAGCTGCAGAGAAAGAAACTGCTAGCGGGCTAATATCCTGCATTAGCTTTATTGTATTATGTTGCAAATTTCAATCTAAATCTAGAATGCATTCCAGAGGATTGTTTTTATGAATATTTACATTAAAGCTCTTATCATTATTGTAGTGGACAGAATGAAATTGCAATGTAACGTGGTAAAGAAATGCCCTTATGTGCTACATTACCAAATACGCTTTTTAGAGTATGTCACTCACCATCACCATTGTCTTTGACAGGGTTTCGTAGGTTGACTTATTTGATGGTTATTCGTACTGAATTGTGATGTCAGTACCAAGTTCTGTATCTGTAATTTAAATTGAGGGCTATTTTGACAGAAATGAAGTGTTGTATTTGAAATCTTGGTTGTTGTGGGTTGTGAATAATGCTCAGTTTACATACTTTTCCTATTTTTTACAATGCTTATTCATAGTGCTATTCACTCAGAATGTTTTTACTCATAATGTATACTTTTACATTTCACTTTCACCAAATCATTCACTTTCACCTCTATCTTAGCTTAGGAATGGTTCCATGAAAGAACATTGGAATGACGTTTCCAGACTGTCTCATGGGGAACATTGTAGGACCCCAGCAGTTTTTTGGAGTGGGGAAATGGGTGTGGCTTTAATTGACTAATGCGTGTGCAATCTGATGAGACTTCCCTTGTGTCTGCCAGAGGGGAGTCTTTAGTGTGTGTGATTGGTTGTGGTTGTATGGGCAGAGAGAGCTCACTGTTAAGAAGATTACGGTCATCTTTATTCAGAGTGGTCAAAGTTCCATTGGTGGTCATGTGACACTTCCCTCCTATGTCAGCATGGATTGGCAAAACAACCCGAGTCATTCTTTACTTGAACACTGCATTATTTATAAGGAGTTATAGGATTTGATGTCAGGTTATGACCAAGTCATGAAAACTGAAGTGGCTGCTTATATCACAGACAGGTTTGACTAGTGTTTGTGTATTCATTGTCCTCTACAACATTCCTTTATGAAAATGTTCATTCCAAGAACCGTCTCTCAGGAAGGAATAAGACACTAATGATTTGTCTATAGACTTACTGTAACTACAATGTGAGGAAATGGGATGTACTGTTTCAGGGGTTTGGAACACACTGATTCAAAACTAAAATGATTGTTTTATATAGGACATTAATTGTTTGCACTCTCTGAACAAAGATTTGAGTTAATTTTATGTGTGGATTTGATTTGCATAAGATATTATTTGACCAAAAGTGATATGTGTATCATACTATAGTACATATAACCATGTTTGTGCTTTATTTCAACAGATGTTTAAAAAAAAAATTCACTGTATTTTTATTTGAAAACATGCACAATGATATATATTTTCATCCACTTTGAAACATTACTGTGAATTAAAATCATATTTGCATAGTTGAGTTGTATGCTTTTGTTTATGTTTATATGGGCATTTTAATAAACAACAACACTCTGTTTTTGCATGACCCCTATGACCCATAAGGACACCATTTGATCAATTAATACCAGTGATATTATACATGATTGGTTTTAATTAGATTTCACTCCTAACTTAGGATATTTCAACCTAAAGCCCTTTCTACACTGCTGCTCTGAGGTCTGTCTGATGTCACTGTCCTGCATTGGCACCAGGGTTAAGAGTAGAGTACAGTAATCTATGGATAGTATCCTGCTACTGTGGATAATATATGGATAGTATCCTGCTGCTATGGATAATCTATGGATAGCATCCTGCTGCTATGGATAATCTATGGATAGTCCCACCAACCTCCATCAATGTGAGAAATATATAACTACTTGTTTTAGTCAAAACAAGTACTCAAATTTGCTACCATATTGATTTGTTAGTGAGGTATTGTGATATTCGGAGACACTCCTTTATGTCACGTTTCTCTTTTAGTTAAATGACTTCTTGTTCGGTAAGGTCATCTGCGCTCTATGGTAATGGAAAGGTTCAGTGAAACGTTAGAATCACATACCAGATCATATTCTCCCTCTAGAATACTTCTGACGTTATCGCCCTCTATGACCCATGTGTCCCAGTGTAAGATACGGAGTACTGTATGATCCCAGTGAGGTGACCACCACAGCGCTTACAAGGCTGTTGTATTAAGTCGTCAGCCTGACACAATGACAGACTAGACAGGACCTTTCAGATGTTATGTATGATGAGTGAATTCCGGTACATAATACATCATTAGGTTCAGACAAAGGGCCTCTTAGTATGCAGATCTCCTGACAAAGGGTTTAGCACTGGCTATAAATACCAACCTGTCACATACCCACCTCCGGCAGCTGATGGAGAGCGACAGGGTGTGTATGTGTGTGCTCGCACATGGGTGTTTAAAAGAGACAAACAAATTGAATTTGCAGGTTTTGGGAGAGTGTGATGGTTCTCTTCTGATTGTTTAAAAGAGACAAACACTTCCTTAAATCTTTATGAGTGTGGCTATCTTTTCCTGTATGTGCGTGTGAGTGTCCGAAGTCAATAAAATCCAATCCCCGTTAACACAGTAATACATGAATTACAAAGTAATAGTGACAAGCAACTGCATACAGTGAGTCCTTCAATCAAAGCCAAGCACATTCTACTTGAGAATTCCACCCTCCAGACATCTTCCCACTCTATTTAAAGCCACCTGGCATTTCAAAAAGCAATAGGGCCAAAATAGGTGCCTTCAGGAACAGCACCAGCCGCCTGGGACTGAAAGGGGGGGGGGTGGTTTGGGCGTTAAATATAGCCCCCCCACGTATTCCTTTGCCAGCAGAGAAGGACCCCTCCCTAATTGACAGTGTTTGAAAAACGTGTCTTGGGAAAAGGGGTGGGCTCTGGGATATTGCATGGGGGAGTGGGAGTGGTGCAGCAGTATGAAATAGCTTGAATGGTCGAAGCTGGGTAAATTAGAGAGAGAATTGCTGCGTCAACAACAGTGAGTTGTGTCTGTCCATAAATGCAGTGGTTGCTTTGAGTGGAGCCGCTGAGCCACAGGAGGTCAGAACAGAGCCAGAGCTGTGGTCTTTGACTTAGGTCTTTAATGCTAGTCAGAGCTAATATGCCAAGTTGACGAGCACAGCTAAGAGGGGGGATGGAAATATCCCCCTGTGCCAGAGCAGCCAGGTCCTCTAAACACCACCTGTTGCTTCTAGGCTGAGGCACTCAATAGTACATCTAGAATACTATAAAGTCTGCTGTTTGGAGCCACTATGTAGTTGTGCTACATAGTTGAGGAATAGGTGTCGACCTACAGTACAGTGCAGTAAATATCTATATTATACGGATTAGGCATCTGAATGATGTCTTGAAATTCAGATAGTATGAAGATCTGAGACACTGTGTAATGTCTTCTCTAAACTCAGACCTGTAAACAGAATAAAGAGATCTCTGCCACTAATAAGATATGTGAGGTGATAGAGATGCGCTGACCTTAGGCAGCTTGTGGAGCATGAACTGCAGCTCAGCATTTGTAATGCTTTAGGGACATCTAGTGGCAGCGAATGTCGGTCACGACAACAGAAGATGGCAGGGTTCTCTCCACAAACTCCCTCAAAATTGAACAGGTTTTACATTAAGGACATATACGATTTTCTTATAACTTTGAAAACAAAGAATATTTGATATATTTGGAACAGAGTACACGTTGGAACAGACAAATAATGGATGAGTGAATAGGAATTTGAAGCTGCCAGCTGTCCCTGCCAAATGCCTCACAAGTTAACCACACCAGCATGTCAACTTTCTCAAGCTGTTCAAATCTTGGTGACAGGATTAAGTGAGTTCATGCACCTGTCCTCTCCTCCCCCAGTAAGTCAATAGGGACAGTACAATAATAAAACATCAAGAGTACTACAGAATATTGGAGGCATTAACTATGTAAAACAATATAAATAAGCATTTAATTTATAACAAAAAAACAAGATATCAATCACTAGGGCCGGACAAAATCAGTGTTCTTATCATTAACTTTATATCATTAATCAGTAAAAGCTTTCATGTTTTCTATCATTATCATACTTTATTTGAAATCCTTTAAATTATTTCAGCGTGCTTCAGAAATATCTCCACTTGCAGATAGTATTTGCCAATTAACAATAATAAATAACTTATCTTGCATCTTTGGAATGCATCTCTAGTGATATGAACCCCGTTCCCCAGTGATCTCTGTTCTCTTTATGGTAAAGCTCCAGCAGCAGGGGGACAGGGTCTGAGTCTTGCTTAGTCTTCCTAGGCAGACGGTCTTGGTTGACATCAGAGCAGGGCTAAGGTGTGATGGCACTCAGGGGACTGGGTCAGCCACCATATGCCCAGCTAATCCAATCCAGGTGGTCCTGTCTCGTTCTATTAGAAAGCTGCGTACGGCCTCCACCGGAGAACCACTACGATTCATCACCACGACAGACCTGACCAGGGATCAGGGAGGAAAGCCATACCAATTGATCTGCAGATTAGAGTCAGATTAGAGTCAATCTGACTGGGAAACTACAGTATCCTTTAGCTGTGTTTGGTTGGGATGTCCAGCAATGTCAACAACTGATACAGGAACTACTTGAACTTGAAAGAGCGATCATTGTACAGTGGGGCAAAAAAGTATTTAGTCAGCCACCAATTGTGGAAGTTCTCCCATTTAAAAAGATTAGAGAGGCCTGTAATTTTCATCATAGGTACACTTCAACTATGACAGACATAATGACCATTCCTCCATGCAGATCTCCTCTAGAGCAGTGATGTTTTGGGGCTGTTGCTGGGCAACACGAACTTTCAACTCCCTCCAAAGATAGTCTATGGGGTTGAGATCTGGAGACTGGCTAGGCCACTCCAGGACCTTGAAATGCTTCTTACGAAGCCACTCCTTCGTTGCCCGGGCGGTGTGTTTGGGATCATTGTCATGCTGAAAGACCCAGCTACGTTTCATCTTCAATGCCCTTGCTGACGGAAGGAGGTTTTCACTCAATCTCACGATACATGGCCCCATTCATTCTTTCCTTTACATGTATCAGTCGTCCTGGTCCCTTTGCAGAAAAACAGCCCCAAAGCATGATGTTTCCACCCCCATGCTTCACAGTAGGTATGGTGTTCTTTGGATGCAACTCAGCATTCTTTGTCCTCCAAACACGACGAGTTGAGTTTTTACCAAAAAGTTATATTTTGGTTTCATCTGACCATATGACATTCTCCCAATCTTCTTCTGGATCATCCAAATGCTCTCTAGCAAACTTCAGACGGGCCTGGACATGTACTGGCTTAAGCAGGGGGACACGTCTGGCACTGCAGGATTTGAGTCCCTGGCGGCGTAGTGTGTTACTGATGGTAGGCTTTGTTACTTTGGTCCCAGCTCTCTGCAGGTCATTCACTAGTTCCACCCCGTGTGGTTCTGGGATTTTTGCTCACCGTTCTTGTGATCATTTTGACCCCACGGGGTGAGATCTTGCGTGGCGCCCCAGATCGAGGGAGATTATCAGCGGTCTTGTATGTCTTCCATTTCCTAATAATTGCTCCCACAGTTGATTTCTTCAAACCAAGCTGCTTACCTATTGCAGATTCAGTCTTCCCAGCCTGGTGCAGGTCTACAATTTTGTTTCTGGTGTCCTTTGACAGCTCTTTGGTGTTGGCCATAGTGGAGTTTGGAGTGTGACTGTTTGAGGTTGTGGACAGGTGTCTTTTATACTGATAACAAGTTCAAACAAGTGCCATTAATACAGGTCACAAGTGGAGGACAGAGGAGCCTCTTAAAGAAGAAGTTACAGGTCTGTGAGAGCCAGAAATCTTGCTTGTTTGTAGGTGACCAAATACTTATTTTGCACCATAATTTGCAAATAAATTCCTTAAAAATCCTACAGTGTGATTTTCTGGATTTCTTTTCTCATTTTGTCTGTCATAGTTGAAGTGTACCTATGATGAAAATTACAGGCCTCTCTCATTATTTTAAGTGGGAGAACTTGCACAATTGATGGCTGACTAAATATTTTTTTGCCCCACTGTACATGATCTGATATAGGTTAATAAATAACATTGAGAGACTTTGTCAAAATGGCAGACACAAAGTAAGTTTATGGTTTGGCGTTACAGTTGCTATTGGCTGGTTTCTCGTAATCCTCCACAACATTCTCCAATGGTGACCTTTGACACTTGATGGGGGTTACACAGATGACACAGAGATCATTGTGAAGTCAGTCATTTCATTAGTAGTCTCCCCAGCTACTGGATTTGCTAATTCAAATCAATTCAGACTTGTTGTGCCCTCGTCATGACCTTGGAACACAAAATCTTGTCCTACCCGTAGTTAACATAAAGTATCACAAACGCTGAAACTCTGCATTTCATTCATTATCTTGCCAGCAATGATCATTCTTTCTAGTGCTTCTCCTATTTAGATATGAAATAATTCCATGAGTCTTTGGATAATACATTTACATTTTCCAACATATTATTGATCCAGGTCTGTTTTCCTGGGTGATATTATATATGGAGTGAAGAAAACTAAAGACTAAACACAAGCTTAGAAAAATGTCAAATCCTAAACAGCTGCTTGGGTGTTCAATCAATCTCTCCTCCCACACACTCTCCTGCCACAACAACACAGCTCAGCTTCTTCCACCAAGTCTCAGAGAGACTCTTGATCTTATCCGGGGTCTTCTTCCTCAGGCTCTGCCTCTGCTGGAGCTGCTGAACGTTCTCCACTGGCTGGATGCTGGCCAAGATGGCCTGGTCAAACGCCTCCTTCAGATTCTTCTGGGTCAGACCCGAGCACTCTACGAAGGACACGGCCCCGATATCCTTCGCCAGCTGCTGGGCCTCCTCGGTGCTCACAGGCCGCTCCTGATTCCTGGCCAGCTGGACCAGGACCTGGACGTCTTCCCTCAGGTCCAGCTGGGTCCCCACCAGGACCATGGGTGCCCCGGGGCAGTGATGGCGAATCTCGGGCGCCCAGCGGTCGGTGGCGTTGCGGAAGGAGGAGGGGCGCACCACACTGTAGCAGAGCAGGAAGACATCGGCATTGTGGTAGCATAGAGGGCGGATCCGGTCCAGCTCGTCCTATAGGAGACAGGAAGGGAAAAGTCTCAAGTTGAGGAAGTGGAAGGGTCAGAGATACCCAATCCCAAATTGATTCTTAGCCCTGACCTTACAGCATACCATGTAGATCTGATTCTGAAAAAACTACTGTATGGTTAGCAATATGGTCCACTAATACTTCCATTTCCCTCTGAGTTCAGGGCATATTGATTATTACACCTATCCAATCCTTTCAGATCTACAAAGGTGCCTATTAAGGAGTAGGGGAAGAGTTGATTTGGAATTGGGCATGAGTCAGGAAGAGCAAGGTCTGTGAGAGTCGTCCAAAAGGGGGCGATAAAGCACAGATAGCCAGAGGGGACAAAAGAAGGTATCGATTCTGGGGGCATGGACAGGAACCTCCTACAGGGGGCGATATAAGTTTGAGGATCAAGGGGGAGGGGAGGCAACGACTATGAGAGATATTCTGCCAGGGGGTGATAACTACTGACACAGGATCAGAGAGGGGAGGGTGTGCAGGGGAATCCCTACAGGGGGATACCAAGACAAGGGTAGAATGTGGAGGCAACCAATGTTGGGATAAGTGAAGCTGTGGAACCTAAACAAACTACTGACCACTGATAGAGAACGGCTTACATTAATAGTGTCATCCTCCATCCCCCATTTCTCTCATTTTGAGCAGAGCATGTGTAGAAAGAATAATGTGTTAGCTCTACCACTTACAATAGAATATCCTTGTTAATGTGTCTATAGGTTACTAACACTCATTTAGTGTTGGATTCAAAAACAACTTTGACTCACCTGGCCAGCCATATCACAGAGTTGCAGTCTCACAGGTTTTCCGTCCACCACAACCATAGCTGAGAAGAAGAAGATGGTACACAGATTTGTTATTGATGGTGACAGCATTTAGAATTTTGTTCAATGCCTACCTGTCATAGCACTATGCATCGGTGACGTTTACTTTGCACAATCAAAGTATATCAAATAGTAACCTATTATTGATTCAGAGAGATCTAAAAGAACACAAAAAAGCAACAAACAAAAACAAGAAAACATTTATAAAATGCAACATGTGGATAAATCAATTAATGTGTAAAACCTGTGACAAAAGCGGTCAAATTAACAATAACTCAACGTGATTTTTCTGATTTCTCTCATAAATGACCTGCAAAGTTGTCGAAAGCTGTTGGAATGTATTCTGTCGGATAACCATTTGTGGTGTAGCTGACGATAAGACTTGTCTTCCCCACCGCTCCATCTCCGACGAGGACGCAGTTCACCTTGCGCTCAGGTACGGAGCCCGACCGCCCACGCGTTGAAAGAGGAACGTCTCTGTTCTTGCCACGCCGTGGTGGTATCGGTGGAGCCGAATCCGAGATCCGACGGGGTTTCTGCACTCTTATATCTTGCGGAAGCATTTTGCCGTCGAATAACTGGCCTAATCCACGGGGAATAACGCTTCAATAATGCCAGAGCCGTCTGGGTCTCTGCACCTTGATATCCCATATGTTGGTTCCCTTCCCAAAGTCGATAGAACCAGCACGCACCTGACTGTCCGTTTCTGTCAGTAAGTCATAGAAATTTAGAGAAATAATAATACAGGTAAACTACAACTGAACTCGTGCAGTATACTGTAAACGCAAGACTGCCGTTAAATTTCTCCATGCCACATGGTCTATTGATTGGCATCATCTGCATCTGGTGTGTTAATGGTTGTAAGAGGATTTACTGCGCGCCACATGAGGTGCGGTGCGTGTCCCTGGGCTTTCAAAGTGAAACAAACTAAGATCCTTTGAAACTCTGATCCCCTGTAGTAAATCATGTGATCCACTTTGTCATTTACACAAGCAAATATGGTGAATATCTAAAACAAACGTGTAGACCTACATTGGTCATCTATTTTTTAAGGATAGGGTACACTGAATATGAATTGGTTTTATTTTTTCGTTCAATTTTAGCAACAACATAAGAAGAATTTGTAGCCCAGTCTAACAAAGTTGCATTATCCTTACGTGGAGTAAATGAGGACTCCCACATCAGTTTTAACCATGACACAGGCATACTACAACATAGTGCCTCTTGGTAGACCTTAGGCCTAGCAGAATGGCAGGGATGTGAAATCATGACTGGAGTATTAGCTGTAGAATTGATAGAAACATTGGATTTCTATCACTAGACTATGTATATGCTATTCAAAGTTGAACATATCTCTTAATTAACAGAAAACTGCATGTAGAGCCACAGCAGAAGTGAGTGGGAGTGAGAGTATGCACAGAGCAACAGTGAAACAGGGTGTACAGTGAGGAGTGAGACCAAGTGGGAGTACAGGAAATTATATACTGCTTTACAAAATCCTGTAACGTAAGAACTATAGTAGATAGAACATCCATTCTCAATCTATTATATTATAGTTGTAGAGGAAGCCCTTGTTATTCATTTCCACAATATATGTATATGGTGACGGGCATCTCAGGGCTTCATTGTCTACCAGTGCCAGTGATATTTAAACTTTTTATTCAAAGAAGATTCCTAAAATATGCAAATCAGAGACGTGGGATCTTTAACCAGGCGATGACTTCGTTTCATTAATAGGATTAACGAAGAGTCATGGTGAAAAGACAAAAGGTAGCATCACACAATGAGGACTGACACCCAGTCAGCACCCCACTTCTACTAGATGGTACTATAAACCTATCCTCTGTGAACACCATCATCATACAAAGCCACTATTCCACCCTTGGACAAACAATCTTCCCAAAGACCCACAAGCTGATAGACTAGACACCTAATCAGAACCTTTAGGGAGTGCCATGCGCCCTTTTAAGGTTTGCAGAGCTGGCAAATATATTTACTCAATTTTAGGGATTGGGATTAAGGGGCTCTGGGGCTCTTCCCCCCACACCCTCCCTCCCTCCTTCCTGCCTTCATTCCCTATCTTTATCCCTCCCTCGTGCTCTACCCTCTCACTCTCTTTTTGATGGGATCAGCTGAGCGACGCATTCTCTCCCTCTCTCCTTTTCGCTCCATCTCTCCATCTCTCTCTGTATCCCTCGGGGACCGGGTGCTCGGACTCTATAGTTATGGGCCGCGGCCATCTGTCAGCGTGAGGCGTTCACGCAGCCACCAGAAGGCCACAACATGTGCTGATTTAAATGGAAAATCCAACTTTCCCAGGACAGGCCTGACCCCGGCAGCCGTAAAACCCTCTGTACCCCCCCCCCCACCAGCACCATCTCCATCCCCATCAAACCAACCTGCCCCATCTCCATCCTCAGCCAGCTATCCCAGTCCCGGCCCCACCCTCCCAAGAAATACTGTCTGCATGCGAATCAGTGAATTAAAGCCCCACCCCTCCTCCTCCCCTGTATGGTGTATGGTAATGACTGTGCAATGTGCAGAGGGGGAACCTTCTTACACACAATGATGGATTTCCACCTTAGCAGCTGATGTTCCCAGGGTCGGACGGGTAGGGTGGGGTCCGGTGGGGTGGGCTACTAAAATGGGTGGGTGGGGTGGGGTGGGGTACTAAAATGGGTGGAGGGTGTGTCTTAAAATTCCTGCTGGTGTGAGAGCTAGGGATCAGCTGATTGGTAAAATTGATTCTAAAGGAAGAGGGGGTGTGGGTTTAGGATAGAGGGTAAGGTGGGGGGGTTGGTTGTCTGTGCCTGTGCTGCGGGACCCTGGGGGACAATGGGGCCAGGGCGGGGGTTGGGGAGAGGGTTGGGGCGGTGAGTGTCACACGCTTTTGCTTTGTGGCTCGGTCAACAGGCGTGTGCCACGGTGTTGTCTCAACTCCCGCGCCTGCTGTCCACCCAGCTCCGGGGATGGGGGAGAGGGCCATGAGAACCAGCCCTGGGTCTTTAATGAGGGGCGTGCTGGTTTTTATCAAAGATGGACAAGGCATCATTAGAATCACCATTAGAGCTCCATACAATGGGGGGACAAACTCCCTGAGCTATGGATGGGAATATCATACACAAATGCCTAAATGCTTATATGAGCATGATTGGAGATCTGCTGTACTTTATATTACATTCACTTTTAGGGTATATAACCTCTAATATTGCAGTGAGGAAGACTTATGGTACACTCAATGTCATTTTATAATTTAGTGGATGCAATACGCTTTAGTACTTTTGTTTTCAGTGTTTCTTCACCAGCTGTTAGTCTCAAAGTTTCAAATCAGAGGATGCTTTTTGGGATACACACCATCCTTCCAAAATATAGTTTTGACTGTAAGTAAATGTTCTGTGCTTTTCTCATGTGTTGTAATGGTTACTTTACAAACTTAAATGTTTTCCTTTATCATTTAACTCCATTCAATTCAATGAAAGAAATAAGACAACAGTCAATACAGCCCTATTATTCAGTACAGCTTCCAGAAACCACGTTATAGCATTGTTTTAATGATTATCTCATGATGTAATAACACCCAAATCATGACTCGTCTGTCTTTACAGACACTCCATTTTATTCACCACAGAGAGAGAATCGATATCACTAGAGGTTATTATGTCATACACCATATCCCACATGGTAGTTTGTCATCATTAACGTTTAGCCAAAAAAACATGTTGTGGCCCTTCTAGGACTCCCTACAAGTCCTTTATTTAATGGGTTCTGCTGGCCTGGCCAGTGTGACCAGAGAGAGAAGCATTGTCATAGTGGAGACTGTGACGCTACAGAGGTGGCAGCTGGCATCCCAGCTTGCAGGCCCATCTCGTCACAAAGGAGGGCCTTCCCCCTAGGGGCAGTGATTTAGGACAGGGGTCTCTGGACAGACCCTGGAGGGAACCCCTTATGAAGAGGACACTGCTTCTAAACCGGCCCCCCTCACCATACACCCTTCCATAGCCACCCTGCTGGTTTCCGCACCATGTAGCCTAGCTTACCCTCACCCCCCTCCACCTTCCACCCAAGCTCCCCTCCTCCCTCTTGGGACAGAGGCTAATGGTCGTGGTGCAGCAGGGAAGGGGCTGGAGAATTCCTGAGGTGTAGTGCTAACGCTAGCTAGCCATCCACACACAATGGAGAAGACAAGACAACAGGTGTGTTTGGATCCTCTGTCCAGTAGCAGCTGAGGGATGGGGACAGGGCTATTATCGCTATTATCTAGGGCTGCCAGTGGGCTTTCAGGCTACTTTTCCCGCTCATCCTCATAGAACAAAACCCTCCTCTGTCTTTAACCTGCTCCCGCCCTGTTCCTTGTTGTTCCCATCAGCCCCCTCTACTGAACCACAACTAACACCTGCCTGCTGCTGCCCCTGGCTTGGCCACTCCAGAATTACCCAAACGGCCACTTAGGAGATCAGCGTGATAAACTATGCTGAATACAGCTCCATTGCTTCTCTATGCTTTTCTAGTCAAGTCTCTAAAGCATGAGAAAATCAAACGCCTTGGTGTTACTACTTCAACTTCCAACAACAACAAGATACTTTATATTGCCCCTTTATTACATAGCTACAAACCCCATCTCTCAAATGAACAGTCTTAGAACAGATTGCATTGCCTGGCCACATGATATTGCTTGTGACAATGCCTCTAACAGAGCGAGTGTCCTGGGGGGATAGGGAGTATTTGGTTACCACACCCTTGGTCTATCCCATTGTGATTGGTCCGAGTCCCAGAGAGGTTGAAAGGGACATGTGTGCATATGTGGGCCGACAACGCAGGTGCCTACATCTGTTCATGGCTGGGCAGATGTCGTGGAGAGAGATAGAGAGTGACGGGAGAAATAGAGAGAGAGAGAGAGAGAGAGAGAGAGAGAGAGAGAGACAGAGAGAGAGAGAGGTGTCACTTTCCCATTCACAAGGTCTCTCTATTCATAGATTGTGGCAGACAATTTCATCCAGATTGCACCGGTTCAGAAATGAGAAAGACTGAAAAAATCTCGGAGGTACTACAAATGATCGTCTTTATAAAACTACGGCCATACTTTCCACATCGTTTTTCATAAGCAATAAAGATCATGCCTGGGGTAGTTCCTATTAGAACTAAACTAGAATGATACAATAATTAATCAGCCCCTATTTCCATGTCATGGTTGGAGTTATCAACACTAAAGAGTTGGGGGGTATCAAAAACCTATTTCTACTCCATGTACTTCACCTCACTATATCTGCATTGATTATGCACTGATTATATCACATATCACCATGAGTATTTGTTGTGTGTGGAAATGTGTCATACAAATGATCAGATGTTGAATTATCGATTTATGCATAGGGCCCGCATATGCTCTGATGCGCCAACGCATGGGCGTTACCCGTGGGGAACGTGGCAGATGTGTTTTTATAAACATTGGCACGCGACAGGCCACTGCTCCTTGAAAAACTTCGACGCATTCTCCTCCTCCCCCCTCCCCCCTCTGTCCCTCTCCCCCTCCCTCCTCTGTCCCACACACTCCCACACATCCCACTCGCGCCACACACACGCGCGGGTGCGTCTTCAGGGGCCACCGCGTAATTATCGCGGCACTCTTCCCCAAAGAGAGCCCAGCACGTCCTCAGCCACAACATATGCAAATGTGACAGCAGCACGACTAGGGGGCACCCATGGATTGGCCTGTGCCCCCTTCAAGCAGCTGGCCATAGTAATCTGATCTGGACACAAAGGCCGCGCTGCTTCTGCAGAGTCCAAGGATTTCAGCAGGTAAACAGGTGGGTCAGAAATTATGGAAATGGAGAGAACCCCGACCAGAGAAGATGAGTTGCTGGTATTAGGCCTTTATCAGCCCTGATAAGACAAATATAAAGTTGCCCTTCAGTCGCCAATCTTCTTTGTGCCGAAAAATGACCACACAACGTTTATATTTCATGAGACAGAAGCTATAGCCTGGATGAGAGTTTGGGAAAAAAATAAACGATTTTGGTCGAACCAATAAGTAGGTGAATCGTTTCTGAATGCTCAGAAAGAATCAATAGTATGTCGATTGATCACTTGGTAACAGTTACCAACCCCCCATTCAAGCTAATCATCTTCTCCACACCACTTCATATGATCGATATCGTGTGATGCGCGCCGTGTTTACGTTCCCATGAGCTACCATGTGGTGTCTACTCTTCGGGGACGAAAACTTCTGGCTTCCCCTCGCCATATGGCCCAGCATAGCCATACCGTTACAGGTTCTTTAACATGCTTCCAGTTCAATGTAGACAGAGCCAGCCAGTGGACAGTGGCATATAGACCCGTGCGCTTGAGGGAAGATGGGGAGGAGGGAGGGGGAAGAGGAAAAAACGACGTTTGGGTAGTGGCAGATGGCTTGTAAGGGTCTGGCCGCGTCTGAAGGCGTGTCGTGGCCCTTCACGGAGAATCCCCAAGGGCTACCCGTGCATTCAGAATCAATGAAAATGGAAGCACAGAGAATGGATGAATAGTCAGACCTCGAGTCACCCTTTTTGTTAGCAGCAGCTACTGGTGGCCAGGAGTTAAACTACAACAGCCCCCTACAGTAGCACTTTAGTTAAACAGTCACCCCCGTAGCCATCATTTTTGGAAAGGAATGAAGGTAGAGAAGGGGCATTTTGCCAAACTCAAGTCTGAGTGGGTTGGCAGCACACGAATAAAAATATGTATGCGGAGGGAAGTTCTTATGGGTGCCTATAGGGGTGGGTTTTGTGCAATGGAGAAAGCAGTTTCTCATGTATAACTACTGTTTATTTGCCCAAAGTGTTCCATATGGAAAAATGTTGGGCAATGGTTAGACGCATCATGCTGTTTCTGGGTCATTGCCACCGAGAAGAAAAGACGAACCCAAACTGAATGAACTCTACTATAAAAGTTATTCAGAGGCTTTAATGCAAAAAGAACGCCCTTTCTACTGTGAAATAAATGTGAATGATTTGCGTAATCACAGCACAGCTGTCACATCACAAACATCACAAACAACACCGATGTATTCGTTCTGTCTATAGGCTGTTTGTGTTGTCAATAGGGATAGAAAACAGGTACAACAACAACAACAACAACTCTGGCTGTTCGATAAAAGGGAATTTAAACCACCCTGACTTGCATATTTTAGCAGTGACGCAATGTATCTGTGTATGGTAACTATGGACCTCAGGCCATGGCTATTATCCAAAAGAAAATCACACGTATAATGAACGACCTAATTAAGAGAGACCCCTATACCCCACCCCCACTCTGCCTCCCGTTACACAAAAGTAGGCCTACTTGAATAATAGTCTGCCCTAAGTTTGGTTCAATAAATAAACTCATCGTGGACACAGAAATAGAGTATTCATTGCATATGCGAGCAAAGAGGGAAAACACAACTATATATTTGACCTGCTGTTTGAGTTTTGTTCAGGAGGGGGCTCGTTCTTCTAAATGTTGGGTACATTGTAATTGTGTGCGGATAGCGCCGCGCGCCCAAGGAAGCTCACTCACTGTATATTAAGGGGAGAGCAGGTGCTGCGGAATTACCATACAGCTGAGCGCACAGAGAGAGGGAGAGCAAACTTATTTCTTCAGCACACAATAACAAAGTGCCCTCAGGGCGGCCACGCGGATGTCTCTCTCTCGCACACACTCACATACACACACGTGCACGCACGCACGCACACACACGCACACACCTTTTCTTCACTTCACAGAATGAAAAAGGAAAAGCGAATGAAAAACTGTGCCCATACAAATGTTATTTTTTTCTACTTTACTTCACCACACACCCTTGCCAGAGAATGTTTTCATTACTCAATCCTTAATTCAAAGAATTCTATTTTCCCACAACTAGAAATGCCAAAATGTTTGAAGAGGGTGGAGTTATGCTGCACAATCAACTGAGTCAGGGTTTGACAAATACACTACGCATGGCACGCCACATATTTAGGCTTTTTCAGAGCTCTCCCTGAAAATGTTTGAAAAACATAACTGTTGTTTTCTTTCCTAACATAAAAATATACAAGTTAACTACCCCATCTACATGTATAAATAAGCTTAAACACCAAGTGTAGACAGATCTGTACAATACATTACTGTGAAATACTGATATATAGTTATAACTGAAATCTGGTTTAAACTGGAATAAATAAATTGGCCATACTGTTTTGTTATTATGTGCTATATTTTTCAATCTCTAATGTTGTGGAAAGTGAGTCATTCCAATTCCAGGACAGGTTGATGAGACAGTCCCATACAGTTTGCTGGAATACTTTGACATTCCTCCATTTTCAATTTTCTGACCCAATACTAGCTTGTGATTTGAGACGATGGGGCTTGGAGAGGTATCCATTGTGATCCCCTGAGCCAGATTGGGGGGGGGGGGGGGGGGGGGGGGGGGGGGGGAGCTCATTTGCATCTTATTACCCTAGCATGCGCCAGCCCATATAAAACTGGCGGCAGGCGGCCTTCACTCAAGACAGACGCACAATTCATGTTGAGGAAAGAAGGAAGAAGGTGGCGGGGAAGTATGTTGGATCAGTGACAACTCTTTCCTTGGGATAGACCACGTCACACAAAAGCAATTTCCTACATTTGTTGCCCTCTTCGTTTCAACAGGGAACAAACTGTCAATTATTTATTTTTTAAAATTTTTGGAGTGGGATTATCGCATTGTAACGGAATTTTGAAGACAGTTCAGGGCAGTTCCAATATCTATTTTGGATTATCTTTTTGTTTCTTGGACATGAATGAAATCGGCGTGGCTGACATCAGAAACTGATGAGAATACCTCTTAAGAGAAGAAGCGTGCTCAATGATTCATTCCCAGAACATGATTTGAAAGGAGGCATATTGAGCCTAAATTGAGCTGAGTCGCTCCAATACTTTTTCATATTTATTTATTTTTATTTATTTAATATGGGGCGCGCTATTCTTCTGACAGTTGCGGTTATGCTCGTCTTGATATGCAAGGTAAGACAACTACACAACACAGTTACCGTACTATTCAATTGATAACCATTTCAAGATTTTACATCACAGAGCCTATGTTAATGATTGTGTAATATATACAATTATTTCAACAGGGTTTTTGTTCAGGAGTTTTCGAACTGAAGTTGCAGGAGTTTTTGAACAAGAAAGGGGTTCAGGGCAACATGAACTGCTGCAAGGGAGGGTTGACGTCGGTTTATCAGCAACAGTGTGAATGTAAAACGTTTTTCAGAATCTGTCTGAAACATTATCAGCCAAACGCATCACCAGAGCCACCTTGTAACTACGGCGGCGCTATAACGCCTGTTCTTGGGTCAAACTCTTTCCAAGTTCCGGAAGCCATGTCTGACAGTTCATTCACCAATCCCATCAGAATTAACTTCGGTTTCACATGGCCGGTGAGTACTCTGCCTTGGGTTAATTCATAAACAAGTAATTCATATAAACCTCTAGTGACGAGGTCTTTAAAAATCCGTGTGTACAAGTTGGTTCATTTATATAGAGTGGTTTATTCAAGACTAAACGTATAGATAAAAATGTTCGTCTTGTATATGTTTGTATTATCGTCTCGAAATTTTATTTTACCTTCTAGTATAGAGAACATGTTAGATGGGCCTATCTCGTTCCCCTTCTCCGTTGGCCACCTGTCTTATGATGCTATTTGTTTATGTCCTCAGGGGACGTTCTCGCTGATCATTGAAGCTCTGCACACCGACTCCAAAGACGATCTTTCAATAGGTAGGATCAAAATACACTGTCATACAGTTGTTTGGCTTTACGTGGTGTGATCTAGTCAAGGATAACTTACATTTACACACATTTCGCTAAAGTTCCGTTCTTATTTCCATCTGCAGAAAACCCAGACCGTGTTATCAGCACAATGACCACCCAGAGACATCTGACGGTAGGAGATGACTGGTCTCAGGACCTGCATACGGGAGGAAGAACCGAGTTGAGGTACTCCTACCGCTTTGTCTGTGATGAGCACTACTATGGCGATGGCTGCTCGGTATTCTGCCGCCCACGAGACGATGCCTTCGGCCACTTCACCTGTGGAGAGCGCGGAGAGATTGTCTGTGACGCCGGGTGGAAAGGCCATTACTGCACAGAACGTAAGTGAAACTTGATGTTCAGGTGTTTTTGGGGAAATATTTGACTAAATATGATTGTTATTCATGTTTTACATATAGGCACTTTTTCATGTCAAATAACATTATTATGGTAGCTAAATAAACGTTACTTTTTTATGTTAGGTGGCGTGGCTATAGACATTTTAAAATGGAGGCAACTTGTACGAAAACACCACGCGCCCACACACTCCCACACACACGACCACTTTATTTATTCAAATCGGGCGGAGGAAAGTTTTCGGAATAATCTCACGCGTGCCATAAATTGACATGCTACGTCCGATTCGTTACTCTTGGAGTGGGTTGGCCGCTGATTGGCTTATGCGGGTGAGGTATTGTTTGAAGTGGGCAGCTGCGGGGAGAGAGTAGACAATGTAGCAGCTGTCGTGCACTGGCATCATACTCACCAGCTGTCCACTCTTATCTGCCCCAATCCGAGACATTAGGGGGAGTTGTGTGCACAGAATGAATAAAAGAGTTTTGACCCACAGCGATGAAAAAGGGGTCTATACTGAAAGAGGGATAGCGAGAGAGAGTTTGCTGTGTGCACCCTCCCATTGTCTCTATGCACTATGTTAAACGGAATATTCTTCCACCGTGATAAGGAGAGTGTTTTTTTTTAGGTAAAACAGCTAATGGGTTTAGTTGCTCCCCCTTTTAATGAATTTGTTCAGATTTAAGCAATACGTTTTTTGTTGTTGCTCAAAGCCAAACTTAACAAAGAGCATATGTGTAAGAAGTGTTTTTATTTTGCCATGGTTCTTACCCCATGTTTGTCTCCTTTGTAGCTCTCTGCCTTCCAGGATGTGACGACGAACACGGCTTCTGTGAGAAGCCTGGGGAGTGCAAGTAAGTTAGAGAAAAGACAACTATGATTTCCACCTATTAAAACACTTCCTCAAGTTAATATTTTCAGAAATAATCTGTGACATAAAGAGGAACTTGAGTGGGTTTCTAAGCAATGTGTTGTAATTATTGTGTGACAGGTGCAGAGTGGGTTTCAAAGGGCGGTACTGTGATGAGTGCATCCGTTACCCAGGCTGCCTCCACGGGACCTGCCAGCAGCCGTGGCAGTGCAACTGTCAGGAGGGGTGGGGAGGCCTCTTCTGTAACCAAGGTGAGTCCTACTGGAGAGAGAGGGAGGGGAACGAGAGGGATGGAGAGAGAGACGGGGGTGAGAGGTGGATTTAGAGAGATGACACAAACAGTGACAAAGAGATAGTGTTGTGAGAGAAAATGTGAAAAAATTTAAGAAAAAAGCGTGAGAGTGACAGAAAGACATTAGCTGGGCTGCTGCTGTTGTTGTTCTGCCATATGTTCCATTGGGACTAATGGACTAATCCACATGTGCTGCTTGTCCTCCTCCAGATCTGAACTACTGCACTCACCACAAGCCCTGTATGAATGGAGCCACTTGTAGCAACACTGGCCAGGGGAGCTACACCTGTTCCTGCAGACCGGGCTTCACTGGGGATGCTTGTGAGATTGAGGTCAACGAATGCACCCTGAACCCCTGTCGAAATGGAGGAAGCTGCACTGTAAGTACTGTACAATTACATAATTGTGTTAAAATGTACACTCAATTACAACAAGGATTTGGAAGATGTGGGCAATCACTGTTGTTGTGATGGTGATCTAATGCATTTTGGAGGAATGTATTTGTTAAGCTTATGTTTCAATCTTTTTCTCAAAGGATATGGAGAACACGCATGCCTGTGCTTGCCCTCCTGGTTTCTACGGCAACACCTGCGAGCTGAGCGCCATGACTTGCGCCGATGGTCCCTGCTTCAACGGAGGCCGCTGTGCCGACAACCCTGATGGCGGATACTTCTGCCAGTGCCCCACCGGCTACGCTGGCTTCAACTGCGAGAAGAAGATTGACCACTGCACCTCCAGCCCATGCTCTAATGGTAAGGGCTAATTGAACAACTTACACAGATGTGTTTTCAGATCTCAATTTGTGTACTTTTAAAAATTTAAACAGGTACCTTTCAGACTACAGCCTGCCCCCACATTATTGACCACCCATTAATTCCCAATCGCTCTGCCTCTCACACTAGGTGCCCGGTGTGTGGATCTCGTCAACTCCTACCTGTGCCAGTGTCCCGATGGCTTCACAGGCATGAACTGCGACCACACTGGCAACGAGTGCTCCATCTACCCCTGCCAAAATGGTGGTACATGCCAGGAGGGTCTTGATGGCTACACCTGCACCTGCCCCCCGGGCTACACGGGCCGCAACTGCAGTTCTCCCATAAGCCGCTGTGAGCACAACCCTTGCCACAACAGCGCCACCTGCCACGAGAGGAACAACCGCTATGTGTGCGCTTGCGTGCCTGGTTACGGTGGCCGCAACTGCCAGTTCCTGCTCCCAGACCATGCAGCTATCCGAGGCTCGGAGATCCCCTGGATGGCGGTGGGGTCTGGGACAGCTCTGGTGCTGCTTGTGCTAGCAGGGTGTGCAGTGCTGGTTGGCTGCGTTCGCAACAAGGTGCTGCGTGGTAGCCAGGGCGACGTCAGCGAAGGTGAGACCATAAACAACCTGACCAATAACTGTCACCGGGGTGATAAGGACCTGTCTGTAAGCGTCGTAGGGCTCGGGCCACAGCCAGGTGTCAAGAACATCAATAAGAAAATGGACTTCGGAAGCGATGCCGACATGGACGGACCATCGCCGTCGTGTCGGAGCAGCTACAAGAGCCGCCACCCGCCGGCGGACTATAACCTTGTGCATGAGGTGAAGTACGAGCAGGTGGCCAAAGAGTCAATGCTGAGCTTGGAGGCCTCAGTTTGCGAAGAGAAATGCCAAGCTTTGGACTCGAGTTTTGAGTATGAGGAGTGCAGAAATAAACGCAGCAAACATTTAAAAAGGTAAAGAACACACAATAAGATAATAGATGTAATCATATAACATGAAAAAAATCTAAAAATCATTTGAATGTCAGATGACTAATATGGATCTTTGTCTCTCTTCCAACAGTGACACATCAGAAACTTCAAGAAATGAAATGAAACTTCCAGAAATGTCCGCATGTGCAGACACCAAGTACAAATCCGTGTTTGTCATGTCGGAGGAGAAGGACGAATGTATAATTGCAACTGAGGTGAGTTTGGATACTTCACTTCACTTTTCCTCATTTATAATTGTTTGATAAAGTCACTGCATTTCCCTACGAGCTTTGTAAACAACAAGTTATGCCCATTTTGTTTCTGTCTTGTCTCCATAGGTGTAACGCAAGCCACCAATAGGCTGTCCGTTGCTCATTTGCTCTATGGGAGAGTTTTTATACTCCTTTAAATGCTGCTCTAACCCTAGGGGGAGGTGTCCCGCCTTGAGACTGCTGCTGATACTGAGACGTTTAACTGATATTCAGAGTGAGCTGGTTCTCTACTGGAAAATAAGTGCAGGCCTGTGGGTTAGGAATCGGTGGGGCAAAACTTTTTTACCTTTCAAAGCGACCTCAAGCAAAGTTTTTATAACGAGATCGAAAAATGGACAAACCGTCATGATAGAGGTGATGTACGATGTCTTCGGTTTCGGTTGTAACAGAAACGTAGGTTTGAAGTTTTTGCAACATTTGCACCCAGCCCTTTTCTTTATCCCCACAAGCTGTTGCTGAGCACATGAACTGCATCAAAAGGTGGATGTTTGGCCATACTGGCCTGTACAAGGCTGTTAACATGGATTCTGATCCAATCTCTAGACCTGTGAGGACTGTACTACGTATACTATATCACTGTGTAAAACTGAAGTGTGTTGTTTCAAAGCCCCCCGAACAATTTATGACATTGTATTGATTGTTTTGGGAGATGAAAACTTTGTTAAAATCTTTTTTTGCTTTGATACGGATTTTGTCCATTTGTAAAAAATTAAAATAAGTTGTATAATTAAAAAAAGACGTATGATTTAAAGTTGTATAATTTAATTTAATTTAAGCATTTTGTATTATTATTATTTTTTAATTATATTGTATATTTGCTATGTTATGAATATTTAAATACATTTTTTAATGCTGATATTTGCAAAGGCACTTCAGGTCAAGGAATTTGTTTTAAAGAAATGTTATTTAAAGTAAGAGGGATTGTACAACATTTTATTATTGTTACTGCCTCTGCTACTGTTTTTTAATGAATAAATATAATTGAAAGTACAACTTTTTTGTGTGACTGTGGTTTTGTCAGCCCATGCCTAGCCATTCTTTGGGTTCTGTGAGGAAAGTTAATCAGTAACATCTGTTGTCTACCCCATGGTGGGCTATTCTATGCCGATGCTGTTGGTCACTGCCAGGAGTTGAAAGTGTTTCCGTGGAGACCAACGGGGGCTATTCATAAAAAACAATGTCCCCACGCTTGATGTACTACTCCGATGGAAAAAGGTGATAAATGCAAACTAATGCTTTTTTTAAAACATCCTTATATGACGCAAGAAACAATGTAAACTATTGATGAATGTTCAGTTCACAACACTGACAAACACCCAGTTTTTCTTGTTGAATATGCTTTATAATACATCTACTATAATATTTGATGATATCTGTAGTCAAATTCTTCAAAAATCAGATTTTTTTACTTCCCCCATTGATTCTAACATTTTTCTATTTCCTACACGTTTGATTCCTTAATAGCCCAGCAAAGAAATCATATTTGTTTTAAGCCCAAAAAGTTGGGACACAATAAAGTAACTGTAAATTGTCACCCCTAAGGTTGGCCTCTAAAGGCGGGTATACTATAGCCTGCCTCGTGGCATCATGGGAACAGACTTCAGCAGTAGACAATGATGGAATTGACAATGGGGCCACACAAAAGGCCACCCTTGGGAGAGCCTGTGTGTCCCTCGGCATGCTGGGAAAAAAAGAGAGTAACAGGAACAGATGTTGTTGAGTAACAGATGCCTTCTGGCCAGAGTTCCGGCACTACCAGCCAGACCTTCAAATGCTCAATCTGGAAAGAAAAAGATTATCTATAGCATTTAAGAAAAGCAAGCATTTTATATTGTCTTTCATATAAATTGGTTAGGATCGAGGGGATGTAGACTTAACAGAAAACTGTGAAATTGGTCAACAGCAAAATGTATTACTTGTTTTTAGTATGGGATAAAACCAAACCTAAAACAAAAGATATTCAAAAGTATTTTGATAAGAATACATACGCTTGTTTTAACCCCCTATACCTTTTGGTCAAATAATCAACTGTAGGACAACAAGTTGGCTTGTAGCCATACTTTATTTGGAGAAAGAAATGTTTAAAATCATGTTTTAAAATTCAATAAAGCCATTGAAGTACGTACATGTAATTTTTCATAAAAAGTTATATCATGCCTTTTAGCTTTTCCATACATAAAACATGTGGTATACATAGCATGATTGGTGCTTTATAAAATTACATATTCTATTATGACATATTTGACTTGCAGTTATATTCAAATTTGCACAAAAAAAAGAAAGAAGACATTTATCATCCCCTTCACTCAAAGAAAGCTAAATAAAAAAATGCAAAACACAGTACATCATTACAATAATGGTTGCGTTCTTCTGACATGGCTTTAAGCACACATAATACAGTACTGTACACAGGTCCACCTCAGACAAAATGTACTAGAAACATTTGAGTTGCTGAGGATATGAAAATCTCTGGAACAGCCTAATCACCTGTTTGTTCACAAGGGTTGGCCGGAACTATATGCAGAACAGATTTAACTGATCTATAAATCATGTCAACTTCCTATTAACAGGGCTTTAACAGATTCCCATTATCAGAACAGTGTGTAGCTCAAGGAGATCATCCTGATCAAGTAGAATGTTTCTTCATTGTGGGGGACATTTTATGTAAAATGTATATTGAGGACCAGAAGGGATCTTAAAGGGGTATTACTGGTCTTACTGGCTCAGTTGCCCTTTATGTTTAGGAGTGTCTATTTACTGCATATCTAAAATCACCTTTAAGGTGGGAGGTTGGAAACAAAAGACTAAATATTTTAAGATCTCCATGATATAATATACATTGGTAATCTTAGGGCAAATATATTTTTCTAATGTCAAATATCTAGGGTAGGACAACATATAAAGCTGAATTAAATTACACAATGTGCAAAAATGTATTGTGCATAGTATCATTGTCAAATTTTAATAAATATTAACGTGGTAATTAAATTCCACTCTGGGTGATTGTATTTTCCTCATGATTTATTTCGTTACAATATTTTTTTTTTCATTAAGTATTAAATGAAGCCGTTGGAGAACATTTTTATAGTTCACAGCAACAAACCTTCCCATTCATTTGCAAGTGCCCCAAAAGCACACATAACCCCATACACATGGATTAAAAAGCCTGATAAAAGTACAGATTTTCTAATTTATCCCAAAAAGTGTCACTTATAGTTGAAAGATCCCTTTTCACTTTTTTAATTAATTGCCTTATTGTTTTCATCTTCATCAATAAATCACAAATGAGCGACAAATAAACTCATATCGACAATGTAAAGGAATATTATGTCAATTCAATGGTTTTGTCAAAGGTTTTAAAAGGAAGGGATTTCAGGTAGCTTTAGTTCCCACTGTTTTGCTGTTTGAAGTAGCTATTAAACATGTGTAGCATAATGCCTGTCTTTGGACCGCCGAGGTATTCTTTGAGGTGTGTAAAACATGCTGAAACATTTGTCACATTTCAAAATAAAAGTTGTGTCCTTAATTCATTTCTTGTCTCTTCCTGTTTAGAGGTATATGATCCTGGATCGTCCAGTGCCTCCTGCATGTAATAGTGTTCCTATGTCGTCTTGATGTATGATGGTAACTCATTGATTCATTCGCTCTCTTCTTCATCGGTTCATCACCCTGCACTCTTTTTCTAGCCGTGGCTTGTTTTGCTTTCTCTCTCCCTTTTCCTTTTCTGTCTTTCTCTTTCTCACCCCTCCTACATGTCCTCCCTTCAATCTCCAGCAATTAGTCTCCAACAGCTTTCTGCCTCTCTCCCTTTTCCTCTCTTTTTCTTCCCCAATCCCAAACCAATTATCTCCCATTTTTTCCATCATTGGCAACTCCCTCTTGCATATCTGCAAGGGCTTCATAGGTGTGAGAAATATGGCACAAACTCCATCCAGCCTCCAATAGGTCTAGATGGAGCATCCACCATGTTGCTCATAACTAGCAATCCTCTCGGATCAGAAAAGGGCTCCAGGATAGGGGTGATGGATCAGTTTGAGATTGCCTGCCTGCCTGCCCCCCCCCCCCCCCCCTCTAGGAGGGAGGCCCGTGGCTGGGCATGTTGGTCATGGTGCCGCCCATCCCAGCTGGGCCGCACATGCCCGAGGGCCCTGCCAGGGCTGGAGGGCTGTGTTTGGGGGTCTCCAGGAGGCCCTGTCCCTGCCCTTGGCCCTGGGTGGCCCCGTGGTGGGCGTGTTGCAGGGCATGGCGCTCCAGCAGGGTGCGGTGGGTGAAGGCCCGGTGGCACACGGTGCACTGGAAGGTGCGCTCGGCCCGGTGCGTGCGCATATGCACGTTGAGTGAGCTCTTCTGTGTGAAGCGCTTGCCGCACACAGAGCACTGGAAGGCGCGCACGCCCGTGTGCACCACCATGTGCTTGAGGAGGTAGTCGCGCAGGGAGAAGGAGCGCCAGCAGATGCTGCACTGATGAGGCTTTTGACCTGAGGCACACACAACAGAAAATAGGATCTGTTAGTGTGACATGTGTATCAGAGACACTATCTGTTATGTGGAGTTTTAACATGTGTATACAACAATCATGAACAGTAAACGTTTTGAAGGAAGTGATAGTAACTAGTATATATAGAAAGTGGTGGCCTACCGGAGTGTATGAACATGTGCTTGCTGTAGTTCTTCCTGGAACGTAACGATTTCCCACAATGAGTGCAGTCGAAGGACGTCTCAGAACCCTGGGAGGAAGGGGAGGGGCCTGGCGTGCCACAGGTTGACAGAGCAGGGGTCATTGGTGCCGGGGGCGGAGCCTGTTGGCTGTGCTCCGTTCCTGCCATGCTGTCAATCACCATCGGTCCGCCCACAAAGAATGAGGCTGATGGCTGTGATTGGCTGACTGGGTACTGAAAAAGTAGCTGAAAGGGAAACAGGAATTGAAATAATGGCCACCAACGACTTTCATGATTAAAGTCTACAAATTGTTGCAATAACTATTTTAAAACGATGTTTACATTTGTAACTGACCTGATTGTTGATGGACTGTGAGGAGGTAGATGGAGACAGTAGCTTGTTTCCTCTTCCTCTGGGGTTGAAGGACATGGCCTGAGCCGGCTCGTTCTGGGGCCAGAAAGCCTCGGGGGAGAAAACTCCAGCCTCATCATAGAACACACCCTCCTGTAAGACAGAGAGACAAAATTCACTTAACTAACTTAATTAGCCCTAATACATAACCTTGAAATAAAGCTGTGATAATGATAAAATAATGAGAATAGACACTTTTATCCAAAGCAATTTACAGATTCCGAACATGCAGCCCATACGAATTTTGAACCCACAACCCTGGTATTTTTTGCCAGCACCATGCACCAACAACAAGTTGCTGTCTAGGACAAAACAAGACTCACCTGGCCGAAGGTTGCCATGGATTCCTGTGTGCCCTCCTGCCCTTCAACACGTCTTCCCTCCTCCAAGCCGAAGACCCCTCCATCCGGCTCCTGCACGCCTTCATCCTTCACCACCACTTCCTCTCCTACAAGAACCTAAGAGAAGGTAAAGAAACATATATAGTCAATTAGAGTATAGAGTCTAAAATTTATGTGTCAAACTGTGGTGTATGGTCAGGAATGTGAAGACAGTAAAAAGACAATTATAAACCGGGTCGTTCGAGCCCTGCATGCTGATTGGCTGAAAGCCGTGGTTTATCAGACCGTATACCACGGGTATGACAAAAAATACTTGTTTAATGTTCTAATTATGTTGGAAACCAGTTTATAATAGCAATAAGGCACCTTGGGGGTTTGTAGTATATGGCCAATATACCACAGCTAAGGGCTGTATCCAGGCACTATGCGTTACATTGTGCATAAGAACAGCCCTTAGCTGTAGAATATTGGCCATATACCATCTATTGCTTAGATATCAATTTCTCAATGGACAAATTAAGAAAAAAGGTGCAATTTAGAACCTAAAAGGGTTCTTCAAACCCTTTTGGGTTACATGTTCTACATTGAACCCAAAAGGGTTCTTTCTACCTGGAACAAAAAGGGCTCCCCTATGTGGACAGCCGAAGAACCCTTTTGGAACCGTTTTTTCTAAGTATACATAATTGGCTTAGGTACAATGTAACAACAACTAAAAAGAGGTGCTAGTTGGCACTCCATCCAAAACTTAACATGTTTAATGACCCATAGAAGGGGTGTTCACTGTTTAATCAGTCCATGGAACATTAACTAGGAGGATAGCCTAATATAAGACTTCTGGACAGCAACTTCCTTTCAATTATGTTTATTGCTGACACGTTCAGATCTATAGCTTAATTCCCAGCAATGACACAATGAGAGTAATTGCCGTCTAGAAGTCCTGCTTTATTCACTTTATGATGTCTGGCTGCATATCTGCCTGCCTTACAACTGTAACCATTGGGAACTTACCTGAAGCCTGAGTGGCTGCCTCTGCTTGCGGCTGTGTCCTCCTGCCCCTCTGTCTCTGTCCAAGTCTCTCCCTCTGTGATGTCCATCCATCTCCTCCTCCTCGCAGTATCTGTCCATCCCCACAAGCTCCTCCGAGAGGTCAGCCGCGTTGCTGCGGATACTGTCCCGGCCAATGCTGTCCACGCTGCTGACACCAGAGCTGCAGCCGACCGAGAGATTCCCTGAGCTTCCAGCATTGGCGCCGTTAGCGGTTGCCGCTAGCAGGTCTCTCAGCTTGTACCTCACATCCTGGGTGCAATTTGAGTTCTTCATGAGGACCCCGGCGGCCCCTGAGCTTAGCCCGTCAGCCCCACACAGGGCCCCGGGGCTGCCCATGTCAGCTAGAGCCATCAGCCCCGCTGGGTTAGCCTGCTCCAGGGCGCCTCCTGGGCCGCTCTCACTAACATTAACATTCAAGTTTGCTCCGCCCAGGCCTGTGACCATGTTGCTCGCCCCGCAGTCCCCCAAGGCGAAGTTCGAGAAGCTCTGGTAACCCCCACCCCCACCAATACAACCACCACCGCTGTCCCTCCCTTTACCCCCTCCCCGCTCCTCCTGCTTGGGCAGGACCCCAGCTGTCATCCCCCCTCCTCCTCCACTTGCTGCGGCGGCCGCAGCAGCAGCCACCTTCCTCTGGGAGATGATCTGGGTGCACTCGTCGATGACCGTCTTAATCTGCAGGATGCTGGCGGCGGTGAGGATGCAGAGGGCCTGCGACTGCACCACCACCAGCGAGCCGCTGTACATAAAATCCACCAGCTGCTTCACCGTCTCAGCGGGGACCAGCGGCGGCACCGAGATCTCAGAGTGGCCCAGCAGCAGCTTGTCCTGGAAGAAGGGGCTGCCAGCGGCCAGCACGCAGGCATGGGCACGCAGCGAGGCGTCGTGGATGCGCACCGTCACATCGCAGAAGAGGCCCTCACGCCGCTGCGTCCGTAAAGCCTCCAGAACAGACTGGCTGGAGTTGTGCAGGTGGATGTAGTGCACCGTCTCCGTGCCCGCAGCCATGGCCTGAGGATGAGGGACGGGGTGGGTTGGAAGAGTGTCTGTCGGCTCTGAATCAGCTTGAAGGGGAGGGAAGGCAGGGAGGGAAGGGGGTACGGAGCATGGGCCACTGCGGGGCCGGGTGCCTCCCCTTAAATACTCATTGGGCTGCTTAGAGGTAATGAAGTTGTATCCACTGTGTCAGGAGGTATAATAGGATGTGTGAGGTTACCTGAGTGATGCACCTGCTTTGGTGGAGTGGGTTTCCTTGGCAGCCTTGCAGGGCACCCCTAACCATGCAGTCAGTCACCTCAAGCTCTCAGTGCAACCCCGCTGGAAGCAAAGATAAAATTATGTTCAACAAGAGTATTGTATGTGCTGTAACATAATATAACTGATCTAGCTAAATCCTTACAATATTTTGTTTTTATCCCACAGGTACAAAATTACAATTAATAGCAAATAATTAGCAGGTGGCAGTGGCCTGTACTAAATGGGGCATGTAGCCTAGTGGTTAGAGTGTTGGCCCAATAACCAAAAGGTTGCTAGCTCGAATCCCGAAGTTAAAAATGTGTCGTTCTGCTCCTGAACAAGGCACTGTTCCCAAGGCCATCATTTTAAATAAGAATTTGTTCTTAACTGACATGCCTAGTTAAATAAAGGTTACACACAAATGACCACAGTAACATGCCTGATTGGACAAGGCAAGTGATTTATAAGGGCGGGAATAAGTGGGCGCGTGGGACAGACAACAGCGCATGATGATAATTTTTTAAAATAATGATCTGCATAGCTAGCTAAAGCCCTTGTTGTGTGGTTGAGTGACAGTGGAAAGAGCGGTATGTGTGAATTGCAATAATGTCGATGATATAAATGTAATGCATCATTATATTATATTTCGTAAGACATAGCTATGTCAATAGGCCTATCTCAGACAAAAATATATATGCAACCAGACAGGCAAATAACTGTCAAATTGTCACAGTAAATGCTACCATAGGCTAGCTAGCTATCAAGCCAATGTTATGTAGGTTGACATTCTCCTTTACGAATTCAGTCTCGTGAGCACACAAACATATTCGGTGTGCATTTGCATGAACTACGAGCATGTGGTTTGTAGAAATTTATTGACATTACAATAAATTCCAATAACCAAAGCTGACACCTACCACGATTCAATTAGCATGGCTAACTTGACTAGCTGGCCACTGGTTGAAAATCGCAAGCTAGCTACAAACTAACGTTAGCTAGCTAGTTAGCTTCCTGGCTAGCACAGCCTTCTTGCATTGCTCTTCGACCTATTTCGTCTATCGACAATTATTCTACCGTATTTACATATCTGCAGTGTGCAGCGATAATAATACGAGTATATTAATATGCATGCATTTCTGTAAACAAATATCTAACAGTTAGAATTAGCGCGTATTCCTCCAATATTTCTGCTGCAAAAACAGTGCCAGTGACTGCACAGACTTTGTGCAGAATCACACACAGATCTGTATATATATGGATGGTTAGCTACATGTGGTGCATAATTGTAACGTTAATGATTTAGCTCACTGATTCTCAACTGGTTGGTCGCGACTTAGGTTTTGAAAGGGTCGCGAGTGTCTTGAGTAAAAAATAAATATTATAATTGTATTATTTGTAAATTAAGAATAGTGCAGTCTGAACTTAAACTACTAAAACCAAGTAGAACGTGTGTAGAAATTATAATGAACCTATATGTTTTAATAATTTAACATCTGAACTATTTTTCAATCACAGTATTTTCAATATAGTTATTAACAGCGCTATTTAGACTTCGCTGATTTAGAGGTCTCAAATCATTGAGTTTAACATTCTTCATCAAGAATATGGGCAACATGGAATGATTGACAATGAAAAAAGGTGGGACTGTTGTTCCCAGTTTATAATTTGTACATTTACTATCAATATAGCATTTCAAATAGTTTTCCAGATTGCATTTTGGTGATGCTAGTATTGGATCGCAACTCAATTTGTGTCCCGATGCAAAACCATTCGAGAACCACTGCTTTACCTAAACTAAGTTTTATATGGAATTTTAAACATCATGTCTACCTTTAATGAATTCTGCTTTTTCTTTGGTGATAGACAACAAGGAAGAACCCTTGAGTTGAAGAATTATGTCTATTTAAGTTTAAATTAGCCCATCCACCATTGGTGTTGTCTTTTGCTATGTCTTGAAGCTTATTGTAGAATCAGCTCCACCTGTACAATGAAATTCTAAGAAAAAGACATCTCCACAGTATTTACTGCACAACAAAATATAATTTAATGAATTCACTTGTCACAGTTTGGAACACAAATCTATTTTGATATATAAAATAAAAGGATCCAGGACCCTCCATTTGTCTCAGAATAAGGCATGCAGTCTTCATAGAGCTTTGGACATGTAAAGCTGCAGGTCATGTTACATACAGTAGGACTCACAGAGACATTCAGGTCATGTTACAGTAGGACTCACAGAGACATTCAGGTCATGTTACAGTAGGACTCACAGAGACATTCAGGTCATGTTACAGTAGGACTCACGGAGACATTCAGGTCATGTTACAGTAGGACTCGCAGAGACATTCAGGTCATGTTACAGTAGGACTCACAGAGACATTCAGGTCATGTTACAGTAGAACTCACAGAGACATTCAGCCACAAGTACACACAGAAGCGCTCGGAGTAGCCACTCTTGTCTTGGGGCCCAATGAACATTTATTATTTCTGCACACAATGCGTAGGTATAGGTGGGAATGAACACAAAACACAACACCTAAGGTATAGTAGTAATTCACATTTATGTAGCAACAAGGTAGTACACTTTAACTGGGGGGGGGGTGGGGGGGTCATTCAACTCTCCAAGCTCCTCAGAAAAAGTGGTTAGGTGAAGGCGGAATACTGTATTATGTGACTTACTTTTGACATACATTTACACAAAAAAATAGTAGTAGACTAGTACATTGTGTGAAAATAGTATGTAGGTGGTGTGTAAAATTCTGACTTTTTACAGCCGTGACTCTTGCTTTCCACCCTATAAACACAGGCCTTTTTGGAAAAGATATATAAAGAGTGTAATCACTATAAAGGAGTTGTTGTATCATTCATTGGATTAAATGTTCAATGGTTCAATTGAGAGTTCCACCAAAATACTATTACTCTTGTAACTCGCATATCCAGTAGAAAGTACAGAGAACTTTTTTTTTGTGCAAAATCCAACTTTTGTTATACAATACACACGTTTTGCACTATATTTATCAGATACTTAAGACAACATGCTATCGAGGAAAATTTACAAACATTTAAATGATAAACCCTTCTGGTGCATTATAAATAAATAAAGGTGAAATATTCTAGTATTTTTACTTCCCTATGCATGCGGACATGTCTCCGGCTGTGAGAGTGACCAGGTGGAGTCACGGCTGTCGGGGCTATGGGGAGATGGAGAGAAGAGCTGTGCGGTGGGTGGAAGAAAAGTTGGAGTAGCAGGGCGTTGTACAGGTCATGGGAGGGGCAACTCATTACGCTTGCTGAGCCGCTTGCTGCGCCTCTTGCGCTCTCTGGCGACAGCCCACGGCTGTGATGAGGGCTGCACCCTTGCCGCTCCCATCCTCCGACAACAGGAAGTTGACGTTACACTTAGGGGCGAGCTCCTTCACTGTCTGGTGGAAGATCCGGGAAAAGCTGGAGAGACAGGCACACATAGTCAGACGAGTATAAGGATAATTGTCTCTTATAGGACATACAGTGGGGCAAAAAAGTATTTAGTCAGCCACCAATTGTGCAAGTTCTCCCACTTAAAAATATGAGAAAGGCCTGTAATTTTCATCATAGGTACACTTCAATTATGACAGACAAAATGAGAGAAAAAAAATCCAGAAAATCACATTGTAGGATTTTTAATTAATTAATTTGCAAATTATGGTGGAAAATAAGTATTTGGTCACCTACAAACAAGCAAGATTTCTGGCTCTCACAGACATGTAACTTCTTCTTTAAGAGGCTCCTCTGTCCTCCACTTGTTACCTGTATTAATGGCACCTGTTTGAACTTGTTATCAGTATAAAAGACACCTGTCCACAACCTCAAACAGTCACACTCCAAACTCCACCATGGCCAAGACCAAACAGCTGTCAAAGGACACCAGAAACAAAATTGTATACCTGCACCAGGCTGGGAAGACTGAATCTGCAATAGGTAAGCAGCTTGGTTTGAAGAAATCAACTGTGGGAGCAATTCTGATCACAAAATGATTAAAAATTCTACTGTAAATTATGATCACAACGGTGAGCAAAAATCCCAGAACCACACAGGGGGACCTAGTGAATGACCTGCAGAGAGCTGGGACCAAAGTAACAAAGCCTACCATCAGTAACACACTACGCCGCCAGGGACTCAAATCCTGCAGTGCCAGACGTGTCCCCCTGCTTAAGCCAGTACATGTCCAGGCCCGTCTGAAGTTTGCTAGAGAGCATTTGGATGATCCAGAAGAAGATTGGGAGAATGTCATATGGTCAGATGAAACCAAAATATAACTTTTTGGTAAAAACTCAACTCATCGTGTTTGGAGGACAAAGAATGCTGAGTTGCATCCAAAGAACACCATACCTACTGTGAAGCATGGGGGTGGAAACATCATGCTTTGGGGCTGTTTTTCTGCAAAGGGACCAGGACGACTGATCCGTGTAAAGGAAAGAATGAATGGGGCCATGTATCGTGAGATTTTGAGTGAAGACCTCCTCCCATCAGCAAGGGCATTGAAGATGAAACGTGGCTGGGTCTTTCAGCATGACAATGATCCCAAACACACCGCCCGGGCAACGAAGGAGTGGCTTCGTAAGAAGCATTTCAAGGTCCTGGAGGGGCCTAGCCAGTCTCCAGATCTCAACCCCATAGAAAATCTTTGGAGGGAGTTGAAAGTCCGTGTTGCCCAGCAACAGCCCCAAAACATCACTGCTCTAGAGCAGATCTGCATGGAGGAATGGGCCAAAATACCAGCAACAGTGTGTGAAAACCTTGTGAAGAGTTACAGAAAACGTTTGACCTCTGTCATTGCCAACAAAGGCTATATAACAAAGTATTGAGATAAACTTTTGTTATTGACCAAATACTTATTTTCCACCATAATTTGCAAATAAATTCATTACAAATCCTACAATGTGATTTTCTGGATTTTTTTCTTCTCATTCTGTCTGTCATAGTTTAAGTGTACCTATGATGAAAATTACAGGCCTCTCATCTTTTTAAGTGGGAGAACTTGCACAATTGGTGGCTGACTAAATACTTTTTTGCCCCACTGTATCACTGAATTGATGATGCGGATTCATTACAGTTGTACTCAGAGTTCTATTTCTATGATATCTAAGTAGACAAGATGTAGCAGATGTGAAATGTCCTTATCCTCTGACACTAATATCACACGTCATTATGGAAATGCTTCTAATTTCCACCTTTTAACATTTTAAGGAAGCTTTGGATTTAGTTTACTATGAGCTAACACTGGCTCTCCTTTTTTCCCTCTCCCTTCCTCTCTCTCTATCCCTCCATCACTCACTGTGGGTGCAGTTTGTAGAGTGTTCCGTCAACCCCCACAGTGACGTCTAGGTGGTCCAGCCCTCTGTTCTCACGAATCTTGTCCACCACGCCGGCCATTCCGGCTCCGCAGATCTGAGCCGCACGGAGGGACACGGTGCTGCATACCTCCTTGACGATGATACTGTCGTCACATGTGCTGTCCAGACCCAGCTGCTGTAGGATGGCCCTGACCTGCAGCAAGGCCAGGCGATCGCTGGGGGAAGAAAGGGTTAAAGGTCCATCAAGAGCCATTGGATCACCGGATACTGAATAGTTACTTGAGCTTACAGGTAGGCCTAATATTGGTTACAGTCTCATGAAGGTGTCTATCATATTCTTATGTGTTTGTAACAATGTAGATTAAATTGTTGTAAACAATTTGTAATTGTATTAAGTGTTTGTTCTCAACACCGTAGATAATCTCTGTACATCCCAAATTACAACAGGATTCTTATGCACACCCCCAGGTGTATATCCTTAGTTAATAGGGTCAAATTTAAGTACAGCGAGAGATTTTTTAGTTTAATCACATGTTCCCTACCTCTCTATCTGGGACAGGAACTTGGTCTCAAAGATGCCTCTGGTCTTCAGCGTCTCAGAGATCTTTCCACGGAACAGGAAGCCGCGCTTGGTCAGGTCAATCAGGATGTTCCTCACAATTTCTCCCAGGTACATGCCGCTACACATCTTCTCATACCTGAGACATGGAGTGAAACATACCCAAAATGTGAGGCATATAACTTAGTTATTTAGTTTGGCCCATCTTTCCTCAGGGAACATAGTACAGTAGACCATCGATGACTCTTAGTCTAACATACCAACAATCACAACCAAGCACCATTTTATTTTATGGATAACAATAAAGTATTTTAGAGTCAATAAAGGATTCTGGTTCAAATACGATAAAGTACAGGTGCATACTCAGGCCATTAACAAAACACTCAGGCCAAAAAAACAACAACCAAAAAAAAAAAAAAATCAGCCATTTACTAGTTTGGCTGTTCAATTGTCACCTCTGTTTGCCCTCGTTGAGTGAGTTCTCGTCCACGGCGCAGTCGTACTGCGTCCTGATATCGTCCAGGCACCCATTGTCCCCAAAGGCGCCCCACTCCATGTTGACGCACATGCGTCCCTCGTTCCCCTCCACCGTCTCTATGTTCCTCATCTCCTCCATGTAACACGCGTTACTGCCTGTCCCTGTTAGAATACACGTGACATCCCAGGTCTTAGGTTTATAATGCACGTGACATCCCAGGTCTATAAATCTATACAGTATTACATGAATTGCGGATATACTGCTTATTACAATGTACATTGCAGTAAATTATATACAATTTGGTATAAAAGTTTTAGCCATTAGCGTTGTATCTAATTTCATCAACTTATTTTGCATTTGATAGAAAATACAAGGTTGTGTTGATTAAAATAAGTAGTGGACTGTATACCTGCAATAAGTCCAACCTCACAGGTGGGCTCTTCATATGCACACGTCATCATTGTTCCAACAGTGTCGTTCACCACAGCTACCACATCCAGATCAAACTCCTACACATACACACAACACACAAACAACATTATGAGTTGAACAGTACATTTGAGTGAGTTGAACTATACATTTTCTGCTTCACCCAATGCTTTAAATAGTAACCTCATTCGTCACCTTAATTTACTGTCACAACCAGAAAACAAACCTCCATTTAGAGTCATGCATCATGTTGTAAAGCAAAAAACATGATATTATTTTCAGTGTGAGTGTTGGTGTGTACAAATGGTTATTTCTCAGTTATTTCTCAATGAATTATCCACTTTTCCCCCCTGGAAATGTTAGTGAATGGCTGGTTCAACTGAAAGATGATATCAGACATGGCAACCTTTCAAATAGCACTCCAAGAACAATGCAACCCACTGACCCTCCACACATTCATTATTATTCAGAAGCTCAGACAGGAGACAGACAGGCACTCAGACAGGAGACAGACAGGCATACACATACATACACACACAATTGACAAAAATATATCATATTCCCATTCCCATTTGTAAAGATCCAGATTTTTTGTTGTTGTTGCTAGAAATATAAACTCGCAATTTGGTCACAACAATGGTCACAACACTCTCAAGTTCATTTGTCTTATACGTTTCCTGTAACTATTTACAGTCATTTTTGCATTCTTGTTTATTACAATTTTCCCATGTTAATAACATGCTATTTAAACAATTTCCACACCTCTGCATTGCGGTAATCCTGGAAATCCAACCCTAGGCAACACAGTGACTAGGGACTGGTTTCAGTAATTGACTCTTTATGTTATAGATTAACTACGTCACTACCTACAGTACATCGATTAAAAAAAAGCTATTATCTTGGCTCTCCAACAAATCATGAGGCAGTCATGCCTGAACGTCGCGATTCAAAACCAAAACTTGCAGGAAAAACCTTTGCAGTGGTTTTAGTTAAAGTAGTTAAAAATAACCAAAGTGATCTCCATCTTGCTAGCCAATATTTAGTATTTTTTTATTTTGCCAATATTTAGTATTTTATTCAAGCCAATAAAGTAGTGACGTAGGTAATTACGTACTTCCTCTATGCCAAAATAGTCCATAATTGAAACCAGGCTCTAGTCACTGTGTTGCCTAGGGACAGGTTTTCGAGACTAGCATTGCGGCTCTGTTTTACCTGGGTTTTTTTCCCGAATCAATTTGCTCATTGACATTCAACTAATACTTACTCCATCCTCCATCTAAAAAGGTGAAATTGATAAAAAAGATACTGAGAAACATGTTGGTGTGTGATTTGGGCTGAGAACCCCGCAGAACAACAAGTCCAGAATGACTGAAGCACATTGAGTATAACCGAGTTACTGCAGCACGTCTGAAAGTTGCCAATGGAGACATTGCATATGCTACTAGCATATGCTCCTAATGCTAACTTAGCATGATATGCTATTGTTTTATTTAAATATTGTGGTCTGGCATTTTGCATTGTTGAATAAATTGAAACATTGTTACTTGGGATGGTATCAGTATTTCCAACCGCATAGAGTGATTTATTGTTGATAAATGGTGTTATGAATGAGATCAACCTTTACGTGGGGTGTTAATGTTGATGGTGACTGAGACAGTGTAGTGGCTGTTCAGTTATGGCGCATGAGTGTAATGACAGTTCCACACAGTATTGCCAATTTAGCGATTTTGTTACTATATTTAGCGAGTTTTCAGACACCTCCAGCAACTTGTATTGATAAAAGAGCCTAGCAACAAATTCACTACTTTTCAGGCTGCCTTTGGGGAGTTTTCCCACAAAGGATTTCTATGGTTTTGATAGCATTTAGCGACTTTTCCCACTCAAACTTTTCTCCCGCAAAACAATGGAGACGCTGTCTGTGCAAAAAAGGCACTGCAATGGTGCACAGATAGGCAGAGAAGCACAAGGGGAGGGGGTGTGCAGTGGGAGAGGTGGCGAAAACGCTATGTCGGAGACCGCAGCTGTGCAGGGCAAATTGGTGCTGTGACTTCGTCATGGCAACGGCAAAACGTCACCCAGCGACTTCTAGCAACAAATCAATGATCCAATAGTGATTCTCACTGAAAAATTGTTGGCAACTGGTTCCACACCAGTTATTTGATTCTACTCTATGGAGTTATATTGTGGGGAGGTGTTACATATTATCACAGTGGTGTGACATAAGGAGTGGTGTCCAACCTCACCTCTTTCCTCTTGATGCCCTCCCGGAGAAGCTCCACCACGTCTTCACCCTCACAGTCTGTGCATTTGAAGCCTTTGGTCCAGTTCACAAGGATACCCTGAAAAACAGAAAAGGCACTTTTTGTTTACGCTACTATCACCTAGAGCAGGACGATATGGCCAAAAATCCATATTGCGATAAATTGCATGAATTTATGCAATAACGCTAAAATAGAACAATACATTTATATATATATATATATATATATATATATATATATATATATATTTATTATAATGTACACCATCATTTTATTATTACACACACAAAAAAACAAAGAGCGTAGCGTCAATTGTCCCATTAACAATCACCCATATTAGCAAACTTATAGAATTTCAAACTTCACATTTCTCTAGTATATGCTACTTATCACAATGAACGATATCAGCAAAATTACTTCGGTGTCAATAATTTTAAGTTTATCGTCCCAGCTCTACGATCACTTAATACATTGACTTGATTTTCAGTGCATCCACATATTTTATAGTTACATTAGACACGACTATCACTCAGAACGATCAATGAAATATACTGTGAAATGCGAATGTTGATCATAATTGTCAGTGAGAGTGATTCCATTTTTGGAGGATCTTGCGTAACAGGATATATTTTGGGTTCTCATCCAGGGTAGATGTTAGCCAGCAGATAAACTACTCACTGCATCCAGGCTCTTCTGGTGGCAGGGGAAGGAAAAGGTGAAGCCCAGAGGCAGACGGGCACTCTTCATGCCCATGTAGTCCAGGAAGTCAGAGATGCAGTGCACAATGTGGTCAAAGAGCTGGAGGAAACGGTGGGAAAAAACGGCTTTAATAATCATACGCTGACTGATGATGTGCTGACTGTATTTATTTCAGTGCAGACAGAAATACATTAGACTAAATTATTTGGACATTTGAAAACGGATGAATCATAGTTCATGAATTGAGACCGAATCTAATGGCTTTTGGCTAATGACATTTAGTATTTTCAGCCATTGCTGTACCTCCTCTCCTGTGCCCTGCATGACCTCGATGGGAATGGCGTAGATTTTGTTGTGCATCTCCACTGTACGCCTTTTCCCACTACGGATCTTAACCAGCAGCACCCGGAAGTTTGTCCCTCCCAGATCCAGTGCCAGAAAATCCCCATTTTCTGTAACATGAGAGCTGGCTTATTAGCTAATGATTTTACAATACCATACAAACTACCACTATTTCCATAAGATATTCTCATGCTTCAAATGTTAATTCTCATAGTTCTACCTGAATGAATTGCTTGAGGTCGGTGACATTCATCTGCTGTTCAGATTAGGCAGGGATATTGGGTAACGGTTCAGTAAAAACAAAGGGATTCTAACATGCAAATGCCCAAGGATTATACAAAAAGTACAAAAAGTAGACCAATTATGAAAGCACTGAAGCTTTTAAACTTTTGCGGGGGTCAGTCCCATTTTATTCCCTAACGGTTGAACAAGGAATTCCTCTATGGAGGTGTAATTGAATTCTTGATTCGACTACAATTCAGATGGAACTGATTCCCGCCAACTCTGAATAGTGGTGAGAAGATATATTAATTCTGCATTTAAATCCTTCCTGCTATCCATCCATCCATCCATCCTTCCACAACCCCTCATGTTGGTCACCTGTTCCGTCAGGCGTGCTGCGCACGTAGGTGGGCAGCATCTTGACTGTGGCTGAGTCGTGGGTCTTTTTCCCCAGGCCGTTCTCGATCTCTGTCCTCATCCTCTTCTTCACCTCCAGCAGCTGGGCTTTGCTCAGACGGAACTCGGCCAGTGTCTGGGCGATCTGGCGCGTCTGGTCGGCCAGACGGTAAGCTACCGCCGTCACCATCGCAGCACCCTTGGCACTTCCGCTCTCGGACAGCAGGAAACGGACGTCAGAGTCGGGCACCAAACGCCGCACCGTCTTGTGGAGACGCCGGGCATATCTGCAGAGAGAGAAGGGCGGATGAATGGAAGAGATTACAAGCTGTTTGGATTTTTGTATCAAAGTCTAGTACTTGTCAGAGAAATGTCAATCTTGATATGTTATTGCATCATCACTTGTGGTAGAGACCAGCATATTCTTTGACACCTGTGGCTATTTTGAAATTCCCTCCTGTTCTCTTATTGTGTTCTTGCACAGAGGAGGTCCTATCAACGTCCTGCAGGATTGAGTACTCACTGAGGGTGCATCTTGTACATCGACCCATCAATGCCCACAGTGGTGCGCAGGCGGGCGACTCCCTTGTTGTCCTTCAGCCGAGTAAGGATACCTCCCAGTGTAGCTGCGATGAGGTTCGCAGAGCGGAAGGATACGATAGTGCACACGTGTTGTACGGCAACACAGTCCTCTTGAGAAGGCTCCACACCAAGCCTCGTTAGAATCTCTTTGCATTTGGTCAGGCCTTCCTTGCTCCTGTCATGGGGAGAGAGAGGTCAATGGCAAGAATTTATGTAGTGCATGAGCTCTACAGCTCACTTAGCCTCAAATAACTTTTCATTGTATGTAATGGAGGTCATATAGTCCACAAAAACAATGGAGTTGTGTATATTTTCCTTGGAAGAAACTCCATGGTTGACCTCTTACTTCTCAATGGCTGAAACATGCTTCGTTTCGATCTTCCCTTTTGTCAGAAGCTCAGGGGTTATCCGACCCTCGAACAGCAGTCCCTCCTTGGCCATCTTTACCAGGATGAGGCGGACCAGCTCTCCCATAAACATCCCGCTGGCCATCTTCTCAAACCTTCCCAGACACAGACACAACAAAGACACTGTCAGTTTATTTTTAGGGCTTGTAAACAAATACACAGCTTTACGTTCTCTGAGGATTTATTGTTTTGTGACATGACTCTTCCCAGAGATTTTGTAAATACCTGCTTGGGTTGAACAATGTCTACACTGTTTTCTGTTTTATCTTGGCGGTGAGGGTGGCAAAGCCCCTGGCCTGGAGCCCTATATATTTATCACTTGTAGTGATTTTTAACTGACAAATTGTACTATAATTAGCTTTAGGTAATAAGTCCGTTATAGCAACAACTATCAACACATATTCCACATAGCAGTCCTGAGTTCCATGCAGGCCCTGCTGTCTTGACTCACAGCTGTTTCCCAGGGTTGAGGGAGCCTCGGTCGATCTCCCGGTCAAATTCTGTACGGAGGTCCTCCAGGGACCCGTCGTCCCCGAACGCCCCCCACTCTGTGTTGATGCACATCCTGCCCTCGTCTCCCTCCACCAAGTCAATGTGACGCAGCTCCTCCATGTAGCAGGCATTAGTACCAGTACCTGAAAGTACACCCAGCCTAGTAAATAACCTGTCTGGAGCACTACGGCAAGCCACAGGAGAATGCTGTGCCACAAAATGGGCATCTGCTTAATTTTCACTTAATTTTAGAATTAACATGAGTCTACAATGACACAACCATTATTTGCCATTGGCAAGCTGTACAGTTCTTTTACCACCTTTTATCAATAACCCTTTTGAGTGTATGCAAACATACATGTCTTGAATGCTGTGTATCCTCACCTATGATAATGCCAACTTCACATCGTTGATCGTCGAACCCACAGGTCATCATTGTTCCGGTTGTGTCATTGACCACTGCCATGATGTCAGCTTCATAGTCCTGACAAATACAATATGTTTTCTAATTCTATTCCAGTGGAACACGTGGTAATTCAATTATGGTTAAGAAATAAGAAAACTCACCCCTCGTTTCTTGATGGCCTTGTTCAGAAGCTTCACAACGTCCATGCCTTCTACACCACTCACTTTAAACTTCTTTGTCCAAGTCACTAAGACGGCCTTTAACAGACAGCACTTTCTTTAATAAATCTGTCCTATGACCACCTAGTGTTAGTCTTAGCTAGTGTTAGCTGGTGTTGACTGGTGTTGGCTAGTCTTAGCTAGTGTTAGCTAGAGTTGGCTAGTCTTAGCTAGAGTTAGCTGGTGTTGGCTAGTCTTAGCTAGTTTTAGCTGGTGTTAACTGGTGTTGGCTAGTGTTGGCTTTTAAAATGGCTTTTAAAATGAGGATTTTGTCCCCCAGGCAGGTACCACCCCCGCAGTTGTATACTCTACAACAGAACTGTGCAAACTCAAACCCTAAAAGTTGTCTTATACTTAAATATAATTAAACCAATTATGCCATTTATTGTGGTTTCTCAACATCTCAAATAAAGCATTAAAACATTATAAAAGCATACATTATTGGAACCTCTTACCTCGTCCAGTTTAGTTTGTGCACATGGGAAGGAGAATGTGAATCCTACAGGGAGTTTTTTATCCTTGATCTTTTGCTTCTCCATGAAGTCACCAAGGCATTCTGCGACATGGTCAAAGAGCTACAGACATAAAAATAACTTGCATTGAGGAGTGAGACAGAAGCACGTAGTTATACAATTACACATAATAACAGTAGCAGCAACCCAACCCTATTGGCTTGTCAAACCCCTAATTAACAATTTAACTGGTTTGAATTGGTAAATCATGATGGTGGCCAGCAGTTCTTCAAGTCAGTCCTCTACTACGACCACTCTGTAGGCCTATAGGTTACAGTGTGGAATGTTTTTTTTGTTTCAACCAATTACAATTGATCTCTCTTGTTACAGAATTGTTGTGGGTATCACGTTACTGTTGCCAACTGCCCTCTCTCCGGGAGTTTCAACAGTCAACAGATGTCAACAGTGTAGTGATGGGGGTCTTGATGTCACAACCACTTCATAGGACAAACAGATCCATACAACAATATTGAGTACCTGCTTTTATACAGAGTTATCATTATTGTTTGACCCGGTGAACCTCTGATGTGAGTGAATGAGACTATAGGCAATGGTCTGGAAGTGTTTGGGCAGTTTTGAGGGTGTTTGTTGTTGTGTTTGAGTTTGTTTTGTTGTATTTTTGGGTGTTTTGTTTTGTTTTTTTGTGGTGTTGTTGACCTGCGTCCCACTCCCATGGATAATGTCCTCAGGGGTCTCGTAGACTAGGCTTTCCATCTGAACCGGCTGCTTCTTGTCTTGTGTCACCTTCACGCGCAGGATACGGAAGTTGGAGCCACCCAGATCCAGAGCTAAGAAATCCCCCTTTTCTGTCAGATTGGAGAAAATAAAATAAAAACACAGAAGAAAATACATGAACAATATTACCTATTTTCTAGTGTCTTTCAAGTGTCTTTCTACAAAATTCCTTTTAGGTGAACTGAATTGATTGCCTACCAGGTGCTATATGTCAGGATTATGTCATTCTAGGAAGAGAGACAAAATCATACTCTGTCCTCAAAAGGTAAAGAAAGGCCTGTTTATATTGATTGTATATATCAAGCACCAAGCTGTTTGTGTACTCCAGACACTAAGCTGATCTAATCTGGTGTTGACCACAGAGCATTATCACATCTGTTCCCTTGACCTGTCTGGAATGAAATGTCACTGAGCTGTATTGGATGGAGGTGTGTCTGATGGCCTACAGACTAGACGATGGCTCCATTTGTAGCTGCCATTAAAGCAAAGTAGAATTCTATCCTCAGGCTAACTAGGTAATATTCTGTTATAACACTGTTATAGAGTACTGCTGTTCCATCTAGATTGTAGTTTACAATAAAGGGCCTGCAGTTAAAGGAGTTCTCCACTGTTGATATTCATCTTTCCTTACTCTGTAGAGAATACCATCACATAAAATATATAGCATGTGTTGCTATCTTGTTGATCATGGCATTGATGGCTTGTGATTGGCCTGTGTAACTAAGTAAATTGTTGATAATACTTTTGCACACATCTCACATACTTGACACATATCAGTTGTCAGCTGTCACCATAGCCTCAACTTTGAACTTTGACTGAATCCCCCTTCCCAGACCACCTCATGTCCAGTGGCTGAAAACTATGGCTATTTATAACATGCAAGATGACAGGGAACTGCTCACGGCAGGCTGGCTTTATGATACGACCCCTCTGCAAGGCTAGCCTTGTTGGGCCTTGGGATTTACTGTCCACAGGCCACTCTGTTTACAAACAAAGATAGGCCACCCTGGTCTATGCATAGGTTGGATGTTTGGAGTAAACCTCTTGACAATGCCCTCTACTATCAGCAGTGGCCTCTACAATCAGCAGTGGGCTCTACTATCAGTGGCCTCTACTATCAGCAGTGGCCTCTACAATCAGCAAGTTCAAAATAGCTTTCTGACATTTTATTATCAGGCAACATTTTACATAAAGTATTTTTCATCCTCTTCTCCAAAGTAGTAACTTTATGCTGGGAAGATTGCCTGTTGACATTCAACATTACATTTGTTAATGTAACCCAATACTCTAGTTATTTATTAACGAGGGCTGGGCATTTTAACTGATGTTGACAGACAATCAGCAGTAAACAAACAAGGAAACAAACAGTGAACTCATCTCCTCTTTTTTCATGTCTTAAACTATAAATCTTACCTGTAACTTTAAATTTCATCTACAACATATACATTTTATATACTATAAACTGAACAAAAATAATCCCAACTGTCCCCAATAAACCCAACTACCCCAACGGTGGACCCCTGCATCATTTTGCATGAGCTCAGTGTCTCTGTATCTAGCAGTTGAATGATCAGCGTCATTGATATTAAATGTTATCATGCACTGCTATAGCACAGCCAATCATACTGACAGCCCATAGACACTCTAGTGGTCACAGAGAGCACTGCTTTGCTCCTGGGCTCACAACAATGGCGCTAGGTGGCCATATGACCTGCCAAGTTGAAATACAGGGGCCACATAGTACACACAAAAAGCCTAATGGCACAGAATGGCACAGGCCATTTAAAACACCTCAGCACATTTTTGCAGCACAGATAAGCTGTGAGTGTAGTGTGCTTTAAAGTGCTTACAGTATAAACACTATTTTCAATGTAGAGTTAAAAGTGCTTTTACTAGAAGTAGCCTGAAAAGACATGCCAGTAGATATGCAAGCTGCAGGTCCAAATGGGATCCATGCCATTATCTTATGATTATGAATGTATAGGTTTTTTTGTAATGCAGAGAGGCAGCTAACATTCACAGTGTGGATTATTTCCAATGTACAGTGGGGCAAAAAAGTATTTAGTCAGCCACCAATTGTGCAAGTTCTCCCACTTAAAAAGATGAGAGAGGCCTGTAATGTTCATCATAGGTATACTTCAACTATGACTGACAAAATGAGGGGGAAAAATCCCAAAAATCACATTGTAGGATTTTTTATGAATTTATTTGCAAATTATGGTGGAAAATAAGTATTTGGTCACCTACAAACAAGCAAGATTTCTGGCTCTCACAGACATGTAACTTCTTCTTTAAGAGGCTCCTCTGTCCTCCACTCGTTACCTGTATTAATGGCACCTGTTTGAACTTGTTATCAGTATAAAAGACACCTGTCCACAACCTCAAACAGTCACACTCCAAACTCCACTATGGCCAAGACCAAAGAGCTGTCAAAGGACACCAGAAACAAAATTGTAGACCTGCACCAAGCTGGGAAGACTGAATCTGCAAAAGGTAAGCAGCTTGGTTTGAAGAAATCAACTGTGGGAGCAATTATTAGGAAATGGAAGACATACAAGTCCACTGATAATCTCCCTCGATCTGGGGCTCCACGCAAGATCTCACCCCGTGGGGTCAAAATGATCACAAGAACGGTGAGCAAAAATCCCAGAACCACACGGGGGGACCTGGTGAATGACCTGCAGAGAGCTGGGAGCAAAGTAACAAAGCCTACCATCAGTAACACACTACGCCACCAGGGACTCAAATCCTGCAGTGCCAGACGTGTCCCCCTGTTTAAGCCAGTACATCTCCAGGCCCGTCTGAAGTTTGTTAGAGAGCATTTGGATGACCCATAAGAAGATTGGGAGAATGTCATATGGTCAGATGAAACCAAAATATAACTTTTTGGTAAAAACTCAACTCGTCGTGTTTGGAGGACAAAGAATGCTGAGTTGCATCCAAAGAACACCATACCTACTGTGAAGCATGGGGGTGGAAACATCATGCTTTGGAGCTGTTTTTCTGCAAAGGGACCAGGACGACTGATCCGTGTAAAGGAAAGAATGAATGGGGCCATGTATCGTGAGATTTTGAGTGAAAACCTCCTTCCATCAGTTGAATTGAAGATGAAACGTGGCTGGGTCTTTCAGCATGACAATGATCCCAAACACACCGCCCGGGCAACGAAGGAGTGGCTTCGTAAGAAGCATTTCAAGGTCCTGGAGGGGCCTAGCCAGTCTCCAGATCTCAACCCCATAGAAAATCTTTGGAGGGAGTTGAAAGTCCGTGTTGCCCAGCAACAGCCCCAAAACATCACTGCTCTAGAGGAGATCTGCATGGAGGAATGGGCCAAAATACCAGCAACAGTGTGTGAAAACCTTGTGAAGACTTACAGAAAACATTTGACCTCTGTCATTGCCAACAAAGGGTATATAACAAAGTATTGAGATAAACTTTTGTTATTGACCAAACACTTATTTTCCACCATAATTTGCAAATAAATTCATTTATAATCCTACAATGTGATTTTCTGGAATTTTTTTTCTCATTTTGTCTGTCATAGTTGAAGTGTACCCTATGATGAAAATTACAGGCCTCTCTCATCTTTTTAAGTGGGAGAACTTGCACAATTGGTGGCTGACTAAATACTTTTTTTAACCCACTGTATATATTGCTGTACTTTATTAAAGAGATTGAAGGCGATATTAATTAAGCATTTTCCAATTCGTAACATATCATCCGAATTGCAGGAAAATTATTATTATTATAATTTTTTTGCAGGATGTAACATATCATATGAAATGGATGACTTTGTGCAACCCATTTTGGCTCGTGAACCAACTGAGCCACACAGAACCACTATTGCATTGAAGTTTATTCTGTATTGACTTGACACTTTACCTGATCCATCAGGGATGGACCTGACAAAGGTGGGCAGCATCTTGACGGTTGCGGTGGTGTGGGTGTCGCGGCCCAGCCCGTTTTCCAGCTCCCGCCGGAACCGACACTTGATGTCATGCAGTGTCTCGTCAGAGAAACGCATAGAGTAAAGGTACTTGTCGATCTATAGACCACCACAGGAAAGAATGGATACAATATGTTATGATGATATGTCATCATGACACACTATATATGAAGATTAGGGTCTTGAGTTTTACTGACCCTAACTATTATGTATCGTTATGATACTGTATATTACTCAATCAATGATGGAGTGCAGGTACTTAGCAATATGAAGACAGACAGACATTACAAGTTGTTATATTATTCCAGAGTGCAATGGAACACAATCCACGGGGAACAACTGGATAGGATCCACAGATTATTATATAATCTCTTACAGTGGCATTAGTATTCACCAGTCGCTATGGGGCTCCAAAAAGAAGAGCTGAGCTGAACAATATTACTGCTGTAGAGCCGATAGCTGGAGAATGATTGTCCTGATATAAATAGCATTGTGCAGCCTTCACAAGAGACGAGTATGTGTGTGACGCTAGTAATTAAGTAGTAGTAGGCTACAAACATTATGAAATGCACACTATCAGAGACCATCTGTTTTCATCACAATGGTAAGTATTAGTACAATTTTAGGGCATCAAAAAAATGTAATGATTAAGATAATTTAATATTTTGCTGAATCAGCCCTCATACAGGTCTTAATCAGGAATGTAATGGTTAACTGAGTTTATTCCCAGGGGCCTTAACATTTTCACTGCTGTGGTGAATCACACATTAGTAACTAGCTACAGTACTAGGGGCACGTGCACATGCTGCACTACACGTCACGTATGACATCACAAATCCTATCCCACACTTCGTCAGAGAACGAGCCACTCTGTCTTTACTCAGTCTCTAGGGGATGTCACACAGGTCAAGTCAAAACCAATGAATTTATTCATTTATAATGTGTGTCCTGAGACAACTAGATTCTCTGATGCTTCTCTGACATCTACATGTCGTGCCTTGTTTCTGTTCTGATCTGAGGTCAACATCTGTCTATCAATAACGGGCGTGTCCCCTCCTATCCACGGGAATGAATGAGGGAATTGATTTGGTTACAGGCCTAGTGTCAGGGGAGGAGGATGGCGAGGCAAGGTGGGGTTTGGCACTTTAACCGTTTCCATGACGATGGAGAGGGAGAGACCGAGAGAGAGAGAAGAAGAGGGGGAGGGAGAGAGGAAGTGCTCACAGCTTCCTTCTAAGCAGCCTCTAGCTCACAGACACCTGTCTGCTTCAGACGCCCCGGCAACAGACGCCCCGGAAACACTCCTTAGTGATGAGAGGGGGGCTAGCATGCACTGCATCACGACCACCACCAGCTAGCCCACCAAGCTGGCACATCCTAATCTCAAGGACACACAGTGTGTTTATTAAAAACTGCACACTCCTGTTCCAACACTTACTCTAGACAAGACTAACCACTCATCAATATTAAATCAGATGTCCATCATGGCTTCCCTCCCAAAGCTCCATCCTTGCCCAGCCTCATCACATGTCCCAGAGGCATATTGATATGCAGATAGCATCAACCATCAACCAGTGTCCATGACTGTCAGCAGCGTCTACTCTTGCAAAACTGACCCATTCTAGAGGGAAGAGTACAGTAAAAGTGTTGTAGTCACTCACCTTCTTAACCTGGTCATCCTTCAGCTCAGTGAAGTAATATGCCAGAAGCTGTGCCGCTATCATCCTGCCTGCACGTATGCGAGGGCTGTCAGCAACTGACGGACGGAGGGAGGTGAGAGAAAAGGGAGGAAAGAACAACCGATATCCAAGCTCTCTCTTGTCCTTCACTGATCACTTCTTTATTCTAATGAGGAGGAAACGTAGACCTGAGCTGCACTAGTCCCCTTTGAAAATAATTGTGAGGTAAAAGTGCTAGTAAAACAGTGAAGAAGAAGAAGCTGTGCCTTGGTTGCACACACATAGGCACACACACAGTGTCTTGTCTGTGTCTCAGTGCTGTGGTGCTAGCTCTTCTAGCTGCTCCCTGCTAGCTGCCTGTCTGTTGGTGGATGCAGTGCTGCACTGGAATGGTGGTCAGTTAAGCCCTGCCCCCACCGTACACTGATTGGCTGAGCCGAGTATGGCAAGGGGAGGGGGGGCTGAGGGCTTCTCCTTCAGCTCAGGAAAGGAGGAGAGAGGAATGGGGGATAGGAAGAGAGAGAGAGGTGGGAGGGAAAGGGGGATTGCAAGAGACATGGATAATGGAGGAAGTGGAGGCTTGGTTGATACAGTATCCCACCCCTCTCCTCGAAGCAGCAGAGAGAGAGTCATTGAAAGAGAGGGATAGAGAAAAAGAGAGGGAGAGACTCCCGAACGGCATGTCTGTACCCAGGGGAGGACGTGCAAGTAGGAGGGCAATCACATGATGATGTCATTCCTCTCCTCTGCATCACCATCCTCATGCTGGGGCATCAGCTGGATGATTGTAGGTGACTGAAGGGCACCCTGACAGCTCTAGGGACATATATAGAAATATACTTTAGGTTAATGTCTCTGAGTTGAGTGTTTGTGTTAGTGACACCTATTCTACTTCTATTGCCCCATCAACGTTTTATGTGATGTAGTCTGTGACCCTGTGACCTCTCTCCAAAGTGGAACCAGTGGACATCGCAAGTTATTTTTCATAATTGTATTGATGAGGTCAACCTCTTGAAATTTACGATGGGTTTGGATATTTGGTGGGGGCCTTTATAAAACAGACAATGTATCAAGTCAGAGATGATTCAGTGAAGAGTCTGGATGAAAAAATGTATCTAAAGACTTGAGTGCTTGACGTACGTGGTCTTGAGGTAGAGAAGAAGTTTGAAAGCATCTCACCACTCTCACCAACTGTTGTATTGAATAGAAGCGGGCAGAAATCTTGAGGAGAAGTTCTGTATGTCACTGTTTTTGAATATTATGAATGCCATCCTATCGTTTTTTGTCAAACAATTAATCAATACCGATTTACCAAAACAGCTCATATGTAATGTGTACCATTCCATCAGAATTATATTTCTTTCTGTTTTGAAATGTCACTAAAATGTAAATTTCTCAAAATATTACAGCTGCTTATGACAGTCACCTTTCTTTTGTCTTTTGACCTTCAAGTTTGAACCACAAGAAAATGCCCCATCAATGGTATAAAACACAAGGACTGAAACACCGTATCAATTTCTGATGATCTGATGCAACAAAACTCAACATTACTATACCTGGTCTTGAAGGTGTTAAATATCCCCCTTCTCTGTAGTCCCCAGTATGTCAACCTCACGCTTTACGTAAACCGAACCATCTCGGCTGACTCAATGACGCGTGACGCTTCTGACGTCTTTTTCCCTCAACTCTATAGTGAATTAGGACCTCCCCCTTGTTTCTCCCCTCCTCCCTCCCTAATTCTTTCCCTCTATCCCCCTCGAAGAAGGGTTTTCCCTCTCTCTGTTCTGTCCTCCAAAAGAGCAGCTTGAGAGAGAGAAGAGTGTGCTTTGTGTTTGGTTGCTCTCTGTTGCTCTCTCCTCCAAAAAGACTGCCTGGTGCCATCATGGCCGCTCCAAGGTGACCTTGTCTCTGGCTTCACTGTGAGAGGCCACAGAGACAGAATAATAAATGGATACTATTGACACAGAACTACACTATACAGTCACCTCAAATTATTTGCAGCCTTGATAAAGATGAGCAAAAAATACTGTATATAACAAGGTTATTTTATAGTTTTGTGTTTTTAAATCGTTTTTTAATTTTTATTGGTTTTAATATTATTTGAAATTCAGTTTATTTTCAGTTAGTTTTCAGATTCACTTTATTTGTTTTTATTTAGTTTTAGTTTTAGTGTTAGGGACAGAAAGTAGCCTATATGTGGGAGGCTAGGAGCCATTTATGTGTTGTATAGTTTATGTGTATTTGGGATGTCACTTCTTGTCACTGGGGGCAGTAATGCATAAGGTGATGGGTCAGGTTGTAGATTAGGTTAGGTTAAAAGGTAGACTCCGTGAGATGACGCGAGATGACGTAGATGCACAAAGTTAATCGTAGTAGTGGGTTTTCCGCAACAATCAGAAGCGTTGAAGTGCGAGGCTAAACTTTTCTGCTGTTGTGCTACTGTAGCTACCCTCATTGTAGCAGCGTGAATTGCACCCGTGCTGCACATGCGCAAATACTCTGTGTGACTCAGTGAGCAAATACTCTGTGTGACTCAGTCACACTCTGTGTGACTCTGTGTGACTCATTCTTTGGATAAAAATTGTCTGACTGGCACCTATGTAGCACATGGGGATGTGTAAAACATACTCCTCAGCCTGAAGTGTCTCCACTTACGCCAGCGAATAGCTAGCTATGTGACCAAAGACATGACTGAAACAGGAACACATTTTTATGGGATTTATCTGTACAGGGGATATATACAAATAAATGTGATATTTAAGGCCCTCTCTCACTAATTGATTGTACAATGTACAAAAAATTAGGCAATGTGTGAAAAAATTGCTAAAGACACAAATATACCACTTACCACAATTACCAACAATTGGAACAGTGGTAAACTTGCCTGGTATTGGACACAAGTGTATCTTGTCCCTACGCATAGTGACAAAGATGGTTCGGGAGACAAAGAAGAACCCAAGGGCCAAAGTTGGAGAATAACAGAACTTGGTGGCATCTTCGGGTCACCAAGTCTCCAAATCTACAATGACATGCCACCTCCATGCCAATTGGTTCTTTGGAAGGGTTGCCAGAAAAAAACTTTGAGAGCAACAATCAAATGTAAATGCCTGGAGTTTTCTAAACGGCCTTGGTCCTTGGATTGGAACCAGTGTTATGGTCCGATGACACGAAAATAGAGCTCTTTGGCCACGCAAACCAGTGGTGGCTTTTGCATCGAAAGAAGGATGCACATGCAGAACATAACCTCATATCTACTGTAAAATATGGTGGTGGATCTTTATTATGGGACTGTTTTGCTTCCACTAAACTCTACCAAGTACCAGGACATTTTTGCCCAAAACCTGGCTGCCTCTGCTAGGAGGCTGAAATGTGGCCGCAAGTGGATCTTCCAGCAAGACAATAACCACACGCACACATCAGAATCCACAAATAAATAGTAAATTGACCACAAAATCTACATTTTCCAATGACCAATTCAGTTTCCGGTCTTAAACCACATTGAAAACCTGTGGTTTATATTGAAGAGAGCAGTCCATAAGCACAGACTGAAGGATATCAAGGATGTGGAAATATTTTGTATGGATCCCTCCCAATGTCTTCCCCAAACTCATAAAACATTTTAGAAAAAGGCTCAGTGTCGTTATCCTCTAAAGGGTGCCGGAGTTTTGAAAACGGGTGCCAATAATTTTGACACCTATCTTTTGGAGTTTTTTTTATACATTTGCCTGGTATTGAACGCAAGTGTATCTTGTTCCCACACATAGTGAGGAATATGGCTTGGCCACTCCAAGGGCCGAAGTTGGAAAATTACAGAACTTGGTCTCCAAATCTACAATTATTGGGGGCTCCCGAGTGGCAACGTGGTCTAAGGCACTGCATCTTAGTGCTAGAGGCATCACTACAGACTGGTTTGATTCCAGGCTGTATCACAACCGGCCGTGATTGGGAGTCCCATAGGGCGGCGCACAATTGGCCCATCATCGTCCGGGTTAGGGTATACCGTCAATGTAAATAAGAATTTGTTCTTAACTGACTTGCCTAGTTAAATAAAGGTTCAATAAAATAAAACATTTGACACCATATCCTACAATTTTATAGGTTAGTCCTATTTATAGTCACCTCCAAAAATGTTTTGACACCTATCTTTTTGAGAATAAAATGTATTACTTGTATTACTTGTTAAAAATGTATTTATTTTTGCAATTGTATTAGTATAAAATATAATTAGCCATTTTTTAAGGGTGCCACAAATGTTGGAGTTGTACTGTAATTCTGTGCATTTGATGTCCACTCTCCAAATTGGAACGATAGGCACATTTCCAATATATAGATGTATTGAATATCAAGGTCTTGAATCTATTGAGTTGTAATAGAATCGACTCAAACCTTGTATTCAGACTGATCCAAATGTCAACCCCAGTAAGAACTGAACTGAATATAGCAGCATCCCAATGTGGAGGCCCCTGAAACTTCCCTGCTCATCATATTATTATGCTCCAATAATCTCCTTTCTTCCTCATACAAGTGCTCTGTGTGCTGGTGCCCACCAAATAGACAATGGAATCCAGCTGAGAAGGGGTCAATAATCTGACACTCATACGGACGCAGGCACGCACACACATGAGCACATACACACACACACATACAACAGATAGCACCCCAATTCTGAGTTAATGCCATCATACATCTTGGTTCTTTATTTATTTTGTTTTTAGCCAACACCACATTCCTGTGTGCAATGGATTAAAACCAATCTCAGGGAGACAATTACAGATACGGTATTCACAATTATTTTATAAAGAAATTGTTTTATCATGCACTTGAACTCAATATGGATATTTACACATTACTTAACTAGAAAATAATGCACTTTTATCAGCACATATCTTCTCTTCCATGAATAACTCTCAATAACAGCAAGACTTGTCATGTAAGTATTCAAAAAGACACTAGAGGGCAGTACATACCTAATATAATTCAGGAGATTCAGACATGGAATTACCATGCTGAATTTACTGTGTATTAGATTTGATCAACAATATAATGGGGATGAAACTCTTTTGAAACAATCAAATTGTTACACTACATCAACATTAGAATACAGTGACAAGTTCTAGAATCTGGCCTAGAATAGCCGCATTCAATTAGTACAACTAGTATTGTCACAGATACAGTGCCTTCAGAAAGTATTCACACCCCTTGACCTATTCCACTTTGTGTTACATCGTGGATTCAAAATTGATGAAGTATTTGTTTTTACCCATCTACACACAATAACCCATAATGACAAAGTGAAAAAAATGTGTACAAATTATTTACACCTTTATTGAAAATTAAGTACAGGAATATCTCATTTACATAAGTATTCACACACCTGAGTCACTACTTTGTAGAACATCTTTGGTGGCGATTACAACTTTAAGTCGTCTTGGGTATGTATGCATCAGCTTTGCACATTTGGATTTGAGGATTTTGCCCATTCTTCCTTAAATATTTTTTCAAGCTCTGTTAAATTAGATGGGGAGTGACAGTGAACAGCAATCTTCAAGTCTTTCCACAGATGTTCAATGGTATTCAAGTCAGGCTTTTGTCTGGGTCACTCAAGGACTTTCATAAACTTGTTCTGAAGTCATTCCAGCATTGCTTTGGCTGTATGCTTGGGGTCATTGTCCTGTAGGAACATAAATCTTTTCCCTGGTCTAAGGTCATTTGCACTCTGAAGCAGGTTCTCATCAAGGATTTGCCTGTATTTGGCTCCATTTATTGTTCCCTCTATCCTTACCAGTCTCCTAGTCCCTGCCCCTGAAAAAGCATCCCCATAGCATGATTCTGCCACCACCATGCTTCACGGTAGGGATGTTGTTAGACGGGTGATGAGCTGTGCCTGGTTTTCTCCAGACGTAGCACTTTGCGTATTGGCCAATTAGTTCAATTTGTGTCTCATCAGACCACAGAATCTTTTGCCTCTTTTACATGCCTTTTTGCCAAATCTAGGGGTGCTGTCATCTGCCTTTTTCTCAGGAGTGGCTTCCATCTGGCCAATGTCCCATAAAGCCCAGATTGGTAAAATGCTCTAGAGACCGTTGTCCTTCTGGCAGGTTCTGCCATCTCAGCCAAATAACTCTGTAGTTCTGTCAGTGGTCATTGGGTTCTTGGTCACCTCCTTGACCAAGGTCCTTCTTGCCCAGTTGCTCAGTTTGTTTGGACAGCCAGCTCTTGGCAGCGTCTGGGTAGTTCCATATTTTTTCCATTTCCCAATGATGGAGACCACTGTGCTCTTGGAAAACTATCAACACTCTAGAAACTGTTTTATACCCTTTCCCAGATATATGCCTCATCACAATTATATCTCAGCAATCTATGGACATTTCCTTGAAATTCATGGAATAGTTTCTGCTCTGACATGCACTGTCAACTGTGGGACCTTTATATAGACAGGTGTGTTTCTTTCTAAATCATGTCCAAACAATTGAATTGGCCACAGGTGGACTACAATCAAGTAGTGACACCTCAAGAATGATCAAAGGAAATTGGATGCACCTGAGCTCAACTTGAAGTGTCATAGCAAAGGGGTGTGCATACTTGTGTAAAGGAGACTTCTGTATTTCAAACATTTCTAAAAACATGTTTTCACTTTGTCATTATGAGGTATTGTGTGTAGAAGGGTGAGAAACAGGTCTATCCATTTTGAATTCAGGCTGTAAATGTGGAATAAGTCAAGAAGTATGAATACTTTCTGAAGGCACTGTAGATAGACATTTCATATTCTACATGTTAGAGACGCATGTTTGTTATACATACTATATTTCTATCAGAATGTTCCACAATGTTGTGCCCTGGTGAACGCAGCCCATAAAAGGTCATAAAAGTTGTAATTATCCTAAATGTGTCACACTCTGATCTGTTTCACCTGTCTTTGTGATTGTCATCACCCCCCACCAGGTGTCGCCCATCTTCCCCATTATCCACTGTGTATTCATACCTGTGTTCTCTGTTTGTCTGTTGCCAGTTCGTTTTGTTTCATCAAGCCTACCAGCGGTTTTCCCCTCTGTTCCTGTCTCTCAATTGTTCATGTTTTCTAGTTTTCCCGGTGTTGACCTTTTCTGCCTGCCCTGAGCCTGAGCCTGAGCCTGTCTGCCATCCTGTACCTTTGCCCCACCTATCTGGATTACTGACCTCTGCCTACCCTGACACTGAGCCTGTCTGCCATCCTGTACCTTTGCCCCACCTATCTGGATTACTGACCTCTGCCTACCCTGACACTGAGCCTGTCTGCCATCCTGTACCTTTGCCCCACCTATCTGGATTACTGACCTCTGCCTACCCTGACACTGAGCCTGTCTGCCATCCTGTACCTTTGCCCCACCTATCTGGATTACTGACCTCTGCCTACCCTGACACTGAGCCTGTCTGCCATCCTGTACCTTTGCCCCACCTATCTGGATTACTGACCTCTGCCTACCCTGACACTGAGCCTGTCTGCCATCCTGTACCTTTGCCCCACCTATCTGGATTATTGTCCTCTGCCTACCCTGACACTGAGCCTGTCTGCCATCCTGTACCTTTGCCCCACCTATCTGGATTATTGTCCTCTGCCTACCCTTGACCTGTCTTTTGCCTGTCCCTGTTGGATTAATAAACGGTTGTTACTTTGACGTTGTCTGCATCTGGATCTTACCTGAAACGTGATAAAGTGCATATGGATAAAAATGTAGTTCTCTTCCATTCATAAATCTGAGCAACTTCATATCATAATAATTATCAATTTTATTAACCAATCCACAGTAATCTTAAAATCCACACAAAGAAAAAAACTAGTAGAAGCGATGCACAGGCTTCATTTTCTCCATTTCACATGCTAACAGTAACTGCAACACCATGCTCGTATCCAGCTGCAAAAACATAGAGACAAAGGAAAAGCAATGAATTAACCAATAGCAATGTCAGTTTTGTGAAAGTAGGACTCAGTGGAACTAGGTTTCTTGCAAATGCACGCAAATAATATTACTCAACATTGCTGTAAAGCAGGGGTGAAAAACTCATTTTCTCCTGTGGGCCAAATTGAGTCTTTAACGAAGTCTGAGGGCCACATTGAAATAGTCCTATGTTTTTGGAATTTTCAATGCTCCCTGACTGTCTATCTTTTGTTTCTGTGACAGTGAGCTGGACAGAGTGAAGAGACTGTATACATATAGGTCCATTGTCATTACCCCGCATCCGCTTCCGGCACTTTTCGACACCCTATATAAGTGGCAGTTTGAGGGCAAAAGCATTTAACTTAGTTTTATACCTTTTTCTGTCTCCTTTCCAGGTGGCTGCAGAAGTCCCATCTTCTCCAAAGGTGGCTCCAGAGTCTCTATCTCCCCCATGAGGTAAAATTATTTCTCCAGGATTCTCTGACTCTTTCTGAACCTCCAGATGCCTCGGCACAGTGAGTCATGGATCCTCTGACATGATTTGATTTCTGTGCGCCACAATGCTGCTCTGGCTCGGATGAGCTGGGATCTCTTGCTGCCTTTGGCGAGGCTGACACTGTCTTTACAGATATTGATGACGTCCAGGCCAATGATTAGGGCATTTGAGGCCACGTTACATCGCCTTAATGTCTTAGTGGAGTGGAGCGGAGTGCCTTTTGGAGTCCCAATGTCAGGTAAATCTGCAGCAAGTTTTTTGCCCTCTTGGAGTCCCACCTTGCCTGCACCCATGACCACACCTTTTCCCTTTAGGGTGTCTATTGCGGAGGTATTTTTCACTATGGCATTAATCTTCTTTCCTAAACTCGTACCACCTTTTCACATAATCACTACAACCATTAATGCCTGCCTGTTATGCCCCACAACAGGAAGAATTCTGCTGGCCACCTTCTCCATACTCCCCCAGAATATTTGGATGTCCTCTATGAAATGTTGAAAGACTGTATTGGCTTCCTTACTGTGGTATCTGTTAAAGATTATCTCTGTGACACCAGTGGTTAGACTGTTGACCCCACTGGTCACCCCCATTCCAATCCCTGCGATGGTGAGCCCCAGTGACAGCCCAGCAGTAACAGGGGCAAGACAAAGGCCTGCTATGGTCAGAGCCCCTCCTTTCGCCCCCACTGCACTGCCTACCACACTGGAGATATAACCCCCTTTCTTCATCTTATCTAGTTTGCCAGCTCTCCTTTCCAGCTCTTTTATAAAGTCCAGCATTCTGGAGTGGCACTGACTGAACAGACCAATGAAGCGCAGGGCAGACTCCTGGAACAGGAATGTCAGTCTGAGGTGCTGGTCCATCCTAGCAGGAGGAACATATTCCACTTTTTCATCAGAGACATTGAAACATGTACTGTAGCTGGAATCGATGAATGATCAGAAATGTGTGCCCTCAGTGTTAGTAAGCTAGTATTTGCAAATGTAACATAAAACAAAACTGGAAAGGTTTACCTGATATCACTCAAATAGCGCAAATGGTTAAACATGGTCTGCATGGACTTTTCATTCACTTCAGGGCTGGTGTCAATCATCAAGTTATCATTCTTCTCTCTGCAAAAACAATATATAATAAGGATAATAAAAAACAATATAAATAACTTTTCAGCTAGAACAAAAGTTGCTATAATGTTACATAATAATATAAAGTATCTTACAGCGAGAAAAAAAAGGATAGATCATTTGATTTGAATATTGTGTTTAATAATTTAAACTGATTTCCACTTACGTTTTTCCCAATCCCATTCTCTCACAAAGCTGCTCAGAGATGTGCATGTAATTTTCCAAGTACACGTGCAGCACCTCCACATTGAGGAGGCATGGGGAAAAGAAGGCTGAAGCATCCCTCTTAAAGTGGATGAGGAGAGGACAGGCCATTCTAGCGTAGGTGATGACAGCTCGGACACTTGCTTGTTCCCTCCCCTGAGGCAGAGGACACAACCGGTTTTCATCAGCAAATACAAACAGAGAGGTGACCACCAGCCTCTCCACAGCATCCATGAAGCAGTCCAACCTCTCCAGTACCCTTGAGAGTGTCCTTCAGTACAGCTTCCAGCTCCTTCTCCAGCTCCTTAAGCCTACGGTTTGCAGTCACCTGGGTCAGATAGTCTTTTGTGAACTCTCCTAATGCCTTGGTCTTGTCTTCTGCATTCAAGACTCGGCTGAATTTAAGATTAATTCTGTCTTGCATTTCCTTGATGTTCTTCATCTTGGATTGTTCCTCCTTTCTTTACAGGATCCACCTTGGATGCCTGTCACAGAATTTCTCCACTGTGTGGATATAGCTGAGGGTGTCTGAGATGTATTGGCCCAATAACTCTCTCATTTCCTCTGAGAAATAAGAAGATGCAGTTTAGAAAGGCTTTCTGTCTCAAAGTACTTTACAGGGTCTCTATTGAAGATAAGTACAGTAAAACTACTTTACTAATCACCAACTACACAGATCTGGTCCCAGAAGATCAATGATCAAGAAATATATACCTTAATGCACTGAATCTTGCAGATGGATTTCAGTCAACTTAGGCTACCCATTTAAAATGAAACAATAAAAATGAGTCTGAGATGTGTTCCACCTTCATTCCTTTTTATATCCCTCAAACCAATGTTCTTACTACCAATACTTTGTGATCTTCAGCCATTTGGATTTTGCTCCCTGCTAAGGACTAAGGCATGGTGGCTCGGGTCAAATGTCAGCCAATAGGGATGCTGTTGAGAGCCGGGGTCGAGGTGCTCAGATGCTATTAGCTACCACAAGCAATAGTAATTGTGTTTTCATTGTTATTATGTTAATACAAATATTTCTAGCAGTGTACGTTAAAGCTAGAATCCTTATTTGCTACATACATTTTTGGACTTATAAATTAATGATATATACCCATTGATTCTTCAAAAATACAACTTATACACTGATTATACTAAACATTAAAAACACCTGCCCTTTCCATGACATCGCCTGAACAGGTGAATCCAGGTGAAAGCTATGATCCCTTGTTGATGTCACTTGTTAAATCCACTTCGATTAGTGTAGATAAAGGGGAGGAGACAGGTTAAAGAAGGATTTTTAAGCCTTGAGACAATTGAGATATGGATTGTGTATGTGTGCCATTCTGAGATTGAAAGGGCAAAACATGTAAGTGCATTTGAACTGAGTATGATAATAGGTGCTAGGGGCACCGTTTTGTGTCAAGAACTGCAACGCTGATCGTTTTTTCACGCTCAACAGCTTCCCATGCGTATCAAGAATGGTCCACCACCCAAAGGACATCCAGCCAACTTGACACAACCGTGGGAAGAATTGGAGTCAACTCAGTACTAGGAAGGTGTTCCTGATGTTTGGTATACTCAGTGTATATTCCTGGTGAGCTTTGATTAACTGTTGTACCCCATCAAAACCCCAAATATTATCTTGTTTTATGCCAATGTTTGTAAACAACATAAATGTAAAACATTGTACAGCCTCAAAACATGGTTATAACTATTATTTTTATATCATGTATGGTCAGTCCTATATCATGTATGGTCAGTAATTTGAGTGGTTACATTTCTCAAGGCCCAACCCTCAGCTTTTGCCAATACAGGCAGGGCAACCGCTTTGTTATTGTTACAATTAAGGATTCTAGCTTCAAATCATGACAGCTAACATTGTTCAGATAAATTCAAAAGTGTCCTATGCAGGTCTCAGCTCAGGTGTCAAATCATGACATTGTATATTATAAAATGTAGCTTTTTAAGGAACATTCTGATCTACAGTTTATTGTATGGCGGTTGATTTCCATCCTGATCTGGGTAATTGTTCGATGTGCTGCAGACCCAGATTAAGTATATTAATTTACTAATAAAGCACTTTCAAATGAGATCTCCCTTGACAATGCTTTTTAGTCCAGGAGTCCAATAATTCACTGCACCTGCACTATAACTCTAAAATCCATCAAAAAGTTGTCAACTCCTGGGTTTATAAAACACTTCTGAAAATCGCACCATATTGAAAATGACTGTAGATTTTGCACATGGGCGGTTGAAAGTTTATCTGCTAAGTCATATCAGATGTAATTCCAGCTATTTTATTTTAGCATTTTCAAAATAGAAAGATGTCGATCAAAATAGTTGTAGGGCTATAGTAGTCCACTTACTGTAAACGGTGAGGGTATCACTGTTTCTGAACTTAATCTCTGGTTAAAAATAGCTGCTGGCAAGTGTTTGGTCCTGGGTGGGAGGCAATCTTGAGAACCCTAAAAAGGTCTCATAAGCTTAACAGTGTTAATATCACACGGAATAAATCACGTCAAATTCAACTACTGACGCAGATAATGACAGTTAATGGTGTCAGTTTGTAGAGAGAAAATCATTATTAGGAAATTGGTCAAACTAATTGAAGTGGGAGTGAGCAAATCTTAGTGGGAGTGAGAAAATCACCTTCAAGAGAGCTCTCCATTCGATTTATAAATTCGGTAGTCATCTCGAAAACAAAAAATAGGCTAAAACACATTTTTATATGCCTATTACATTATTAACAAAATAAAAAATCACGAATCTTTTGCTAGGAAGAACAGTCTATCCAACAAATAACCTGTTGAAAAATCCTACAATAATATAGACGAAACTGAAGCAAATATTTGTGTTAATTATTTGACAATTTCAACAGCCACCTGCCCACGTCAACTTTGACTAAAAGTGTTGAATGGGTCAGAAAATGTTGGTAAACGCTATATATAGTCATAGGTGCATCCATACATGGGGTGGTCGTGGAAAGCCATTCCTTGAGTGAGAGTGTAATATTTTTGTTACCATCATCAGCAAGTGCCTCCCAAGCGGCATCAGGCTCGTCTGCTACCGCTTTGCGCTGTTTTAATCTCAAGGGGTGAGTCGCGTTTCTTTCTGTTATTTTTTCATAATTACATTGAGCGGATCGATATAAATCCGACAATTCTATTTCAGGGGAACCTTATATTTCCAGTACATTAACGTTGATAATGGTCATATATGGGGTCATACATGTAAACTAAGTGAAAGAGTGACCGATGTACATGTCTGGAGTTGTTTTGGGGATTGATAATTTGTCTCCAGTGAGGGATAAAGGGTTGTGTTGGAATTTATCTGTAGGCTGTTATACTTTCACTGTGCACTAATTGCATGCCTTTGAATGAAGAGGTCGCTGAACCTATTTTCTTGGGTGCGTAATTTTGGTTCATAGTAGATGATGTAGGCTACCTAACTAATGATTGTGCATACCTAAGACACATACTGGAAATATGGATAGTGTACTGTATAGGGAGGGTACATAAAAAGTTGAGTATTGAATTTATTTAGGGGCAGTTGAATAATTAATTTATTGATTGATCAGGGTGCTTATGTTAGGCCAATTTATTTTCCAATTCATATTGTCATACATTCAGCCAAAGGTGCAGACTACTAATTTTCTTCTGTAGCTTTTGACTATATTTCTCCAGTGCATTAGCCTTCAGACTTCTTTCAGCTATTCATAGATGAGCTGTGCTCCCTGTAAGGTGAAACATTTGAGGGGCTGACCCCTGCTGATATGGTGGTATGTGGAGGCAACATTCATGGCCCCTCTTAAGTCATTTGTGGGATACATATTATAGAACTAGTATGCAAGGCAGAAAATGTGAAAGATACATTCTCTAGCAAAGTATTTTGAGTTTATTGGAGAAATAATAACCATTGCATATCAGTCCTTTGACAGCCATTTTGTGAGGCCTTCAAAGACAGTCTTTAGACTTCAAAGAAAGCCTGTGTGCCTATAAGTACGCCCACTGTAATTAGGCTATGTTGTCATTAATTATGTGAAAAGTTGATCATAAAAGGGAATATTCATGTCCTGAATTGCCTTCTACATGGATAGGACCAAGGCTTTGCAGATTATCATCAACCGTAGACAGTTGTCAACTATAGTTGACAATAGCAGCGTGAAAGCGCTCAATGGGAAGTCATTATTGTGTCTGATAATGCTAAAACATTGATGTTAATGTTGAAAACCTTATTAACACAGCAAACAATATCCAATGTTCAGTTGCATGTGAAGTAAAGGTAAACAAATCCTTTTCCCTCCTCCAACCCCTACCTGGTATTGTGACCAGGTTTCTTTTGAAGTGTTCCAGCCATGGCTACCAAGGTCATGCATTTTAATCAGAAGAAGCATGTGAGCCACGTCAGCCATCACAGCTCTCACACTACTAAGCATGTTGTCAAGGAGCACTCTTCAAGGTAGGGAATTAGTGTTATTGCTCACATGCAGCACTATAGAAAGCTGTTTGTTTTTTGGCAATACGGTAGCTGGAGCACAATAGTGTGGATGTACATAGTGCTGGTGTAGAGGGAATTGAAGTGGACAAGAGATGGTCTCCAACATCAAATGTCCACCACCCCATGCTGATGCTTTGCGGCTTGCGACAATGGATTTTGCCTTGTTTTAGGGTCGTGGAGTCATAGCAGGCAAGCAGATGTTGCTTTAGCGCTCCTTAGTAGCACTGCATCCTAACCTCAGACCACCACAACCCTTTGGTGGTTGCGCCATCCGCTGTGCTTCAAACTGCAATTCCAAGGATATAGGAGTCTGTAGTGTGCTGAAGTGGGGGCGGGCAAATGGAGCTGTACCCAATGAAGCCTCAAACTGCAAGCAGAAGTGTTGGGACCTATTGACCGGGTCATAGCAGGTCGTGAAGTTGATGTTGTTATGCAACCCATGTCTTATGTCATAGAGTGTTGTGCATGCCACTGCTTCACTGTGCCTGAAACATATGCTGAACCCTGTTCTAGACCCCAACCCATCAAGAAAAAACTTTCCAGTTTCTGGACTCTATACTAGTTATATTTGATAAGAAATTAAAGGGCAATTCTGTAACCTTTCAATCTCCTATTCATCATATCCAGCACCAAACCAGTGTCCATATATGTGCAAACAGCACGTTTCTATGATCTGTGGTTAAAAAGACAAGAAAAAGGTACAAAAAACAATGGTTCTCTGTGACATCACATGGTGGGATTCAAAGTAAAAAACGGGGATTTTCTAAACCTGCAACGAGTTTCTAGCCCAAGGAAGGGTATTTTCTTGTTCCACATGTCACTACGAGTATCATAGTGTTTGAAAATTCCTGTTTTTAAAATGTTTGACTTTGATGATATCATCGGGTAGACATTTATTACTTTATATTTTTTTCTACATAACAGAAATGCGCCATTTTCACATATGTTGACACTAGTATTGTGCTGGAGATATTGAAAATGTTGAAAAGTGAACTTTTGTCAAATACCAATGATCTCACTATCTAGGTGAAAACCACTCAATTAATTTCTTTATTAGCTCTTATGTCCCTTTTGGTTTTTGATATGAAATATATTCTGCAATTGTTTTTACATTTTAAAATCACAGTACCACCACAACAGTGCTGGCACTAAGTGTTTGTTTATCTTCCTGTCTACCTGTTCTAATGACTCTAACAACTGCTCTCTCTCCACAGGAAATCAAGCTCTAAGTCTGTGAACCAGGTGCAGCACACCCACGCCACAGAGGCTATGGCTGAACCAGCCTATACAGTGCCGGCGTTCAGGCAGAGGTGGGTCCAATAGGACAGTGTCTCACAGCTACATTGGCCCAGTACAGAACAACCCCTAGCTCTTACCCCTAGACACTTGTGTAGATCTGAAAGGATTAGATAGGTGTAAGCAATTTTGTGAAATCTACACCCAACTAAGATTGAACTACTACCAAACCTATTAAATTCTTTCAGGTTTACATAAAGTGCAGATGGGAAGGGGCTAGGGGTTGTTTCTGGACAGGGCCGATATGTCATGCTGTTTTAGGTGTAAGGGAATATGAACCACAGTCAGAGCTGACAGCAGGCAAAAACTACCAGGAGCTACCACGGTGACTGAAAAACACAGCAAATATGCTAAATTGTGTCCTGGTACATGTGTTGTGTTTCATTATACAGTGGGATCATCAACTAGATTCAGCTGCGGGCCGGTTTTTATACAATGGGCTGGTTCTCCAAAACAAGCCCCCAGTTGTGGAACCCTGTTATACAGGATGTGTTGGTTAGATGTTAATAAAGGACCTATCTGACCTAACACTGGACAATATGTTGAAGTGTTAATCTGTTGTTGTTTTTTATTAAACACTGTATATTGTACTGGTATATCAATTCTTATATTTCCGTCTGTGTAATATGTAGGAGCGCCGATGAGATAGAGGAGTACCAGCGAGTGTCTAGTCATGTTGGGAAAGGACTTGCTTCAATTCAGAAGGAGCTCCACAGGATGAAAGTGGCCACAAAGACCCAAGTAGAGAATATTGCGATTACGAGAGAGGTAATACACTGGATTGTGGAAGGATCATGTTATATACAGTGCTGCTGACAAAGGATCATATATCAGATACCCTGTAGTTTGCAAATACCACAGTTAACAGATATGTAATATTTGATCGCTTTTTGCCTATAGTTTATATTATCATATTTCTACCTGTACTAACCTTATCACTGCTGGAGGAAAGGTTCCCCCTCATTTGCTAATGCAACCTATACTGTCTCTCCTCAGGTGCAGGAGATGATGCACAAGAAGATGACGTTGAGTACGGAGACGGACAAGGCCCCTGACTTCATGGTGGCTCTGAGGCCCCACACCGTATGGGAGAAGACTCCTGTCAAGCTGTTCTGCACCGTAGGCGGTCACCCCAGGCCTATTGTCAAATGGTTAGAAGTGCTCGCCTCTTATTGAACCACTGTTGTACTTCATTATGTATCCGTTTCCATATTGTGTATGCATCTAGTAACTACTATGATTAGCCATGTTGTCTTTGAGATGTGACATGTTTTACCAACAACTTAGCAACTGCTTAATTTATAGACAGACAGTTTAGTGACATTTACCTACGATGGATTAGAATGCACTTTTAATGAGCATTTACCTGCAGTTGTGGTTGTAAACTGGTTATAATTACATTTCAACCAGATTTTCTTCTGGGACAGTACTTGGCCTTCATTATGGTGTCTATTGGAGCTTTTTAGTGAGGTTTCCTCACTTTATGGGTCTCATTAGCACCATGTTAATGATCACATTAGCACCAATTACACCGTCCAGCAGCCAGCACCTTGGTCTTGTCTAATACTATAAATGTCTCTGCCCATTTCACTGTTTATTGGAGGGACTTCACAGATATTTAGGCTATATTTTGTTTATGTTTCCTGTCATCGACCTCCCGAGTGGCGCAGTGCTAGCTGTGCCACTAGAGATTCTGGGTTCGAGTCCAGGCTCTTTCGCAGCCGGCCACGACCGGGAGACCCTTGGGCCGGCGCACAATTGGCCCAGCGTCGTCCAGGTTAGGGGAGGGTTTGGCCGCCAGGGATGTCCTTGTCCCATCGTGCACTAGTGACTCCTGTGGCGGGCAGGGGCAGTGCACGCTGACACGGTCACCAGGTGTACGGTGTTTCCTCCGACACATTGGTGCGGCTGGCTTCCGAGTTAAGTGGGCATTGTGTCAAGAAGCAGTGCGGCTTAGTTGGGTTGTGTTTCGGAGGACGCACGGCTCTCGACCTTCGCCTCTCCCGAGTCCGTACAGGAGAGGCAGCGATGAGAGAAGACTGTAACTACCAATTGGATACCATGAGAAAAATTAATTCAAATGTTTCCTGTCAACACGGTCTCATTAGAAATGTTCAAAATAGTGATGTTTAACCATTGAAGATATGTCAAATATGTGAACATATTAGTTACGTCAATATTATGCCATATTAGTTATATATCACATAGCAGACATATTAAAAACATGTTATTACAGAGAATTCCATCAATACTGAGGTGTAAAAGAACCCACTTACTAACTTGATGCCTTGTATTTTCAGGTATAAGGGAGGAAAACCTGTTGACCCACTGAGTGCCCCAGGAAAGTACAAGATGGAGAGCAAGTATGGAGTACACAGTCTGATTATTAGCAGGTACTGTACCTCACTCTAATTCACTGTCTCTTTTCATGTTAATTGGTTTAATTTGACCAAGGTCAAGTTCGGGTTCATTTCAACTTGATTAAGGACATTAACCGAAATTCAATTCATTTGAAATCATTATTACACACATTAAATTGTGTTTCATTTCTTGAACTTACTGACGTCAAATGAAATTGTCACTTGCCTTATTCTACTCTATGAACAGGTGTTGTTTTTCCACTTGTTGTCAGGCAGTACCCATTGTCCCCCTTTGGTTGTTCCCTGTTGCCAGTGGAAGTGAATGGCACCCCAGTGAACCTGAAGGGTGGAGGGGGTTGTTGCATTTCCTATTTAGTCTAAAGCCAGCTCCGCCTCTAAAGACAGCCTGCGTGTCGCTGGCCCGCCCGGCCCTCGTCTTCAAGACGCCTCAGCTGTTCACACCGAAGTGCTGACCTCCGTGTCATTCGATCTGTTCATTCCTCCTCCCCCTCTCCCTCTCTCTCGTTCTCTACACTGAAGCTCTCCTACGTCGTCATTACGTTACTGGGTCAAAAAGGAGACCGCAATTTTAGACCCTTCCACCCTCCTCCGCCCCAACACGCTCTCTTTAATACCCCTTTCTTTTCCTCTCTTAATCAGTTAGTTGTCTTTGATAATATTTGAAGAGAAAGAAAGTAACAGTTGGAATAAAATGGCCGGAGATCCATATCATCCCAGCTGGGAAAATGGAAAACGGATCGTCTTTAAAATAGTACTTCCAGAGTGGAAGGTCACATTTCTCCTCTTCTATTCTCACCCTCGGTTTCTCCTTGGGAATGTCTGTCCTCACGATGTGCCGACTTCTTAACGCCTTCTGCTGCTTCGGAACGTCGCCTTCTGTTTGACGGCGCTCTCAAGCCATGAGATCACTTTCCAAAATGCAATGTCTCCTTCTCACTCATGTCGTCAAACATTTGACTGGGATTAAAAGTCGTCCTTTAAAAGGCATGAAGGTTAAGGGGAGGATGTTATGAACTAAATACATTTATTGGATCACAGTTTCACAGTCCTGAAGTAATTTAACACAATGCCAATAACACCCTATGACATGAACAATTTTTAACCAATCAGCATTCAGGATTAGACCCACCTGTTGTATAAACAGTGATAATGAACAACACAATACACATGTACCATTTATTTGAGCCAATGAAATCATAATATACATATATCTAATTTCCTTCACTTTAGGTGTGTGGTGAGTGATACTGCTGAGTACAGCGCCGTAGCAACAAACTCCCATGGCTCAACTACCAGCAAGGCCTCTGTCACTGTCAAGAGTGAGTCTCTCTCTCGCTCTCTATTGCTATCTATCTAGCTATCTATCAATCACTCACTCACTCACTCACTCACTCACTCACTCACTCACTCACTCACTCTCTCTCTCTCTCTGTCTTTGAAGTATTTGCACTGAAGTATTTGCACTGCTATTAAAAGTTCCCTCAAATGTCACTCTCCAACACAACAAACACGCATATGAATCTGAATGAAGGTTTTCATTTTTGAATATATTGTTCCTTCTTCCTTTTCTAAAAAAAATGGTGTTCCTCTTAGGACCAGCGGGAGGAGCCTGCCAGCTTTTTGGTCAAGGTGAGAGGAAAGAGTGGATTGAGGAGGAGGGTTGGTGGAGAACCAGTCCAGTGCTGCTGGAGTGGGGCCCAGACATGGCAGGCTATGCTTGAGATCAGAGGCCACAAATAACAGTGTCTATCTAAGTGGCCTGATAAGCACTGGAAACTATTGTGAGCTTGACTTTGTGTTGTTCTGGCCCTGAGACAGTCAACGAATGAAAACAAGGGGTGACTTATATTCAACACACACTGAAGGACCTTACAATGTCACAATAGAACAAACATTTATGAACACATCAACCATGATAATATTTGATTGTGCTAAATTGGTTTGTTTACATATCACACTGACATTTCTTCATCCACAGATACATTATATCTGTATGTATTATATACTGACATAGGTATATGTTGTTTAAGTGTTTGGTTAACACAGATCATACTAATGGGCATTATTGGTATACTTGAGATTTACTAGTATATTAACATGTGTTGTCCTTGTCTTCTCCTCAGTGCCCCACATGACTGGGATCCACCACAGTAAGCTGGAGATCACCATGCTGGATAGGTTTGGAGTGTCGTTCGGAACAGAGGGTGGTTCCATTCGTCTGGTGTGTACCATGGTGGTGGTCCCTGATCTGCCCAACGTACCACCACTGGCCCAGTGGTACAGAGACGGTGAGCGAGTGAACATTACTCAATGATACATCATCACAATACAGCACAACACAGGAGAGCCATACAGTACATTGTGTAAAAAGCACATCTTCATTCACAGCACATGTTCGTACAGCACAGCCCAGCATATTACAGTGTGACATAGAATGAAGGAACAGTTTTTGGAAACATTCTACAGATGTTATCCATGTTCTTACGGTCAACTCTCAACAACAACGAAGTACTAGATAAAGTGTTGTTATTCCGTCTCTGTTGTTGATCAGATAAACTGCTGAAGGCAGGGAAGTTGGCTGAGATTAAGGTTGGTGGGGGCGCTGCCACTTTGACTTTGCCACACCTGGCAAAGGATGATGAGGGTCTGTACACCCTCCGCATGTGGACGAAGGACGGCACCACCGAGCACAGTGCCTACCTCTTTGTGAAAGGTAAAGTCATATGGTCTTATAATAATGAAGTGATAATATTATAATTTGACAATAAAGCAGCATACACTCTTAGAAAAAAAGGTGCTATCTCGAGCCTTAAAGGGTTCTTCGGCTGTCTCCATAGGAGAACCCTTTGAAGAGTCCTTTTTGGTTGCAGGTAGAACCATTTTGGTTCCAGGTACAACCCTTTTGGGTTTGTCATGGCATATTTCTGCTTTACCAAATGAGGAGAGTTACAAACTACACACCAGTCAGAGTTACACTTAAACAACATATTTTTTTATTAAGAGCTTTGCAATTGCCCTTTTTGACTTTCAATGATGCGCTATATCTAATGAACCATTGAAAAGTGAATACAGAAAAGTACAAAGATCTTTTATAGCCAAGATACACCCCTCTCAACTTACATGACGAACCACAGATCTTAGGAACAGTTCACAAAGGTTAAGATTTGTATGAAAGATGTCTATAAAACATAGCAGACAGTTACTGCTGTGTCAACAGTTCTCATTGTAAAGACCAGTGTCTGGCCCCCTCCTACTCCAAACTGGAACCCATCTCACCCTGGTACGGTATAGCACAAAAACATTACCTTTACTATCTGGAAAGCTCTTTAGGCTTTATTGGCCAAAGACATTACCTTTACTATCTGGAAAGCTCTTTAGGCTTTATTACCCAAAGACATTACCTTTACTATCTGGAAAGCTCTTTAGGCTTTATTACCCAAAGACATTGCAAATCTTCTCTGTCAGTGCTATCTCATAGAGGCCCATCCTCAGTGGAACACACACACACAATAGTTAACGGAATACTCTATTCTGTCGAATAAAACAACCATTCTAATGCAATACAAAGATTATAAAATAATCTTACAAGCACTATAACATAATCTTGCAATTTTCCACGACAGGTTCCATGTAGAGCCCTTTGTACAGAAGGTTCTACATGAAATCCAAAAACTAAAACAGAATAAAAAAACAGTTCTCCTATGGGGAAGAACCTTTTTGGAACCCTTTTTTCTGGGAGTGTAGAAACAACATATATATATTTGAGAAATATTATTTAATGTTATACATTAGAAAGGAAAGGATGTTTACTATAATGCTATACATCAGAAACAATACCAGGTTTGAGGTTTATTGTTAAGAAACATTTAGTGATAAATGACACAGTTCCAACAGGCCTTTTAAACTTCAGGCCTGACTCAACACAAATATATACTCTAGGCATTTTACATACTGTATTCAGTTTGTAATCCCATACATAAGTGACTTATACAGTATTGCTACTTTGTCTCCTTATACTCTACATTCCCACCTTGCTTCCTTATTCTCTTCCTTATTCCCCAGATGCTGCTCCCTCTGTGGCCGGAGCACCCGGTGCACCAATCAGCATCAAGGCGTTCGACATCAACTCGGACTACGTCCTGGTTGCCTGGAAACCCCCCAACACCACCAACGAGGCTGCCATCACCGGATACTTTGTGGACAAGTCAGTTTTAGTAATGTAGGACCTTACGTTAGACTCTCCAATCCAGAATCTCCAACAACAGTCAATAAAAGCAGATTTGATTGCAGTTGTTAGAAGATGTAGAAGACATAAAGGATGGCCGTTGAGAGTGTAAGACAGTGGAGTGATTGTGAGAAACTTCACGGTCACATGATGTTTCAGATCTAATCTGGTTGAGCAATTGATTTTGTGAAGCTACCGGATCTTACAGAGCCAAACAAGGACTTGTGACAAAGGCATGCAAATGAGATTTGTAGATAAATGACTGATGAAATTACAAACATCTGCAGTATCATTGTTGATGTCCATTCAGACCAGCACTTTCACACTTCAATACATTCTATGGTTTATGATGTAATTCCTTCTCCTCCTGTACAGACGTGAGTCTGGTAGTGCTACCTGGTCCCAGTGTAACGACTCCCCAGTGCGGATCTGTAAGTACCCCGTGCACGGCCTGAAAGTGGGTCACGCCTACCACTTCCGGGTCAGGGCTGTCAACAGTGCCGGGATCAGCAGACCATCCCGCGAGTCTGACAAGGTGACTGCCCTGGACCCAGCTGAGCGAGAGAGACTGCAAGGTACATAACCACACACACACTCATGATGTCTACATGACTGCATACTCAAATGACATTTTTGTATTTATATTTCTGGGTGAAATATCAGCCAGCAGATTGTGTCATACATGACTTTTCTGTTTTTTCCTCTTTTGGAACAGTGATTAAACTGGATGGGAAACATGAAGTAGTGATTAAAGATGATGACCTGGAAGGTAGAGTATGCCAACAATAGTAGCGGTCCAAAATATTGTGTTGAGTCTATTCTATTCCTCTCATCTATTAAACAAAAACACTGGATAACAAATTAACCTTCCACACAGCATTAAAATCAACATATAGACAACATTTCCATAACTGACCGATATCCATCAAAGCAAATACCTGTTAAATATATCGTATCGGCAAAAGCCCTTACAATATACAATACTATACACATGAATATATGTACACATAAATACCTTAAAGGAGAAGATGAAGGATTTCTCCCCTTATTGTCTCTACGTTGTTAATCAATAAACCCTCGCGCTTCCTGCTCACCTCCTGCTTTTAGATTGGACTTTGGTATTGCCATAGTAACAACTCTAATGATAGTAGTCATATTAATATCAAAACTTCATAATAAGAATTAATAAAAAGTTTTCTAAGAAACTTAATTGACAACACTGGACTAACGGTAACACGAACACCATAATAAATAGGAAACTAACAAGCCAGCTCTTTAAACTTATATTTAACATGGGTAGATTACATTTACAGTTGAAGTCAGAAGTTTACATACACCTTAGCCAAATACATTTTAACTCAGTTTTTCACAATTCCTGACATTTGATCCTAGTAAAAATTCCCTGTCTTTGGTCAGTTAGGATAACCACTTTATTTTAAGAATGTGAAATGTCAGAATAATAGTAGAGAGAATGATTTATATCAGCTTTTATTTAATCACATTCCCAGTGGGTCAGAAGTTTGCATACACTCAATTAGTATTTGGTAGCATTGCCTTTAAATTGTTTAACTTGGGTCAAACGTTTCAGTTAGCCTTCCAAAAACTTCCCACAATAAGTTGGGTGAATTTCTGCTCATTCCTCCTGACAGAGATGGTGTATCTGAGTCAGGTTTGTAGGCCTCCTTGCTTCCACACACTTTTTCAGTTCTGCCCACAAATGTTTTATAGGATTGAGGTCAGGGCTTTGTGATGGCCACGCCAATACCTTGACATTGTTGTCCTTTAGCCATTTTGCCACAACTTTAGAAGAATGCCTGGGGTCATTGTCCAGTTGGAAGACCCATTTGCGACCAAGCTTTAACTTCCTGACTGAGATGTTGCTTCAATACAGTGCCTTGCGAAAGTATTCGGCCCCCTTGAACTTTGCGACCTTTTGCCACATTTCAGGCTTCAAACATAAAGATATAAAACTGTATTTTTTTGCGAAGAATCAACAACAAGTGGGACACAATCATGAAGTGGAACGACATTTATTGGATACTTCAAACGTTTTTAACAAATCAAAAACTTAAAAATTGGGCGTGCAAAATTATTCAGCCCCCTTAAGTTAATACTTTGTAGCGCCACCTTTTGCTGCGATTACAGCTGTAAGTCGCTTGGGGTATGCCTCTATCAGTTTTGCACATCGAGAGACTGACATTTTTTCCCATTCCTCCTTGCAAAACAGCTCGAGCTCAGTGAGGTTGGATGGAGAGCATTTGTGAACAGCAGTTTTCAGTTCTTTCCACAGATTCTCGATTGGATTCAGGTCTGGACTTTGACTTGGCCATTCTAACACCTGGATATGTTTATTTTTGAACCATTCCATTGTAGATTTTGCTTTATGTTTTGGATCATTGTCTTGTTGGAAGACAAATCTCCGTCCCAGTCTCAGGTCTTTTGCAGACTCCATCAGGTTTTCTTCCAGAATGGTCCTGTATTTGGCTCCATCCATCTTCCCATCAATTTTAACCATCTTCCCTGTCCCTGCTGAAGAAAAGCAGGCCCAAACCATGATGCTGCCACCACCACATGACAGTGGGGATGGTGCGTTCAGGGTGATAAGCTGTGTTGCTTTTACGCCAAACATAACGTTTTGCATTGTTGCCAAAAAGTTCAATTTTGGTTTCATCTGACCAGAGCACCTTCTTCCACATGTTTGGTGTGTCTCCCAGGTGGCTTGTGGCAAACTTTAAACAACACTTTTATGGATATCTTTAAGAAATGGCTTTCTTCTTGCCACTCTTCCATAAAGGCCAGATTTGTGCAATATACGACTGATTGTTGTCCTATGGACAGAGTCTCCCACCTCAGCTGTAGATCTCTGTAGTTCATCCAGAGTGATCATGGGCCTCTTGGCTGCATCTCTGATCAGTCTTCTCCTTGTATGAGCTGACAGTTTAGAGTGACGGCCAGGTCTTGGTAGATTTGCAGTGGTCTGATACTCCTTCCATTTCAATATTATCGCTTGCACAGTGCTCCTTGGGATGTTCAAAGCTTGGGAAATCTTTTTGTATCAAAATCCGACTTTAAACTTCTTCACAACAGTATATCGGACCTGCCTGGTGTTTTCCTTGTTCTTCATGATGCTCTCTGCGCTTTTAACGGACCTCTGAGACTATCACAGTGCAGGTGCATTTATACGGAGACTTGATTACACACAGGTGGATTGTTTTTATCATCATTAGTCATTTAGGTCAACATTGGATCATTCAGAGATCCTCACTGAACTTCTGGAGAGAGTTCGCTGCACTGAAAGTAAAGGGGCTGAATAATTTTGCACGCCCAATTTTTCAGTTTTTGATATGTTAAAAAAGTATGAAATATCCAATAAATGTCGTTCCACTTCATGATTGTGTCCCACTTGTTGTTGATTCTTCACAAAAAAATACAGTTTTATATCTTTATGTTTGAAGCCTGAAATGTGGCAAAAGGTCGCAAAGTTCAAGGGGGCCGAATACTTTCGCAAGGCACTGTATATCCACATACTTTTCCTCCCTCATGATGCCATCTATTTTGTGAAGTGCACCAGTCCCTCCTGCAGCAAAGCACCCCCCACAACATGATGCTGCCACCCCCATGCTTAACGATTGGGATGGTGTTCTTTGGCTTGCAAGCCTCCCCCTTTTTCCTCCAAACATAACAATGGTCATTATGTCCAAACACTTCTATTTGTGTTTCATCAGACCAGAGGACATTTCTCCATAAAGTATGATCTTTGTCCCCATGTGCAGTTGCAAACCGTAGTCTGGCTTTTTATGGCTGTTTTGGAGCAGTGGCTTCTTCCTTGCTGAGCGATCTTTCAGGCTATGTCGATATAGATACTTTTGTACCTGTTTCCTCCAGTATCTCCACAAGGTCCTTTGCTGTTGTTCTGGGATTCTTGATTTGCACTTTTCGACACCAAAGTACGTTCATCTCTAGGAGACAGAATGCGTCTCCTTCTTGAGCGGTATGACGGCTGTGTGGTCCCATGGTGTTTATACTTGCATACTATTGTCTGTACAGATGAACGTGGTACCTTCAGGCGTTTGGAAATTGCTCCCAAAGATGAACCAGACTTGTGGAGGTCTACAATTTTTTTCTGAGGTCTTGGCTGATTTCTTTTGATTTCCCCATGATGTCAAGCAAAGAGGCAGTGAGTTGGAAGGTAGGCCTTGAAATACATCCACAGGTACACCTCCAATTGACTCAAATGATGACAATGCGCCTATCAGAAGCTTCTATAGCCATGACATCATTTTCTGGAATTTCCCAAGCTGTTTAAAGTCACAGTCAACTTAGTGTATGTAAACCTCTGACCCACTGGAATTGTGATACAGTGAATTATAAGTGAAATAATCTTTCTGTAAACAATTGTTGGAAAAATTACTTGTGTCATGCACAAAGTAGATGTCCTAACCGACTTGCCAAAACTATAGTTTGTTAACAGGAAATTTGTGGAGGGTTGAAAAATAAGTTTTAATGACTCCAATCTAAGTGTATGTAAACTTCCGACTTCAACTGTATTTTCCTTATAACTTATATCCAAATGTCATCCTTTGCGTTGTATAACTTTTAACCCATTATCTAACTCTTGACGCTAACATTGTAACTAAAGCGATCTAAACTAACCCCTAATGTAATTCCATAATTATAAATACTAAATGAACCCCAAATGTACTTTAAAGTTGATATAATTATTATTGATCAAATAATAAGTGTTATGAAGTATTGTTCAATGCCATCCAATCCCAATATAGGTTACGTTACATTGCCGGGGGAGCCTACAGATATGCATGCCTCAGAGATATTCAAATCATATATCGTGCTGAGCTGGAAACCCCCCAGCCCTCGTGGACGGGCACCACTGTGGTACATCATTGAGAAGGTGTGTGGCTGCTCCTTTCCCCTTCCCATCTATGTAGGTCTCTCAGTACAGGAACTGTAATAGATTAGACAGTCCATTTATCATTTCACAACTTTCAATCTGTCTAAAGTGCAGTAATATTTTAGCAAAATGGCAGAAATAACAGCTGGCAGGTATGTAGCTAAAGGCATTTTACTAATGGGATTAGTGATTCAATGACGTTGTAGAAGGCTTTACCTTTCATTTGCCCTCCCGTCCCAAATATCCACTAGTCCGTGTCAGGCACTGGGGCTTGGCAGAGGATCAACACAGCAGTGAAACTGCAGTCCCCTCGCTACCCCGTCTTCGATTTGGAAGCCGGGAAAAAGTACCAGTTCCGTGTGTATTCTGAGAACTTGTACGGCGCCAGCGAGGCCTCTAAGCCTACAGATCCCATCGAAAAGGTGGATGAGCATGGTAAGAGTGGGGTTTAGCACACACACAGGCACACACACACACACACACACACACACACGGGTACACACGTGTACACACATACACACACAAAATGTATGATACATGCATTTACAAACAACGACAGTCAAGGAGTCCTTCCAATTCTACTTTGATAAATTAGACTCTGTTTAACATATGTTTCAGGTAGCGAGCGGCCTGTTGGTATGTACAATATAAAGCCCAACGTTTATCTCTTATTTTAAACGCACTGAGATTTATGTCATGTGACTATCACATTCCTGTAATGTCACAATCACAAACAGGGGTCTTTCACCCCTGTTCGTATTTTGGAGAAACTAACTACCAATGATGGGCATGATTAAGTCACATCAAATCCTACAGTATCCTCACCCTAACGTCACAATCCCAAAATAAGTTTTGTCCCCACAATATCCATGATTGTAATAGGACACTCTTGTCTGACACAAACTCCCTACATGAGAGATGCATGACATCATCTATCATCACAACTGAAAAGAATACCTCTGTCATCCCCTGCCGAAGGTATGTTTTGTGGAATGTAGTTCACAGGTTTACAGATTGTGTATTGTGTTCATTGTTCTTTATATTTCTGTATCTCCTCATAACATTGTACCAAGATATCGTGTCACATCGGGTATGTTATGCATTATGAGAAATGCATAATTTTTCCCATCTTGAATGAAGGTCTTTATAAATGATGACAATCATTTATTTGAAGATTAAATTGAAGATATGTGTGTATTTCTAACTCCTATGCTCATATACTCTGTTACTGTGTAGTAATGATACATCAATTCAATATCTCCAGTCCCCAACATGTATGTGTTTTGCCTGTGTAGGTGTTCCCTCCGCTCCTGGTCAGGTGGTTGCCACCAGGAACACCAAGTCCTCCGTGTTTGTGCAGTGGGACCCCCCCAAACACCCTAACCACCTCATGGGGTACTACATAGACGCCTCTTTGGTGGGATCAAAGACCTGGGCCCCATGCAACCACAAGCCCTACAAGCACACCAGGTAGCCATTTAAACATATACGTTTGTCTACTAGTTATCTATTCAAACTATTGCAGTGATTTAATATTAGATATGTTATTAAAGGAGACGGGACAGTGAATGTAGTGTGACAGGCCTCTGGCTTGAGAATAATCCAGAAATAAAATCTTTGCAAACGAGACACTGATTTGGAAAAATCCTGACACCTACAGTGCCTTTGGAAAGTATTCAGACACCTTGACTTTTTCCACATTTTGTTATATTACAGCCTTATTCTAAAATGTATTAAATAAAAACAAATCCTCAGCAATCTACACACAATACCCCAAAATGTCAATGCAAAAACAGGTTTTAGAAATTTTAGCAAATGCATAAAAAATTAAATACACATCTTATTTACATAAGTACTCAGACTCTTTGCTATGAGACTGGAAATTGAGATCAGGTGCATCCTGTTTCCATTGATCATCCTTGAGATGTTTCTACAACTTGATTGGCGTTCACCTGTGGTAAATTCAATTGTGGCAACTGTCTATAAAAGGTCCCACAGTTGACAGTGCATGTCACCGCAAAAACCAAGCCATGAGGTTGAAGGAATTGTCCGTAGAGCTCCGGGACAGGATTGTGTCTTGGCACAGATCTGGGGAACGGTACCAAAAAATATCTGAAGCATTGAAGGTCCTCAAGAACACAGTGCCCTCCATCATTCTTCAATAGAAGAATTTTGGAACCACAAAGACTCTTCCTAAAGCTGTCCGCCCGGCCAAACTGAGCAATCGGTGGAGAAGGGCTTTGGTCAGGGAGGTGACCAAGAACCAGATGGTCACTTGACAGACCTCTAGAGTTCCTCTGTGGATATGGGAGAACCTTCCAGAAGGATAACCATCTCTGCATCACTCCACCAATCAGGCGGATGGTAGAGTGGTGTCACGAGAATTTTCAATCCCAATGATGATAACAATCACTATAGCTTTGACCAATTCCGCCTAGGTTGTAAAGATAGGGTTAATAAGAATTTGGCAAAGACTCAGCTTCTGCAAAAGGTTCGTTCTAGTTTATTCATGAGAGCTCTAAAGTCAACCAAAATTTGAACAGACTTTATAACCCCCTCTATGCACACACACGCACACACACACACACACACACACACACACACACACACACAGACAGAGAGAGACAGTTTTATCACTTTTCTATCAGCCTTGGCAGTTTCTCAACGTTATTTTCCTCCCCAGATAAGAGAGGCCTTTGAAGGACCCTCCTGTTGTCAGCTTTTTCAGAGTTGTCACGTGTAGTCTACCAGCCTCTGTTTTCTCCACATATTTCTCCCTCTTAACTTGTACCACACATGTATTATTGGAATATAGTCTTATACGTTTCAGGGTGGAATTCTTTAGTCATTACCTTAAACATATAAATTCCCTTATCAAGTGGCCAAACAGAAGCCCCTCCTCAGTAAAAGGCACATGACAGCCCGCTTGGAGTTTGCCAAAAGGCACCTAAATACTCTCAGACCATTCTCTGGTCGGATGAAACCAAGATTGAACACTTTGGCCTGAATGCCAAGCATCACGTCTGGAGGAAACCTGGCACCATCCCTACGGTGAAGAATGGTGATGGCAGCATCATGCTGTAGGAATGTTTTTCTGCGGCAGGGAATGGGAGACTAGTCAGGATCGAGGGAAAAATGAACGGAGCAAAGTACAGAGATCCTTGATGAAAACCTGCTCCAGAGCACTCAGGGCCTCCGACTGGGGCAAAGGTTCACCTTCCCACAGGACAACAACCCTAAGCACACAGCCAAGTGTCCCAGCCAGAGCCCGGACTTGAACCCGATCAAACATTTCTGGAGAGACCTGAAAATAACTGTGCAGCAACGCTCCCCATCCAACCTGACAGAGCTTTGGGGATCTGCAGAGAAGAATGTGATAAACTCCCCAAATACAGGTGTGCCAAGCTTGTAGCGTCATACCCAAGAAGACTCAAGACTGTAATCGGTGCCAAAGGTGCTTCAACAAGGTACTGAGTAAAGGGTCTGAATACCTGTTTTTGCTTTGTCATTATGGGGTATTGTGTGTAGATTGATAAGGGGGGAAAAAAGGTTTTCATCAATTTTAGAATAAGGTGTGGAAAAAGTCAAGGGATCTGAATACTTTCCGAAGGCACTGGATATATTATCCAGGTCTTAGAGTCAGCAATACCACCTTCAATTCAAGACGTATAGATGATCATGTTTAATTTCACTGTTTTAGGTTTGTGGTCCATGGACTGACCCCGGGAGAGACCTATGTGTTCCGTGTCCAGGCTGTCAATGTCTATGGCCTCAGTGATGAGTCCCAGGAGTCTACTCCTATTGCTGTGGAGCCCGCCCTCAGTAAGTATCAATAGAATATTGCCATATAAGAAATGCAGGATTGCAATCAATTAATACAATTGTAATTATAAAACCCTTTTTACACCAACAGTTGTCACATAAAGTGCTTTACAGTAACCTTAACTAGACCCCCAAAGAGCAAGCAGTATTGCCTTACTATCAATACTTAACTTTGACTATTTTCCTTTGTCCAATGCTAAATATGAATGATTTTATTGTTTCATCTAGAGAGGGGAGTGGAGTATGGTATGTATTCAGTTGTTCTGTTATCTAGGGGTGTTTTAATGCACAGTGTTGCTCCTGAACAGGTTCACCACCAGACTTATTCACTGTCCCTTCCCCCAACTTTTGCTGTATCTGTGCTCTGAACTTTTATCAGTATCCCAGTATCATCATGTGTTTCCTTTCAAATCACCCACACAATTTAACCACTATTTAACCACACACAATTTAACCACTATATCACTGTATAAAAAACGAATGCAACTGTATGACAAATCCCAAATGAACAAATGTCAGTCTGAAATGAAAATGGGTCAATTTTACATGACGGAAAGGCATTCTGAATTTACCTGTGTGACTCTGTGCCACAGCGACGCCCAGTGCACCTCATGGCATCACCATGCTGAGCTGTGACGGAGCCTCCATGATCATTGCCTGGAACCGTCCCAAGCATGGCGGTGGCTCCAAGATCAACGCCTATTACGTCGACAAGCGTGATGCAGACAGCCTGGCCTGGAAGGAGGTCAACTCTGCCCCCACCAAGACCAGGACCTACACGGTATGTCACGTGGTGTCAGAAGTGGCATCTGGTTAGGATAAATAGGTTTGGTTCTTCATACATAATGGTTTAATAACTGCAGTGTTGATAGTGTGAACAGTATGCACTCTTCCCTCTGCATCGAAATAATAGATTAGATCTATAATACAACTTTGCCATTTAAAATCAATAGCAAATATGTAGCTACTTGTAGCAACACTGTTGAAAATATTGGATATATTTGTGTTCCTGTCTCATTATTGTCCCCTTCTCTTCAGGTTGATGGTCTGACGGAGGGAACCTTCTATGAGTTTAAGGTCCAGGCTGGGAACCTGGCAGGTGTGGGCGTGCCCTCTGCTCCCAGCACACCTCTGAAGTGTGAGGCCTGGACTTCTGCAGTACCTGGTAAAGTAACCATCTTATTATGAGTGGTACTGTATAATGTCGCTGTTACTTATTTAATTTTAAATTAAGTTATTTAATTTGAATAATGTTCCAGCTATGGGCAGTGAGATTGTGCAAGTTTACTGTTTGACCTTTAGGTCCAGCCTATGACTTGGCCTTTAGAGAGGTCAGAGGTGACTCCCTGGTCATCCTGTGGAAGGCCCCTGTCTACACCGGTGCCAGTGCCGTCACTGGATACATCGTGGAGATGGCCAAGAAGGGCCATCACTACCACCCCCTGAATGAAGAGGCTATTGGCCACTGTTACCTGCAGGTAAACAAGCAGCTACAGCATGTAGACCTGCAGACATGATGATTCACATAATCACTGCAGAGTTTGTATATTGAATCTTGTAATATGTGTGCGTAAAACTCAAAAATGTAGTTTGAATCATGTATTGATATAGAAAGGTTAATTAAACGTCATGTTGTTGTCAGAGTCGTGTGTATAGGTGTCAGGGAAGTCAGGCTCAGGAGAGTCAAATGGAGTGTAAAATGGAGTCTTTTAATGAATGTCCACGTAACATGCTCCATAACACTAATAAGAAATGAATATAAACAAACATGGGTACGAGGACCCGTCGCGCACCTATACAATAAACACAAAACTGACAATAAACAATCTCTGACAAAGACATGAGGGGAAACAGAGGGTTAAATACACAACAGGTAATGAATGTGATTGAAAACAGGTGTGTGGGAAGACAAGACAAAACCAATGGAAAATGACAAATGGATCAATGATGGCTAGAAGACCAGTGACGTCGACCACCGAGCACCGCCCGAACAAGGAGAGGCAACGACTTCAGCAGAAGTCGTGACAGTTGTACTCATGTAACTCCAGTTAGGAGTCGGTCTACAATGAGCAATGAAATGTTTAGTGGATCTAATGATTTGTTGGCGCTGTATAGGTGACTGGTCTGGAGGCAGGAGCAGAGTATACGTTCAAAGTGAAGGCTGTCAATGCTGAGGGAGTAGGAAAGGCCTCCCAGACATCTGAGCCAGTGGTTGCCAAGGCTCTGCCAGGTAATAACACTTATATGACAGCTATATGACAACTGTATGACATTTACTGTTTGACAACTTCAGCCTGATATAGCCTGTTGGATTTGTGTGAGTGATTTGTGCTTGAAAGGTTTTGGTGTAGGAACACATGACACACACACCTCCATTGGTTTTGAGCAGGGTTTTCATTAGCTTTTGGTTTGAACAGTTTTGCTGATGCATAATATGTAACATTTCCTCTCCACCACTCAGCAATAAAGGTTATTATTTTGTCTGTTTCTATGTGTTAAGGCACCCAGGAGATCCAGTGTGGAGTGGATGAGGACACTGGTGATATTTTCCTGTCATTCGAGGCCTGTGAGATTTCTGAGACCTCCAACTTTGCTTGGTCTAAGAACTACAAAGAAATCAGTGACTGTCCAAGAGTCGCCATAGAAACTAAGGGCAAACAGTAAGTGGGTTTTTTATGTCTTTATTGACCACACAACCACACTAAATATTTTTGTCAACATAATTTGTTTCAACATTTATTTATTTTCCAGCTCTAAGCTGACTTTCGTCAACCCAGACGTAAGTGATTTGGGTGCCTTCTCTGTGCATGTGACTGACACTGAAGGAGTTTCTGCTAGCCACACCCTGACAGAGGATGGTAGGTTTGGATACGCCCCTAGACTCAGATGTAAAAAATATAGATATGTTTCTTGTCAAAGTTTATACCGATATTCTTCATTCTTGAATTTATCTTGCAGCCCTGAACACCATGCTGGAACTCAGCTACAACATCAGACATCCAAGTGAGTGTTATGCTTCAATATGCATCTTTATCAGGGGTGAAGTGTCACATATGAATCTTCTCACAATTCCACAACAAATATCCCTTGAGAATTTATAATTTCTTTGTTGGTTTCTTCGTCCAGTTGTCCCATTGAAGCACCAACTGAACTATGAGGTTCTAGAGAAGGGCCACGTGCGTTTCTGGCTGCAGTGCCTCAAGATGTCACCCGCCGTCACCTATAGGTTCATTGTCAATGACAAGGAGGTCACCAGCAGTGATGTAGGTGCCAAACCGACAACCTCAAACATTGCTTTTTAATCAAGGAAAAGAAAGGTGTACTGTATGGCACAGTTAACAAAGCAACAGAAAAATATATTTAAAAAATACATGTAAACATGATGCCTTTCTCTGTACTCTGAATTTCACTGATGAATTTAATTCAATAATACATGCCTGATGTAATGATGGTATGTGTTTTGTGTGTGCCACAGAGCCACAAGATCAGCCATGACGTGAACACCGGGGTGATCCAGATGACTGTGGATCACTTCTCCAAGGCCAGCGAGGCCACCTACACCGTCCAGATCCACGACGGCAGAGCCAAGACCCAGAGCTCTCTTGTCCTGGTGGGAGATGGTGAGAGGGGATGTAATATACAGTATGTCAGACCTGGGCTCAAATACTACTTGAAATGATTTCAAATACTTTATCTGGGCTTGATTCAGTTTCCTGGCGCAATAGAACCAATAGAAGAGTCAATAAAAACACAAACTCAGCCCATCTGGCAATCCAGGTAAACTAAAGCAAACACTAAAATGATTTGATAGATTTCAAATAGTGTTTGAATCAAAGTCTGATATACACATATGACAATAGTAAGCATTTTCTTCTTTACTATAAGGCTATGGTGCTAGAGTGTAAGAGGTTGGGTATTAGGTTAAGTACTGACATCGTTGTGTTCTATTCTCAGTGTTCAAGGCTGCCTTGAAGGAGGCTGAGTTCCAGAGGTCAGAGCACATCAGGAAACAAGGTATTCTATTCTAGTACACAGATGATTGATGGCACATATTTGATCAATAATATGAAAGTTTGTGTAATTTTTCAACAAGAAAATTAAGACTTTGTTGTCTTGATATCATACATTAGTAATCAGCTGGTCTGTTAGTTTGATTTCAGATTGCGCTGTAGATTAGGTTTGTACTGGTCCCATGTGGTTCAGTTGGTAGAGCATGGTGCTTGCAACGCCAGGGTTGTTGGTTCGATTCCCATGGGGGACCAGTATGAAAAATGTATGCACTCAATACTGTAAGTCGCTCTGGAAAAGAGCATCTGCTAAATTATGTAAATGTAAAAATGTACAGTATATTGTGATAATAGTTTTTTTTAAATTCATATTTCTTATCATGTTTAGGTCCCCACTTTGCTGAGTACCTTTCCTACCATGTGGATGACGATTGTACTGTTCTGCTCGTCTGCAAGGTAACAAACACGTTTTCTAGGACTTGTTATTGTGGTTACAGATACATGTATCTATTTACTTCAGGTTGAAACTGTGTACACATTTGTAATCATTGGGGCTTTGCTGTTTACCCATTAAATTGTTGGGAGCATATATAGTTTGTGGGACTTAATTTTTCTACAGTTTACTCTCTGTTAGTCAGCACCTCCCTCTACAGACATGTTTTGGGTGTGCTTCAGCTCATGCTTTTTACTAGGTTTTGCAGTGATTTAAAAGTGTCAGGACAGATTGTATTCTGTATGTGTTCGTGTCTCAGGTTGCCAATGTGAAGAAAGAGACTGTGTTCCACTGGTTCAAGGATGAGGAGGAGATTGTTCCGGAGACCCCTCCTAACGTGATGTCTGGATCTGTTGCTCTCCCCATCTCCTTGGTAACTACTGCTGTGAACCTTGAAAGCAATGACTGCACAGGGAATACAACTGCTCAAGGGGACTCTTTTTTTTTGCAGACATTTTCTTATATTAATTTTGACCCTATTTTTCAATTTCCCACAGTATCTTTTTTGTTCCAAGATCACAATACTATCTAGAATATTGCAAGATTTTTCTGAATTGATCATATAATCTCAGTAAATAGTACCTTTTTTCTTCAGTTCTCCAGAAAAGACCAGGGCCATTACAAAGCTAAACTCAGTGATGACAGAGGGAAAGACACTTCTGTCTTTGACATTTCTGGCCAAGGTAAACTCCTGCTCCAGGATCTCCATGATCTATAATCTGATTATTTATACAATATCATTTCCTTTATCAGGACATATTGAAAATGAATGCCTCTTTCTACAAATACTCTGTTTTTGATTTGCAGTGTTTGACGATATTATCAACGCCATTGCCCACATTGCTGGTATGTACTCTGTATCAAAACACCTGCTAGGAAAAATATTGATGTTCTCCTTTGCATTGTTGTGGTTGTGAAGGTACTTAGTATTGTTGTGAAGGCACTTAGTGTTGGTGTGGTTGTGAAGGTACTTAGTGTTGGTGTGCTTGTGAAGGCACTTAGTGTTGGTGTGTTTGTGAAGATTCTTAGTGTTGGTGTGCTTGTGAAGATACTTAGTGTTGGTGTGCTTGTGAAGGCACTTAGTGTTGGTGTGTTTGTGAAGATTCTTAGTGTTGGTGTGCTTGTGAAGATACTTAGTGTTGGTGTGCTTGTGAAGGCACTTAGTGTTGGTGTGCTTGTGAAGATACTTAGTGTTGGTGTGCTTGTGAAGGCACTTAGTGTTGGTGTGTTTGTGAAGATTCTTAGTGTTGGTGTGGTTGTGAAGGTACTTAGTGTTGGTGTGCTTGTGAAGGCACTTAGTGTTGGTGTGTTTGTGAAGATTCTCAGTGTTGGTGTGGTTGTGAAGGTACTTAGTGTTGGTGTGCTTGTGAAGGCACTTAGTGTTGGTGTGTTTGTGAAGATTCTTAGTGTTGGTGTGCTTGTGAAGATACTTAGTGTTGGTGTGCTTGTGAAGGCACTTAGTGTTGGTGTGCTTGTGAAGGCACTTAGTGTTGGTGTGCTTGTGAAGATACTTAGTGTTGGTGTGCTTGTGAAGGCACTTAGTGTTGGTGTGTTTGTGAAGATTCTTAGTGTTGGTGTGCTTGTGAAGATTCTTAGTGTTGGTGTGGTTGTGACGTCTCTGCCTCTCCTTTTCCTCTCAGGGTCTTCTGCCTCTGAGCTGGTGCTTCAGTGTACCCCAGAAGGCATCAGGCTCCAGTGCTACATGAAGTACTACACAGAGGAGATCAGGACTGCCTGGTTGCACAAGTACGCACATCTCATCATCTACATCACACTCAGCAAGGCCGGTTACACAGTATGCAGCCATTTTGGAGATGAGATTTGAAGGCATACTTTAACATATGTCAATCAATGGATGTTTCTAGATACTAGTTTTATTTATTTCAGTTTAGACTGTAGGGTAGATTTGTATGTTGGTCTTACCTCAACTTAAAGTATCCATCCTTTAAATATAACTGTGGAAAGACATTAACGCAGGAGTTTCATTTAGACGAATAAACCTGACCATATCCTTTTAGGGATAGCAAGATCTCGTCGTCTGAGAAGATGAGGATCGCCGGCACAGCTGAGATGGCCTGGATGCAGATCAGGGAGCCATCAGAGAAGGAGAAGGGACACTACTCCATCCAGATTATGGATGCCACCAAGTCCCACACTCGCACATTCGACCTCTCCGGACAAGGTTAGCATTGTGAGAGAAAAAAATCCCAGCAGGCAAAACAATGTCACAATGTTGAAATTATGTAATTACAACCAGAAGTTTTGACCACTAGGATTGTTTAAAATTGCATTTAGCTTGTCTTTGTAGATTATGTCTTATCATGTCAATTTGTCTTTTTGTAGCATATACCGATGCCTATGAGGAGTACCTGAGACTCAAGTAAGATACTTATTGCTGTGGTTTTCTTCTTATGGTTTCTAGTTCAAAGTTGTTGTCATTTATTTGCAAAATGCAACACATTTAACAATCAAAGTATTAAAAGTTCCACAGGGTTTATAAACCAAGAATTTGTCCTCATCGTATACACACAGCCAAATGTTTTGGTAATACACCAAGTCCTTGATTTATAACAATGTCATTATTTTATTATCTTTCAGGGCTGCAGCTTTCGCTGAGAAGAGTGAGTAGACTATATTTACACAATACATATTATCCTAGTGATTACATGACAACAAGTACTAATTGACTGTTCTAATCCTCAGACCGTGGTAGAGTGGTTGGGGGTCTGCCAGATGTAGTCACCATTATGGAGCAGAAGGTGGGATATACTATGCACTCTGAACAAACTTTATATCCTGACGACATATACTTGTATAAGATTGTGACTGTATTGAAAATACATGGTCTCTCGTTGAGAATTGCGTGTATATTCAAGAGATCGTTCTCTCTGACCTCTGTCTCTCTGACGTCTGACCTCTCCACTTCCCTCTGTCCACCTTCAGACCCTGAGCCTGACCTGCACAGTCTGGGGTGACCCCAGTCCAGAGGTCACCTGGTTCAAGAATGAAAATGAGGTAGTCTCCACTGAGCACGCCAAGATAACGCTTGAGGCCAATAAGTTCGCCAGCCTCACCATCACCGCCGTCACGTCCGAGGATTCCGGCAAGTACAGCATCAACGTACGGAACAAATATGGCGGGGAGTTCGTGGAGATCACCGTGAGCGTCTACAAGCAAGGCGAGAGCCCCCCCGAGGCCAAAATGGGAGGGAGAGGAGCAACACCTGCACCCCTGGCCTCCAAGACCCCTGCCCAAACCCCTGCCCAAACCCACATCCCCCAGACCCCCACCCCGTCCCTTAAGTCCCCCACCCCATCCCCAAAGTCCCCCACCCCAACCGCCAAATCCCCAACCCCCACCCCTAAGTCCCCAACCCCCACTAGGCGTGTTAAGTCGCCCAGCCCTGCCAGATCTCTCAAGTCACCAACCCCCCCTAGAAAGTAACCAGGGATGTTGATGCCTGAGAAGGCTTGAGGCGTTTCCTGCTACTGTTTTATAGCATGAGTTGAGTGAAACCAGAAGCTGTTACATAAAGGTGTCCATTTTAGATGTCATATAGCTTGGTCACAGCTTTAACAGGCAAGAAATGTTGAAAAAATGAACAGAGTAGATGTTAATCATAAGTGTTAATCATAAAAAAGCTGCACCTTCCACTATACTGTACTATATAATGGAATGTCTGAAGACCTGGGATCAGCCTGCCTAAAGCGCCAGGTGGGCGGAATTTTCCATTTCAACAGGCAAGCTCAATCAAGCACAGCTAAAGTATTTGAAGTGAATTCAAATAGTATTTGAGCCCAGGTCTGAATGTCTGTGTCCATTTCTCTGTGGATGGTGAATAGATGTCAGAGAGTGCAGACGGAAGACACACAGCCAGTGCACTGCAGTCACTATGCCAGAGAAGTTATGTTTGTCTGCACCGTGTTGCATTTCCCCCTTTGTTTTGTGTTAGAAATAAACCTCATTTATCACCTCTGTTGTCTTTTCCTGTCATTCTTTCTTTTTATTTCCCTCACTTGTCTCCTCATCTCCTAATTGTCTTTCTTTTAAGGAGGGACCTTTTTAGTCATTTACCAATAACTTAAGATGATACGGACTTCTGTATGGCACAATATCCTTTTGGTATTCTCCTCAAAGATGTATTAAGGACATGTTAAATATTCTACATTAATACAAATGTACACTCCACAAAAGAGGTCATATTTTGGGTAACAACTCTACTACCTATAAAGAATACTACTGTGTTTCCTCTCACCCAAACAAGATACTACTAGCCTAACTTCTTCCAAACCTCTGAAGGGAGAGGGATGGACTGTCATGTGATGTGTTTTTTGTTAAAGCTGTGAATGGGGTGAAGATTGCAGCAGGTTTGATCGATTAGCATAAAAAAACTAAAATCCACAGCCATCAACTGCTCACTTTTTAACTTCAGTCATACGACAGCGGTGCCGGTTAGGGTTGACTTGCTGGCTGTGATTCTCAATGTTCAACTTACTGGACAATTTAACACATTCAATGGGATTTTAAAAGGTGAAAGAGCTGGCTATCATTGTTGACCATGAAGTAAGTCTAGTATGTTGACATTATGACATTCAATTGAGTGCAAGGCCTCTTTTCTGTCTTTCTCGCCTGAAATTTTCAGAATGATTTGAAAAGATCCTTTGTGGTGTAATGTCTGTACTTGAATTTCCACACAGTTTCCAATCAGTTCTGTCAAAACACATAATATATTGTACAGTGCCTTGCGAAAGTATTCGGCCCCCTTGAACTTTGCGACCTTTTGCCACATTTCAGGCTTCAAACATAAAGATATAAAACTGTATTTTTTTGTGAATAATCAACAACAAGTGGGACACAATCATGAAGTGGAACGACATTTATTGGATATTTCAAACTTTTTTAACAAATCAAAAACTGAAAAATTGGGCGTGCAAAATTATTCAGCTCCTTTACTTTCAGTGCAGCAAACTCTCTCCAGACGTTCAGTGAGGATCTCTGAATGATCCAATGTTGACCTAAATGACTAATGATGATAAATACAATCCACCTGTGTGTAATCAAGTCTCCGTATAAATGCACCTGCACTGTGATAGTCTCAGAGGTCCGTCAAAAGCGCAGAGAGCATCATGAAGAACAAGGAACACACCAGGCAGGTCCGAGATACTGTTGTGAAGAATTTTAAAGCCGGATTTGGATACAAAAATATTTCCCAAGCTTTAAACATCCCAAGGAGCACTGTGCAAGCGATAATATTGAAATGGAAGGAGTATCAGACCACTGCAAATCTACCAAAACCTGGCCGTCCCTCTAAACTTTCAGCTCCTACAAGGAGAAGACTGATCAGAGATGCAGCCAAGAGGCCCATGATCACTCTGGATGAACTGCAGAGATCTACAGCTGAGGTGGGAGACTCTGTCCATAGGACAACAATCAGTCGTATATTGCACAAATCTGGCCTTTATGGAAGAGTGGCAAGAAGAAAGCCATTTCTTAAAGATATCCATAAAAAGTGTCGTTTAAAGTTTGCCACAAGCCACCTGGGAGACACACCAAACATGTGGAAGAAGGTGCTCTGGTCAGATGAAACCAAAATTGAACTTTTTGGCAACAATGCAAAACGTTATGTTTGGCGTAAAAGCAACACAGCTCATCACCCTGAACACACCATCCCCACTGTCAAACATGGTGGTGGCAGCATCATGGTTTGGGCCTGCTTTTCTTCAGCAGGGACAGGGAAGATGGTTAAAATTGATGGGAAGATGGATGGAGCCAAATACAGGACCATTCTGGAAGAAAACCTGATGGAGTCTGCAAAAGACCTGAGACTGGGACGGAGATTTGTCTTCCAACAAGACAATGATCCAAAACATAAAGCAAAATCTACAATGGAATGGTTCAAAAATAAACATATCCAGGTGTTAGAATGGCCAAGTCAAAGTCCAGACCTGAATCCAATCGAGAATCTGTGGAAAGAACTGAAAACTGCTGTTCACAAATGCTCTCCATCCAACCTCACTGAGCTCAAGCTGTTTTGCAAGGAGGAATGGGAAAAAATTTCAGTCTCTCGATGTGCAAAACTGATAGAGACATACCCTAAGCGACTTACAGCTGTAATCGCAGCAAAAGGTGGCGCTACAAAGTATTAACTTAAGGGGGCTGAATAATTTTGCACACCCAATTTTTCAGTTTTTGATTTGTTAAAAAAGTTTGAAATATCCAATAAATGTCATTCCACTTCATGATTGTGTCCCACTTGTTGTTGATTCTTCACAAACAAATACAGTTTTATATCTTTATGTTTGAAGCCTGAAATGTGGCAAAAGGTCGCAAAGTTCAAGGGGGCCGAATACTTTCGCAAGGCACTGTATATTTTTTTAAGGTAATATCCCCATTCTACATAAATCAGAGATCCTCTGGGAAATCGAACAAATGGAATCCAAGCTCTCCTGTCTGTTGTCCTTCAAAGAAGACGTGATTCCAGTGGAATACATTCAGCCACACTACAAGGAGTCCTACCGGCTTGCCATCTACGCTCTGGTCAGTGGGGGTAGAGATGCCTACCAGGAGTACCTCAAAGCTGAACAACTCAGTAACTTTCTCTCTGAAGAGGAGGTCATCTTCATTTTGGACAATGCAGAGTTGCCAGTCCCGGAGGATGAGGATTATGAAGCAAGGAAACGTGAAAGTGAAGAAGATGTCAGAGCTCCCTCGACTTACTTCCCCACCGAGTCAGATGAGGAGGTTCCTGACCTTGACCTCGGCTGGCCAGAGGTCACCAATGAGAACGTGGAGACAAACATCAGCCTGCTTTTCCACCCTCCCAGACACAACACACCGACCATCAAAGAGACGATACGTAAACAAATCCAAGACGCAAGACAGGTAAGGAGGCACAATAATATAATTTCCCCTCAATCATTTGCAGTGTCTGGTATTTACTGTTATGGTTTGTACAAATTCACATTCCCGATTTGAATTGCATTTCTCACACAGAGTAGCATTTCCCACAGGTGCACATGTTGAGTAAAAATGTATGTTCAGTTAAATGTCTGTGTCATATCAACCACCTAAGCCTGTCTCAACTCGAGCCAGTTTCAAGGTAGGCCTACTGAAATGTTAGCATCACACATCATGACTGCTTGCCAAGCTTCTTGTTTCCACTTATCATTCTTACAATTGGATATGTAATTCCAGAAGGTTATAAAAGGGCGTGTGCGGATAACAAAAGTAATTGCTACTTCTCAAAACGCACATACTGTGCTGTACAGACAGTGCGCTTTTGAATACCACAATTACTCAATGTTGAGGAAGCTACTCTGAAAATATAGTTTACCAAGCTACCAATTACTTCACACTGGAAGAAGTTAAGCTACACTGAAGCAATCCTTAAGAAAAATATAGTTTACTTACCTAAAGTTACTTTGAAAAAGTAGTTCACTACCTTCACTACGATCATATATACATCTGAAATGTTGTTTACCCCAAATTGCAAGAACAGATTACTCTGGAGTCAGATGTGTAATTAAGCCTATTAAACACAAAAAGTGAGAATAAGGCACATGAAATTAGGCAGTGCTGATGCAGAAAAATAAATTAAATTCTTGCCTACTTTAAAATAAAGTAGTGTGTAATTCCAGTAGGTAGCTACACCACTACATTGCAAAACAAGTAATTAACTACTGAAAATATTTGAATTTAGTTCAACTACCACCAAGCTACAATTTTTTTTAAATTCAATTACTAGTTGAACTACATGTAGTTCACTACTCCCCAACACAGCAATTACTACACAGAAAAAGACATGAGGCACCTTTTCAGATTTGGTGACCAAGTTCTGAGACTTCTACTTTCAATAAACCTCTGCTGTTCATAAAACTGATCATTAAGCGTGTTCTTAATCCCTTTCCATTCTAGGTTATTGCTATAGCGATGGATGTCTTCACTGACGTTGATATTTTTAAGGAGATTGTCAATGCGACTACTAGGGGAGTGATGGTCTACATACTTCTTGATGACTTCCAATTCAAAAGCTTTCTGAATATGGCTAAGAGCGCAGGTGTCAAAATCCAACATCTAAAGGTAAGGAATTAAATTTGAAATACTTTGCAAAATGCCTAGTGGTTAGAGAGTTCGGCCAGTAACCGAATGGTTGCTAGAACGAATCCCCGAGCTGACAAGGTAAAAATCCGTCGCTCTGCATCCTGAACAAGGTAGTTAACCCACTGTTCCTAGGCCGTCTTTCTAAACGAGAATTTGTTCTTTAACTGACTAAAAAATGTATACAAAATAACAAAACTTTTGCTTTGTCCAATGAAATACCACAATTTTCTACACATCATGTGTGTATAAAAAAAATAGGAAGACCTTCCTAATATTGAGTTGCACACCCTTTTGCCCTCAGAACAGCCTTAGTCAGGGCCTCTACAAGGTGTCGAAAGTATACCACAGGGATGCTGGCCCATGGTGACTCCAATGCTTCCCACAGTTAAAGTCAAGTTGGCTGGATGTCCTTTGGGTGGTGGACCATTCTTGATACGCATGGGAAGCGGTTGCGCTTAAAACAATCCAGCAGCGTTGCAGTTCTTGACACGCTTAAACCGGTGCGCCTGGCAACTACTACCATACCCTTTTCAAAGGAACTTAAATCATTTGTCTTGCCTGTTCATCCTCTGAATGGCACACATACACAATCAATGTCTCAATTGTCCCAAAGCTTAAAAATCCTTCTTTAACCTGTCTCCTCCCCTTCATCTACACTGATTGAAGTGGATTTAACAAGCGGCATCAATAAGAGATCATAGCTTTAACTTGGATTCACCTTGTCAGTCTATGTCATGGAAAGGGCAGGTGTTCCTAATGTTTTGTACACTCAGTGTATATTCACAAATGAACTGTAAGAGCTTAAAGTCCTTATTAAATTGTATTTATTTTATTTATTTAACCTTTATTTTATCAATGCGTCATACTGAGACAAACTATTGTCAGGAGTCTTCGCGGATTAGCAATGACATTTGCTACACACACTTGGTGGAAATGCAGTAGTCATTTACCGGTGTGTCTATTTCCCCTGAAGCATCATCAGTGTATTAACATGCTGGATGTCATCAGCGGGTTTATTTCATGAGGTTTATAGCACAGTGCCAGGCTTGTTCCTGTTACAAAGTGTCTTTACCCTTTGTCTCAATTGGATAGATCTAGAACTTGTTTTTCAGCAAAAAACAAAGTTTCCCAATGAACGGTGAAACGGTTGTCTTGCTGTAACTCTTAATCATTCCAAACCAATTTTCTGGTTGGCCTTATGTCAATGGTTTTGGGGGTGGTTGTCAATTTGATAAGGTTAGAGTTGTAGTAGTGTGTGTGTGTGTGTGTGTGTGTGTGTGTGTGTGTGTGTGTGTGTGTGTGTGTGTGTGTGTGTGTGTGTGTGTGTGTGTGTGTGTGTGTGTGTGTGTGTGTGTGTGTGAAAAATAAATGGTGAGAGATTTTATCTCAGTTCTTCTGTCTTGTTCAGAACTTGCGAGTTCGGACAGTGAAAGGACAGCAGTACATGTGTCGATCTGGAGCAAAGTTCCATGGATCTTTGGAGCAGAGGTTTCTATTGGTGGACTGCAAAACAGTGTTGTACGGTACATGTCTAAGGTATGTTTAACCAACAATGTCCCCTCTATTGCATTTAAAACTTCAAATGTTCCCAAACTCGTCCTTATATTTGTTAAATACAGTATATTAAATAGAATATTATACATTATATAGCATACTAAAATGTTCTAAAGTATTCATGGAGTTTTATATATAAGTAACCGGATGACTGCATTTATTTATTATAATACCTTTCTTTTGATCTCCCTTTTCTCCAGCTTCATGTGGTCTTTTGAGAAGATCAACCTCAGCATGGTCCTGGTGGTCACAGGGCAGCTGATGGGCTCCTACGACGAGGAGTTCAGACGTCTGTTTGCCCGATCCATTCTGCCCGGAGACTTCCGGAAAGAGCCGGCAACAGCCACGTACAACCCTTATTCCGGTCTTCTCTTTGAGAGCAGACTCTCTCTTGACCAGATTCACATGAGATCCAGTGGGAGACAGCTTAACTTGATGAGTTCTACTGGTCAACAGAAGGACGATCGATACAACAATGGACAGATGGTCACAAGAAGACTGAGCTTTCAGGACAGACTGAATCAATCTCACTGCACCGATATGCGGAAACTTGTGAGGGGACACAGCTACGGCGGAGAGCTGCCGCAGAGAGGGAATTCCACAACGCCCTTGATGAATGTAAGAGATGACGCTGGCGGCGCTCACGGTGCCCCTGAGAGAGGCAGACGCATCGAGGACACACTGTTACCAGGCAGGATTAATCATTACATGCAGAAGAAGAAGTATGGAATTGACCAACAGCCTCTACTCCCTTTCAGCAGTGAGAACTCTCTTAGCAGGTGGAAGATCGACTCGTACCTCAATAACAGTGATGCGACCCTAGGGGAGCCAGTTGAGAATCTGCATCAGCCTGACAGTACGCAGAACCCAACCACATCATCCCGTATGAGAACATCAGTCCTCTTCAACAGCCGTCTGGCAGAGCAGTCTGAAACTCCTAACTATATGTCTGAGCACTCTGTGACATCTTAACCAGGCAATCTATGGATGCAATCTCCACAGGGCAGTCAAGGAGTGACATCTCCACAGGGCAGTCTAGGTGGCCTAAGCAACTTCCAACCCCAACTGACCCCTGCTAGATTGCGGGAGAGTCAGACGAGATTGGAAGAGATCAGACGGAAAAGGCTCAGTTTACATGAGTATGAGGAACCTGTCAGCAACTTAAGGCCAGGGCAGAGCCAGGATTCTCTCAGGCTGTCTATTTTCTCTACTCTGGAAAGAGCTAAAGGAAGGTCGTCAGAGAGAGGCCTGGATAAAAGGCACAGTGCGGCAGAGCTAGCAGGCAGCTCCGAACACAGTTCTAATCAGGGACCATCCAGCCACAGAGAGGAACTCACCCCAGGTGGTCAACAGGAAGAGGGAAACAGAGTTGAAGAACAAAAATATAAACTAACCAACTTCAGTGATGCACAAAGTTCTGTCTCACAATACGATATCACGATCAAGACAGAGAGGAATCCTCTTGATGACTGGCAAGAGCCTCTCTCCAGGACGATGTCGGCAGCCCAACTGGGAATACAACTAAAGGAACCTTTGCTCAAGCCCTCCAACTTCAGACCAATTGGACTTAATGTGGAGAGCTCTAAAGCGCTAACATCTTTGATTGGAATACCAGAGGAGAAGGAGGGCCCCACCAGGAAGAGTCATGAATCCACTGACCAGCTGGCCAACAGCTCCGACTTGGTGCTCTCCGCAGACAAAGTGAAAACACACCAAAGTGTGAATCCATTGAAACTTAGAACTTCTGTGACATCAATAAAGAATATAGAGCATGCCGATGTTTCAGTGGAGAAAATGGTGGAGAAAACGCCACACAAGGTAGAAGGAGCAGAACTCCAAAGACAGAATTCATTCAAATCCACACTTCAAATGATAGGTTCAGTGAGATCAAAGCATTTAGTGCAGGCTGACATTTCAGCAGAGCAGAGAACCATCTCAGATCCTCCCGGAAAACCGTCAGCTGTGGGACTTACTACATCACCCAAGGGTCATTCTCCAAGCTCTTCCAGGTCATCACACAATGCGACTGGCACTGAAACCGAAAAGGAACAACAACATAATTCTCCAAGCCCAGCAGGTACATCATCATCTCCTGGGTTAACTACTAGCTGGGTTAGAAATAAATGTGAACCAGACAAGAACTCTGGAGAGCAAACAAACACCGTGGAGAGTCAAGCATCAATTCATTCAGACACCAGGCGGAAACGAGCATATAGCCGGTTTGAGAGTTTTGTTTCATTTGACAACAAGCCTTCAGATAAACCGACAACTACTGCAAACAGATATGACTCGGACAAACACAGGAGTTTGTTTGTGAGACATCCCTCTATTAGTTCCATACACAGCTATCAGACTGAAACTACGCCCAATGAAAATAAGCTTGGCCGATTCATACAACGGGTGGGGAATCTCATCAGCAAGAAGTGAATGTGTAAATGTTGTCTATGATCAAGGCAATAACAGCACTGTTCTATGACATGGTTTGTATTGTAAATTAGACTGTTAAGTCTTTAGGGAATTTGCATGTATTTTTTGCACTGGTTATGGGATACATTTTATTGGAAAATAAATGTATATATTGGAATGTTCTAATATGGCAAGTGTGCGGATTCTGATAAAGCCATTTTTCCCCCCTTAGTTGTGAAATGGTCATTTAGATTGTCCCTTAGTTGTCAATCGAATACCCCAAACGTGAGTATATTACTGTCCTTTGTTTTGAGTTCATTGTAGACATTTTGTTTTATAAAGTGCGTACATGCATAGGACAATAATTTCTTCAATATAAGGTACCCTGTGTTCTGTGTTCAGCTATACATGTCAAATAAGTTTCAATGTCAGTATTCAGTGTAAAGTGGCCAGTTTCCTTTCATACATTTTCCCATAGCACTGTAGTAGGTTGAGAATGTTATTTATGTTTGTGTACCATGCTGACAGCTATCTACTGTAAGGCATCATAATTCAAGATGTTTCCTACTCTCTTTTAAATGTGATAATTAATTTTCAATTAATTTGGGCCCTGCACACATTTGTTGATATTTCAATCATGTTTTTATTGTTTTCTGTCAAATATGTAATTAAAAAAAAATATATATATATATATATATATATATATATATATATATATATATATATATATATATTGAAAAAAAGCATTGTGTGAATTCAATCAATCCATTTGTTTAACAGGAATCTGACTGTACAATATTGAGTACTTCTGTATGAAATATTCCAGACATTTGTTTCTCTCTGCATCCAATTCTTCAGTCTCAATCTCAAATTGCTTCAGAGCAATAAAATACTGCACAAATGGTTCTCCCAGTGCTCCGCGAATCACATGGTCTTCGCTCAAAGCCACCAGAAAGTCCTCCAGCTTCACAGGGATGGCAAACTGCTGTTTCCCCAGCTGGGTGTGGGTGGAGGCCCTGGTCAGACCCGTCTCAGCCGCCAGGTTGCGTTTGATACCGTCCAGTCCTGCCGCCACGGTGGCCGCCAGCACCACGTATGGGTTAGCCATGGCCGAGCCCAGCTTGTTGTCGATATGCGTCTCCCGCCCGCCGTGGCATTTTACATTGAAGGCGCTGCTGTTGTCGTTGTAGCCATAGGTGGCGTAAAGCACGTTGTGCTTGGGGTCTTTAACCTTTTTGGCGATGTGGCTGCGGCAGCCCAGCCCAGGGGAGAGCAGGCAGCTCAGGGCGGCCGAGTGGCTCAAGAGCCCCGCAAGCCACTTCCTGCCAATCTCCGACAGCTCCCCTGCGCCGTGGTCCCCGGTGTGGAAGAGACTACGGTGGCCGTTGGCGTCCCAGAGAGAGTGGGAAAGCACCACGGCGTTGTACATGCTGTCGTCGGTGAAGAAGCTGGCGTTGTAGCTGTATTTCCTTGCCATCTCTTTGATGCCGGTGTGAAACGTGAAGGCGGTGTCGGCGGCTGCGATGCCAAACTCCGGCCTCAAGTTGCTCCATCTGACCGGGCACCATGGCTGAGGCCAAACTGTCCACATCGGCCCCCATGCAGTACATCCCATTCACCAGCTGCTGGAAGAAGGGCAGGTCGTGGTTGCTGGCCAGGGTGGTGGCAGGGAACAGCATGGTCTTGGGGGCCACCCTGTCGGGCGCACCCAGGACACAGCACTCGTAGGTGAAGGAGGAGTACAGGGAGAAACCCATGCTCTGGAGCTGCCCCATCAGCTGGGCAGGGGGCTGCCGGTTATCATGCAGGGGTCACAGATGACCCGGGCCGTCTGCTCTGCCCAGGGCAGCACCCTGAAGGTCGACAGGTCTGGGATAAGCAACACGTCGCTACTGAAGTTGGCAGGGTTGTTGGCGTGTGTAACGGTTCTCTTCGGGTGAAGTAGAGGCGGACCAAAAAGCAGCGTGATTATGTTGATTCATGTTTAATGACAAAAAGGATAAACACGAACACTACAAAAACAAGAAACATGAAAACCCAAAACAGCCCTATCTGGTGCAAACACAGAGACAGGAACAATCACCCACAAACACACAGTGAAACCCAGTCTACCTAAGTATGATTCTCAATCAGAGACAACTAATGACACCTGCCTCTGATTGAGAACCATACTAGGCCGAAACATAGAAATACCCCAAAACATAGAAAAACAAACATAGACTGCCCACCCAACTCACGCCCTGACCATACTAAATAAATACAAAACAAAGGAAATAAAGGTCAGAACGTGACAGCGTGGTCCACCTCACAGCTCTTAGGGCTCAGGGTCAGCTCTAGGTAGCTTCTTGGCATCGGCACCCTGTATACTGCTTTCTCCTGTAAAGATTTTTAAAAAAGGTTTACATCATGGGACTTTTCCTATAGGCAAGCATAACCATTGAGAAACCATTTCAACAAATAGCATTATAACATTGTGGGTTGCCTCAATACACTATAGCTAGTACGTTTCAGGATGTTTGTGTACTGTGTGTGAGATGATTACATGAAAGAAGCGGACTGGCACTGTCTTAGACCTGGATACCCCATGGAGATCTGTGGCCTCGAAGTGGACAAAGTTGATATTCTCCCGGGCAATCTGCTGCTTGATGTGCTCCATGGCTGGGACAAAGCTCTGAGTCCCAGACTTATCCATGTTGTCTTTACTGTTATCTATGAAAAAAAGAGCCAAAAGCAACTATCATGTCTGTAAAAAAAAGATAGTCGCTTGTGATGGAACTACTTTATTAGCTACAAGTTTATTCAAAATAAGAATATAAGATTTTTGATAAATCTAATCCAAAACCAGACTAACCTCCACAGTTGGCACTGCTGCTCTCAAACGTGGACGACCGTACTCCGGATTGCCTGTTGCCAGTCACATCTGACCTGTATGAGGTTGACGAGTCCATACCGGAGCCAAGCTGGAGGGAGCTGCTGTCCCTGGACCTGGTGGACACCCCCCTGGAAGCATCAGAGTGGGGCTTGAAAGTGGTGAAGGAGGACTGGGACTCCGGCCGTCCATCTCCCCTGTTGGTCCCATGCAGGTAGGTGTAAGGGGCTGGGCTCCCAGGACGCCCACCCTCCTCCTTCCCCCGGGCACCAAGCATGTAACTATCCTTCAGGATACTCTTCAACTCATCCATGGTCTGTCTGGAAACCCCCACCTCGCCCTTTGGGCTGTAGGTGCAACCCTCTCTGGACCACTCCACCCTGGAGGTGGGGCCCTCATCCTGCCTGTGTCGATCCCTCTCTAGAGACACAGAGGGCCTGTGGGAGTGGGGAGAGGGGCCGATAGAGATGATGGTGGGGTTCCTTTCTGAGGGTCTGGGGCTGCTCACGTAGTCGGAGTGGTGGACTATGGACGGCCCCCCTCTGTCCCAGTCCACTGGGGCCACGTGTTTCCCACTCACCTTCACCCCCTTCTTCTTGCCCAGGCTCATTCCACTGCCATCTGAGACCTCAGAGACCTGGTCTCTGAGCCTACTTGAGCCCTCCTGGAAACACCACCCAACCACAAAAACTATACAGTATTTGTAAGTACTTTTCATATAGTTATTATATAGTTATTAATAAACATATATATTGAATTAATTAATTAATTAATTAATATATATATACATACATTTTAATATAACAAATAGATTACAGTTAAATGAACAATGCATTTGTTACACCATATTAAAACAAAAGGAATGGAAAAGGATTTCTTTTTTTTATACCATTTTCTTTTTCAGATTATGGAATAGTGATGTTTTTTAAAGTTTCTTCAATACAGTTACCATTCATGGGTAAAAAGAAACAACAACAACGTTGTGTCCAAATCCAAAACCCCATACTGGGATTTACAGATCTAAAAAATATAAAAGAGCTAGAGATGTTACCTCGACAACGAGATCCTCTGAGTCATGCGTTCCTTTTATACTCATTTGTGAGTTTTGACCTGAGATTTAAGTGCCTTCATTTGAAACCAGAGCTATGCTCGCACATTTATTTTATGGACAATTGGCACAATAGTGATGGATTGGAAAATTCTCTCACCGCACCCATGGGCACTCCTGTTGGACACTGGTATCCACTGACAACTGGTATAGACTGAAACACTTCTGCTTTCACCCCGCTGGCTATTAACATGCACGATTCAATATCCCCCTTTGTGTCAATGCAAAGGGAGGTGGAGACAACACACAGCTCAGCTATTTTGTTTGTGCCTCCAATCATGACATTCAGGCAGTTTCTAGAAAGATGCATTTAGTTCAAAAGTACTGAGAAACATTAACATATTTATCAGGCATTACAATAGATGTTGTAACTCAAACTTGTTGCTGATATAAACTATTTTATGGTAAATAACTAAACTAGATTTGATATGGCTTCACAAAACCATTAAATCAAGACTGGGACCAAATATGCTCTCTTTTCTATAATATTTTTTTTTTTCTATAGTGAGATTAGTTTATATTTAGATTAACTTGTGCAACATTGGCATACGGGACCTAGATTGAATTTAGTGCTCATGCAAGACACTGTAACAACTTGATAACAACTTTATTACAATATTATTATGAACAACTATACAACTATATTATATCATAAAATACTTTTCACTGAAATACCTAATAAGATTTTTTTTTAAAATGTAATATAGACTGCAATACAGTATATAGCCTAGCTATAGCCTACTTATAAATACCTAGTGCATTTTACCTGCTTGATGTGTAGAATTCCGGTCACTTAACTTTTGAAAGAATAGCCTATTTGTTGCCACATAGGGCCTAAATGATGTTTGTCACTAGCTTCTATGAGAAGGGTTCTATTCCAGCCCGCAAATCGGGGTGTTCCTGCATGTAGGCATTCCTGCATCTGCAGGAAACCCTCTTTATACTTCTATTCGTTCATTTTTAAGCTTTTGTCTTAGTCGGCATTCAAGTCAAATCAAATCAAATGTATTTATATAGCCCTTCGTACATCAGCTGATATCTCAAAGTGCTGTACAGAAACCCAGCCTAAAACCCCAAACAGCAAGCAATGCAGGTGTAGAAGCACGGTGGCTAGGAAAAACTCCCTAGAAAGGACAAAACCTAGGAAGAAACCTAGAGAGGAACCAGGCTATGTGGGGTGGCCAGTCCTCTTCTGGCTGTGCTGGGTGGAGATTATAACAGAACATGGCCAAGATGTTCAAATGTTCATAAATGACCAGCATGGTCCAATAATAATAAGGCAGAACAGTTGAAACTGGAGCAGCAGCACGGCCAGGTGGACTGGGGACAGCAAGGAGTCATCATGTCAGGTAGTCCTGAGGCATGGTCCTAGGGCTCAGGTCCTCCGAGAGAGAGAAAGAAAGAGAGAATTAGAGAGAGCACACTTAAATTCACACAGGACACCGAATAGGACAGCAGAAGTACTCCAGATATAACAAACTGACCCTAGCCCCCCGACACATAAACTACTGCAGCATAAATACTGGAGGCTGAGACAGGAGGGGTCAGGAGACACTGTGGCCCCATCCGAGGACACCCCTGGACAGGGCCAAACAGGAAGAATATAACCCCACCCACTTTGCCAAAGCACAGCCCCCACACCACTAGAGGGATATCTTCAACCACCAACTTACCATCCTGAGACAAGGCTGAGTATAGCCCACAAAGATCTCCGCCATGGCAAGCCAGACAGGATGATCACATCAGTGACTGAACCCACTCAGGTGTCGCACCCCTCCCATGGACGGTATGAGAGAGCCCCAGTAAGCCAGTGACTCAGCCCCTGTAATAGGGTTAGAGGCAGAGAATCCCAGTGGAAAGAGGGGAACCGGCCAGGCAGAGACAGCAAGGGCGGTTCGTTGCTTCAGAGCCTTTCCGTTCACCTTCCCACTCCTGGGAGTAAAGAGTAAAGACTTAAAGGTTGAGACCGAGTTTGCGTCTCTGACATGGGTAGGCAGACCGTTCCATAAAAATGAAGCTCTATAGGAGAAAGCCCTGCCTCCAGCTGTTTGTTTAGAAATTCTAGGGACAATTAGGAGGCCTGCGTCTTGTGACCGTAGCGTACGTGTAGGTACAGTGCCTTGCGAAAGTATTCGGCCCCCTTGAACTTTGCGACCTTTTGCCACATTTCAGGCTTCAAACATAAAGATATAAAACTGTATTTTTTTGTGAAGAATCAACAACAAGTGGGACACAATCATGAAGTGGAACGACATTTATTGGATATTTCAAACTTTTTTAACAAATCAAAAACTGAAAAATTGGGCGTGCAAAATTATTCAGCCCCCTTAAGTTAATACTTTGTAGCGCCACCTTTTGCTGCGATTACAGCTGTAAGTCGCTTGGGGTATGTCTCTATTAGTTTTGCACATCGAGAGACTGAATTTTTTTCCCATTCCTCCTTGCAAAACAGCTCGAGCTCAGTGAGGTTGGATGGAGAGCATTTGTGAATAGCAGTTTTCAGTTCTTTCCACAGATTCTCGATTGGATTCAGGTCTGGACTTTGACTTGGCCATTCTAACACCTGGATATGTTTATTTTTGAACCATTCCATTGTAGATTTTGCTTTATGTTTTGGATCATTGTCTTTTTGGAAGACAAATCTCCGTCCCAGTCTCAGGTCTTTTGCAGACTCCATCAGGTTTTCTTCCAGAATGGTCCTGTATTTGGCTCCATCCATTTTCCCATCAATTTTAACCATCTTCCCTGTCCCTGCTGAAGAAAAGCAGGCCCAAACCATGATGCTGCCACCACCATGTTTGACAGTGGGGATGGTGTGTTCAGGGTGATGAGCTGTGTTGATTTTACGCCAAACATAACGTTTTGCATTGTTGCCAAAAAGTTCAATTTTGGTTTCATCTGACCAGAGCACCTTCTTCCACATGTTTGGTGTGTCTCCCAGGTGGCTTGTGGCAAACTTTAAACGACACTTTTTATGGATATCTTTAAGAAATGGCTTTCTTCTTGCCACTCTTCCATAAAGGCCAGATTTGTTCAATATACGACTGATTGTTGTCCTATGGACAGAGTCTCCCACCTCAGCTGTAGATCTCTGCAGTTCATCCAGAGTGATCATGGGCCTCTTGGCTGCATCTCTGATCAGTCTTCTCCTTGTATGAGCTGAAAGTTTAGAGGGACGGCCAGGTCTTGGTAGATTTGCAGTGGTCTGATACTCCTTCCATTTCAATATTATCGCTTGCACAGTGCTCCTTGGGATGTTTAAAGCTTGGGAAATCTTTTTGTATCCAAATCCGGCTTTAAACTTCTTCACAACAGTATCTCGGACCTGCCTGGTGTGTTCCTTGTTCTTCATGATGCTCTCTGCGCTTTTAACGGACCTCTGAGACTATCACAGTGCAGGTGCATTTATACGGAGACTTGATTACACACAGGTGGATTGTATTTATCATCATTAGTCATTTAGGTCAACATTGGATCATTCAGAGATCCTCACTGAACTTCTGGAGAGAGTTTGCTGCACTGAAAGTAAAGGGGCTGAATATTTTTGCACGCCCAATTTTTCAGTTTTTGATTTGTTAAAAAAGTTTGAAATATCCAATAAATGTCGTTCCACTTCATGATTGTGTCCCACTTGTTGTTGATTCTTCACAAAAAAATACAGTTTTATATCTTTATGTTTGAAGCCTGAAATGTGGCAAAAGGTCGCAAAGTTCAAGGGGGCCGAATACTTTCGCAAGGCACTGTATGTACGGCAGGACCAAATCAGAGAGATAGGTAGGAGCAAGCCCATGTAATGCTTTGTAGGTTAGCACTAAAACCTTGAAATCAGCCCTTGCTTTGACAGGAAGCCAGTGTAGGGAGGCTAGCACTGGAGTAATATGATACATTTTTTTGGTTCTAGTCAGGATTCTAGCAGCTGTATTTAGCACTAACTGAAGTTTATTTAGTGCTTTATCCGGGTAGCCGGAAAGTAGAGCATTGCAGTAGTCTAACCTAGAAGTGACAAAAGCATGGATTAATTTTTCTGCATCATTTTTGGACAGAAAGTTTCTGATTTTTGCAATGCTACGTAGATGGAAAAAAGCTGTCCTTGAAATGGTCTTGATATGTTCTTCAAAAGAGAGATCAGGGTCCAGAGTAACGCCGAGGTCCTTCACAGTTTTATTTGAGACGACTGTACAACCATTAAGATTAATTGTCAGATTCAACAGAAGATCTCTTTGTTTCTTGGGACCTAGAACAAGCATCTCTGTTTTGTCCGAGTTTAAAAGTAGAAAGTTTGCAGCCATCCACTTCCTTATGTTTGAAACACATGCTTCTAGCGAGGGCAATTTTGGGGCTTCACCATGTTTCATTGAAATGTACAGCTGTGTGTCATCCGCATAGCAGTGAAAGTTAACATTATGTTTTCGAAAGACATCCCCAAGAGGTAAAATATATAGTGAAAACAATAGTGGTCCTAAATCGGAACCTTGAGGAACACCGAAATTTACATTTGATTTGTCAGAGGACAAACCATTCACAGAGACAAACTGATATCTTTGCGACAGATAAGATCTAAACCAGGCCAGAACTTGTCCGTGTAGACCAATTTGGGTTTCCAATCTCCCCAAAAGAATGTGGTGATCGATGGTATCAAAAGCAGCACTAAGGTCTAGGAGCACGAGGACAGATGCAGAGCCTCGGTCTGATGCCATTAAAAGGTCATTTACCACCTTCACAAGTGCAGTCTCAGTGCTATGATGGGGTCTAAAACCAGACTGAAGCATTTCGTATACATTGTTTGTCTTCAGGAAGGCAGTGAGTTGCTGCGCAACAGCCTTTTCTAAAAATGTTGAGAGGAATGGAAGATTCGATATAGGCCGATAGTTTTTTATATTTTCTGGGTCAAGGTTTGGCTTTTTTAAGAGAGGTTTTATTACTGCCACTTTTAGTGAGTTTGGTACACATCCGGTGGATAGAGAGCCGATTATTATGTTCAACATAGGAGGGCCAAGCACAGGAAGCAGCTCTTTCAGTAGTTTAGTTGGAATAGGGTCCAGTATGCAGCTTGAAGGTTTAGAAGCCATGATTATTTTCATCATTGTGTCAAGAGATATAGTACTAAAACACTTGAGCGTCTCTCTTGATCCTAGGTCCTGGCAGAGTTGTGCAGACTCAGGACAACTGAGCTTTGAAGGAATACACAGATTTAAAGAGGAGTCTGTAATTTGCTTTCTAATAATCATGATCTTTTCCTCAAAGAAGTTCATGAATTTATCACTGCTAAAGTGAAAGCCATCCTCTCTTGGGGAATGCTTCTTTTTAGTTAGCTTTGCAACAGTATCAAAAAGGAATTTCGGATTGTTCTTATTTTCCTCAATTAAGTTAGAAAAATAGGATGATCGAGCAGCAGTAAGGGCTCTTCGGTACTGCACGGTACTGTCTTTCCAAGCTAGTCGGAAGACTTCCAGTTTGGTGTGGCGCCATTTCCGTTCCAATTTTCTGGAACGAGCTCGGGTATTTTCTGTGTACCAGGGAGCTAGTTTCTTATGAGAAATGTTTTTAGTTTTTAGGGGTGCATCTGCATCTAGGGTATTGCGCAAGGTTAAATTGAGTTCCTCAGTTAGTAACAATAAGGTATTCCCCTCGACCACGCCCACAAATTGGGGAAAACCAACATGGTTTCCTATTGACCCCCATTGTAAAAGAGGCAACACCCCCCCAAAAAAAACAAATGCACTGTCATGTTAACAAGCAACATATCCCAAAAACAGGACATGTCAAAGTAAAATGGACAGTATGGAATGGACAATCACAACTGTCATCCTGGAGTTTCACCCCATTGTCATGATCAGAGGTTTCCAGATTGTATGCGTAAATTGTCCGGACCGGACGTCTTTTTATGGTGTTTTACAAACGGTAGCCTTACTACATAGATTAGCGTACATAAAATGTGATTTCTGGCAACTCTGTAGGCTACACCTCAGTAAGCTCGGACGAATGCCGATGCCTTTTGGACGTTTTTTTTGGTGCAGTCCGGACCGACATTGATTTCCACATCCACGGACATTGGTTTTTGGTCCGGTCTGGACCAAATCTGAACCAATCATAGGCGTCTTCTATGTTTGGTTCCGATTTGGTGCGGTCCAGACCGACCTTGATTTCAATGTCTACGGATATAGATTTTTGGTCTGGTCCAGACCAAATCTGGTCCAATCATAGACGTCTATGTTTGCTTCAGATTTTGTCCAGTCTGGACCGGCCCAAGCTCCGAGTGGCACAGCGGTCTAAGGCACTGCATCTCAGTGCTTGAGGCGTCACTACGACACCGTGGTTCGAATCCAGGCTGTATCACAACTGACCATGATTGGGAGTCCCATAGGGCAGCGCACAAATGGCCCAGCGCTGTCCAGGTTTGGCCGGTGTAGGCCGTCATTGTCAATAAGAATTTTTCTTAACGGACTTGCCTAGTTAAATAAAGGTTAAATAAAATATAAACTAAATATTTTTAACTTTCATTCAAAACCAAAATTGAGGCTGATTTCAACATCGGGAAAATACATATTTTCAATGTCTGGAAAATAAATATTTTCGACATCTGGAAAATGTGTATTGTCAACTTTCATTCAGAACGGAAAATACGTATTTTTTCAACGTCCGCAAAAGATGCCTTTCAATGTCCTGGAAAATATGTATTTTAAATGTACAGAAAATATGTATTTTCACCTCTCATTAAGAACCTAAATTAAACCAAACCTTAACGTCTGGAAAATACATATTTTGCACATCTTTTCAACGTAATTATGCTTAGTTGGGACTATTCTAGTTTTTTTGGGGTGGGGGGGTCTCTTCGTAACATATTGTACGTTTTGCAAATTCATAACATATCATACGAATTGTAATTCGTAACATATCATACTAAATGGATGATGGACATCCACAAATTATTACATACCATACGAAATGTAACATTTCATACTAAAGGGAGTGTCCCGGATTCATGTTCAGAGTAATAAGAAATGCTCGGAGGCTAGGTTGTAGCTACGGTAGATAGTGTCCTTCGCCCCCACTTGCCTCCCGCCTGCTGGGTTCTGAAGGGGCGGGGCGACTGGTAGACAGTATCTTTCACAGTGCCTTTTAAACAGTTGGGCACTGTTTAAAAAATAAAAATACATTTAAGGGGTGGATCAGCTTAATATTGCGGAAAGATTGTTGATTCAATCAATGCAATTGTCTGCATCATTTCCAATCCCCCATATATTTTTGGGGTAAATATATATATCGATATACATACACGTATGCATACATATACACATACAGTATATACATACACATACCTACAGTGGGGAGAACAATTATTTGATACACTGCCGATATTGCAGGTTTTCCTACTTACAAAGCATGTAGAGGTCTGTAATTTGTATCATAGGTACACTTCAACTGTGAGAGACGGTATCTAAAACAAAAATCCAGAAAATCACATTGTATGATTTTTAAGTAATTCATTTGCATTTTATTGCATGACATAAGTATTTGATACATCAGAAATACCAAATATTAATATTTGGTACAGAAACCTTTGTTTGTAATACAGAGATTATACGTTTCCTGTAGTTCTTGACCAGGTTTGCACACACTGCAGCAGGGATTTTGGCCCACTCCTCCATACAGACCTTCTCCAGATCCTTCAGGTTTCGGGGCTGTCGCTGGGCAATACGGACTTTCAGCTCTCTCCAAAGATTTTCTATTGGGTTCAGGTCTGGAGACTGGCTAGGCCAGAACCGTTTTTGGACCTGTGACCAAAAACGAGCTACATATGGACAATGCCAAAATAAAGGATCTAATGACTATGCCTCCTCACAGCAAAATCTGCAGAGCTGGGAAGATTGTGTGTATATATATATATATATATATATATATATATATATATAACATTCTATTGGTTGCAAGAATTTTGTATAGTAATTTAAATTGAAAACTTCAAAGTTTTGAAACCGGCGTTGTTTTGAGTATCAATTCATAAACCATTGTGCCATGGAATGGGTACATCAAAAATCTCTTCCCAACTATTTTGCAATTTATATGGCACAACTGTCAGTTTTTTGGTCCTTAAATGAAACGGGTACATGTTTTTATTTATCACACTTTTCTTAAACCATTTAGGTTCTTTAATACAGGGCCAACATACAAGTTCCTTACTTTTTTCTCCTTCTACTTGCCTCTTTCATTTTTTGTCGTAATGCTACAATTAATTGGTTGTAATTTTGGGTAGAGCAGACATTTACATATGTTTGTGTTTGCTGCATGTGTGACATAACTCCACCAGTCCTATTTATAATATCATTCACTAAAAGTATACCTTTGTTTTAATTTTTTTTTTAAATCAATTAGTATATTTGAGTTTAACCACAATATTTGTTGTATTATTTGTTCTGTCTTTTCAGGTGGATTAAACTGAAATTGCAACCAACTTTCTAAGGCTTGTTTAAAAAATAATTATATTTTTGAGATTATTTCCTTTTCAAACCACCGAAAGTGAGCAGGTGTAATCTGAATAAAGGGGAAAAGGCCATTCTTGAACATAGGATGAGACATTCCTACCAATTTACTAGCGAACCAGTCTGGATTTAAGTATAACTTTTTTTTATAACTGATGCCTTTAGTGAGAGGTCTAATGCTTTAATATTTAATCATTTCTGCATTCCGAATTCATATTCGTTATCTAAATAGGCTCTTTTAATTTTGTCTGGCTTGCCGTTCCAAATGAAATTGAATATATTTTGTTCATATAATTTAAAAAGCAGGTCACTAGCTGTAGGCAAAACCATAAGCAAATAGGTAAACTGTGATACGACTAAAGAGTTAATCAGGGTGATTTTTCCACAAATAGACATATATTTTCCTTTCCATGGTATCTATTTTTGCTAACTTTCTATAATAAAAATGTATTGGAGTGAGATCATTTCTTTCTTTTGGGATTTGTATACCGAGTATGTCCACATCTCCGACAGACCATTTAATTGGTAAACTACACGGTAATGTAAAATGTGCATTTTTTAGTGATCCAGTACGTAATATAGTATACTTATCATAACTTGGTTTTAATACAGAGAGGATAGCAAAAGTATCTAGATCCTCTCTGAGGCCGTGGAGAGATTCTAATTGTGGTTTTAAAAGAAAACATAAATCATCAGCGTACAATGACACTTTAGTTTTTAAACCACGGATTTCTAATCCCTTAATATTATTGGTTTGATCTAATTTTAACAGCTAACATTTCGAATAAATAGATATGCCGATAGTGGACAACCTTGTTTTACTCCTCTAGATAGTTTAAAACTTTCTGAGATGTAGCCATTATTTACTATTTGACACCTACATAACTTTAACCCATTTTATAAGAGATTCCCCAAAATTGAAATATTTTAGGCATTTACAGTGCCTTGCGAAAGTATTCGGCCCTCTTGAACTTTGCGACCTTTTGCCACATTTCAGGCTTCAAACATAAAGATATAAAACTGTATTTTTTTGTGAAGAATCAACAACAAGTGGGACACAATCATGAATTGGAACGACATTTATTGGATATTTCAAACTTTTTTAACAAATCAAAAACAGAAAAATTGGGCGTGCAAAATTATTCAGCCCCCTTAAGTTAATACTTTGTAGCGCCACCTTTTGCTGCGATTACAGCTGTAAGTCGCTTGGGGTATGTCTCTATCAGTTTTGCACATCGAGAGACTGAATTTTTTCCCCATTCCTCCTTGCTAAACAGCTTGAGCTCAGTGAGGTTGGATGGAGAGCATTTGTGAACAGTAGTTTTCAGTTCTTTCCACAGATTCTCGATTGGATTCAGGTCTGGACTTTGACTTGGCCATTCTAACACCTGGATATGTTTATTTTTGAACCATTCCATTGTAGATTTTGCTTTATGTTTTGGATCATTGTCTTGTTGGAAGACAAATCTCCGTCCCAGTCTCAGGTCTTTTGCAGACTCCATCAGGTTTTCTTCCAGAATGGTCCTGTATTTGGCTCCATCCATCTTCCCATCAATTTTAACCATCTTCCCTGTCCCTGCTGAAGAAAAGCAGGCCCAAACCATGATGCTGCCACCACCATGTTTGACAGTGGGGATGGTGTGTTCAGGGTGATGAGCTGTGTTGCTTTTACGCCAAACATAACGTTTTGCATTGTTGACAAAAAGTTCAATTTTGGTTTCATCTGACCAGAGCACCTTCTTCCACATGTTTGGTGTGTCTCCCAGGTGGCTTGTGGCAAACTTTAAACGACACTTTTTATGGATATCTTTAATAAATGGCTTTCTTCTTGCCACTCTTCCATAAAGGCCAGATTTGTGCAATATACGACTGATTGTTGTCCTATGGACAGAGTCTCCCACCTCAGCTGTAGATCTCTGCAGTTCATCCAGAGTGATCATGGGCCTCTTGGCTGCATCTCTGATCAGTCTTCTCCTTGTATGAGCTGAAAGTTTAGAGGGACGGCCAGGTCTTGGTAGATTTGCAGTGGTCTGATACACCTTCCATTTCAATATTATCGCTTGCACAGTGCTCCTTGGGATGTTTAAAGCTTGGGAAATCTTTTTGTATCCAAATCCGGCTTTAAACTTCTTCACAACAGTATCTCGGACCTGCCTGGTGTGTTCCTGGTTCTTCATGATGCTCTCTGCGCTTTTAACGGACCTCTGAGACTATCACAGTGCAGGTGCATTTATACGGAGACTTGATTACACACAGGTGGATTGTATTTATCATCCTTAGTCATTTAGGTCAACATTGGATCATTCAGAGATCCTCACTGAACTTCTGGAGAGAGTTTGCTGCACTGAAAGTAAAGGGGCTGAATATTTTTGCACGCCCAATTTTTCAGTTTTTGATTTGATAAAAAAGTTTGAAATATCCAATAAATGTCGTTCCACTTCATGATTGTGTCCCACTTGTTGTTGATTCTTCACAAAAAAATACAGTTTTATATCTTCATGTTTGAAGCCTGAAATGTGGCAAAAGGTCGCAAAGTTCAAGGGGGCCGAATACTTTCGCAAGGCACTGTATATATAAACTCCAGCCGTACTTTATCAAAAGCCTTTTCAAAATCAGCTATGAAAACCAGGCCTGGTGTCCCCGATATTTCATAGTATTCTATTGTTTCCAGTACTTGTCTTATATTATCTCCAATGTATCGTCCGTGTAAAACACCTGTCTGATTAGGATTAATAATATCTAACAACACTTTTTAAAATTCTATGCGCCAAGCATTTTGCTAGTATTTTTGCATCACAACACTAAAGTGTAAGAGTCTAGATTTTTTTTACATGGACTGGATCTTTATATATACCACTTGGGTCCTGTTTCAGTAATAATGATATCAGACCTTCTTGTTGTGTGTCTGATAATCTACCATTTATATGAGTGGTTAAAACATGCTAATAATGGTCCTCTGAGTATATCATAAAAAATGTTGTATACTTCCACTGGTACTGTATGCCATCCAGACCTGGATTTTTCCCAGCCTTAAAGGCTTTAATTGCATCAAGATGTTCCTCCTCTGTAATTTGGCCTTCACATGAGTCTTTCTGTACAGATGTTAGTTTTACATTGTTATTAGGAAAAAAATAGTTTCAGTTAGTGGAGATGGAGGAGACTGAAAGGAAAACATATTCTTTAAGTACTTCCTCTTTCAAAATGTAATTTGGTGAATCATGCATGATTCCATAATTTGTAACAAGTTTCAATACATTTGTTTTGGTAGCATTTCTATATTGAAGATTGAAAAATAATTTGGTGCACTAATTCCAATATATCAATGACATTCATGATTTCCTTAAGTGCCTGAGGGTGATAGTTTGTAGTGTGATTACCTTTCCGGTCCATAGAGGTATTTAAGACCGTATTAAAATCTCCCACAATAATAATAGAGTCTAGTGTTGCTTGTAGAGTTGATAAATTCTTATAAATATTTTCAAAGAAACTTGGATCATCATTATTTGGACGGTATAGGTTAATAAGCCATATCTGTTCCAATAACATATTCAAAATAATCCATCTACCTTGATGACCTGTTTGGACAATTTGCACATTTGGATCAAAATTACTGTTAATTAAAACCATCATCCCTTTTGATTTTCTTTGCCCATGGGAGAAATATATTTCACCCCACAGTCCTTTTTACACAAAACATCATCTAAAATTTTTTAGGAGTTTCCTGTAAACAATATATATTATATTCCTTCTCTTTTAGCCAGGTAAATACTGATCGTATTTTCTTATTATCTGCTAGGCCATAACAATTGTAACTGGCTATACTTATTTCACCACTTACCATAATGCGACACAACTTTCAATTCTATTTATCAAAATATATGTTTGTAAACGTACCATTAAAAAGTAACATGATGATTGAGTGTCTATTTAGCTGTACCATGATATTTGCATTGATACTAAGTAAACCTCCAATTTGTCCCCACTATTCCACCTGCTAAAAGCCCTCCCCACCCCGAGTTGGGTTGTCATCCCAATGCCCGGCAGACCACCCCCGACCCCCCGTATCCCATAGACCTGGAAAGACTGGGATCCATCCTTCGAAAAGAGCACACAGTGCCATTTACAGAATAGAAGTAGATCAACCGCCAATTGCATTTCAATTGTTGGGCACTGTTTTACCGCAGTTCTGTTAATGACAGTGAGGACAGGTGTTCGACATTCAGGAGCGAAGATCACCTACCGGTGTCGCCCCGCGTACTGCTAGCTAACAAGGACTCCAGGAGGCAGGGGTGAAAAACTTTTATGACCCTTTTGACCCACATTCAGAAGAGTCACACAAGCATGAGGACAAAAGACAGTACAGTATGAAGATAGCCAGAAACTGCTTCTCCAATAGACATTTTCCCTTCTGTCATTGACTTCTCAAACCCCGGCCTGGTCTGCTTCGCAAGCGTTCCCAGAAGTCTTGCGATGTTGCGCCTCTGGGTTTAGAAACTCTGTGATGAAGATGCCATGCTGTTTTGAACAGTCAAAATCAAGTTTTTCATGAAATTGGATGATATTTGAAGGAAACCAGATCAAAGTATGATGACCAGTGACTTTTGCTGCTACATTGATAAAGTTTGATCATAAAGTTACTGGTCCCCTCCCCCCATGTCAACACATGTATTCATTATTAAGAAGAAATGGTGACATCACCTTAACTCTCATTTCAGTACACCAATGGTAACATGATATTCTCTTACCTAATTAAAATAAGTAATGCCTTGTAACCAACGATGGAGAAGCCGTGTTTGCAGAGGAGCATGGTTTATATAGCTAGATAGCTACTCTACTGGTGCCAAAGTATGACTGTAGGGTTTCAGCAAATATTATTAAAAGTGTACCCTATTCATCTATGGCACAGATACTTATATACTGAACAAAAATATAAACGCAACGTGCAACGATTTCAACAATTTTACTGAACTACAATTCATATGAGGAATTCAGTCAATTGAGATGAATTCGTAAGGCCTTAATCTATGGATTTCACATGACTGGGCAGGGGCGCAGCCATTGGTGGGCCTGGGAGGGCATAGGCCCACCTACTTGGGAGCCAGGCCCAGTCAATCCAATGACCATGCTGTTATAATCAGCTTGTTGATATGCCACACCTGTCAGGTGGATGGATTATCTTGGCAAAGGAGAAATGTTCACTAACAAGGATGTAATCAAATTTGTTCACGAAATTTGAGAGAAATAAGCTTTTTGTGCATATGGAAAATTTCGGGGATCTTTTATTCCAGCTCATGAAACATGGGACCAACACTTTACATGTTGCGTTTGTATTTTTGTTTAGTATATGTTTCCCCTTTCATCTGTGTCTGGTGTTAGCTAGTTATTGGCTAGCTAGGTCTTCAGTCAGCATAGAACAAAAGGGCTGAGGGTTGTCCAAAACTCTGACGCAGCTGTAAAGTCAAGACATCCGTCAGTGCTGCTGTGAACCGCATCACAAGAGACATGCCAAAAGGGATAATAAAAATGGATATCTCTGATGCATTTCAGTGTTGTTGCAATTTCCATGTTGTTGCTTTGTGTATCACCAAATGTGCTTGAGATGATTTTACTGCAACACTGCTCAATTCATCCAAGTTGCTTGACATAGGCGTTTCAAAGAGCTGTCAGTCAAGGGGAGCTCATGAATATAGCCCCCCCAACTCAGCCTGTCTTTTCAAACTTCCTGGTAGTTAGCCTTGAGATAAAAAAGTACTTTTCAGAATGACTGTTCAGGACCTTACCTTATCCCTCAAATCCTTAAACTGAGACCAAAAAGCAACAAAAAATTGCTTATTTTGACTTTGTGGCTGTGAAAGCTAGTGGAAACCCTAAATGGTAAGCACTTTATAGTCAATAATCAGCAATCCTTAAGTATTCAAACAGAGGTGAATAAAACTTAATAAAGAGTTGGCTTCTTTTGCGCAGGACTACAATTTGATCCCAGAGAACATGCCCTGTTTGTAGGCTTTCTAGGGTGGGGTTTCAAGAGAGCTCTGAATAGTGATTGCCCGTTTGCCTTGCGTCGTACTAGTCGAGTAGACGCCGACTCCGCACGGAGGAATTGCCTAGACTGCATGGTGCAAAACCATTTAATATATTTACTTATTTTTAGGGACCGGCTGTATGATTAAGCTACAATCTTCAATGAGTAAGCATATCCCAGTAAGTGTCAATTTTCATATAGCAATATTTTGTTACATTATAGCTACTCGTGTTGTAATTCTGTATCAACTGGTCTTCCAATTTTTCAAATATTAAATCTCGGGCCTCTTCGACACATGCTTTGTTGTCTTTGTGAAATTGATACATGTGAGTTTTTCCTGTGATTAGCGGTATGTTAAAGGTGTATGCGAAATGAAATAGGCTTTGCCGTTAGATTGACATTTTATTCGAGTTAAACGAGGTGGTGGGTTGCCTTTGGAGCGCCTTTGAGAAGCATTTTCGACGTAGCTATTACCATCGTATAAAATTTACGCATTTTTCTTATGAACTTGTCAGCAATATCATTGACAGTTTCTATAATCATTCTTACCTTAATTAACTGTAGTTTACTTAAACGAGGCGCTGAATATCTCACTATTCAAAATGTTGTTTCTCTATCTCAATGGACATGTACAAGTGCTCGGCTATGAGGCCTCTATACGGGTGATGGCGCCGAGTCTGCCTTCACAAAGGACAGTTTTATAGAAATCCTCTTTCATCATACTTATGTAAATTTCGGTTTGTTTGGGTTTTGTCGTTGGACGACGTCTAGGTTTGACGTCATTGTATTGTCTCTTAATTAAAGTTCAAATTTGGCACTAATGTTCAGAACAAAACATTATTTTCCAGCCGGAAAATATCGGATTAACTATCCATACTTCAAGCTTCTTAGACAGTATTTGGAGCACCAGCCAGAGAAAAACATATACAATGCTAAGGGAATTATACATGGCTTGTGTCAAAAATAGCTTTGCTGAAATTCTAACAAATCTTTCCTTCTGTCAACGAGGCATATAGTAGGCCAAATATGTAGATATATTACTGCTTTTTGTATGCAATTATAAAGAAAAATAATATGTAGAAAGTTAAGCTGCGACCTTAGTAAGCTACATCCATCCTTCACACATTGGCAGTCGTGTTAGACCCATAAAATTAGACCTATGGTTAGACCAGATCTGGACTGAAAGAGAGCAGCAATTATGTGTTTCCGTAACATTTTATTTTTCAGTTGTTTTAGCCATTTCCCCCTTGAGTTTAGAGGCCTTTTAGCTTACTCCCTCCTCCTCCCACTCTTGTCTCTTGCAGCAGTTCTGTGGTGTTCTGGGTCACACATTTATGGAGTTTCTGAAGGGCAGTGGGGACTACTGCCAGGCACAGCACGCAGCTGCCTATGCAGACGAGTGAACAGCAGAACTCACCTCCTCTCCAAACACATTGGACCCACAGGAGGAGGATCTGAAACGTTGGCAGGATCAGGACACCTCCTAACCTACCAGCAGAACGAGCCTGGATGGGGTAACTCTACCTGCTGCACACTGCCCTCGTTGGCTTCTGCCTGGTCAGAATCAAGGGGGAACCTGTCTTGTTTCCCAAAGGAGAAGGGGTTTGATTTTGGTTGTCCACACCCTTTTCTCTGCCAAATCCGACCTCCTTTCGCCCCATAGCCTTCTTTATCCCACTGGTCACGGTTGCGGGAGTATAGTTTGACATTTTGTTGATATTCCTTCTCCCTCTAAATAAGTGTTTTTGTTAAGATTGTTTTGTGGAAGATCTCATTTTTTCGTCTGTCACCATGGCGCGTATGAACCGACCTGCCCCTGTGGAGATCACCTACAAAAACATGAGGTTCCTCATTACCCACAATCCAACCAATGCCACTTTGAATAAATTCATTGAGGTGAGCCCTCACATCATTAACACAGTGACGATATCAGAAATTAATTTTGTTATAAAACGTAATGAATGTTCTGGATTCTCATAGGTAGTCCCTCTCTTCCATAGTATAAAGGGTCTGCTTAGAAAATATAAATGTTTTCCCTGTGTAGTATGTCAAATGTACAATGGAATATGTTGCAGATCATATGAAAATAAAAGTACATTCTTCTACAGGAACTGAAGAAGTATGGAGTGACCACCGTTGTGAGAGTATGTGAGGCCACCTATGATTCCACCTTGGTGGGGAAAGAGGGAATACAGGTTCTGGTAAGTTTCGACATCACTTTTTACATCTACAATGCAGAACTTATTTACTACCATCTTTGTTTTGGTTTCTGAGAATGAGGGCAGATGAACTAATTTCCCCCTCCTCCACCAATAGGATTGGGCGTTTGATGATGGAGCTCCCCCCTCTAACCAGATTGTTGATGATTGGTTGAACCTCCTGAAGACGAAGTTTAGGGAGGAGCCTGGTTGCTGCATTGCTGTCCACTGTGTAGCTGGCCTGGGGAGGTAAACTAGTGTTCTTATTTCCCCTCTTAGTATAGAAACATTTATAATCATGTAGCATGGATTTTTAAACATGTAATAAGTATTTATATTCAGAATTGTGCTAGATTGATGATGCTAGTTCTTTGGTAAGAATGCCAAAAAACAATTAGCCATAATACACAGTATTAAAAAGTCCCATAGTACCCTAACCCGAACTGCCTATTGTCATCTTTTCTTCTGAGTATTTCCAATGTTTTTTTGTGTGTTAAACTCCTAGAGCCCCTGTCATGGTTGCCCTGGCTTTGATTGAATGTGGGATGAAATATGAAGATGCTGTCCAGTTTATCCGGCAGTAAGTCTGATGCAAATACACTTTCATGTAGATCTCTATATACTGTAGCTGCAGCATTTTAAAATGGAGGTTAAAACGCATTGTTTTTTAAATAATCGGACTGAGCTGCAATTGAGAAGTCGAAAGTTGAAATTGCATTAAATGTACCTTAACCCTTAATTACAGTGTAAGTACATTTTAATATTTCATTCAAAAAGGGAGGCTAGTCTATAAAACACACTGTTTTGAGTTAATATCACTGACCTGCAATTTAGATGATGTGAAATGACAATGTATTTTCTCTCGTAACAGGAAGCGTCGCGGAGCATTCAACAGCAAGCAGCTTTTCTACCTGGAGAAGTATCGTCCAAAGATGCGCCTGCGCTTCAAAGACTCCAACGGCCACCGCAACAACTGCTGCATCCAGTAGTAAACCCAACTAACTCATAGTCCATGCCAACAATGCCCCTATAAAATACATTAATTTATTTATCTTGTCTACCTGGCAGGCTTGTTTTTTCTTAGTAAATCCATTGTGTTGAAGTATTTCCATTGGAAATTTATTCTCAAATAAGTAAAGTTTTCCCTTCTCAATTAAAAAATATCAAGTGTCAAAAAAGAGGTTAGTTTGTGAACAAGTGACAGTGAGTGAGTGTTCTCTATGTGTGTCCTTAGAATTGGAAAGGAGCACAGCCAGTGAAGTAATTTTGTGAACCTCCAGATGTTGGTTTATACATGTTGAACACATCCCAAGGTTTTAATTGGCAAGGGTGCTTATTACTTTAAAAAATATTTTAAAAAGTACTGTAACGATGATTTAACATGAGTAGTTAGGTATCCCTTTAAATTTTATGATTCAGTTCGATACTGAATAGAAAGATGTATGCCTTCCTCCACATGGTTAAAACTTGAAATGCCTTACAATTAAAATGGAACAAAAAGGCAATCGAGTGGGTTTGTCATCCACTACATTAGAAAAGGTGTTTCATTTTTTTACTTGGAACAAAAGAATGTTGCCTTTGTCTTGTGCAGGACATCTACACACTTACGTCCTTTCAGTAACTCTTTTTAATATGAAATGCTTAATTGTTGCAATATTTGTTTATTGAAAGTCTGGGACCTTTTTATTTTTTTATTTTCTCTTATCAAACCTTTTTGATTAATTACTGCCATGTCCGAAATGTGATTTGTGTTTTTCGCTTTGAAACTGGACTTGCAACGTCTGCGATATTTTGTATGCCTTTTTATTTTGATGTGCGTAACTTAATACTTGGATACTTGATGATTTATGTATTTGAAAATGTGTATTATTAGGTTGGCTATTTATACTATCAATGGATGTGTTTTAGTACCGTGAGCGACAAATTGTAACTGTTCACCAACTTGTGAAAGTACATTAAAATGATACACTGAAAACTTGGTTTTGAAGAATATCTTATTGTACTCCCATTAGTGAAGGCCTATAATGCCTTACTTGTTTTACATTGGCCTTGTTTGGTTTAATGGATTGTCCCAGTGGGCTTGTTCTGTCTATAGTACCAGCATTGGCACTAACAAAGAGTCAGATCTGTCTATGGGACTGCTGACTGGAACCGTGGCAGAGAAAGAGGAAGATTACGTACTGTTTCATAGAAGATCATGAGAAACCAATTCAGCTAATGAAAAGGTTATGCCAGAATATCCCCAAAAAACAAGCCGTGCAGAGTCATGGTAGAGGTTTTCCCACTGGAAACGGCTTGAAACTGATAATGTAATTGTAATACATTTAGTGACACATAACGTGTCAAAATTAAGGTATACTTAACTGCATTTTATTTAAATGAGAAGCGTGGGCTCAATTACAGGTGAGTAATTTATTTATTCAACCCTCCCCTACCCTGTTACATGTCCCTCAAGGCTTACTTAATATCAAGAATCTTCTGCATAGGAAAACTACAGTCTAATGCACAAAGACAAACAGCATTTTCAGAAAATGAATCAAATCCTTTTGTGGAGATATTTAAATGGCTGTTGGTTATACCCTGGATCTGGTGACAGTCAAGCTTGCTAGTGTCCCCTTGTGGCTATATTTGTACCCACAGGCCATCCGGTCTGTAGAACTCTGCATGCCTCAGAAAATTAGCCGAAAAACACGTTGCTGGATTTTCGTTGTAGTCTTTCATACAAAACATGCAAGACTTTTATCAAAATGTGTTTATTTTCTCTTTTGTACAACCTTTAATGTCACCTCCTCCGACCTTTATAATAAATAAGAATGGCATATACAATTTCTACATATGTCTTCAAACAACACTGCCCTCCTAGTTCTCCCATCACAAAAACAGTCATCATGACAAAGAAAATCCTACATCAGGAAGTCGATAAAGTATTGGGGTTGGTGAGTGGATATGCAACAAAGATACTGGTTAACAAATGAAAGTCATTGAACCAACAGTATTCTGGTAATTTGTATGAAAGTTCGGTATTGACACAAATACATAAACATACAGAATTCTGTGAATTAAAAATGGTTGGCACATTGTCGCTTAAAGCACAGTTAGTCTGGTCTGTTTTTGTTTTAACTTGGTTCATATTTAACAAAACACAAAGCCTACTGTACCCAATAAAATCACAATTAGTTTGCCCAAAAAATGTAATGGTCCTTTTATTTTACAGTGCAAAGATGGCAAAAGCTAGAGCTGAGGTTAAGGGGTACTGAAATGTATTTTAGAAGGGTATAACAAAACAATAAAACAAAATATAAACAAACAGTAAAAACACATTAGACAAAGTAATGTTTTTTCCACGGGGTTGGGGGTACATTTTCATCTCATTTCAATTTGAATTAATTCAAATCAGGAAGTTAACTGAAATTCCAATTCTATTCCATTTTCCTGCTTTTCAATGAGAAATATTTTTGAATTATAATTTCAGTTTACTTTCTGAATTGACTGAAATGAAATGGAATTGACCCCAATCCTGATCTTCCGTGGCGCGTTAGTTAGTTCCTCCACTAGTCTCTTAATAGTTTGGCCCCTTGTGGCCCCTCAGTTCAGGGACCCGTTGGGTCTCCAACTCACATCTTATTCCTCATTTGGCCCTTTCATGCCGGAATCTTTTGCCGATATCGGTGATGCCACCATAGGAAGGATGCACTGTGACGACTCGCAGTAGCCGTTGAGGCCAGGACGACCAGGAGGCCCTGGAACGCCGGGAATACCGGGAACGCCGCGTGGCCCTCTCTCGCCGTTGCGGCCGTCTGTGCCATAGGCGGCTCTACCGTGATCACCTGTGGATAGAGTGGTCGGTTGAGATATGTACATGAATGTGGAACTGCTAAATAGCTAGCTAACCATGTTATAGCTGAGCATATAGAGACTTGGCGCATATTGGGTTAGCACAGTGGTTATGACTGTAGCCTTCATTATTATGGTGTGGGCATGTAGCCTTATAATACTCTTGTGACTGGTATCTTTACCTGGTAGACCGGGTGTTCCAGGTTCTCCTTTAACCCCTCTTGCTGTGGGTCCTCTGTCTCCTCTGTCGCCCGTGTCACCTACGCAGAACGTATACATTATCATAAATTCAAGTAACGTTTAGCGATGCAGGATGGCTGTAGTGAACTTCACTTGTGATGGCACAAACAATCCTAATTATTCAAATGGACATCACTTATACTACTGCTACCAGCCTGCTTCAGCCAACTTGTCATTGGCTTAACAAACTAGGCCATAATATTACATTTAGGATATATTTCCACCATCTTTAGAGACTCAGAACCTCACCTTTGAGCCCTTTGCGACCCAGTAGCCCTGGAGGTCCTTTGAGACCTGGCAGTCCTCTGGCCCCGTCCAGTCCTGGGTAGCCGTTCTCTCCGGAGGGGCCTGCAGGACCAGGGGGGCCAGGGGGACCTGGCAGTCCAGAGATGCCTGCTTCAGGCCTCCTCAGGCTGGCTGCTAGCTGGGCTAGCTGCTCTGTGGCACAGGAAGGGAAAAGGATGGGGGGGTCAGTTCAATGAAACCTATGGACCTGCCTTATCAAATGTGATGGGTTCAGTAATGGTCAATATCAAATGGATAAGAGTTTGATATGAAAATGATCATGACTTACCTTGCATTACCCTCATGCAAACTTGTGTGATGTGTGTATCGCTTGGTTTTTTCCCCTGGGAAAACAGGTGGTTGTTGAGAGAATTGTGGTGTTATCTGGTAACTAATGCTATTCATAGCTAGCTACACAGGCTTTTTTTTCGTGAAATGTCTTAGCCCATGGAAATACTTAAAGAGATTCACTGGTAAACTCTTTAGCCAGTAGTTCTGAATGTCGCGCTCATGAGTCAAAAGTGGTCCACGGAATTTGCCTACTGTGTCACATATAGTAGACACCAAAGTTCGGGAGAATGTCTTTAACACAGGGCAAAGTCATCATGTGAATTCTGCTGTCTCCTCCAGTCTACTCTATATGAGTGCAGTGCTAAGAAACAGCTCTTTTTGACTCCTGCTCTGTTTCAGGCCCTCAGATCTGGTTAATTGTTAAAGTGCCTACCGCTGGCCCCTGTGTCCCTGGCAGTCCTGGCACCCCTCTGTCCCCCTGCATGCCACGTGGTCCAGGTTGGCCCGGCTTGCCCTCTGGGCCTGGTATGCCCCGGCCGCCCTCCGGCCCTTTGTTTCCAGTCTCTCCTGGTCTGCCCGTCTGAAATCAGCGACAGAGCGCGACACAATGACATTCAGCATTCATTCAAAACAAAAGGTAAAATTGGATTACACAGACTGCACCATTGGGAGGATAGACAATGCTGTCTGTCTAGGTCTAGGATCATGTGTTTCAGGCATGTAGTCCTACAGTGTGCAAAGGCTTTCTTTTGGCATGGCGCAAACACTGTGAAGTGATTCAGTAATGAGAAATGATGATGCTCACTTGGACGTGACCTCTAGTATTAGTATTAAGTTGTGGCATCTAATCATGATGAGTCCCCCATGATTTTGGGACGAGCAGGTACCACATTATGTGTACTGGACATAATTGGCCTAGTCTATGTCAACAGAGAACTGTAGCAGTAAGCAATGCTATAAACTGGACTCACCGATCCTTTCTCTCCTGGCTCCCCTTCGTCACCCTATAGTAAAACAGAATCAGTACTCTTTTACTTTAAAAAAACAAATGTTGGGCACAGCAACGTTTTTTCTTCATGTATTTACTCACAAAGTCCCCTCTGTCTCCCGCTGTGCCCTCTGAACCCGCTTCTCCCTAAATCAATAAGTAGAAATGTCTTTGTTAGAGAAAACACGTCTTACAGGATCATTAACACGTGTCCATCCCAAGTAGGCCTTGGTGGGGCCTTCTGTACTCTTCTGGTAGCTCCTAGTGCTTGATGTTACTCATTTGAATTCACTCCATTCATCTTCTTGCATCATTTGATGGCTACATAGAATATGGTCACCTCCCTTATGCAGGAATGTACTATTCGGTCGGTTGAGATGGTATTGATAGAACTTACTTGTTCTCCTTGAGCACCGGTCAAACCGACTGCACCCTGGAGAGATAGGAATAGGACAATTATATTTTGCTTTTACACATGTATTTCTGCTTCTGCTTTTGTGGCACCTTTTCTATTCCTTACCCTGTCTCCATTCTGTCCAACCAGGCCGGCAGGGCCAGGCAAACCAAGAAGCCCGAGATCCCCTTTACCTCCCTGTAAAAAATAAATAAATATATATAGACACACTTAAAAAACTTGAACACAGTGGATTGCCTGTGCAACGCTCCAACCTCCCCCTTGCCTTCAGCTGACTACATTTGCACCCCAAACATTTTTTAGCTGGAAAAAAACGTGTCTAAACGGGTGAGCTGGAAAAGGTATTGGGGACACACTCCATGAGATGTTTTGGAAGTGTGGGTACTGATTGTGTGGCATACCCTCGTCCGACTGGTTTAAGGAATTCCTGGGAAACAGAGGGTTCTTTCAGGCCTTTTCAGCTTATTTTCCTGGCCTGAATCCTCCTCTCTGAAGAAATACCCCTGGGCCCATGGACCAGTGTAACAGGACTCCATTCATAGCCCCTCGTCGGCGGATTACAGTATTACTGCAGTCTGGAGGCTTATAAAGGGCTGCCACTCTCAATATGAGAGAGCATACGACTCCACTTGCTTGGAGTGGGTTTGCGCTTAGTCACTGGTATTCAGCTTGGTTGAGCTGAAGGGTTACTATGGTAACAATGGCAATGTTAAATTGTATATGTATGGAATGATAGCAGATAATAGCAATATACACTGAGGGTACAAAACATTAAGAACACCTTCCTACTATTGAGTTGCACCCCCTGTTTTGCCTTAAGTAGATTTAACAAAGAACATCAAGGGATCATAGCTTCCACCTGGATTCACCTGGTCAGTCTATGTCATGGAAAGAGAAGGTGTTTCTAATGTTTTGTACACTCAGTGCATTGTTTATACTGATGTTATGTCATATATAAATAGCAAAAGACTTGGTATGGATGGGGGCGGCTTGTGTTATTTGCACAGTGGTGTCGTAGTTCCAGGAAAAGTAGGGCAGGAAAGGCATTGTAATGAAAATAGGAAGTAAGCATAAATAATTACATATACAATTATTTCAACATCATTTTAATGGCCACCCTAGTAAATGTTGAGAGACCAGCATCAACTTTGTTCTTGCCACACAGCACATGATCCTAGAAAAGGTCATTTATTTCATAGTCTTTGTTTTCTTCTTCCTCCTCTTTCACACCGTCTTCATCATGTTCTTGTCTTCCTCTCCGTTCCCCATCACAGTAGCGTCATAATCCATCACATTGCAAACCACAAAATCCTGTTCTGTATTCCGAATTGAACTGGCTTCACTCTGATATTTCCTTGTCTGCATCTTACCTTATCAATCCTTGCATTTTCTCACAACAAAGTCTGATGACTGGAGCACCACAGGGTTCTGTGCTTGGTCACTTGGTCATCACTTCCCATGGCTTTTCCCATCATTCTTGTGCAGAAGATGCTCAACTCCCTCTATTCTTCCACCTATTTACTACCCAGGTTACAGATTTCCCCAGCATCTTAGCCTAGTTCATTTGTATGTTTCAAGTTCATTGGTCAGTTTGATAATCATGGTTCATTCCGTGGTACTTGTATGGATGTTTACGAGAAACTGTCAAATGCTTTATTCATTGTGGTTCAGGATACATCTAGTGGGCTTGTTTTGGGGCTATGAGTATGTCAGTTATAATGGTATGTTGGGCTGTTGACTTACCCTGGGTCCTGGTGCCCCTGCAGGTCCGTCTGGTCCACGCACTCCTCTTTCACCCTACAGCAAAATAGGAGAAGAAGAATAGGAAGTAATAGAGAAGCAATTGTGGCACAGGTGCAGATGTATTATAGTCTTGTAGTCCAAGACCTTCCCAAATGAATCACATGAAGTTCTGAGCTTGTTGAACAATGCTGATAGAATAATAGAGCGAAGGTTGTGCGTGGCAATAGAGTTCAAATGTTTTGTGCTGATCTTGCTTATTCTATTGTTCCGTTATTTAGCTCACACCTTTATCCCTAATTCCCTAACCCTAAAATCACGAGGTTCCAGATCATTTATTCAAACTGCTGAAGTTCATACGAGACCTTGAAAAGAGTAATCCAACTTGATAGTGTTTTAACATGGATGGCTTTCTCACAGTGAATCACATATACTATAGAACATACTCACTGGTCCACCTCTTGCTCCGACAGGTCCTACTTCTCCCTGCTCGCCACGTTCCCCCTGAAAACAAAGCAAGTCACCCTGAGATCTCTCATGCTACTGGTGCAAGTATGAAAGGGATATTATGTATACTGTATCAAAGTATTTGATTTCATCACTGTCATTTAATGTGATATAATTTTCATCAATAGACTTTCTCTTGACTTACTGATTTCCCAGGAGACCCCATTAGTCCTACAGAACCTGGGTCGCCAGAGTTACCCTAGTAACAAAGAGAGGAAAACATAAGATTCCCTATAATAGAGATTCATATACTGTATGGTCAATAACTGGTTTAATTCATACATTTAAAATATTCCCCTACCATTTCGCCACTTTGTCCTTTTGGACCATAAGCGCCTGGCAAACCCTATGGCGAGAATCACATCAAAACAAATGAACAACCAAACAAACCCAAACAAATACGCATGTAAAATGGATATGATGAATCAGAGATGCTAGGGGTCAGAGGTCACACTTACAGGAAGTCCTTGGAGCCCAGTATCACCTGGACTGCCAACTTTCCCAGTAATACCCTTAAAATGATAGAGAAAAAAAACAACAGCTTGTCAATCTTACTTATTTCCTGTGTGCACATCCTCACTTAGCCTATGTCTTTGAACAGCAGTTTGAGCCGTACCTTAGATGCTGGCAATCCGGGAATTCCTTCACGTCCATCGGGCCCAGCTAGACCCTGTCCGTGGGAGAAAGAACAGGGGAGTTGAGCGTTAACAAAAAATATTAGCTTCATGGCATGTGTATTGAGTCAGCTGTATGGAGTCCATGAACATAAGCTCATGCTGTGTGTAATGTCATAGATGTCATAGATGAGATGTTAGTCGATAATAAATCAGATTTAGTAAGGCTGTGGTGTGTACAATACTTACAGGCTCCCCTTTCCCCCCTGGAAGGCCCCTTATTCCTTGTGGCCCTCGGGCCCCCTGCAAAAAAACACACAGTGAGTAAAAGTCTTTATGCGGTACATTATTTGATAGATAGAGTGCACCTGTATGAATTGGCGGCACGTTTTTGCTTTTGAAAGTGAATGACCATGTGCTCTGTTGTTCTGCAGTGATAATATAACAGCAATAATAATAATGATGATATAACAGTGATAATATATTTGTATGACGGTGTGATGTTTTAGTACTTACTTGACCACCGTTTGGTCCAGTCTCGCCCACTACTCCTCTTTGGCCCACGTCACCCTAAAAAAGAAAAACACATTTCTTAAACCAAAATAGTAGAATATAGGTTGAGATGTTACTGTAATGTGAGTGGTGGCAAAGAGGTCATGGTGAAAAAGAGGTGAACGTCACAGTGTTAAAAACAAGACAGGCACTTACTGAGCCACCCTGAATTCCCTGGGGACCAAGGTCTCCAAACGTTCCACGTGGTCCCTGTTATCAAACACATTTCAGATGTCAAATATACATTTTTTTTTATGCATTTACTAGTGTGCTCAAACATAAGTTGTGGGATGTTGAGGTTTGGCAGTGCTGAAACAGGCCAAGCTGAAGTCATTTTTACAGCAATATTGCACCCGCTGAGGATGGCAGTAACATACAGTACATCGCTCATCTTTGGCATTCACCCTATGATGTCAAACAATGTGTAACCTCATGACCCTTACCCTGTCACCTTTGAGGCCCATTATGCCTGTTATTCCCCTGGGCCCCCCTTGGCCCTAAAATCACTCAGCAGAGAGAGAATAGTGTGTGAGAGAGAGAATAGTGTGTGTGAGAGAGAATAGTGTGTGTGAGAGAGAATAGTGTGTGTGTGAGAGAGAGGGAGAGAGAGAGAGAGAGAGAGAGAGAGAGAGAGAGAGAGAGAGAGAGAGAGAGAGAGAGAGAGAGAGAGAGAGAGAGAGAGAGAGAGAGAGAGAGAGAGAAGCCAATTTCAATAAAAAAAGACATGTATCATAGCCACATTGTGAATGACACATTCATATTGATACAGATGTGAGAGAAATATTAAAATATTTTACTGGTAGCCCTTGAGCTCCCATCTCGCCCTCTCCTGCCTGGTCTCCTTCTTCTCCCTGTAGAAAACATCAAACAAATGTCACAATCATTATTATTGACCTTATTGTGGTTGTTGATAATTTATCTGGGTAAACAGAGGGAGACGTTACCTTGTGTCCTTGCTTTCCAGGCTCACCAGACTCTCCTTTTACCCCTTTGTGGCCCTAAAGAGAAACCATATAATGTTACTGCTATATGCAAGCCAGTTTCACTGACAAGATACAGCCTCAACATCTATAGTATATTAGTATCAGTGAGAAACAATAGTATCGTATGAGTATTTGTTATATAGTCACCTTCATGCCTGGGAGGCCAGAATATCCGTTAAGACCAGAAGGACAGGCATTGGGACACTGAAAAACACAAGTAAAGCCTATTTGAGGTCATCTAAGAGCCCTGCCACAGGGGGGCTCTGCTGAAAAGTTCCCCATCATTAGCATCAGGGTACACATGCATAGCTGTGGTGCCCTTAAAGGAAACTTGTGAACGCCTTACCAGGTCTTCCCCCTTATACACGCCAGGAAGACCCTGGGGAGAAAAACACCCTTTTAATTACATTTCTGTCTTTGAAGTAATTGTCGGCGAAACAGGCTGTTTGTCATACAGGCTGGTTGTTGCAGTGCTCTTAAAAATGTACAGGATGCTGTAAATTGTCTGTCTTCTCTTTGATACTTTTCATGGCACACAGAACTATGCAGCTATTACATCACATGGGTTGTCCTACTGTACTAAGGATGACAACACTAATATGGAACTAATTCATCATGAAAATAAACATATTTACCCTGGGCCCTGCAGGTCCGGGAAGCCCAACTGGCCCCTTCCTGCCCTGTGATCCCTGTAAATAATAATAATAATATGTTTACAGGTGAATGAATGCAATAATTTAACAAGTAGAAGTCAATATCTCCGTATTAACTGCAATATAATAAGACATTGAAACAGTTGGAAGCCCTGTGTACCTAGCCATCATTTTCTAAATGTTAAAAAGGCAGTACTCACCGGGGTACCGATTTTGCCAAGCTCGCCCACCAACCCTTGTGCACCAGCTGCTCCCTGTCAGTGAAACAAAAAGGACATGACACAGTGCTAATGTACTGAATTATCTTGTATTTAAATACATTCTTCCTCATTCAGGTGTGGGAAAAATGGTGAAGTACTCACATCAGTCCCATCAGGTCCCTCGCCCTGTGGTAAACGAAAGAGAATTCAAATTAAATCAAATTTTGCGCCGAATACAACAGGTGTAGACCTTAGAGTGAAATGCTTACTTACACGCCCTTAACCAACAATGCAGTTTTAAGAAAAAATGTATAAAATAAAAATATAACAAATAATTAAGGAGCAACAATAAAATAACAGTAGCGAGGCTATATACAGGGGGTTCCAGTACACAGTACACCGGTTAGTCAAGGTAATTGAGGTAATATGTACATGTAGATAGAGGTAAAGTGACTATGCATGGTTAATAAACAGAGAGTAGCAGCAGCGTAAAAAAGGGGGGGGGGGGACAGTGCAAATAGGCTGGGTAGCCATTTGATTAGCTGTTCAAGAGTCTTATGGCTTGGGGGTAGAAGCTGTTAAGAAGCCTTTTTGACCTAGACTTGGAGCTCCGGTACCGCTTGCTGTGTGGTAGCAGATCAAGCGATACCGGAGCGCCAAGTCTAGGTCAAAAAGGCTTCTTTAACAGCATCTACTCCCATTCATGGAGAGGCTTGAAGGTGTAAAATTGAAGTAAAGTTGCATTTTTCTGTATTAACAAGTTAATCAATGCAGTAACAAGGGTACAGTAATAAAATTTACAATTTTAAACAATGCAGTTTTTAAAAAATCAGTCCTTATAGTATATCATACCCTTAAATAGATAGTATCCTTATAAGTGTCATATCCTAGGTGGGCGTATTTATGTCATATATGATTTCAGGTCAACCAATGGGTGTCTGTGTACAATACTTATAATTCCGTAAATACCAGCATACAACTGTGAAAAATCCACTGGTAATTACTAGTGGGAAACTCATCTATCATCCCCGTGCTCCGAGTTTTTCACTTCCACCTCTCTGCTGTCATTTGTCAAGAAAAAAGACAGCAAGCATGGCGGCATCTTCAGCAGTTGTTGTTTATGGTAAGAAAAAATGCAAATTGTTGATAGAAAATGTATTCTGTTCATCTTCCTTTTAATTTAGAAAGTGAACGCAGCTCTTGATATACTTGTTATGGGCAAAAAAAGAACAAAACAATCACAAGCCTTCTAATGAGCCCCATGTTCGATGGTATTTCCCAAAACGTGAATGCACCCAACTCGTATTTATAAATCCACAACTGGATTTATAAGACAATTTCATTGTGGGTCCTTTCGTTACATGGTCCTTGAAAGGGAGTAGCCTATTCCAGATTTCCAGTCATTTCAGTGGATGGATAAGACAAGTCATTGGAGGGGATGGTCCCATCCTCATGGTAATGTAATAATCCATTGAAACAAGTGAGGTCGATCCCTTTCCAGATGATGTTTGGTCATTTCTGCATGATTGCCATAGTCTATGTCATAATGGACAATACCCCTACTACATCCCTATTATTCATACATTATATTAATACATTTAGTTAACCATGCTTACTTACAATCTCCCCGACTTCCCCAGCCTCTCCGGGTTCACCCTGATAGAGAAGCACACAAGATGGTTGGTGATGACAATAACATGGCAGCGAAACAATCTCAACCTTTCATTGCTTTGGAGCGTACTGATATTTTCTCATTCATACTCTTCAGACCAGCCTCCACACACTGAGTACCGAGAGTGTATATGCATTATATTTCAGCAATATAGATATTAGACAGATAGGAAGGTTATGGATACATTTGATTTCAAATAAAGAACATTTACTTTTGGTCCAGGAGGCCCATCTGGGCCGAGATCCCCAACAGGTCCAGTGGCACCCTATAGAGATAACAAAGCTTCTATCAACCACACAGAAATATGAATGTCCATGAGTAAACAATATAAAACTTCAATACATGTCTTATGCCCTCCAGTTAAAGAACTAATTGCATGCTCTGTTACCCATTCTTAGTGTGATATTCTATATTATTTTATTCTTTACAAGCATTCAATGGGACTCCTGGGAAATTATAAAAGGACATGTTTGTGAAAATATTCATTAGAAACAATAGGCAATCCATCCATTCCTCCATTCCTGAAATGAATTGATTTGAAATAGAACTGTTCCAACACTGAGCTGCTGACACAGTACTCTCTGAGATCACCATTAGTAACAGGGTTGCCTTACTTCAAGGCAATATTACTGTAAATCTGATTTCCTTAATTAAATGTGTGTTTGGTAAACACAAAGGAAGGTTTGCAATCCAAATCTAGAATCTATAAACAAGATTTCGACAAATTATGGAAGGCATCTCAATTGAGACAACTCTTATATTCCACGTTTGTATCTTGACGATAACACATTACAAAGTATGTGACCAATGCTCTAACTAAACAATGTACTAACTAAACCATTGCATATTTTCATCATTGACATTTCATGGATTACATGTTTCCTGTACAGTAATTTAGCAATTATAAGACTAAAATGGGGGTGTGTCTTTTCTCACACTGTTTAGCCCCTCCCCTCTTCCACCACCTACATAAACCATAGGTCACTTAATTAGTCCAACTAGTCCTCCGCCAAGCTTGAATCAATGGATTGAAAAGAGAAGACGCTCTGAACTATCCTCTCAAGATCAAGGAACTACTAATACTCTCTAATTATTCAATAGCTTTAGTAGGCAGCAAACAACAGAAATCCGTAATCATTCAAATCAGAACTCCAGTTATGGACAGAGTAACAGAAAGAATGGATGATAGTTGACTACTTGAAGTCAGTGTTATCAAGGTATTTGCTGTTCCTAAAAATATGATCACTATTCACTAAACAAAGGAGAATAGGGAGCTACCCAGCCAAAACTAGTGCATACCTCAACATACCTGGACACTACCAACTCTGCCAGAAACACAGCAGTCAGCAGTTCATCTGATAAGCCATTCTATATTCAGCATTATTGCCCAAATGGACAGCATACACACTGTGGCCCTTCTGTTCCACCTTTCCCAGCATACAGTTATTTCCTGTCAGCCATCACTGGGTCGGCCGAATCCCCTGCACGGGGACTCACACAAAAAGACCTCTGTTTCTCTGTTTCAGTCAGGAAGCTATTTGAAGCATTCTCCTCTCTCCCCTAAATACCCAGGTTGATGTACCCCCCCCCCCCCCCCCAAACCTTTTGCTCAGGAGCCAATATAAACGACTCACACAGCAGTAGTACCACAGATTTTCAGTCCCTTGAGTTTCAGAAGTTACAGATGTTCAGTAGACTCAGTGGAGTCTTATCTGATGTTGTACTAAGGTTTCCTGCTTGGGGAATATGAATAATAAACTGGTTGTAAATGTGTGTATTCTGTGTAACTTACGTCTGCCCCTGGTAGGCCGGCTGTTCCGGGAGTTCCTGGTTTGCCATCTTCCCCATCAGGACCCTGGGAACAGAGTGACCATTTCAATACCATGCTAAAATGTATTAACCATTTATTGGTAGGTTATGGCAAAGGAAATAATAGTCCACTCACAGGGCCGCCTTCTATGAAGTTATCATCCCCTCTGTCTCCCTGAAATTGAAGAGAAAAAAGGAGTGTTTATTTAATATCTATGTAAAACTCCACTATAGGTTGAAAATGACAGAATGACACAATTAATGTTGGTCTGTACCAGGTGAGGTGCTGTACAACCGATAAGTCTAAAGCATGAAATGACATAAATAAACAATAAAATATGAAATCAAAAGATATCTCACATCAATGCCGTCGACTCCAGGCACGCCTGCTATACCAGGGGGTCCTGCGGGGCCTCTGGTACCGACCGGGCCCCTCTGTAGATAAAAAAACAAAATCATTTAAAGAGCCTCTACTGAAATGTATCTCCAAATCATGGCTGATGGCAGTGCTTTGGTCCCCTGACACAAAGAGCTACATTGTGTGAAATTAGTCGTTTTGTGGGCAGAAAGGTCAAGAAAAGAAAACCACAAGCCTTTATCCACTATACAAGGGACCACTCTATGTAATTACATATGTTGAGAATATTTTTGTTGCGATTCCAACCTACTGGATCCATATGTCAGCACATGCAGCTGTTATGTTACTTGCCCCACACACACCTCTAAATCATGCAGCTATTTACAAAAGAAAGAAATAGTCCACTAATCAATAGGCATATTATGGTAGGTCTAATGTATTTGTAAACTATATGGTTCAACGAATCTGTAAATGCATAGAAGGTGTGTTTCAAAACATTTGGGAGTCTGAGCATCCCATCCCAGCATATCCCATCCATGGGAAATTCTATCCCAATAACACAGGACAATATAATCTCAAGAAAAGCAGTCATACATGCCTGTCATACAAACCAGGTATACATTGTGCCTGGCAAACAAATCGGTGTGAACCATTGTAGAAGAAAATAACCGTAATTTGTGACTTACCTGAGCGGAGCAAATAAGGACTATTTGCAATAAAATCACAAGCAATGACTCCCGATATATCCTGGCGCGAGCCATTGTCTCCCCAAAGACACGGAAGACGCAAAACGTGCTTTTTACCGGATTAGTTGGGATTTACGGACCACCTGTCAATATTCCCCAACTGAACCTCACAGTAGACTGAAAGGTACCATGTACTATTCAAATTCATGTTTATTCATGATGGACTGGAGAGCTGGTAAGTGGTTGGAGGATAGATGGAAGGTGCGCGCAAGGGGAGGGTTTCTCTGTTAGACAGTGGGAGGGATTTGGAATGTTCTCTCAATATGTATAAATACCTGTAACTTTCGCTGACTTGTAGTTTGTGAACTAAACGCTTGTATTCCAACAGTTTGTTACAAATTGTATTATTTATTTTTTATTAAAAAATCCAACCATTTCCCAAATAGCATAGGACAAAACCTAGCCTACTTCTGCACAGGTATAACATACAGCATAAATGATGTTGCTGTTGCAATCATCAATGCAATATTTCTTCAACATAGAGTTTGTAAATGAGAGAGCAAAATGAATTTAAATCTGTCAGCCTGATTTGATTTTGGACATTGTGGGAACATCACGTAGGCGTCGGCCTACAATAGATACACGTGAGTGAGATCTATTATTCAAAAAACACATCCCCACTGATTAAATTATCGATTTTGATTGACTTGCTTTAATGCTTCTTTTTATGTAGCTATCTCAAAGAGAGAAATACAGTAATATAATGGCGTATTTTATGTATGTACTAACTCCGACATGGTTCGTGAGGAAAATTAATGGCGTTTTTGTAGGATTTTGGATAAACGCCTAAAATAAGGTCTGTGATAAACAGGCATAAGAAAGTTTTTATACATTTTGTTCTATGAGATAGTCTTCATAAACGACCATGACTTTTTGTGAATTTTGAATAACCTATGCAATAATTTAAAAAAAAATCATAATGGTCATGCTATTATCTCATAGAACAAAATGTATTAGGGCTGTGTTGTTGTTTCTGTCGCACTGCTTTGCTTTATCTTGGCCAGGTCGCAGTTGTAAATGAGAACTTGTTCTCAACTAGTCTACCTGGTTAAATAAAGGTTAAATAAATACAACATTTAAATAAAAAAATCCTGTGTTAACTTCAGAATTTATTTTGGGCGTTTATTCCAAAACCCTATTCTTTCCCCGTTCATTTTTCCATAGGGATGACTAAGGACTGCAAACTGGCGAGCACACAAACATTTCAGACAAAATCTTGTAGTGGCATCATCTTCATAGGCACTGACTGCCTTGCCACGGTATCCCCACGGTCTTCCTTGCACAAGGCGGCGATATTTCTTGGCCAAGTGAAATCCACCGAAAAAAAATCAGAAAGGGCTTTGTTTTTAAAGCACGTTGTTTTTTTCGAACAACGGCTGTGTTGTTGTCTTGGTACTGTAAATACAAGCAGTAACTAGCTAGCTGGTTCGGTTCAATACTTTTTTTCTTCAGTTCAATACTTGTGTTGCAAAACAGACGTGGCTAACGTTACGCATTTATACTAAGAAGCTCACACTGTATAGGTAAAACACGTTTTATCAATCAATGTTAGCATTGGCAAAATGGCCTGTTGTGTTGAACTGCTGTCTTTGTTATCCTGCTAAGTTTGCTAGCTAGTTATATTACTTAGCTAGTTAACGTTAGCTGGACATTGGCTCATTTAACATGTATTTGAAGCTAACGTTAGCTGCTAGATTGCATACAAAATTAGAAGTATGTGTCCTTTTGGTTGATTTGGGCTAGCTAGATAAGAAAGAGATCATGAACGTTTGATTGATTGTAGCTAGAGTTTGGTTGGTGGTTGTCTAGCCTGATGGTAGCTAACAACTTCTTGCTGATTTTAATCAATCGCTTCCATCATTATTCTCTGCTATCCATAATTGTTCACGTAGTTATCTATCTACCAGTATCTAGCTATCCACTTAACGGTCCAACAACTTACTTTTGCTTATATAATATTTACGGGACAATTATTTTTCAGGAAATGGAAAACGTGGATTTCTCAGAAGATGAAATTCAACAACAATTGGAGGCACTTGGTTACAACAACATACCAAGACACAGACTATGTGAATTCAAAAGAGGTGGGTTGATCAAATTAGTGAATATAAGTCTACATTTTGATGACCAAATGCTGACTAAATCTGAAATAACTGGGATGTCTTGTCACTTTCACTCTGCAAGTTAGCTGTCAGATTGGTGGAGAAGCAACTTTGTGTGTGTGTGTACATATATAGATCTAGATGAACTGATCCGACATGAAAAATCTAAGAGCCACTCATCCAGTGAATTGAACTCGACAAGATCTCAAAGCACCATCTTCAAAAGTCCTCCTGCAGTCACCAAGGTTAAAGGTAAGATCACTGTACGTATTCTCATGTCCACTACATAATCAAATATAACTGGGCCCGGTTTCCCAAATGCTTCTTAAGGCTAAGTTCATCTTAGAGCCATGGGTTCCTATATGGTTTTAATGATGAACTTAGCCTTAAGATGCTTTTGGGGAAGTGGGCCCTGGTCAGTGAGTGTTGGTTGCACCGTTTGATGAGCATTGAGGTTCCTCTCGAGTCTCGATTGAATTTCCTTGTTTTCCCCCCTAACAGTACAGGATAACACTGCAGCCTTCAGAAATGTGTTTGCCCAGGATGGTCCATCACACCATGAAAGACGGGTACATATTCTTGTCCCAAATCATTCAGTCCCCCTTCATCCAGCAGATAAGCTAGCTGTATTGTATTTATTAAATATAATAATAATGCTAGAATGGCATGTTACTTCGTTCTGTGCTCCACCCAGGTGCTAACCTCCACATACAGCAGAGATAACAGTAACTATGGTGCCAGACAGGAGTATGACTCCTACACTCAGCACTCTGTTGCCCCCAAGTACCAGCGCCCCTCAACAGCCCCTAATAGGCTGGAAGTGGATCCAGACCTAACTGACCTCCAGCAGTTATCGTTCGCTGTCAGTCAGTCATCCACACCAGACCGAGACACAGGAGCGCATGGGAGACCCTTTATCAAGAGGAAAGTCCTTAGGTGCGGTAAGTTTACATCAGGCGACTTTGTAAAGACTATAATGATCATGTGTGTGGCTTTGTAAAGACTATAATGATCACGTGTGTGGCTTTGTAAAGACTATAATGATCACGTGTGTGGCTTTGTAAAGACTATAATGATCACGGGTGTGGCTTTGTAAAGACTATAATGATCACGGGTGTGGCTTTGTAAAGACTAATGATCACGGGTGTGGCTTTGTAAAGACTAATGATCACGTGTGCTATTGAGGATACTTGAATCAACCTCACTCTGTTTCTTCCTAAAGGAAACATCAAGGCCAAGTTCACATCTGCGATGAATCAACACACAGTGAAGATTCAGGTAATTCAATGTTATGCATGATATTATTTATGCAAACAGGCTTAGGAGTACTATATTTAAAATAAGGCCCGAGGGGGTGTGGTATGTTGGCCATTATAAACTGGGTAGTTGGGGTCCTGGATGCTGATTGGCTGAAACTGCATTCTAGCAATGTAAACTCAGCAAAAAAAGAAACATCTCTTTTTCAAGGCCCTGTCTTTCAAAGATAATTTGTAAGAATCCAAATAACTTCACAGATCTTCATTGTAATGGGTGTAAACACTGTTTCCCATGCTTGTTCAATGAACCATAAACAATTAATGAACATGCACCTGTGGAACGGTCGTTAAGACACTAACAGCTTATTAGGGTCACAGTTATGAAAACTTAGGACACTAGAGGCCTTTCTACTGACTCTGAAAAACACCAAAAGAAGGATGCCCAGGGTCCCTGCTCATTTTTGTGAACGTGCCTTAGGCATGCTGCAAGGAGGCATGAGGACTGCAGATGTGGCCAGGGCAATAAATTGCAATGTCCGTACTGTGAGACGCCTAAGACAACGCTACAGGGAGACAGGACGGACAGCTGATCATCCTCGCAGTGGCAGACCACGTGTAACAACACCTGCACAGGATCGGTACATCCGAACATCACACCTGTGGGACAGGTACAGGATGGCAACAAAAACTGCCCAAGTTACACCAGGAACGCACAATCCCTCGATCAGTGCTCAGACTGTCCGCAATAGGCTGAGAGAGGCTGGACTGAGGGCTTGTAGGCCTGTTGTAAGGCAGGTCCTCACCAGACATCACCGGCAACAACATCGCTTATGGGCACAATCCCACCGTCGCTGGACTAGACAAGACTGGCAAAAAGTGCTCTTCACTGACGAGTTGCGGTTTTGTCTCACCAGGAGTGATGGTCGGATTTGCGTTGATCGTCAAAGGAATGAGCGGGATCGATTTAGAGATGGAGGGTCCGTCATGGTCTGGGGCGGTGTGTCACAGCATCATTGGACTGAGCTTGTTGTCATTGCAGGCAATCTCAACACTGTGCGTTACAGGGAAGACATCCTCCTTCCTTGTGGTACCCTCTCTGCAGGCTCATCCTGACATGACCCTCCAGCATGACAATGCCACCAGCCATACTGCTTGTTCTGTGCGTGATTTCCTGCAAGACAGGAATGTCAGTGTTCTGCCATGGCCAGCGAAGAGCCCGGATCTCAATCCCATTGAGCACATCTGGAACCTGTTGGATCGGAGGGTGAGGGCTTGGGCCATTCCCCCCAGAAATGTCCGGGAACTTGCAGGTGCCTTGGTGGAAGAGTGGGGTAACATCTCATGGCAAGATATGGCAAATCTTGTGCAGTCCACGAGGAGGAGATGCACTGCAGGACTTAATGCAGCTGGTAGCCACACCAGATACTGACTTACTTTTGATTTTGACCCCCCCCCCACACATTTTATTTCATTTCTGTTAGTCACATGTCTGTAGAACTTGTTCAGTTTATGTCTCAGTTGTTGAATCTTATGTTCATACAAATATTTACACTTGTTAAGTTTGCTGAAAATAAACGCAGTTGACAGTGGGAGGACGTTTCTTTTTTTGCTGAGTTTATATCATGCATTATAAACTGGGTGGTTCAAGCCCTGAATGCTGATTTGCTGACAGCCGTGTTCTATCAGACCGTATACCACGGGTATGACAAAACAATTATTTTTTACTGCTCTAATTATGTTGGTAACCATTTTATAGTAGCAGTAAGGCACCTTGGGGATTTGTGAAATATGGCCAATATACCATGCTTACAGGCTGTGTCCAGGCATGTTGCGTTGTGCCTAAGAACAGCACTTAACAGTGGTGTATTGGCCATATTCCACACCTCCTCGGGCCTTATTGCTTAAATATACCACGGGTATGACACAACTACTTGTTTACTGTTATATTTATGTTGGAAACCAGTTATTGTCGTGCCTAAGAACAACCCTTATGGGTGGTATATTGGCCACAACTCTTTATTGCTTAAATATACCACGGCTAAAGGCTGTTCTTAGGCATGACGTGGAGTGCCTGGATACAGCCCTTAGCCATGGTGTATTGGCCATACACCACAAACCCACAAGGTATATTATTGCTATTATAAACTGGTTACCAACATAAATAGAACAGTAGACAAGTATATTGTCTGATATACACATGCCTGAGATGCTGTTTCAGCCAATCAGCACCCAGGATCCAAACTACAGGGTATATAATTGTATTTAGTTTTCAGATGCCTGTTGTTGGAGCCAGTTTCTATTTCTTTGGTTATGCAAATATTTGTTTATTAGGTCATATTGTTCCATTTAGAATAACTTCAATTAATTTCTATATAAGGTGTGTGTATATTAATTTGGTGATGTGGTCTTATGATTTGAATGAGAATAGGTCAATTACACCCTCTAGCCAGAATTCAAGTACGGACGGGCCCGCACAGATATGTTAATTGGGTATTTTGAGATGAGAAGTAGGGCCTGCTAGTCATGGCAAATGTTTGGGTTACTGGGACCCACACACGTCTTACCTTGATCTTTTAATTTAAATGGAATATTGGAACCTTTGTTTACCTTGCACTTATTATTTTTAATTCAACATATAAAACATTTGTTTTATTCATCAAGCCATTGGATTCTTGACTTTCTATGGATTTGCGTCTCAAATCTTTCAACTGGTTTTCCCATGGCTATTTGAAAGCCACTACATTTAAGTAAAAAAAGTTCCACATGTTATGGGTTAATCAAGACACCTGGAGCAGGGCCTCCCGGGTGGCGCAGTGGTTAAGCTTGTGCCATCAGAGTTCCTGGGTTCGCGCCCAGGCTCTGTCGTAACCGGCCGCGACCGGGAGGTCCGTGGGGTGACGCACAATTGGCCTAGCGTCGTCCGGGTTAGGGAGGGATTGGTCGGTAGGGATCTCCTTGTCTCATCGCGCACCAGCGACTCCTGTGGTGGGCCGGGCGCAGTGCGTGCTAGCCAAGGTTGCCAGGTGCACAGTGTAGCCTCCGACACATTGGAGGAAGGGTTGTATGCGCGTTAAGAAGCAGTACGGCTGGTTGGGTTGTGTATCGGAGGACGCATGACATTCAGCCTTCGTCTCTCCCGAGCCCGTACGGGAGTTGTAGCAATGAGACAAGATAGTAGCTACTACAACAATTGGATACCACGAAATTGGGGAGAAAAAGGGGTAAAATTCAAAACAAAAAAAAAACACCTGGAGCAAAGCAGCTCTGCTGACAAAAGAGACCGTGAGTACAATACCTGTTTAACGTGCAAGCTAAGCCTATCTTTTGTGATTGTTGGTTTGGAAATGTTTGACGCGTCTGTTTTGGAAACAAATGTCGCAAGCTGTTCGTTAGGCGCTATTGGAAATGCACTGTTGATATTGACAAACAAAGCTTAGTGCCATGGACTTTTTGGACAAGCTGCTGAGAAGGAATACATCACACAGCATTGTGGAGTTGCAGTTCCTCTGGCGACCAGCCTTCAACAGGTGGCAGTATAGAGCAACATTGAGACCACAGGGAATAATCCTCTTAGCACTACTCCTTAGCCATCTGTCTCTGCTGTCTCTGCAGATCACCACACACTCCCCACAGCAGCAGCATAAGGAGACATCTTACCCTTCGCTACCATGTATAAAATGTACGACAGTCAGTGGGATGAAGAGAGTGAGGACGGGAATAGCTCCCTAAACTCTGCTTTCTGGTCCGATGGGGAGGAGGAGGAGGAGGAGAAGGTTGAGCAATACAAGCAGGAAGATACAGAGCCCAACAGAACCACTGAACACACACAAGAGGAGCCACCTGTTGAGGAGCCACCTGTCACAGAGCGTCCAAAGGAAACCGAACAGGAGGAGTGTAGAGGAGAAGGGGCTAAGCAGGGTGAAAAGATTGACGAGGAGGGTTACAGCACTCGTGATGGGAGCCCGGCGCTGAGCTTACTGACATCTGGTTATGGCACCTACAGGCCAGACTCTTCAGCTAAGGACGACCCGGAGGGAGAAGACTATAGAGACGACAGTACCATAGCTGAGTTTGACAGAGAAAGTCAGGGCCTTTCTGAGATGCAATATGGCGATGAGGATGACCAGTCGCTCAGCAATTTTGATGTTGACGGTAAGGAGGATACCACTGATCTACAGATCTGTGAGGACACCGGTTTGAGGACGAAGTTGGAAGAAAGTCAAAGCCTCTCTAATATGGCATATTGTGAAGATCATCCTCCTGTTGAATTGGAGAGCAAAGACCGCACTGATGTGAACTACTGTGAAGATGACTATACATTGGCTCAGACTAAAAATGACAAGGCAGTATTAGATGGGATATATCCTGAAGACAGTTCTCTCGCTGAGTCCAAAGACAATGAGAGGCCCACTGGAGAAGGAAATAGGAAAGAAGAGAAAGGAGCAGAGGATGAGCAGGAGTGGGAGGATTTGCAGTCGCTGGCGGGCAATAAAGATATTACGTTAATTGATTCCAAGTCTACTAAGACTTATGAAGAGTGGGAGGATAACAGAAGACACAAAAGGGGTAAACTGTATACCCGGTCTATTCTCTCTATAGAATGAAAATACAATTTCTGTAGGTAACATCTCCTTAGTCCAAGTGTGTGCATAATAGACTGACACCCTGTACAAGAGAACAAAGCCAAAGACCTTGCCTGAATTTTGTTGAATGTCATGTCATCCATTGCAGTGGTTCCCAACCTTTTTCGATTACTGTACCACCAACTGAATTTTGCTCTGCCCGGAGTACCCCTGAAGTACCCCTTGTTTTTTATTTTTTATTTCACCGTTATTTAACCAGGTAGGCCAGTTGAGAAGTTCTCATTTACAACTGCGACCTGGCCAAGATAAAACAAAGCAGTGCGACAATAAACAACATGGGATAAACAAAGGATAAACAAATGTACAGTCAATAACACAATATAAAAATCTATATACAGTGTGTGCAAATGGAGTAAGGAGGTAAGGCAATAAATAGGCCAATAGTAGCGAAGTAATTACAATTGAGCAAATTAACACTGGAGTGATAGATGTGCAAGTAGAAATACTGGTGTGCAAAAAAAGTAAATAAAAACAATATGGATGAGGTAGGTAGTTGGATGGGCTATTTACAGATGGGCTGTGTACAGCTGCAGCGATCGTTAAAGCATCAGCTATCTGAGCAGCTTAAGTTAGTGAGGGAGATATAAGTCTCCAACTTCAGCGATTTTTGCAATTCGTTCCAGTCATTGGCAGCAGAGAACTGGAAGGAAAGGCGGCCAAAGTAGGTGTTGGCTTTGGGGATGACCCAGTGAGATATACCTGCTGGAGTGCGTGCTACGGGTGGGAGTTATGGTGAGATAAGGCGGAGCTTTACCTAGCAAAGACTTATAGATGACCTAGAGCCAGTGGGTTTGGCGACGAATATGTAGCAAGGGCCAGTCGACGAGAGCATACAGGTTGCAGTGGTGGGTGGTATATGGGGCTTTGGTGACAAAACGGATGGTACTGTGATTGACTGCATCCAGTTTGCTGAGTAGAGTGTTGGAGGCTATTTTGTAAATGACATCGCCGAAGTCGAGGATCGGTAGGACAGTCAGTTTTACGAGGGTATGTTTGGCAGCGTGAGTGAAGGAGGCTTTGTTGCGAAATAGGAGGCCACGGAAGGAGTGTTGTATGGCATTGCAGCTCGTTTGGAGGTTTGTTAACAGTGTTCAAAGAAGGGCCAGATGTATACAGAATGGTGTTGTCTGCGTAGAGGTGGATCAAGGAATCACCCACAGCAAGAGCGACATCATTTATTTATATATATATATATATATATATATATATATATATATATATACATACACACACACACACACACACACACACACACACACACACACACACACAGAGAGAAAAGAGTCGGCCCGAGAATTGAACCCTGTGGCACCCCCATAGAGACTGCCAGAGGTCATGACAACAGGCCCTCTGATTTGACACACTGAACTCTATCTGAGAAGTAGTTGGTGATCCAGGCGAGGCAGTCATTTGAGAATCCAAGGCTGTTAAGTCTGCCGATAAGAATACGGTGATTGACAGAGTCGAAAGCCTTAGCCAGGTCGATGAAGAAGGCTGCACAGTACTGTCTTTTATCGATGGCGGTTATGATATCGTTTAGTACCTTGAGCGTGGCTGAGGTGCACCCGTGACCAGCTCGGAAATCAATCCGATTTCCGAGCTGGTCACGGGTGCACCTCAGCCACAGCGGAGAAGGTATGGTGGGATTCGAAATGGTCAGTGATCTGTTTAACTTGGCTTTCGAAGACTTTAGAAAGGCAGGGCAGGATGGATATAGGTCTGTAACCATTTGGGTCTAGAGTGTCACCCCCTTTGAAGAGGGGGATGACCGCGGCTGCTTTTCAATCTTTAGGAATCTCAGACGATATGAGAGGTTGAACAGACTAGTAATAGGGATTGCAACAATGGCGGCGGATAATTTTAGTAAGAGGGTCCAGATTGTCTAGCCCAGCTGATTTGTACGGGCCCAGGTTTTGCAGCTCTTTCAGAACATCTGCTATCTGGATTTAGGTGAACGAGAAGCTGGGGAGGCTTGGGCAAGTAGCTGCGGGGGGTGTGGAGCTGTTGGCTGGGATTGGGGGAGCCAGGAGGGATGCATGGCCAGCCATAGAGAGATGCTTCTTGAAATTCTCGATTATTGTGGATTTATCAGTGGTGACAGTGTTTCTTAGCCTAGGTGAAGTGGGCAGCTGGGAGGAGGTGCTCTTATTCTCCATGGACTTTACAATGTCCCAGAACTTTTTGGAGTTAGAGCTACAGGATGCACATTTCTGTTTGAAAAAGCTAGCCTTTGCTTTCCTAACTGAGTGTATTGGTTCCTGAAAAATGGCATATCGCGAGGACTATACGATGCTAGTACAGTACGCCACAGGATGTTTTTGTGCTGGTCAAGGGCAATCGGGTCTGGAGTGAACCAAGGGCTACAGTGCCTTGCGAAAGTATTCGGCCCCCTTGAACTTTGCGACCTTTTGCCACATTTCAGGCTTCAAACATAAAGATATAAAACTGTATTTTTTTGTGAAGAATCAACAACAAGTGGGACACAATCATGAAGTGGAACGACATTTATTGGATATTTCAAACTTTTTTAACAAAACAAAAACTGAAAAATTGGGCGTGCAAAATTATTCAGCCCCCTTAAGTTAATACTTTGTAGCGCCACCTTTTGCTGCGATTACAGCTGTAAGTCGCTTGGGGTAAGTCTCTATCAGTTTTGCACATTGAGAGACTGACATTTTTTCCCATTCCTCCTTGCAAAACAGCTCGAGCTCAGTGAGGTTGGATGGAGAGCATTTGTGAACAGCAGTTTTCAGTTCTTTCCACAGATTCTCGATTGGATTCAAGTCTGGACTTTGACTTGGCCATTCTAACACCTGGATATGTTTATTTTTGAACCATTCCATTGTAGATTTTGTTTTATGTTTTGGATCATTGTCTTGTTGGAAGACATCTCCGTCCCAGAATGGTCCTGTATTTGGCTCCATCCATTTTCCCATCAATTTTAACCATCTTCCCTGTCCCTGCTGAAGAAAAGCAGGCCCAAACCATGATGCTGCCACCACCATGTTTGACAGTGGGGATGGTGTGTTCAGGGTGATGAGCTGTGTTGCTTTTACGCCAAACATAATGTTTTGCATTGTTGCCAAAAAGTTCAATTTTGGTTTCATCTGACCAGAGCACCTTCTTCCACAGTTTTGGTGTGTCTCCCAGGTGGCTTGTGGCAAACTTTAAACAACACTTTTTATGGATATCTTTAAGAAATGGCTTTCTTCTTGCCACTCTTCCATAAAGGCCAGATTTGTGCAATATACGACTGATTGTTGTCCTATGGACAGAGTCTCCCACCTCAGCTGTAGATCTCTGCAGTTCATCCAGAGTGATCATGGGCCTCTTGGCTGCATCTCTGATCAGTCTTCTCCTTGTAGGAGCTGAAAGTTTAGAGGGACGGCCAGGTCTTGGTAGATTTGCAGTGGTCTGATACTCCTTCCATTTAAATATTATCGCTTGCACAGTGCTCCTTGGGATGTTTAAAGCTTGGGAAATCTTTTTGTATCCAAATCCGGCTTTAAACTTCTTCACAACAGTATCTCAGACCTGCCTGGTGTGTTCCTTGTTCTTCATGATGCTCTCTGCGCTTTTAACGGACCTCTGAGACTATCACAGTGCAGGTGCATTTATACGGAGACTTGATTACACACAGGTGGATTGTATTTATCATCATTAGTCATTTAGGTCAACATTGGATCATTCAGAGATCCTCACTGAACTTCTGGAGAGAGTTTGCTGCACTGAAAGTAAAGGGGCTGAATAATTTTGCACGCTCAATTTTTCAGTTTTTGATTTGTTAAAAAAGTTTGAAATATCCAATAAATGTCGTTCCACTTCATGATTGTGTCCCACTTGTTGTTGATTCTTCACAAAAAAATACAGTTTTATATCTTTATGTTTGAAGCCTGAAATGTGGCAAAAGGTCGCAAAGTTCAAGGGGGCCGAATACTTTCGCAAGGCACTGTATATCTATTCTTAGTTCAATTTTTTTTTGAAAGGGGCATGCTTATTTAAGATGGTGAGGAAAGCACTTTTAAAGAACAACCAGGCATCCTCTACTGATGGGACGAGGTCAATATTCTTCCAGGATACCCGAGCCAGGTCGAATTTTAGAAAGGCCAGCTTGTGCATTTTAGCAGTAGGCCTATGGTCTCATGAGTCTTATCAAGTACCCCTAGGGTGTCCTAATACACCTGGTTGGGAACCACTGATACAGTGCATAGAACTAATCTCTTGCAGCACTTGTATAACTAAAATGTGAGATGTACTGGGCTGTCCAGCTCAGTGATCATGCAACACCTGCCTAGCCCTTACTAGCATTGCTTATGGCCTTACACAGTGGTAACTACGGCTAACGTGTTAATTGTGTCCCCATTATGTCTTCCTTTCAGGTGCAGTGAGTGGGCCGGGGGAGCGTCTGGGAGGGATTCATGTGTCCATGTCCACCCATCAGGAGTTGGAGAGTGATGAAGCAGGCAGTCTGAGTGACAGGTCGGAGTCGGACCGTCTCCCAAGTGCCTTCAAAGCCTACATCAGAGGCATGGTGGGTACTCTTGCCTTTTGAGAGCCAACATCGGTTTTGTTTATTCATCTCAGAAAATTAAACATGGGTACATTTACATTTGTCATTTAGCAGACGCTCTTATCCAGAGCGACTTAAGTTAGTGCATTCATCTTAAAATAGCTAGGTGGGACAACCACACAGTCATAGTAACATTTTTCTCAAAGTAGCTATCAGCAAAGTCAGCTAGTAAGAGGGGAAGTGTTAGTTTACGAAAAGGGGTGTGGTGCTGTGGGATTATTTAGGATACTCTTTGAAGAGGTAGAGTTTGATGTTTTCGGAAGAAATCATTTATCCTCACGTCCAGGATCTTTTTTGACAATCGTTCCAAACGTATACATGTATGTTTTGTTGAAAACAAATCGTTTTAAATCTCTTACAGGCCAGATCTCGGAGTGAGATTGACATCAGACCCCAGCCCAAGTCGTGTAAGTACCCACACTGCTGTTACATGTCATCGTGCTCACTGCAATCTGTCCTGTTACAATGTGCCCCAGTTAAACGTAGTCACTCATGTCTCCTCTTGCAGTTATCCGCCCAGTAAAGGATCATCCTCACACCAAAAATCTGAAGAAGACAGACCCAGTGGCAAAGTAAGAGGATAATTACCAAAATGTCTAAATAATCAGTATACATCTTTTGAAAGATTACTGCTACATTTCATATTTTTCCCCATCTACCAAAGGTATTTCCAGTACAAGCAGGACTGGGAAATGTTCAAGGCGCCAGGAGAGAAGGATAGAAAAGCACTGCACTGGGAAATCAGGGTATTAAACACCTTCTCCATAACAAACTCAGTTGGCTTGCATACTTTATTTCAAGACCACTTTTTTGCATGTAGTGGACAAATCATGATTAATTGTAATGATGCATGACCATAATGTCTGAATGAATCACTCTTTGTATTTTCAGGAACAGCTCGCATACCAACCTCTACCAGTGAGTATGCTTAATTTATAACAGAATTGTATAATCTTGTAACCATCCTGTCATTCATTATTTCAGGTCAGAAATTTCCTAAAAGGGATCCCCCCCCCCCCCCCCCCCAAAAGAATGTCATTAGTCCATGCCATGTTTGACACAGTCCCGCATAAATTATGCATGTCAACGTTCAATATTTCAAGATAAATTGCTTTCAGTATCCTGATGCCCAAAGTGTGTGTTAAGACACATTTCTGTGGACTGTAAGGTAAATGGACAAAGTATTTGTTTTTGATTCCTTTCTCTCCCCTAATTTAGACAGATCTGAGTTTCTTATTCAATGTTGTTCTGAGGGCATAACCACATTAGGTTTTAGTCAAGTAATCCAAGTTGATAGAGAATGTATAATACGGGACTCGCATTCAAACCAGGGACCTACTGCATGGCAACCCATGTTACGCTCTCTGCCACTTGCACCAGGCATGCCTTTTTACTGTTAATGACTGTAAGCCCAACCCACTGATCTTTAAAAACGAGAGTTAGAAATCAGCATCAGGTGTTGAACCTGGGACCTGTTGTTTTATACCCGCTAGCCAACCTGCCTCCCTAACCTGGCTCCTCTTATTTGACTCAAACCTGTCACTGGGTCGCAAGCCACACCCACTAATCATTAACCAATCACATTCCTAAATGGCTGGACAGGTGAACGCAAGGACTCCACCTTTCCAGTCATTACAAATTAAAGATTACTTCAAGGAAGGGTCCACTTTTAAAGAATTTGAAAAGGAATAAGTAAAACCACTGATGCTGCATTGCTCCCTGGAAACCACAGACATGGGTCAAACATGGCCTAACGGAAAATTAATTTTTAAAAATTCCGGGGGGGTAAATACCTAGCGATGACTGAAAACATTGACATCTTGTAATGTCCCCCCCTCCAGCCGAAGCCTCGAAGAGTATTTGTGCCCAACACCTACGTGGTGCCTACAGAGAAGAAACGCTCCGCCCTGAGATGGGAAATACGACATGACTTGGCCAATGGACTCCTACCGCCAATCAACTATCGACTCTAGGCCTTATGTACTTTACGCCTAAAATAGGCTCGCTTTTAATCACCAGTTTGCATATCTTATCATTGACATTTATTTATTATATTAAAAGGCATGACAAACATTTTGTATCATTGAATATGTTACACGACGGTATTCCTTCACCCAGTGCCTTCAAGGCAGGTCAGTGTAGGGGTGTTTTGAAGGTGTGAAGCGTTCGTTGTGCCAAAGCAGCTTGTTTTCCAGAAACTTCACTGCTTCCAGGGTGAGGACCAGGACCTCGTGTTTTAGCATGCTATGAACGTTCAGGCCTGTGGAAGACAAGTTATCAGGAAAGATTTTAAATTTACATTAATTTGCCCTGACCTGTGTAGTAACAGTAAATGTGTTATATAGTACCATGTAAACTAACACAATGTTGCTTTTAGGTCAATTATACACAGTGTATGAAACATTAAGAACACCTTCCTAATATTGAGTTGCCCACCCTCTTTTGCCCTCAGAACAGCCTCAATTTGTTGGGGCATGGACTCTACAAGGTGTCAAGCATTCCACAGGGATGCTGGCCATTGTTGACTCCAATGTGTCACACAGTTAGTCAAGCTGGCTGGATGTCCTTTGGGTGGTGGATCATTGATGATACGCACGGGAAACTGTTGAGCATGAAAATCCCAGCAGCGTAGCAGTTCTTGACATAAACAGGTGCGCCTGGCACCTACTACCATATCCCGTTCAAAGGCACCCACATCTTGCCCATTCACCCTCTGAATGGCACACATACACAATCCATGTCTCAAGACTTAAAGTCCTAGTAATTTTCTAAATTAGTGTCAATTTTTACCTATGGCTGGAATGACATTCACAGTCTTCAAGCTCTCAGTGGCCTGAAGGATGTTCTCAGGAAGCTATTCGCCCCTGTAAAATAGCAGACTCAATCGTCAGCTAGGATGTCCACTGAACAGAGTTTTTTGTTCACTGCTGATACTTACACATCAACTATCAAAACAGACTCCCCCCAATGTCGGTATCTGATGAGGTCCATGAGGTACTGTGGGTCAGGTGTGGGGATGTTCAGAGTGTCAACCACATGGAGATAATCCTGAAAAACAACACCCAACATCAATACAGTAGGGAGGTAGATGGCATAATTAAAAAGCATTCATTTGAGAGGATTGATTACATGATAGAGGAAGTTTAAGATGTGAATGAACTTGTACTTGTGAAAAGTGTTTTCACAAATAAAATGGTACATACCTGGGCCAGTTTGGAGCTGAGGGCAATTTTTAGCCCTTGAACACATACTTTCATGGGAAACATGTAGTAAAAACTGGTTGGTCCTCTGGGTCCATGAGAAACACCACCTGCAAAACAGAAATTATGTAATTTATTCTAATTGTTTTAAATCACTCCAATGACTTTGGCTCTTAGTCGGGACTGTTCCTTCTTTTGGACTGGCTGATATTTAGATGACAGATTTATCTACACTGCTCAAAAAAATAAAGGGAACACTAAAATAACACATCCTAGATCTGAATGAAATATTCTTATTAAATACTTTTTTCTTTACATAGTTGAATGTGCTGACAACAAAATCACACAAATGATCAATGGAAATCAAATTTATCAACCCATGGAGGTCTGGATTTGGAGTCACACTCAAAATTAAAGTGGAAAACCACACTACAGGCTGATCCAACTTTGATGTAATGTCCTTAAAACAAGTCAAAATTAGGCTCAGTAGTGTGTGTGGCCTCCACGTGCCTGTATGACCTCCCTACAACGCCTGGGCATGCTCCTGATGAGGTGGCGGATGGTCTCCTGAGGGATCTCCTCCCAGACCTGGACTAAAGCATCCGCCAACTCCTGGACAGTCTGTGGTGTGGCGTTGGTGGATGAAGCGAGACATGATGTCCCAGATGTGCTCAATTGGATTCCAGTCTGGGGAACGGGCGGGCCAGTCCATAGCATCAATGCCTTTCTCTTGCAGGAACTGCTGACACACTCCAGCCACATGAGGTCTAGCATTGTCTTGCATTAGGAGGAACCCAGGGCCAACCACACCAGCATATGGTCTCACAAGGGGTCTGAGGATCTCATCTCGGTACCTAATGGCAGTCAGGCTACCTCTGGCGAGCACATGGAGGAACACCAAAGAAATGCCACCCCACACCATGACTGACCCACCGCCAAACCGGTCATGCTGGAGGATGTTGCAGGCAGCAGAACGTTCTCCACGGCATCTCCAGACTGTCTCATGCTCAGTGTGAACCTGCTTTCATCTGTGAAGAGCACAGGGCGCCAGTGGCGAATTTGCCAATCTTGGTGTTCTCTGGCAAATGCCAAACGTCCTGCACGGTGTTGGGCTGTAAGCACAACCCCCACCTGTGAACGTCGGGCCCTCATACCACCCTCATGGAGTCTGTTTCTGACCGTTTGAGCAGACACATGCACATTTGTGGCCTGCTGGAGGTCATTTTGCAGGGCTCTGGCAGTGCTCCTCCTGCTCCTCCTTGCACAAAGGCGGAGGTAGCGGTCCTGCTGCTGGGTTGTTGCCCTCCTACGGCATCCTCCACGTCTCCTGATGTACTGGCCTGTCTCCTGGTAACGCCTCCATGCTCTGGACACTACGCTGACAGACACAGCAAACCTTCTTGCCACATCTCGCATTGATGTGCCATCCTGGATGAGCTGCACTACCTGAGCCACTTGTGTGGGTTGTAGACTCCGTCTCATGCTACCACTAGAGTGAAAGCACCGCAAGCATTCAAAAGTGACCAAAACATCAGCCAGGAAGCATAGGAACTGAGAAGTGGTCTGTGGTCCCCACCTGCAGAACCACTCCTTTATTGGGGGTGTCTTGCTAAATGCCTATAATTTCCACCTGTTGTCTATTCCATTTGCACAACAGCATGTGAAATTTATTGCCAATCAGTGTTGCTTCCTAAGTGGACAGTTTGATTTCACAGAAGTGTGATTGACTTGGAGTTACATTGTGTTGTTTAAGTGCGTCACTATTCTCACCAAACGATAACAGCGCTGAATAAGTCTCTGGATAAGATCCTCTGCTAAATGACTTAAATGTAAATACAATGACTAGACGTTGACAGTTTTACCTGGTAGGTCCTGCAAAGACATCGGTGTGGAGGTCAACCAAACCTAACCGTTTACTGTCCCGCCTCTCCAACGTCTCCACCCATGTCTGTACTGGGCTCAGGTGTACAGGGACGACAGCGTCACACCTCCCCAACACAGGAAGACTGGAGTCTGATGGAGGAGGGGGCCTCTCTGGAAAGAGACCGCAAGTCATCAATAGCTTTCTTACCTCTGACCTAGTTGGAAGTTAATGCTCTGAAAATGACCAACGTTGCATTCAAGAATAGGGGAATACTATTTTTGTGTCTGGACAGGGTCTTACAGTCTACATGCATCTGTATAGAACTTGCTTCTTCAAATTCACACAATCAGTTCAATGATCCATAGTGCATGATAGAAGGCAGTGAATGAAAAGGCAGACCTTACTTGCTCTTGCATGGTCCACGAGATTGGAAGGGATGCGTAAATTTGAGGGTAGAGCATATGAAGCCAACTAAAAAGAGGACATCTGACAATGAAATTTGATGTGTGCCATCAGTAATTTCAGCCACTACATCTTTATTTATCCTCAATAAAGTGACAGCTAGCTAAGTTAGCATTAGCCTAGCTTAACGCTCACCCTTTTAGAAATGCCTGGACCACACACTGTAACTGATATACGAAACATTTCTGTAAACCTAATAAAGCAAACCAAATACGTGCGATTTCTTCAAAACAGTCTTTAAATAGATCATATTTTGAAACAAACATGCATTTCCTATATATTTCTGTTTCCAAATAAGAAAGGTTGCATTGTGTTGGTGCTGGTGTGTTGTCGCATACTGATGACGTTTATATTGCGTAAGGGCAAGCGTCATAAGATTGCCACCTAGTGGTGCGGAGGTGAACATCTCTAATAGATGAAGCAATAGTATAATTGTTTTTTCTAACAACTATTTATACAAAAATAGCAGTTGAGTTAAATTCTTTTGAATTCTCAGCTTGAAATATTGAATTTGCCAAACGTTATTTCAATGTTCAAAAGTAAGGGAAATAAGCATTGCTTGCTTTTTGGTGTTTTAGGCTGGGTTTCTGTACAGCACTTTGTGACATCAGCTGACAGTAAGAAGGGCTTTATAAATACATTTTATTGATAAGGATTACTGTCCGAATTGGTCAGAATAATGAAGCCTAGGCTAATGAATTTTGAAGTTGTTTTGAATGAATCATTTTGTTGAATTCATGTAAAGAAAGATAAAACAACGATTTATAAAAGTTACTAAATGTAATTTTATTACAATGTAGCAAGTGTAGAGTAAAACTACCATTCGAATAGCTTATCAGCAGAACATAACAAACCTTTCATACATTTTTTTAATCACTTGACAAAAGAAAGCTTTACACATTCATTTTCAACATGTTCATAACAAATACCAATGAATTTACATTAAAAAAAGTACAAATAAGTGCAAATAATCTGATGCTTGTTTTATATCTAACAGACATTTTCTGCATTATGTTTCAACAGAAGATTGTGATTCAAACCAACCTAAAAGGACATTTAGTCAGTTGTCTGAACGCTATATAAGCTTTGAAAGCCAGAATGTTGACCCTTTTAAGTTCTCATCTTCTGGAACTTCAAGGTCCACATTTGATGCACTGAAGTCGAGACTTCTGAGTGTATGAGATCTACGGTTTGACTCTTCCTTGTGATGATTTTTCAGGCTCCCAGTTCCGTCTGGTACATCCCCTTTGAGATGTTTGGGAAATACAGTGACAAAATATCCTTCTTGATCTTCAGACATTTTGGGGTTTGAACCATGAGTAAAATTTGGCATGGAAGTTCCAATTTCAGACTGTTTTGGACTCCTTTTTGTTCTGCCGGTTTCACCAGCTGGGGCTTTCCTATGATGTTTATTGCCCTTGAGGTCAGTTCTACTCAAATGTAAATCTGGCTGTGAAACCTCTACTCCATACCTTGGGGGTGGGAGTTTAGGAACTGAGGCGTTAATACTGGCAGGACTTGAGTCTATATCAAGGTCTGGTATTGTATGACTACACAATTTAGAAGTCTTGGATTTTGGCATTTTTAATTTCCCTGTGGGATCATTAAGGTCTGAACCTCTCAGTTCCAAACCAGACGCTTCATACTCAACTTTTGGCAAATCAATATCTGCAATGGGATAACTGGCCCTTCCTTTGACCTTCCTAGACTTCCTATCAGTGTGTGGCAGTGTCACTTCTGTATCTATGTCTTCTGCTTGCACTTTTATATGCGTTCCACCTGGGATATCAGATCTGCGTTTACTATGAGATGCCACTTTGTATTCTGGGCTTCTGATATCAGCTTTGGGTAAGCTCAGGCTGACATCTGGGTGACTAACTTTCAAGTCGGGTGCTTTTAGATTCACTATAGCCTTTGGAGGAGAAATGTCATTTGTTTTCATAAAGTCCATATGTGTACCTGCCCTTAGATTGGGACTTCCAAACTGAGGCAATTTAAAGGATGGCAGTTTGAATTTTTCAGATTGTATAGCAATGTCACTGTCTGGCAAATTGAGATCAGCTTGGGGGCCTTTGAGATTACCAGAGGGAACATTTATGTCTAAATCTGGACTACCGATCCCTGTGTTTACTTTCGGGGCTGACAAACTCAGGTCCGGTCCATCAATGTCTCCATCTATTCCAGGATCTGGACCTTTCAAGCCAGAAAGGCCGAATTTGGGCATTTTGAGGTGGGGCATTTTGAATTTCCCAGAGGGTGAATCAATGTTCATATCTGGAGTGTCTACATCTATCTTAGGGGCTTCTAGGTCAACTGTAGGTAGGTCCAGGTGTCGTGAACCAATCCCACCTTTCATCTTTGACAATTTAAAACCTATGTCAGCACTGATGTCATGATCTGGTCTTTTTGGACTAGACAACACAAATTTAGGCATTTTGGGCATTTTAAATGAAGGAGTGTTGATGTCCAAATCAGGGGCTTTGATGCTATCATTTGGCCTCTCTACGGTTGGAACTCTGAATCTACCTGAGGGCATATCTGGAGCATTGAGGTCTAGTTTGGGCCCTCTGATATGACCCTTAGGTAGTCTCAAATCTGGGGGACTGATTCCCCCTTTTAGCTTTGGTGCTGAGAGGTCAATATTGGGTAAATCATAAACTACATTTGGGCCAGATAGTCCGAAATCAGGCATCTTCAAATCAGGCATTTTTAGACCTGTTTTGGGACCTTTGAGGTTAGCTGTAGGGGTATTGATATCAATATTTGGGCCCTCTAAGTCTCCATCAATGTCAACATCTGGTCTCTTTAGGCCCCTGAATTTAGGCATTTTAAATTTGGGCATTTTTAATTTCCCAGAAGGTGCATTTATGTCAAGATCTGGGGTATTCACATCTAGTTTAGGGGCTTTGAGGTCAGCATCTGGGAAATTCAGATCTGGGGAACTAATTCCCCCCTTTATCTTTGGGGCTTTGAAATTCAGTTTTGTGGATTTTGGCATTTTACCAGACAGCCCAACTTTGGGCATTTTCAGTTTACCAGAGGGGCCGTTAATGTCCAGATCAGGAGCATTCAGATCAACCTTTGGTTTCTTCAATGTAGGTACTTTGACTTTACCTGAGGGCATATTAAAGTTTACATCTGGTGCATTGAGGTCTAATTTGGGGCCTTTGAGGTCTACATATGGCAGATCCAAATCTGGGGGACTTATTCCCCCTTTAATCTTGGGGGCTGAAAGATTTAAGTCAGGCCCCTTAATTTTTGGTCCAGAGAATCCTAAATCTGGCATCTTGAAAGTTGGCATTTTGAGTTTTCCTGATGGACTGTCAATATCAGTGTCTGGAAGGTTTAGGTCTGCTTTGGGACCCTTAAGTTTGGGAGATGACCAGTTCAGATCTGGTCCCTCTATAGCGCCATTAATGTCAACATCTGGTCCCTTTAGGCCTCTGAATTTAGGCACCTTGAATTTCCCTGAGGGTGCATTGATGTCGAGATCTAGTTTAGGGGCTTTGAGGTCAGCATCTGGTAAATTCAGGTCTGGAAAATCAATTCCCCCCTTCATCTTTGGAGCTTTAAGATTTAATTTGGGAGATTTTGGCATTGTACCAGACAGCCCAAATTTAGGCATCTTGAATTTCCCTGAGGGTGCATTGATGTCGAGATCTGGAGCATTCACATCTAGTTTAGGGGCTTTGAGGTCAGCATCTGGGAAATTCAGGTCTGGAAAATCAATTCCCCCCTTCATCTTTGGAGCTTTAAGATTTAATTTGGGAGATTTTGGCATTGTACCAGACAGCCCAAATTTAGGCATCTTGAATTTCCCTGAGGGTGCATTGATGTCGAGATCTGGAGCATTCACATCTAGTTTAGGGGCTTTGAGGTCAGCATCTGGTAAATTCAGGTCTGGAAAATCAATTCCCCCCTTCATCTTTGGAGCTTTAAGATTTAATTTGGGAGATTTTGGCATTGTACCAGACAGCCCAAATTTAGGCATCTTGAATTTCCCTGAGGGTGCATTGATGTCGAGATCTGGAGCATTCACATCTAGTTTAGGGGCTTTGAGGTCAGCATCTGGTAAATTCAGGTCTGGAAAATCAATTCCCCCCTTCATCTTTGGAGCTTTAAGATTTAATTTGGGAGATTTTGGCATTGTACCAGACAGCCAAAATTTAGGCATCTTGAATTTCCCTGAGGGTGCATTGATGTCGAGATCTGGAGCATTCACATCTAGTTTAGGGGCTTTGAGGTCAGCATCTGGGAAATTCAGGTCTGGAAAATCAATTCCCCCCTTCATCTTTGGAGCTTTAAGGTTTAATTTGGGAGATTTTGGCATTGTACCAGACAGCCCAAATTTAGGCATCTTGAATTTCCCTGAGGGTGCATTGATCTCGAGATCTGGAGCATTCACATCTAGTTTAGGGGCTTTGAGGTCAGCATCTGGGAAATTCAGGTCTGGAAAATCAATTCCCCCCTTCATCTTTGGAGCTTTAAGATTTAATTTGGGAGATTTTGGCATTGTACCAGACAGCCCAAATTTAGGCATCTTGAATTTCCCTGAGGGTGCATTGATGTCGAGATCTGGAGCATTCACATCTAGTTTAGGGGCTTTGAGGTCAGCATCTGGGAAATTCAGGTCTGGAAAATCAATTCCCCCCTTCATCTTTGGAGCTTTAAGATTTAATTTGGGAGATTTTGGCATTGTACCAGACAGCCCAAATTTAGGCATCTTGAATTTCCCTGAGGGTGCATTGATGTCGAGATCTGGAGCATTCACATCTAGTTTAGGGGCTTTGAGGTCAGCATCTGGGAAATTCAGGTCTGGAAAATCAATTCCCCCCTTCATCTTTGGAGCTTTAAGATTTAATTTGGGAGATTTTGGCATTGTACCAGACAGCCCAAATTTAGGCATCTTGAATTTCCCTGAGGGTGCATTGATGTCGAGATCTGGAGCATTCACATCTAGTTTAGGGGCTTTGAGGTCAGAATCTGGGAAATTCAGGTCTGGAAAATCAATTCCCCCCTTCATCTTTGGAGCTTTAAGATTTAATGTGGGAGATTTTGGCATTGTACCAGACAGCCCAAATTTAGGCATCTTGAATTTCCCTGAGGGTGCATTGATGTCGAGATCTGGAGCATTCACATCTAGTTTAGGGGCTTTGAGGTCAGCATCTGGTAAATTCAGGTCTGGAAAATCAATTCCCCCCTTCATCTTTGGAGCTTTAAGATTTAATTTGGGAGATTTTGGCATTTTACCAGACAGCCCAAATGTGGGCATTTTCAGTTTACCAGAGGGGCCGTTAATGTCCAGATCAGGAGCATTCAGATCAACCTTTGGTTTCTTCAATGTAGGTACTTTGACTTTACTTGAGGGCATATTAAAGTTTACATCTGGTTTATTGAGGTCTAATTTGGGGCCTTTGAGGTCTCCATCTGGCAGATCCAAATCTGGGGGACTAATTCCCCCTTTAAACTTGGGGGCTGGAAGATCCAAGTCTGGATTCTTTACCTCAAAGTCAGGCCCTCGTACATCTGGCCCTGAGAAGCCAAAGTCTGGCATCTTTAGACTTGGCATCTTTAATTTTCCAGATGGGCTACCAACATCCAAGTCTGGCCGTTTTAATTTGGAAGATAATAAGCTCAGATCTGGTCCATCCAAGTCTCCATCAATGCCAACCTCAGGCCCTTTAGGGCCCGAAAGGCCGGATATAGGCATCTTAAACTTTGGCATTTTGAATTTTTCTGAGGGTGCATCAATGTCAATATCTGGTGTGTTTATTTCTAATTTAGGTGCTTTCAGGTTGACTTTGGGTAAATTCAAGTCAGGCGCATCAAGCCCACCTTTTATCTTGGGAGCTTTGAGACTTACCTTTGGTGTTTTTACATCAGCATCAATGCCCAGATCTGGTCTTTTTAGGCCAGATAACCCAAATTTGGGCATCTTCAGTTTACCAGAGGAGGCATCCACATTGAAATCAGGTGCTTTGAGTTCTGCATGTGGTTCCTGTAGTTTGAATTTACCTGAGGGTATGTCAATATCTGGAGTACTGAGGTCAGGCAGACGGACGTCTAATGGACACATCTCAGCCACTGAGAGGTCCAGGTCTGGAGTCCGAACTCTTGGTCCAGATAAATCAAAGTCAGGCATACCAAGACTTAGTGTTTTGATCTTCCCAGGTGGGATACCAATGTTTGCATCTGGTAACTCTAGATCTATTTTGGAACCTTTAAGGTCTACTGAAGGTAAATCTAGATCAGGGTCATTCAGGTCAGGAGCACCAATCAAAGAGGTTTTAAGATGCATGTTTGGTGTCTTTAAAACTGTATCAATGTCTAAATCTGGTCCTTTTGGTACTGTGTGAGAGAGCCTAACCTTAGGCAATTCAAAATAACCAGAGGGATCATCCACATCAAGGTTGGGGGTTTTCAGTTTCTTGGAGGACCAGACTCTGATTTTACTTGATGGGATATTCATTATGCTGACATCTGGGGCTTGCAGATCTAGATTAGGACTTTTGAGATTAACATCTGGTGTTTGTAGGTCTCTTTGGGGACCTTTAAAATTAACTCCAAGCATATCTTTATCTGGCATCCTCATATTTGGTGTATCAACCTCAAGGCTGGGTACATTTACTCTGGGTCCAGAGAGACCCAAGTCAGGCATCTTAAATTTGGGCATTTTAACATGTTTGCCTCTTTCAATATCAAACTTTGGGGCATTGATATTTAAAGTAGGCCCAGGGACAACCTCCTCTGGTAGATTGAGCTCTGCTTCCGGGACATTGATATCTCCTACAACTTTGGGAAGTGGATCTATAACTTTCAGGTCAAGATCAGGGCATTTGAGGTCAACTTCGGGCAAAGACATATCAAATTCTAGAACATCGATAGCATCTATATCAGTTTCAAGATTTGGCCTTTCCTGGTTAACTGATGGAGCATCAATGTTTAGTGACCCATTCAAATGAGGCAGGGAGAGATCTGATGTACTAATGTTGGCATTAGGCAATGAAAGTTCTCCACCGCGAGCATCAGGTACCGCGCCTTTGACATCAAGTTTAGGCACCTTTAACTTTGGAGCAGAGAATTTGAGGTCTGGAGACTCTAGGTAGGTAGGAGCATCTACTTTGGGTGTCTCCACAACTGGGTAATCCGTGGTGAGGACAGGGAGTTTGAGGTCACCTTTCACTTTAGGCTTGTCCCAGAGAGATCCCGGTCCCTTGCCCTTCACCTGTCCATTATGGGAGCCTCTTTCCCCAGCACCTGCAGGTTGTCCAGGGCTGTCATCTGTCATTAACCTATTTATTTTGGCATTGTAGAGTCTATTATATGAATCCTTCAGCATCTGTGAAGAGAAACCAATCCTTAAAGGGACAGTGCAAGATGTTGGCAATGAACACCTTTTATCAGATGAACTCGTGGATACCATTTTTATGTTTTTGCCTCCAGTATGAAGGAAGTTGGAGGTAGTTTTACTGGGCCAATGCTAACTAGCATTACAGCAATGACTGGAAATTCTACAGGAACAGCTAGCATGCTAGCTTTCAGTCATTGCGCTAATGCTAGTTAGCAACTTCCTTCAAACTACACGCAGAGACATAAAAATGGTATCCACAAGGTTATCTGACTCTGGGGAAGTAAATAAAGGGCTTCATTGCCAACATCTCAAACTGACTCTTTACCCTTTAACAAACAACATATTGTATCCAGCAACCTTCTGAAATAATTTCCCCCCTACTTATTCTATTTACTAACTATATTCCACAAACCTCCTCTGGTGCTTTGATGCTGTCCAAGGTCCCCATACTCTTGCTCAAATCATTTTTCGTCAGAACTTGAACCTTCTCATCAAATCCATTATCATCCATCAGCTTCAGTATTTTCAACACATCGTCTTTCGAAAGTTGGTCAAAGTTGATCGTGGCACCCACAATTTCATCTCCTGAAAAAATAAACATCTTCACTGTTTTACTGTTCCACAAAATGCAGACAACAATCCAAAATGTGAAATGTAACATTTTCTCAAAGAAATGTAAGTACCGCAACAGAAAGTGTATACATTAAATAAGAGACTCATACCTTCTTTGAGCCCGTGATTGCCAGAAGAGCCACCGATAATGCTGGAGATGACCAATCCTCCTTTTTCTGATTCCTCCAGCATCAGCCCCTCAGACAGGCTCCTTCTCCTCCGGTGACCAGGCTAAAAGCAGATATACAAAGGTAGGTGTGTAGCATCAGCATTGGTCATGTTTCAATAACCCAAACATCAAGTCGAATTTCAACAATGAACTTAAATAATTTAAAAAATAGAATTCACTTCCAGAAAGCAATGTTGGGGCATAGGTGTTTTTCAAAAGTACATTTCCTGTTGCTTAGCTTATTGTGTTGGAATATGCTTGTTATTACCATCATCATGGCTAATGGATAAATGATCTCACATACCATGATCCTTCTGATGTTTTCACAGCAGCCATTAATGAAATCAATTAAAAATAAATGTTGCTTGGTTTCATTCTATAATTATCAAATCATATAGGCCTAAATATTGTAGCATACTTTCATAGCCTTCAAGAGTATCAAATGCAAAGAAAGGTAATATTTCCACTCCAGAATAAAAACTACAAACAAATACAATAATGGCACAGCTCATTTTACCATAAAGACCAAAATCAGCTGAAACCACAACTAAAGAGGGGCTATGGAGAGGTAGCCTGTTTACATAAGCAAATAGGTACATGGTTGACACCCAGGTAGCTGCACCTTTGAGGTATTTGAGGTGTGGCCTTGGGAGATGGAGGGAACAACAGGAACAAGTTTGTCCATGGAAATAGAGACAAGTGCACTATAGTTGGGTGTACACTCAGAAGTGACCACACCCACCACTTTCTATTATGAAAAGCTTGCTGGGCAGGGGCTCAAATGAAGTTATTTGTAAACAGTATAAGTTGTGTAAGTGATTTGTGTCACAAGCTTAGTGACACTGCTGCTCTATGAGCAATACATTGTGTGCTTTGCTACCAATTCCACAATGATCACAATAATCATAATTTACTTAATCATCATCAAATACCTCCAAAATATGAATATGTAAAAATATGAATCACTCAGATTTACTAAACTACACTGAGTATACAAACATTAGGAACAACTAATGCACTCCCATTTTGCCCTCAGAACAGCCTCAATTGTTTGGGGCATGGACTCTACAAGGTGTCGAAAGTGTTCCACAGGGATGTTGGCCCATGTTGACTCCAATGCTTCCCACGGTTGTGTCAAGTTGGCTGGATGTCCTTTGGGTGGTGGACCATTCTTAATACACACTGGAAATGGTTGAGTGTGAAAAACCCAGCAGGAAACTTAAATCAGTTTTACCTCATTTTTATCAGCATGTTACATTGTGCAACCAGAGGAAAAAGATTCTAGACCACCTTTACTCCACACACAGAGACGCATTCAAAGCTCTCCCTCGCCCTCCATTTGGCATATCTGACCATAATTATATCCTCCTGATTCCTGCTTACAAGCAAAAATTCAAGCAGGAAGCACTACTGACTCGGTCTATAATAAAGTGGTCAGATGAAGCAGGTGCTAAACTACAGGACTGTTTTGCTAGCACAGACTGGAATATGCTCCAGGATTCTTCCGATGGTATTGAGGAGTACACCACACTCACTGGCTTTGTCAATAAGTGCATCGAGGACTTCGTCCCCACAGTGACTGTACGTACATACCAGAAGCCATGGATTACAGTCAACATTCGCTCTGAGCTAAAGGGTAGAGCTGCCGCTTTCAAGGAGCGGGACTCTAACACAGAAACTCATAAGAAATCCCTCTATGACCTCCGAAGAACATATCAAACAGGAAAAACATCAATACAGGACTAAGATCGAAACGTACTACACCGGCTCTGATGCTCGTCGGATGTGGCAGGGCTTGCAAACGATTACAGACTACAAAGGGAAGCACAGCCGAGAGCTGCCCTGTGACACAATAGCCTACCAGACAAGCTAAATAACTTCTATGTTCGCTTCGAAGCAAGTAACACTGAAACATGCATGAGAGCATCAGCTGTTCCGGACGACTGTGTGATCATGCTCTCCGCAGCATGTCAACATTCCGCAGGGCCAGGCGGATTACCAGGACGTGTACTCCGAGCATGCGCTGACCAACTGGCAAGTGTCCTCACTGACATTTTCAACCTCTCCCTGCCTCAGTCTGTAATACCAACATGTTTCAAGCAGACCACCATAGTCACTGTGTCCAAGAACACTAAGGTAACCTGCCTAAATGACTACCAACCCGTAGCACTAATGTCTGTAGCCATGAAATGCTTTGAAAGGCTAGTCACATCAACACCATTATCCCAGAAACCCACTCCAATTTGCATACCGCACCAACAGATCCACAGATGATGCAATCTCTATTGCACTCCACACTGCCCTTTCACACCTGGACAAAAGGAACACCTATGTGAAAATGCTATTCATTGACTACAGCTCAGCATTCAACACCATAGTGCCCCGCTATTGTTATTTACAGCTGCTCTTTAATTATTTGTTATTCTTATCTCTTATTTTTTGTTTAGGTATTTTCTTAAAACTGCAATGTTGGTTAAGGGCTTGTAAGTAAGCATTTCACTGTAAGGTCTACTACACCTGTTGTATTTGGCGCGTGTGACAAATACGATTTGAGTTGTTCTTGACACAAATCAGTGCGCCTGGCACCTACTACCGTAGCCCGTTCAATGGCACTTAAATGTTTTGTCTTGACCAGTCACCGTCTGAATGGCACACATACATGTCTCAATTGTCTCAAGGTTTAAAAATTATTCTTTAACCTGTCTCCTTCCCTTCATCTACGCTGATTGACGTGGATTTACCAAGTGACATCAATAAGGGATCATAGCTTTCAGCTGGATTCACCTGGTCAGCAATGTTCCCTCTAGACTGCGCGCTCCCAGCCTCGAGACTGCTGCGCAGCTCCCTAGGGAGAATTATCAGCCCACGGAGAGACGTTCTCGAGCAGTGGACACCAACTGGTTGATCGATATTTATATTTGTCTCGGGCTGTTAACGGTAGGTGCACCCGATTCCGCTGCCTGGCGCACTTGGCAGGAGAACTGTTGCGATTTTGAACCATTTAATGTGTCTGAAGGTACAACTCTACTTTCCCAACGGGCCCGGAGAGTCGGTGTACTATATATCTACCACTGGCCAATCCGAGGGCTCAGATGACCATGTCTGCAATAACGTAGCAGGCATAAAAGAAAACTACAGCAAAGTTGAAACTGTCAGATTTCAAAACGTTTTAAACCATGAGAGACTGTCAATGAATTTTATGAGTGTGTTTATGTTTAAGTTCTTACTCAGCACTGTCAAGGCTTTGTATTCAACACTTTTATAAACCATAAAATGTACATTCTTCCTATTTCCACTTAGCATTAATTAAAACAAGCACTGCAGTAGTAATGAATGATCACTGGTGTAAAGTATTAAAGCAAAAATACTTGAAATTACTACTTAAGTCGTTTTTTGGGGTATCTGTACTTTACTTTACTATTTATATTTTTTGACAACTTTCACTTTCACTTCACTACATTCCTAAAGAAAATTATGTACTTTTTACTCCATACATTTCCCTGACACCCAAAAGTACTCATTACATTTTGAATGCTTAGCAGGACAGGAAATTGTCTAATTCACACACTTATCAAAAGAACATCCCTGGTTGGTCATCCATACTGCCTCTGATCTGGCGGACTCACTAAACACATGCTTCGTTTGTAAATTATATCTGAGTGTTGGAGCGTGTCCCTGGATATCCGTAACATAAGGAATTTGAAATTATGTATACTTTTACTTTTGATACTTAAGTATATTTTAGCAATTACATTTACTTTTGATACTTAAGTATATTAAAACCAAATACTTTTAGACTTTTACTCAAGTAGTATTTTAGTGGATGACTTTCACTTTTACTTGAGTCATTTTTTTATTCAGGTATCATTACTTTTGTTCAAGTATGACAATTGGGTACTTTTTCAACCACTGTGAATGAGTAGGAAAGCGTATCAATAGGCTTGCATTGTTATTATTAGCAGCTTGGATCTTTTTTAATATCGAATAATATTTAACTTACTCTGTTCATAGGAGAAACAACATGAATTTGTGCATGCGGCAGAAATAATGCGGTGGTACTCGAATTTTGCCATCCGCTGGATGACGGTGACCCTTTGTGGTCAGTGTCAGTGGTGGAAAGGGAGAGAGGAGGGATGTAATCAGAGCTGTAGTAGGCCTATATGCAAATATACCATTGCCATATATGGATCTGTGCCATTTACTTTGAGCTGGACTGTGTTTACAGCATGAGCGGTCTTGAGTAGATGTGCTTGTTTTGGGATCAAAGCAAGAGCTGCATGTAGCCATGTGTGCACATTTTGTTCATTTCCTTTGCTACGTAGTGAGTAATTAGCCCAGTTATGGAAAATTTGCAGGCAACAATAGGGGAGTGCTTGCTTCTTTACAAGAGCACAAAAAATGTGCATTTTTAGACATCTTTGAAAAGCCAGTAAAGAGATTTTTTTTTGTCTTAAAGGGGGAATGTTGTATTTTGAGATAGGCTTTAATAAGCTCAGTAGCAAATAGGCAGAGGGTAGCATCATTTGTCTGGTATGGAAATAATCATGCATTTTATTTTGTAAAGTGGTTTCTTGCATCGAACAACACAACAACATTTTCAGTCCACTCCCTTGTCTGAAGGACAAGTGGATAAACAGGTTGATGTCAAGTTCTGCATGTTGTTTTCAAAAGTCTCATGGAATGTTGGCCGACATTGAACACCACACATCGGCTGCTACTGTAGGCTGAATGATAGAACAGCTATTTTCATGTTAAAATGTTATGGGATGGAGTTCTCCATTGTTTTTGATGGCAGGTTACTCTGGTAGCAGCGGAGGCTCGTCAGAGGAGGAAGGGGAGGACCATCCTCAGTGAGTTTCATAAAATAAACACATTATAAAACTATACTAAATATAATCACATCACCAAATAATTCATTAAAACACATTATTTGGAAATGAAGGTCTACAGTAGCCTCATCAGCACTCTGTAGGGTACCACCTTGGTGTAGCCAGAGGACTGCTAGCTTCCATTCTCTTCTGGATACATTGACTTCATACCAAAACCTAGGAGGTTCATGTTTCCCTCCACATTCCATAGGCTTAAACAGGAATTAACTCTGATTTACCACCCCAAGATATTCCTGAACAACATCTATTTGCACCCCTACTGGATGGAAATGACAAATGTAATGAATGTGCTCAATGCAATGGCACTTATAAATGTAGATCCTTCAAACACCCACAAACAGGGAAATCGATCCCAATAAAAGGTGTTATTACGTGCTCCACTAAGGCAGTTATTTATCTTATAACTTGTCCTTGTGGTAAAAATTATGTAGGTAAAACAAAGCGCGAATTAAAAGTACGTATCTCAGAGCATCGTAGCACCATTAGGTGTAAAAACTTTACTTATCCAGTTGCGGCCCACTTCTTGGAGGCAGGCCACTCGATTTCGTCTCTGCGTTATATCGGCATCGAACATGTCACCCTCCCTAGGAGAGGGGGTGACCTTGATAATTTATTGTTAAAACGAGAGGCTGCCTGGATCTTTAATTTAAAGACCCTTGCGCCCTTCGGTCTCAACGTAGACTTTGATCTGAAGCCATTCTTGTGATTATTGTGACTTTGCCATTGTAATTGTTTGTAAACTTGTGTATTTAAATTAATCTATGATCGTATGCTATCCATTTGTTTGTATGCTGTTCTTTGTATGACATTTTAATATTTGATTATTAACCAATGGTATTAGGCCACTCTTGGCCATGATTACAGACACCTGTGTCTTTTGACACTATATAAACGAGTCATCCCGCAGTGTTTGTGATTATACTCTGATGAAGACAGCTTGGCTGTCGAAACGTTGGTATTACATTTTTGCATCTGAGCTCCTAGAGTGTGCGGCTCTCCTTTATTTTCAAGTTTCTACTCCACTAGCCAGCACCTCGCCTTTATAGGTGTGCGTTTCTTGTTCTTCTAGATTTAACAGGAATTATGACAACAGCCGGAGGACATCGATCAAACTATCCGAGCTCTTGCAGCCCGAACTGACATGTTGTTCACCCAATTAAAGGATCTAGCACTGCAGTGCATAAAATGTTGTGAGTAATTGACTCCGACAGAGAAAGACAATATTTGAACAGTTTCGAACAAATGTATTTCTTCCAAAATTAAGGAGAAGTAAGAGAGAGATAGAGAGATTTCGTATTTTTTTCCACTTTCAGTTTCACCGACTTAGCTAGCGAATGCAGCTAGCTAGTTTAGCCTACTCAAACACCCTGCTCAAACAGAGGGATGCTATGTTAGTTAGCTACTGTGGCTATGACTATCCAACACAACATTGGAACTCTTCCAAGTCAAGTTAAGCTTTTGTTTTAACTAATTTATTACCACCGCAGACTGCCGGTGTAAGTCCTAAACTGCTTACTTACTGCACAATGATCCTAGTGGGTTTACTAACACGTTAGTTCTGTTAGCTATGCTGACTATTACGTTCCTTTAGCTAATATGGTGTAGGCTGTGTGTAGCGGGTATGATATGGTTTGGCATTGAAAGATTTTTTTTGCCTGGTCACATACAGCTGTGTTGTGCATTGAATTCCATAAGCGAAGGGAAACAGTGGGAGCAGGAGAGCGCATACATGCGAGAAGGAATACAACATGGCTGCTACGAAAGTGAACTGTGTTTTAGCATGATTAGGGGTGTATTCGTTCTGCAGATTCTGTTGAAAAATGTTTATTAAACGGAAGCAAACGGATCAAAACGGGAATAAACACACCTACATTTGTCCAATAGAAACTCTCGTATGCAAGTGTTGGACTAATGATTACACTGTATATCAGCTAGAAGCAGGCAAGTAGTGTGCAAGGCAGTATTAAATGTGTCACTGTGTGTTCATGTGTCACTGTCTGTCATCTAACATTTTTCTCTCGACCTGTGTGCACCTACGTTGTAAACTTTCGTTCAATAGGCTAGGTTGTAGCAACCTCATGATGGGTATAGGGAGTATCATGTAGCCTAAACCTATCGCAGTTACAATGAACTGGGTGAATGGAATATGAATGAGAGTCATCCAATATGCTGTAATAGAAATAAGGCCTACTCATGAAAAAAAAATCATCCTCCCTCATCTTAAATGGCTCTGACTTCCACTGTCTGGTAGGCCCACATTATGATCAAATAGCCTCAGTAGCCTACTTGGCCACTGTTAAAACTTAAAGCAGGAACAGCCTCAGTGTTCACAGTAAATGCACACTGGAGGTTGCACAGAAATGTCACAATGCTGAAATTTGCTCAGTGCTGCAAAAGGTTCCTGGTTCCTGAGTTAATTAAGCAATTAACATACCATCATGTATAAAACAAAGCTGGGCAAGCCATTATTTTGGCTACCATGGCTATTCTTCCATTTTTGCTACTATGGCTATGCCCCCATGCGATGACAATGCCCTCATTCACAGGGCCCGAGTGGTCACTGAATGGTTTGATGAGCGTGAAAACGATGTAAACCAAATGCCATGGCAGTCTCAGTCACCAGATCTCAACCCAATGGAACACTTATGGGAGATTCTGGAGTGGCGCCTGAGACAGCGTTTTCCAACACTATCAACAAAACATCAAATGACAGACTTTCTTGAGGAAGAATGGTGCCTCATCCCTCCAATAGAGTCCCAGCAGACACTTGTAGAATCTATGCCAGGGTGCATTGAAGCTGATGTGGCTCGTGGTGGCCCAACGCCCTATTAAGACACTTTGTGTTGGTGTTTCCTTTATTTTGGCAGTTACCTGTATATGCACTCAAAGAAGAGTGGACTGACAGTAAGCTAAAAGCTGCAATCAGACTTTATGAAACATGACAATTACTCTGTTAAAATAATTCCCATTATTTGACTTTCATTCACATTGTGCAGAGCTGTAAGAGATTAGAGGCTGACTGAGATTTTCTCCAAGTCTAAAGTTGTGTTTTATGGGCTCTCTTTTGACTCAAGACAAACTGTATGCATGTGAATATTTAACTTTTAATATGTACTGTACTGTACATACTACTGTACAAAAATATGCCAATTCAGAGTGTCTCTTCAAAATCTATGGATTCTCCTACTCTATATGCATTCTTAATATTTTTTTTCAGGTAAAGAATGTTTCACATCAGCATATTAAAACATGATCCATGCCAATAGTTACTGTAGCCATTTGCATTACAAACCTGCACATACTGTTGCAAACTTGACACTCATCCAGCTACTACAACGATGACATCATTGTGGACTTCTTAAACAAAGCAATAGTACGTGGCACCATATAGTCTGGATGGAGTACTTAAGCAAAAGTTGACAACTCTTACCTTAGGCTCCATTGGGCAATTTTGACTGGGTTTGCTCTTGTTATTCAGCCATTGAAGAGTTTAACCGCCAATGTGAGAGAGTTGCGACACAGTGTTATCGGTTTCTGCCGTTTACTCCTGTAGGACTGCCTACCCCGTGCCTCAGTCAACGAAAGCATACTCTCCGCTAAAGCAGACAAACGGGTTCCACATTTGGCATGTCTTTCCAGCTGCACACCATCACACACCCTCCACACCGTCACACACCCTCCACACCATCACACACCCAGTCCCAGTCTAGGTAGGCACGGTGATCACTGAAACCTGGCCTCTCAAGACTGGAACTGTGAGATAGAGGGGGAAAAACATACAGAGCATTCTCCACGCCAAGACAGGTGGTAAACAAATGGTCTGGTAATAGAAAAGAAAATGCAGAGGTGTGCCAAAAAGTTGTCTTGTTTCAAGGGAGGGGCAGCTAGGCGTTCATTCATGACTCATGGTAAGACACAACAATGAAGATGTGGCATGATCTAGGGATTAGATTTGATTTATGAGACATAACATTCTTACTATGTAACCATACCTTTAAGGTGGGGCTCCTCCTCCTTCCAATTACCGTTAATGACAATTAAGTAATCGTACTGACATTCTGATCAACCCAAACTCAACAAAACAATAACATGGGATGTGTAAAACAGAAATATAACTAATGAGTAATTATGACGATTATCATAATGAACTTTAAGCAAACTCAATAAATAAAAACAGTGACAAGACCTGTAAAACCAGTAGAGACATTTTATATTGAACATGTTACACCTTCATATTACTGTACATGAGAGTACTGACCTCAAGTGAAAACGCTGTATGTAAAGGCGATTCTCCCTGAGATGTTCTCTCTTACAGTGTATTACAAAACAGAAACATTCTCAAATGACTGATATACAGTAGTTCTACTACAGAATGGCTTGAAATCATCAGATGTAACAATATTGTGAGGAGCTTCCAAACAAATGTTCTCTGTGTGAATGGTAAACAAATAAAAAAAGAGTAACTTTAAAATGTCTTTATTTATCACAAAGTCTATTCGTCTGTAGCACGTCCATACAGAAAACAGTCTGTAAACATGCATTTTATCTATGTGAAGTATGTCCATTATTGTGCACTCTGTCTAGCTATAAAGGTCATACTGCCAACAGACCAGGTGCAAGAGGAATCTCAGACATTCATAAATAATTGACGATGCTGCAAAGTGAATGACTGTCTTACTCTAGGAAGACAACTTTTCAGTCAAAATCCATTATAGCTCTATGAATTACTCCCTTCAACACAAAAGCAATTAAAGTGCTTATTCCATGTTCCTTCATTACCTCTGTGCTACTGACACATCAGTTCCTTTGTACCACATTAACGTGTTTCCTGAATAAAAAGCAGATCAATTCCACGACGCCCAGGTTAGAAAATGAACCCGGCTTCCTAAAATGTAGTAAAATAATAATCTCACTTGGGTTGGACTATTCAGACCTTGCTCTCTGAGGTGTAATGTCAGTCGGTGGACCCCAAGGCAGAGGTCTCAGCCCATAACCACATACAGTATCTAGGATCAGATTTCCCTACCCCCAATCCTAACCTTAACGATCATGGGGATTAGAAAAATCATACCCTGGACCAGTAATTATTATACGGCCAACTTCTATCATCTCCATTGGATGGATGGTTGGTTGGTCCACCGATTCCAACCACCATTGGCCTCCTGTGGGGAAACAGAGTGATATTCCCATTGACATTTCCCATTGTCATTAGTCCTCTACTAAGCTATATGTAATTGTTTTAAGAAGGTCATACCAAGGATAATTTAAATATTTGATTTAGAATTTTAAGACCCTTAAAGTATCAAAAAATATTTTGTCAGAGAAAGAAAAGATTATGTTTAATACTGTTTATGCATCAAATAGCTATGATGAGTACTCTGTAATCTGTGTCTGTGGGACTGAGTTGGACCTCTGGGGCTTGAGCTGACAATTGACCAACAGCTGGCATTCCATAGATAAGCTGTGGTGTGTGTGAACCCGAAATAGAGATGGCCTGGAAGAGTAGAACAATCCCTTATTGTGTCTAATCATCGGGTGCAGATGACCACAGGATGAACCCAGGATGGGTTGGAACCAGCCATGACTAAGCATTGTTGGGTCTCCTATATAAGATCTATTTTGTGTCATTAAAGGTTAAGCTCTCGGCAACACACACTTCAGAGTGTGTGGTCGACTAGCTTCATTGTTGCAATAATTAATCGATATTAAATAAAGATGATTGTTTGAAGTCTCTCAGTATACATGAATTTCCACGACAATATACAAAAATTATCTGGCCTTACTGCTATTAGCCCATTCAAAAACACACTGACTAACAGATTCACTACATGGAACAACAAATATTCCCCCCAAAAATCTGAAGGAAGTTTGTTCTGAAGTTTTTTTACATGTAGTTTTATCTTCCAAGCAAGTTTAAGCAAGTTTATCTGGTTACGCTTGAACGTGTTGTTATAGTGGACAAGCTAACTAATACTATTTTTACATAAGGCGCCGGCATTACGTCTGTCTTGAAAAAATTACAGCAGGCTAGATTTACCAAATGAACTGTTTTTATTCAAACTAAAACCCTATGTAAATTACTTTGCTTCTGGGTATGCGCTCTTTATGGACGAAACGACATACGCAGGGATGAGACGCCGTACACCTCGTCCAATTCTCCCTTGTGCCCATCGGGTGAACTGGCAATAAACTGCCAGCCTGTATGCTCTGCAAACAAAATCATAAGAAAAGTTAGTCTAATACCAAAACTAAATCACAATGTATTTATAATGAGCATGCCCCATTATTGGCTAGACTAAGATTTCATGAATCATGATGCTGTCTGCGATTCAAACTCAGGTCGTCTAATCAAAAGGTGAATGTGTTACCATCGCGCCAAACAGCGCTGGTGATAAACAGTGTTATAGGATACTGATTATATATATTGAACACCAGCCCACAACTGATATTAACCTTAAATAATTTAGAATCAACCAAAATGTCACCAATTATTTAACTGGCATATCTGCTGCTGACTGGTCGAGTAACCTCTTCTGCCAGGAAGTCCTTCATAAGGATTAGTGACACGTCCAAGAAATACATCGCCATCCAGACAGAAAGCTCTGACTGGATGTAACACAGCCACCATCCGCTAGGATTTTGTGCTGTATCGCCACCATCTCTCAACAAGACACACACTCATACTCTAGCCATTATCTGGCAGCATCCCCACTCACAAAGGTTTGTGTTTGGCTACGCCAACCCTCTAGCTAAGGTGTTTTAGGCGGCATGTCTGTGTTGCTACTGCTACGAGAACAAACTCTTTGATCTGGGGCAACGATCGGCACAAACATGAACGGCTTCAGTAGGTTTATTGGCTCCCTAACTAACATTTATTTAATTCTCTGTAATGAACTCATTCTCAGACTCTGAGCTACTCTGTAAATTCAGCCATTTTTGGGAGTTCCAAAATGTTCTCTCCTGCCAGTGAAGCAACAATGCCAATATGGCGATTTACAGTTACAGTTAGCTGGCATTCTAAATCCTAGTGTTTCCATTCCCCTTTAACCCCTTCTTTTTGGCACTAAACTATCTCCATATACAGTACCAGTCAAACGTTTGGACACACCTACTCATTGCAGGGTTTTTCTTTATTTGTACTATTTTCTACATTGTAGAATAATAGTGAAGACATCAAAATGATGAAATAACACATATGGAATCATGTAGTAACCAAAAAAGTGTTAAACAAATCAAAAGGTATTTTATATTTGAGATTCTTCAAAGTAGCCACCCTTTGCCTTGATGACAGCTTTGCACACTGGTACCAGGGATCTTCAGACTAGTCTTGTGAAGCGTGTGAGCATCCTAGAGCAAAACACCATCATGTTCATGAGTCTCATCTTTCCATAGAGGGGTCACAATAGTTTTAGGCCAAATGATTCAGATGCTGCAGATGATGTTGTGAGAAGACTGATTTTTGGGATGTCTCATGGTCTGACAAACACTGCTTTAGCTCTCTCACCTTTCACCTCAGTTCTCTAGCTTAAACTGAAATATTTTGATGGGGATTGTATTATGCTAATTCGATTTTTGTGGGGGTGCAGACATCGACCTTAGGGGGTTATTGAAAACTGAACAATGGATTACAGTTTCTCTTGGCCCATAGACTACTTTTAGGGTGAGGAACCATTACCCAAGGGATCACTGTCCCGCCTCTCCAACGTGTCCACCCATGTCTGTACAGGGACGGGAGCATAACACTTCCTCAACACATAAAGACTGGAGTCTGATGGAGGAGGGAACCTCTCTGGAAAGAGATCATAAAACATCAAATAGCTTTCTTACATCTGACCTAGTTGGAAATGAATGTTCTGAAAATGACAGACCAACATTGCATTCAAGAATAAGGGAATAATCTGTTTGTGTCTGGAGTCTGGACAGGGTTCTGCAGTCTACATGCATCTGTATAGAACTTGCACTTTTGCCCCATTACATTTGCACCATCAGTTCAATGATCCATTATAAATGGTGCATGATAGCCTTTATAGAGTCCTACCTTTAATACTGCAGATTCCAAAATCTATTCTGGCTAAGTGCACAATAAAAAGGCAATGAATAAAAAGAAGAAGACCTACTTGATCTTGCAGGGTCCACAAATTTGTAAGGGATGCATACATTCAAGGGTAGGGCGTTCTTTCCAAAGAAAGATAAAGGCAACATAAAAAGGACATTTGATGATTAGCATTTATATGTACCATTGGTCAAACCAGCCACTACATATCTACAATAAAGTGACAGCTAGCTAAGTTAGCATTAGCCTGTTTTAATACGCAATCTTTTAGTAATGCCTCTACCACACACTGTAAAGTTAACTGATATAGCAACAATACATTTCTGTAAACCCAATTAAGACAATCAAATATGTGCGATTTCTTTAAAACAGCATTTTAAGAGATCATATTTCTTAACAAACATGTATTTTCCAGTTTCAAAATCAGAAAGGTTGTGCGTCTTTTAAAAAAATGTTTACAAAAAAATATTATTATTAATTTTGTTTATTCATAATAAAACATTATCAACAACTTACAACTACATCAAACATGTCTAAGAAAAAAAACGCAGGTTTAAACAAAAAACGACTAAATACATGCAAAAATGTAAAGATATATTTAAAACATTTATTTTTTTAAAGAACAACAATTCTAGTGCAATTGTATTCACTCAGAAAAAAATCTAATTTTAATTATTCAGGAAGATGTTATTATTTTTGTTATTCACTAAAGTTAATGTCTTAACAAGATTGAATTTAAATAATCCAAAATATAAAAAATGTTGGTATAGAATTATGGAATTTTTATTTGTATATAAAGTATATGGCAACAAGAATTTAAAAAATCACAATCATTTCAATGGTCTTGTTATCATTGCAATAGTAACATTTTATATCCTTCATGTCAAAAACATGGCTAGTGTTCAAAAAGGTAAATATGTATTCTGCAAGGTTTTCCCCAAAATCTATCACAGATATACATTCATAGAACAAGTGAGTCAGATTTTCACCTTTTTCACAGAAAACGCAGATATCAAATCAAATGTATTTATATAGCCCTTCTTACATCAGCTGATATATAAAAATGCTGTACAGAAACCCAGCCTAAAACCCCAAACAGCAAGCAATGCAGGTGTAGAAGCACGGTGGCTAGGAAAAACTCCCTAGAAAGGCTAAAACCTAGGAAGAAACCTAGAGAGGAACCAGGCTATGAGGGGTGGCCAGTCCTCTTCTGGCTGTGCCGGGTGGAGATTATAACAGAACATGGCCAAGATGTTCAAATGTTCATAAATGACCAGCATGGTCAAGAAATAATAATCACAGTAGTTGTCGAGGGTGCAACAAGTCAGCGCCTCAGGAGTAAATGTCAGTTGGCTTTTCATAGCCAATCATTGAGAGTATCTCTACCTCTCCAGCTGTCTCTAGAGAGTTGAAAACAGCAGGTCTGGGACAGGTAGCACGTCCAGTGAACAGGTCAGGGTTCCATAGCCGCATGAAGAACAGTTGAAACTGGAGCAGCAGCACGGCCAGGTGGACTGGGGACAGCAAGGAGTCATCATGCCAGGTAGTCTTGAGTCATGGTCCTAGGGCTCAGGTCCTCAGAGAGAGAGAAAGAAAGAGAGAAAGAGAGAATTAGAGAATTAGAGAGAGCATACTTAAATTCACACAGGACACCGGATAAGACAGGAGAAATACTCCAGATATAACAGACTGACCCTAGCCCCCTGACACATAAACTACTGCAGCATAAATACTTGAGGCTGAGACAGGAGGTGTCAGGAGACACTGTGGCCCCATCTGATGATACCCCCAGACAGGGCCAAACATGCAGGATATAACCCCACCCACTTTGCCAAAGCACAGCCCCCACACCACTAGAGGGATATCTTCAACCACCAACTTACCATCCTGAGACAAGACCGAGTATCATCGAGTATCATCGATATCATCAATAGCCGCAAATAGCCACACATTTGGACAACATAGAATTACATGCATATATCTTATGTAGAATCTTAAAGTGCACTTCCTTACATTTGTTTCGTATACAATATTTGTAAGGCATCAACCAAGCTTTTTTACAGACAATGTCAGGAATTAGCATGTTCAAGAATGTTTTTTCTCTAGGCGTAAGTTGATTCCATGAATTGAAATTGTCTTATGTATTTATTACAACAATATTTATCAAGCAAGCCCACGCCTTCCAAACTGAGTTCTGGATAAGCTTTGTGATCATCACCAAAGCTAAGATGAGTTTTCATTAGTGTAGTTAGACTACAAGGAATGGCTTTGATCACAGAAATAAACTCCTTGAAAGGTATTGGAAACTATTCATATGCAAGAATATTACCCCTGTTGTCGAAAACAACAAGAACAAAGTCAATATTCCTCTCATGCCAGCTAGGGTAGAACAATGACTTATTCCTCATAGTTATGTCTGAATTATTCCACAAAAGAGCTTTATGTGGGGGAAAATTGTGCAGGAAACATATTTTCCAGGACATTAAGATGGCGCTGAAGAGGATGGCTGACGTTTTACGGGCTCCTAACCAATTGTGCTATTTTTAGAGTTTTTTGCATTGTTTGTAACTTTTTAAACTTATTTTGTACATAATGTTGCTGCTACCATTTCTTATTATCGAAAAGAACTTCTGGACATCAGAACAGCAATTACTCACCACGAACTGGAAGAAGCTTTTTCCTTTAACGAGTCCGACGAGAAGGATATGCTGCTCTCCCGGGAACAGGCCCAAATCCCCATAATAAGGGTGAAGAAAAGACAGAGGAAAAGAGGACGCAGATCGGGCTGCCTTCTGAGAATCCTTAGGCGAGCGAGTAAACTCCCACTGCCATCCATTCTACTTGCTAACATGCAATCATTAGAAAATAAAATTGATGACCTACGATTACGATTATCCTACCAATGGGACATTAAGAAATGTAATATCTTATGTTTCACCGAGTCGTGGCTGAACGACGACACATATAATATAGAGCTGGCGGGATTTTCCATGCACCAGCAAAACAGAGAAGCTATGTCTGGTAAGACGAGGGGTTTGGGTGTGTGTCTTTTTGTCAATAATAGCTGGCGTTCAATGTCTAATATTAAATAAGTCTCGAGGTATTGCTCGCCTGAGGTAGAGTACCTTATGATAAGCTGTAGACCACACTATCTACCAAGATAGCTCTCATCTATATTATTCGTAGCCATCTATTTACCACCACAGACCGATGCTGGCACTAAGACCGCACTCAACCAACTCTATAAGGCCATAAGCAAACAAGAAAATGCTCACTTAAATTATTTTTACCTAATTTCTAATAGCATGTTACATGTGCAACAGAGACGCATACAAAGCTCTCCCTCGCCCTCCAAAATCTGAGCATAATTCTATCCTCCTGATTCCTACTTACAAGCAAAAACTAAAGCAGGAAGAACCAGTGACTCGCTCAATACGTAAGTGGTCAGATGACACGGATGCTACGCTACAGGACTGTTTTGCTACCACAGACTGGAATATGTTCCGGGATTCATCCAATGGCAGTGAGGAGTATACCACCTCAGTCATCGGCTTCATTAATAAGTGCATCGATGACGTCGTCCCCAAAGTGACCGTACGTACATATCCCAACCAGAAGCAACATCCGCATCGAGCTAAAGGCTAGAGCTGTCGCTTTCAAGGAGCAGACTCTAATCTGGACGCTTATGAGAAATCCCGCTATGCCCTCAGATGAACCATCAAACAAGCAAAGTGTCAATACAGGATTAAGATTGAATCCTACTACACCGGCTTTGATGCTCGTCAGATGTGGCAGGGCTTGCAAACTATTACGGACTACAAAGGGAAAACCAGACGTGAGATGCCCAGTGAAGCAAGCCTACCATGTGAGCTAAATGCCTTTTATGCTCGCTTCGAGGCAAACAACACTGAAGCATGCACGAGAGCACCAGCTGTTCTGGATGACTGTGTGATGACGCTCTCGGTTGCCGATGTGAGCAACACCTTTAAACAGGTCAACATTCACAAAGCTACAGGGCCAGATGGAAAACCAGGACGTGTACTCAAAGCATGCATGGACCAACTGGCAAGTGTCTTCACTGATGTGTTCAACCTCTCCCTAACTGAGTCTGTAATACCTACACGTTTCAAGCAGACCATCATAGTCACTGTGCCCAAGGAAGTGAAGGTAACCTGCCTAAATGATTACCACCCGGATACCCTAGACCCACTCCAATTCGCATACCGCCCCAACAGATCCACAGATGACGCAATCTCAATCGCACTCCTCACTGTCCTTTCCCACCTGGACAAAAGGAAAAGCTATGTGAGAATGCTGTTCATTGACTACAGCTCAGCGTTCAATACCAGTGCCCACGAAGCTCATCACTAAGGAAGCTGGGACTAAACACCTTCCTATGCAACTGGACCCTGGACTTCCTGATGGGCCGCCCCCAGGTGGTAAGGGTAGGCAACAATATGTCTGCCACGCTGATCCTCAACACTGGGGCCCCTCAGGGGTGTGTACTTAGTCCCCTCCTGTTACTCCCTGTTCACCCATGACTGCGTGGACAAACACGACTCCAACACCATCATTAAGTTTGCTGACAACACAACAGTGATAGGCCTGATCACCGACAACGATGAGACAGCCTATAGGGAGGAGGTCAGAGAACTGGCAGTGTGGTGCCAGGACAACAACCTCTCCCTCAATGTGAGCAAGACAAAGGAGCTGATCGTGGACTACGGGAAAAGGCGGGCCGAATAGGCCTCCATTAACATCAACGGGGCTGTAGTGGAGCGGGTCGAGAGTTTCTTGTTCCTTGGTGTCCACATCACCAACAAACTATCATGGTCCAAACACACCAAGACAGTCGTGAAGACAAAACCTTTTCACCCTCTGGAGACTGAAAATATTTTGCATGGTTCCCCAGATCCTCAAAAAGTTCTACAGCTGCACCATCGAGAACATCCTGACCGGTTGCATCACCGCCTGGTATGGCAACTGCTCGGCATCTGACCGTAAGGCGCTACAGAGGGTAGTGCATATGGCCCAGTACATCACTGGGGCCAAGCTTCCTGCAATCCAGGACCTAAAGGCGGTGTCAGAGGAAAGCCAATAAAATTGTCAAAGACTCCAGTCACCTAAGTCATAGACTGTTTTTTCTGCTACCGCACGGCAAGCGGACACAGAGTGCCAAATCTAGGACCAAAAGGGTCCTTAACAGCTTCTACCCCCAAGCCATAACACTGCTGAACAATTAATCAAATGGCCACGAGACTATTACATTGACCCCTCCCCCCTATTTGTTTTGTACTCTGCTACTACTCACGGTTTATTATCTATGCATAGTCACTTCACCCCTACCTACATGTACAAATTACCTCAACTAACCTGTACCTCAACTAACCTATATCGCCTCGTTACTGTTATGTTATTGTGTTACTTTTTACTTCAGTTTATTTGGTAAATATTTTCTTAACTATTCTTGAACTGAACTGTTGGTTAAGGGCTTGTAAGTAAGCATTTAACGGTAAGGTCAACACTTGTTATATTCGGCGCATGTGACAAATAAAGTTTGATTTGATTAAAGCTTGTTGGTGAAACCTAGCCAATTTAGCGGGTAATCTTTCAAGAATATAAATACATTTCAGTAAAAATTGAAGACCTCCCAACTTATTAAACACATTGTTTGGAATGAAATACCAGAAATGTTGTGCAGTGATTCCAAAGATATTGTACTGATGATGTTTATGTTGTGTAGAGTCAAGTGTGGTAAGACAATGTCAGGAATTAGCGGTGGGAGGTAACAATCTCTAATAGGTGAAGCAATACTATAATTTTTTAATCAAACTAATAAATAAATAGTTCTACAAAAATAGCAGTTGAGTTAAATGTTTTATCATACTTGACAGAATTAATTTTCCAGACGTTATTTCAAGTCCAAAAATATGGGAAATAAGGCCTACTGTCAGGATCGGGTCAGATTAATGTTGCCTCGGCTAATGCAGTTGGAAGTTGTTTTGAATGAATTGTTTTCTTGCATTATTGTAAAGACAAAACAAATTATTTTAATACAGCAAGTGTACAGTTAAAACACCTTTTCAATTAGCTTTTCATCCATTTTGTAAAACAATTTGACAAAATGTGAACCCTTTACACATTCAATTTTAACATTCATAACAAATACCAATCAATTTACATAAAAAGTACAACTAAGTTCAAGTAACAGAAGTTTTCTGCATTATGTTTCAACAGAAGATTGTGATTAAAACAAGCCTAAAATTACACTTAGTCAGTTATCTGAATGCTATGTAAGCTTTGTAAGTTTTGACCCTTTTAAGTTCTCAGCTTCTGGAACTTTAAGGTCCACATTTGATGAACTGAAGTCGAGACTTCTGAGTGTATGAGATCTACGGTTTGACTCTTCCTTGTGCCGATTTTTCAGGCTCCCAGTTCCGTTTGGTACATCATCTTTGACATGTATGGGAAATACTTTGCAGTGATCAAATATTATTGATCTTCCGAAATTTTGGGGTTTGAACCATGAGTCAAATTTGTCATGGGCATAACAATTTTTAGACTGTTTTGGACTTTTTTTTATCTGTCGGTTTCACCAGCTGGTGCTTTCCTATGATGTTTATTGCCCTTGAGGTCAGTTCTTCTCTAATTAAAATATGGATGTGAAACCACTAATCCACACTTTGGGGTGGGAGTAGAGGGACTGAGGAATTAATACTGGGAAAACTTGAGTCTATATCTGGTATTCTTGTATAACTACCCAGTTTAGAAGTCTTGTGTTTGGGAATTTAGAATTTCACTGTGAGGTCATCAAGGTTAAGGTCTGAACCTCTCAGATACACCAGACACTTGGTAATCAACTTTTGGCAAATCAATATCTGCAATGGGATAACTAGCTCTTCCTTTGACCTTCCTAGACTTCCCAACAGGCACATGTATATGTACTCCACCTGGCATATCAAATATTTTATATGGGTTCCACCTGGGATATCAGATCTGCGTTTACTATGAGATGCCACTTTGTATTCTGGGCTTCTGATATCAGCTTTGGGTATGCTCAGGCTGACATCTGGGTGACTAACTTTCAAGTCTGGTGCTTTTAGATTCACTATAGCCTTTGGAGGAGAAATGTAACTTGTTTTCATAAAGTCCATATCTGATACTGCCCTTCAATTGCGACTTCCAAACTGAGGCAATTTTAATGACGAACATTTATGTCTAAATCTGGACTACCAATCCTCATGTTTACTTTCAGGGTTGACAAGCTCAGGTCCAGTCCCTCAATGTCTCCATCTATTCCAGCATCTAGACCTTTCAGACCAGAAAGGCTGAATTTAGGCATTTTGAGGTGAGGCATTTTGAATTTCCAAGATGGTGAATCAATGTTTATATCTGGAGTGTCTAAATCTATGTTAGGGGCTTTTAAGTCATTTGCAGGTAGGTCCAGATCTGGTGAACCAATCCAACCTTCATCTTTGACAATTTAACCTAGGTCAGCACTGATGTCATGATCTGGTCCTTTTGGTGTAGACAACCAAATGTAGGCATTTTGAATGTAGGAGTGTTGATGTCAAAATCCGAGGCTTTGATGCTATCACTTGGCCTCTCTATGGTTGGAACTCTGAATCTACCTGACGGCATATCTGGAACATTGAGGTCTAGTTTTGGGCTTTTGTGATGACCCTTACTATAGTCTCAAATCTGGGGGACTGATTCCCCCTTTTAGCTTTGGGGCTGAAAGGTCAATATCAGGGAAGTCATAGCCAGGTTCATCTAAATTTGGCCCAGATAGCCCAAAATCAGGCATCTTCAAATCTTGCATTTTTAGACCTGTTTTGGGATCTTTGAGGTTAGCTGTGGGGGCATTGATATCAATATCTGGGCCCTCTAAGTCTCCATCTATGTCAACATCTGGTCTCTTTAGGTCTCTAAATTTAAGCATTTTATATTTGGGCATTTTTAATTTCCCAGAGGGTTCATTGCTGTCAAGATCTGGGGCATTCACATCTAGTTCAGGGGCTTTGAGGTCAGCATCTGGTAAATTAATGTTTGGAACATCAATTCCCCGCTTAATGTTTGAAGCTTTGAGCCTCAAGTCTGGGAATTTTGACATTGTACCAGACAGCAAGAATGTGGGCTTTTTCAGTTTACCAGAGAGCCCATCGATGTCCAGATCAGGAGCATTAAGATCAACCTTTGGTTTCTTCAATGTAGGTACTTTGACTTTACCGGAAGGCATATTAAAGTTTACATCTGGTGCATTGATGTCTAGTTTTGGGCCTTTGAGGTCTCCATCTGGCAGATCCAAATCTGGGGGACTAATTCCCCCTTTAAACTTGAGGGCTGAAAGGTCCAAGTCAGGCCCCTTAACTTTTGTTCCAGAGAAACCTAAATCTGGCGTCTTGAAAGTAGGCATTTTGAATTTTCCTGATGGACTGTTAATATCAGCATCTGGAAGGTTTAGGTCTGCTTTGGGCCCCTTGAGTTTGGGAGATGACAAATTCAGGTCTGGTCCCTCTATATCCCCATCTATGTCAATACTTGGCCCATTCATTCCAAATTTAGGCATATTCAGATTGGGCATTTTGAATTTCCCTGTGGGGGAATCAATGTTAATATCTGGAGTGTTTACATCTAATTTAGGGGCTTTGAGGTCCATGTCTGGTAAATCCATATCAGGGGCATCAATCCCACCTTTTATCTTTGGCATATTTAGACTGAACTTTGGTGATTTCGCACCTGCATTTATGTCTACATTTGGTCCTTTTGGCATAGTACCTGAAAGCCCAAATTTGGGCATTTTCAGTTTACTAGAGGGAGTGTCAACATCAAAGTCTTGAGCATTGAGATCTAGTTTGGGCCCTTTGAGATGACCCTTCGGTAGTCTCAAATCTGGGGGATTGATGCCCCCTTTTAGCTTTGGGGCTGAGAGGTCAATATCAGGTAAGTCATAGTCAGGTTTGTCTACATTTGGCCCAGATATCCCGAAACCAGGCATCTTCAAATCTGGCATTTTTAGACCTGTTTTGGGACCTTTGAGGTTAGCTGTTGGGGCATTGATATCTATATCTGGGCCCTCCAAGTCTCCATCAATGTCAACATCTGGTCCCTTTAGGCCTCTGAATTTAGGTATTTTAAATTTGGGCATTTTGAATTTCCCAGAAGGTGCATTGATGTCAAATTCGGGGGGATTTCCATCTAGTTTAGGGGCTTTGAGGTCAGCATCTGGTAAATTCATGTCTGGGGAATTAATTCCCCCCTTTATCTTTGGGGATTTGAGATTCAGTTTAGTGGATTTGGGCATTTTACCAGACAGCCCAACTTTGGGCATTTTCAGTTTACCAGAGTTAATGTCCAGATCAGGAGCATTCAGATCAACCTTTGGTTTCTTCAATGTAGGTACATTGACTTTACCTGAGGGCATATTACAGTTTGCATCTGGTGCATTGAGGCCTAGTTTTGGGCCTTTGAGGTCTCCATCTGGCAGATTCAGATCTGGTGGACTAATTCCTCCTTTAAACTTGGGGGCTGAAAGGTCCAAGTCAGGCCCCTTAAATTTTGGTCCAGAGAATCCTAAATCTGGCATCTTGAAAGTTGGCATTTTGAATTTTCCTGGTGGACTGTCAATATCAGCATCTGGAATGTTGAGGTCTGCTTTGGGACCCTTAAGATGGGGAGATGTCAAGTTCAGGTCTGGTCCCTCTATATCTCCATCTTTGTCAATATGTCCCCCCTTCATTCCAAATTTAGGCATATTCAGATTGGGCATTTTGAATTTCCCTGTGGGGGAATCAATGTTAATATCTGGAGTGTTTACATCTAATTTAGGGGCTTTGAGGTCCATGTCTGGTAAATCCATGTCAGGGGCATCAATCCCACCTTTTATCTTTGGCATATTTAGATTGAACTTTGGTGATTTCGCACCTGCATTTATGTCCAGATTTGATCCTTTTGGCATAGTGCCTGAGAGTCCAAATTTGGACATTTTCAGTTTACCTGAGGGAGCATCAACATCTAAATCTGGATCATTGAGGTCTAGTTTTAGGCCTTTGATTTTACCTTTAGGTAGTCTCAAATCTGGGGGATTGATTCCCCCTTTTAGCTTTGGGGCTGAGAGGTCAATATCAGGTAAGTCATAGTTAGGTTCATCTACATTTGGCCCAGATATCCCGAAACCAGGCATCTTCAAATCTGGCATTTTTAGACCTGTTTTGGGACCTTTGAGGTTAGCGGTGGGGGTATTGATATCAATATCTGGGCCCTCCAAGTTTCCATCAATGTCAACATCTGGTCCCTTTAGGCCTCTGAATTTAGACATTTTGAATTTGGGCATTTTGAATTTACCAGAGGGTGCACTGATGTCAAGATCCGGGGTATTCACATCTAGTTCAGGGGCTTTTAGGTCAGCATCTGGAAAATTCAGGTCTGGGGAATTAATTCCCCCTTTTATCGTTGGGGATTTGAGATTCAGTTTTGTGGATTTTGGCATTTTACCAGACAGTCCAAATCTGGGAATTTTCAGTTTACCAGAGGGGCCGTTAATGTCCAGATCAGGAGCATTCAGATCAACCTTTGGTTTCTTCAATGTAGGTGCATTGACTTTACCTGAGGGCACATTAAAGTTTACATCTGGTGCATTGAGGTCTAGTTTGGGGCCTTTGAGATCTGTCAGATTCAGATCTGGGGGACTAATTACTCCTTTAAACTTGGGGGCTGAAAGATCTAAGCCTGGAGTCTTTACCTCAAAGTCATGCACTTTAACCTTTGGTCCAGAGAAACCTGAATCTGGCATCTTGAAACTTGGCATTTTGAAATTCCCTGATGGACTTCCCAAATCAGCATTTGGAATGTTTAGGTCTGCTTTGGGACCTTTGAGATTCATTGAGGGTGCTTCTATGTCCAATTTTGGTGCAGACAAGTTCAGGCCTGGCCCCTCTAGATCTCCATCTTTGTCAACATCAGGTCTTTTCATGACAAATTTAGGCATCTTCATTTTGGGCATTTTGAATTTCCCTGTGGGTGAATCAATGTCAACATCTGGAGTGTTTACATCTAATTTAGGGGCTTTGAGGTCAATGTCTGGTAAATCCATGTCAGGGGCATCAATCCCACCTTTTAACTTTGGTGATTTCACACCTGCATTTATGTCTAGACCTCGTCCTTTTGGCAATGTGCCAAAGAGATTGAATTTGGGCATTTTCAGTTTACCAGAGGGCCCATTGATGTCCAGATCAGGAGCATTCAGATCAACCTTTGGTTTATTCAATGTAGGTACTTTGACTTTACCTGAGGGCATATCTATGTCAAAATCTGGAGCATTGAGGTCTAATTTGGGGCCTTTGAGGTCTACATCTGGCAGATCCAAATCTGGGGGACTAATTCCCCCTTTAAACTTGGGGGCGGAATGATCCAAGTCTGGAGTCTTTACCTCTAAGTCGGGCCCTTGAACATCTGGCCCCGAGAAGCCAAAGTCTGGCACCTTTAGACTTGGTATCTTTAATTTTCCAGATGGGCTACCAACATCCAAGTCTGGCCGTTTTAATTTGGAAGATAATAAGCTCAGATCTGGTCCATCCAAGACTCTATCAATGCCAACATTTGGTCCTTTAGGGCCCGAAAGGCCGGATATAGGCATCTTAAACTTTGGCATTTTTAATTTTTCTGAGGGTGCGTTTATGTCAACATCTGGAGTGTTGACATCTAATTTAGGTGATTTTAGGTCGACTTTGGGTAAGTCCAAGTCAGGTGCATCAAGTCCGCCTTTTATCTTGGGAGCTTTGAGAATTATTTTTGTTGTTTTTACATCATCATCATCAATTCCCAGATCTGTTCTTTTTAGGCCAGAGACGTCAAATTTGGGCATCTTCAGTTTACCAGAGGGGGCATCCACATCGAAATCAGGAGCTTTGAGTTCTGCATGTGGTTTCTTTAGTTTGAATTTACCTGAGGGTATATCAATATCTGGAGTACTGAGGTCAGGCAAACTGACGTCTGATAGACACATCTCAACCGCTGAGAGGTCCAGGTCTGGATTCCTAACTCTTGGTCCAGATATAGCAAAGTCAGCCATTCCAAGACTTGGTGTTTTGATCTTCCCAGATGGGATACCAATGTCTGAATCTGGCAATTCTAGATCTATTTTGGAACCTTTAAGGTCTACTGAAGGTAAATCTGAGATATTGACATCAGGATCAGCCCCTAAAGACCCATTCAAATGAGCTAGAGAGAGATCTGATGTACTCATGTTGGCATTAGGCAATGAAAGTTCTCCACCAGGAGCATCGAGAGTCACTGTAGAGTCTGTTCCTCTGACATTAGGCTTGGCCCAGAGAGGTCTCGGTTCCTTGCCTTTCACCTGTCCTTTAGGAGAGCCTCTTTCCCCAGAAGCTGTAGGTTGTCCAGAGCTGTCCTCTTTCATGAACTTCTTTATTTTGGCATTGAGTCTGTTATAGGAATCCTTCAGCATCTGCAAAGAGAAAGCTATCCAATAACAATGGATATAATTGATCAAACAACCTTTTGAAAATGTACTTTATTTGTTATTCAGCTAATTCTGTTTAACTTTAAATGTATTCCACAAACCTCCTCTGGTGCTTTGATGCTGTCCAAGGTCCCCATACTCTTGCGCAAGTTATTTTTTGTCAGAACTTGAACCTTCTCATCAAATCCATTATCATCCATCAGCTTCAGTATTTTCAACACATCGTCTTTTGAAAGTTGGTCAAAGTTGATTGTGGCACCCACAATTTCATCTCCTGAAAAAAATAACATTTCTCAAAGTGAAACACAGTTAAAGCATGTTGACTGAAAATGTCAATGATTCTAAATGTGGCCTTAAAAACAGCTATATATTTTATTGATGCACAAAAGTCAGAGAAAAATCACAAAAGTGAAAGCTCAAGTTTTTTTTTTTTTGGGGGGGGGAGCTTTGAGACTCAACAACATTTTTATACATTAAATAATAGACTCAAAAGTCATACCTTCCTTGAGCCCCTGATTGGCCAAGGAGCCATCGACAACACTGGAGACGACCAATCGTCCTTTCTCTGATTCCTCCAGCATCAGCCCCCCAGAGGGCCTCCTCCCGCTGCGGACACCTGCCTAAAAGCAGACATACAGTACAAACATAGTTATAAGAAATGTGCAGACAGGCGTGTGGCCTCAGTGTTGGTCATGTTTCAATAACCCAATCATCAAATGCCGACAATGAACAATCAACTTACAAATAAAAAATACATGTTATTTACAATAATTTACACATCTATGACACAATAACTTTTTAAAATAGATGTTTGAAATGGCATGCACTTCTAGAAAGTAATGCTGAGGCATAGGTGTTTTTCAAAAAGTCAGTTTCCTGTTGCTTAGCTTATTGTGTTGGAATATGCTTGTTATTACCATCATCATGGCTAATGGATGAATGATCTCACATACCATGATCCTTTATGAAAAGCTCTTCTGTCTAAACCTGTTGAGGAGGAAAGAATCACTTGAAAATAAGTGCTCAACTTGGTTTCACGCTATAATAAATACAAATTTGTCTAAATACAGCATCATACTTTCATAGCCTTCAAGAGTATCAAATGCAAAGAAATGACAAAATTAGACAATAATGTCACAGCTCATTTGACCCCTTTGAACATAAAACACTAAATCAGCTGAAACCATGACTAAAGGGGAGCTATGGGGGATTGATAACCTGTTTACATATGCAAATTGGCAGATGGTTGACACCCAGGTAGCTGCCCATTTGAGGTATTCGAGGTATGGCCTTGGGACATGGAGTGAAACACAGGAACAAGTTTTTCCAGGGATATATATATATATATACACAGCGCACAATAGTCGGGTGTTTCCTTTTTAAAAGTAAACTCAGAAATGACCACACCCAACAGTTTATATTATGAAAAGCTTGCCGTGGCAGGGGCTCAAATAAAGCGATTTGTAAACGACCGCTTCAGGTATGTTCTTTCAGGTCCTGTAAGTGATTTGTGTCACATGCTTCGTGAGACTGCTGCTCTATGAACAATAATGTGTTCCACATTTATCATAATCATCATCATCATCATTAACTTCATCATCAAATACTGTACACCCAAAACATGAATATGTACAAATATGAATCACTCAGACTTATTAAACTATGTGTTTCAATATTCCCCTATTGCTTTTAAGTCAACCATAATGTTTTGAATGGAATAACTTTAATTCAGGAGCAGAGATTGAATAACTACAGGTAACAATAACTACAGGTAACTGCCAAAATAATGGAAACTCTTGAATAAATAAAGGATACAAGATATATTGATACAAAGTATGCTGGGCAGGCCATTTTGGCTACCATGGCTGCGCCCCCATCCACAGGGCATGAGTGGTCACTGAATGGTTTGATGAGCATGAAAACAATGTAAACCAAATGCCATGGAGTGGCACCTGAAACAGTATTTTACACCACCATCAACAAAACACAAAATTATGGAATTTCCCGTAGAAAACTGGTGTCGCATCCTTCCAACAGAGTTCCAGACACTTGTAGAATCTATGACAAGGTGCATTGAAGCTTTTATGGCTTATGATGGCCCAACACTTATGTTGGTGTTTCCTTTATTTTGGCAGTTATCTGTATATGCCCTCAAAGAGTGGACTGAGTGGACTGACAGTAAGCTAAAAGCTGCAAACATGGCAATTTATTGACATTTACTCTGTTCAAATAATTCATATTATTTGTCTTTCATTCACATTGTGCAGAGTTGTAAGAGATTAGAGGCTGACTGAGATTTTCTCTAAGTCTAAGGTTGTATTTTATGAGCTCTCTATTCACTCAAGACAAACTGTATGCTTGTGACTTTAACTTTTAATGTAGTATGTACTGTATGTACTGTACTGTACATACTACTGTACAAAAATATGCCAGTTCAGAGTGTCTCTAAATGTATGATTTATCCTACTCTATATGCATCCTTAATATCTTTTATCAGGTATAAAATGTTTCGGATCAGCATATTAAAACATAATCCATAACACCGTGGCTGTACTAAATTCTACAGGGACTTCAGGTTACGAAAAAAAAGAAGGTATGGGAACTGTAAAAATATCTGAACATTATGAAGTGGATATGAACACACACGTACTCAATTACATGCTTGCTTACACATACGGACTTATACATACACACACACACACACCTGATCTCGCTCTCTTCTCTCACTCTCTCTTTTTCTCCTTCCCTTCTCTTCTCTCTCTATTGTCAAGAACTGTTTTATAATTTAATGTGTTTATTGTTTGTCTATCTTATTTATGTATTTGTCTACAAGTTTATATATGTTTACAACAAGCAAGGGGAAGATATCAGAATATGGGAAATTAGGGAATAATAACATATTGTACGGAATACATTTGTACTGTAGTGAATCCGTCTCTAAGTAATGCAAGGTCTCTTTCATGATCATGTGAAACGTCAATTGCTATGGAAATGCTGGGATGTGTTTTTCAATGATGTTAAAGGTAATTGTGATGTAATTATGACGGTAATGCAATATGGATTACAATTATCATCATGAATATTAAGGCTATACGCACTACATATTACACACATAGACACTCAACCATGCAAATTGGCAGAGTTATAATTTATTTGGACATCACACATTATAGTCTTACTCTTATACAGACATTGTACACACTCTCACTATATCACATCCAATATCATACACATTAACCTACTCAGATTTGCTACTGTCGTAGCTGAATCAGAATTAGTTTGGTAACATAGATAAATAAGAGGTTTTATTTACTTTATACTTGTCATTAGAATGTCTTCTTTTGGACTATACTGTTGGCAGTTGCATTTTCCTCTCTCTTCTCTAGGGAAAAGTCACTTGGGGCCCAGAGAGGGGAGAGGTCAGGCTTGTCTTTTACATGTCTGGTAATATGCAGAATATCAGAAAGGGAGAAGTCAGAATTGAACAGTGTCTTCCAATGTGAATGTATCTGTTAAACCATGTGATGGGGAGATGTTGTGGAAAATGGCAAGATTATGTTATAGTGCTTGTAAGATTATTTTATAATCTTTGTATTGCATTAGAATGGTTGTTTTATTCGACAGAATAGAGTATTCCGTTAACTATTGTGTGTGTGTGTTCCACTGAGGATGGGCCTCTATGAGATAGCACTGACAGAGAAGATTTACCATGTCTTTGGCCAATAAAGCCTAAAGAGCTTTCCAGATAGTGAGGTGATGTCTTGGTACTATGAAGTACCAGGAACGAGATTAGAATCTCGTTTTAGAGACCAAACTGAACAATAATTTATAGCTAATGCTATCTGGCTATGGGATACTCCTCTCTCAAGTAAAAGGCCCTTTGTGAAGTTCCTAAGATCTGTGGTTCGTCATGTGAGTTGAGAGGGGTGTATCTTGGCTATAAAAGATAATAAGTATTCTTTTGTAAGCACTCTCAGAATTCATTTATAGACACTGAATTGATCTGAGAGTCACAGGGCTATGGTGAAGCTCATATAATTAAAGATGAAGTTTAAATAACTCTGACTGGTGTGTGGTTTGCTCTCTCATCATTTGGTAATACAGGAAATTGCCATGACACTACACACATAATATCTTGTCTCAATTTTCTAACATCTGTGGCATTGGCTCACAGGCATACAGGCAAAGGAATAAAACAAATATTGCTAGAACCTATTTCTTGAATTCAAAATATCAGACATTTGAAAGCTATAGTTTTGACCTTCATAATACCTCTGAAATCAGTAACTTTATAAGCGCTAATTATAGTCAATTTAGACTCAGAATAGTGTCTAGTTATGGTAAGGGATGAAAATAAGTAAAGCCAGTTATAATTGTAACGGTTTAGCAGATTATAAAAAAAGAAGATCAGTCTTTACATGGCTAAAAGAAAAGGAATATAACATGTACTGTTTATAGGAAACTCACTCTACATCCTTAGATGAAGTTGTTTACAGGAAACTCACTCTACATCCTTAGATGAAGTTGTTTACAGGAAACTCACTCTACATCCTTAGATGAAGTTGCGTGAAAAAAGGAATGTGGTGGTGAAATTATTTTCTGTCATGGACAAAGGAACTCAAAGGGTGTGATGATATTAATTAACAAAAATTTAAATCTGAATGTGCAAATAGTCAGGAATGATTCGCAAGGAAGGTGGATCCTTTTAAATATGAAAGTGGACGAAAAAGAGATTTGGCTCATTCATTTCTAGGGTCCAAATCAGGACGATCCACACTTCTTCGAAAACATTTATACCAATTTATTGAACTTACAGGCAACAAATGATCCAGTCATTATGGTAGGAGACTATAACACAGTGTTAAGCACCTCAATGGACCGTAAAGGTAATCACTCTACACACTATCATCACCGTGCCCTTAAGGAAATCACAAATGTTATGGACACATTAGAAATAGTGGATATTTGGAGTAGAGGTCGACCGATTAATCGGAATGGCCGATTAATTAGGGCCGATTTCAAGTTTTCATAACAATCGGAAATCAGTATTTTTGGGCCCCGATTTCAGATTCTTTTTTTTATTTAAAATGTTTATTTTTTATTTTTTTATACCTTTTATTTAACTAGACAAGTCAGTTAAGAACACATTCTTATTTTCAATGACAGCCTAGGAACTGTGGGTTAACTGCCTTGTTCAAGGGCAGAACGACAGATTTTCACCCTGTCGGCTCAGGGGTTCCAATCTTGCACCGCACAGTTAACGAGTCCAACGCTCTAACCATTGCACCTGCAAAATGTTGAATATTTGGGGCATAAAATCATCAAAGCTCTGCAGATTTTGTTGTGAGGATACAGAATCAATAAACCATTTCTTTTGGTATTGCCCTCAGGTAGCCTGTTTCTGGTCTCAGGTTCAGGAATGGCTGAAAATGCATAGCATTGATCTAAAATTGACCCTATAAATAGTACTGTTAGGAGATCTGGAGTGACCGTGTCAGTCAATTACTAATATACTAATTCTCTTAGTAAAAGTATTTATCTTCAACTCACAATCTGTGGATTCTATTCGATTATATAGATTGAAATTGTACGTTAAACATCACTGCATAGTTGAAAGATACATGTTGCGTAGGAACCCGAAGTGGGTGGCCAGCAGAGATAGATGGGATCGGCTGAGGGACGCTGAGGGTTGGTATGTGGAATTGGAGTCAAGTGGGAGTGGAGTTGTTGTGTGGGAGATAGAATGATGGTCAAAGATAAAAGTAAATGTTTTTTTTAAGTCTAAATGAAACATAATGAAAAGTATGTTTGAATGACAATGAGGGTCAGTGTTTTTACAACTACTGCCGGTTTGCCTGAGGCTGATGCCGTGCAGGTGTTTGTACACATGCATATACACACACTCTCATTAAAATAAACACATACAAGAACACCCACATACATGCAATAGTGCCAGACATGCACAGAAACATATCGTTGGCATTGCTGATATGACTTTAGTTGTCCTTGATGTCCTTTGTTTGAAATTTATTATTATTATTTTTTGCATTGTTGTTTGCTCTTTTCTTCTGTCTTTTCCTTTAAAAAAATATTTAGTTCATTCTCTTGGTTGTTGTTGCATTGGGGGGGGGGTTCTTGGGGGTGGGGAATGGAATTAATTGTATTTTTATTTATATTCCTGGGGGGACTGTGGGAGGGGTCTCAAATGGTTGATGGACAGCTATGGGGAACTGTGGGGGGGATCTTGGAGGGTTCGGGTTCACGTTTTTTGGCTTGGTGGTAGATCGGTCAACATGCCCTTGAGCAGGGCATTGACCCTGGATGCTTCTGTGTGTTGCTCTGAATGGGAATCTGTTGGATGACTGGTATGATATAGTTGTTGAGCGGCTTCACTGCAAGTATATTGTGTGTTTCGAATATTCAATAAAAAAACAATTTTATTATTATTATTTTTTTTTAAACATCATCTATGCCAATAGTTACTGTAGACATTTGCATTACAAACCTGCACATACTGTTGCAAACTTTACATACTCATCTAGCTGCGGCAGGTAGCCTAGTGGTTAGAGCGTTGGGCCAGTAACCAAAAGGTTGCTGGATTGAATCCCTGAGCTGACAAGAGTGTTGGAGAATGGTTGTAATTGAAAGTTTGCTGGATCAAATCCCCGAGCTGACATGGTAAACATCTGTTGTTCTGCCACTGAGCAAGGCTGTTAACCCACTGTTCCCCGGGTGCTGTGGATGTCAATTATGGCAGCCCCCTGCCCCTCCCTGATTCAGAGGGGTTGGGTTAAATGCAGAAGATGCATTCAGTTGTACAAGTGACCCTTACAATGACATCATTGTGGACTTTGTAAACACTAGCAATAGAACCTGGCACCATATAGTCTGGATGGAGTACTTCAGCAAAAGTTTCTAAATGTAAATTGACAATCAATCAAAATCTTACCTTAGGCTCCATTGGGTTGTTTTGACCATGCAGTTTGTAGTTACTCAGTGAGAAAGTTGAGTGTTAGCAGTCCATGGTGTTCCGTACTCCTGTAGGAGTGCCTACCCTGTGCCTCACTCAGCGAAAGCATACCCTCCCCAAAGCAGAAAAACTGGTTCCACCTTCAGCATACCTTCCCCGTGCCTCAGTCGGTGAAAACATACCCTCCCCAAAGCAGACAAACTGGTTCCATCTTCGGCATCCCTTCCCAGCCACAAACTGTCACACACATTCTCCAGTCCAGGTAGGCAGGGTGATCACAGAAAACTGGCCTCTCAAGACTGGAACTGTGAGATGGAGAGTGCTCTGTTTTTCTCTATCAACACACCAAGACAGGTGGAAAAAAATATTTGTTGATATAACAAAAATGCAGAGGTGTGCCAAAGAGTTGTCTTGTTTCAAGGGAGGGGCAGCTAGGCGTTCATTCATGACTCATGGTAATTATAAGGCACAACAATGAAGGTGTGGCATGATTGAGAGATTAAGACTTGAATAGAACTGATTTATGAGACATAACATTCTTACTATGTAACCATACCTTTAAGGTGGGGCTCCTCCTCCTTCCAATTACCGTTAATGACAATTAAGTAATCGTACTGACATTCTGATCAACCCAAACTCAACAAAACAATAACATGGGATGTGTAAAACAGAAATATAACTAATGACTAATTATGACGATTATCATAATGAACTTCAAGCAAACTCAATAAATAACAGTGATGAGACGTGTAAAACCAGTAGAGCCATTTTATTTTGAACATGTTACACCTTCATATTACTGTACATGAGAGTACTGACCTCAAGTGAAAACGCTGTATGTAAAGGCGATTCTCCCTGAGATGTTCTCTCTTACAGTGTATTACAAAACAGAAACATTCTCAAATGACTGATATACAGTAGTTCTACTACAGAATGGCTTGAAATCATCAGATGTAACAATATTGTGAGGAGCTTCCAAACAAATGTTCTCTGTGTGAATGGTAAACAAATAGAAAAAGAGTAACTTTAAAATGTCTTTATTTATCACAAAGTCTATTCGTCTGCAACACGTCCATAGAGCAAACAGTGTGTAAACATGCATTTTATCTATGTGAAGAATTTCTATTATTGTGCACTCTGTCTAGCTATAAAGGTCATACTGCCAACAGACCAGGTGCAAGAGGAATCTCAGACATTCACAAATGATTGACGATGCTGAAATGTGAATGACTGACTTACTCTAGGAAGACAACTTTTCAGTCAAAATTAATCCATTATAGCTCTATAAATTACTCCCTTCAACACAAAAGCAATTACAGTACTTATTCTATGTTCCTTCATTCCTTCTGTGGTACTGACACAGTTCTTTGTACCACATTAACGTGTTTCCTGAATAAAAAGCAGAGAAATTCCACAATGCCCAGGTTAGAAAATGAACCCGGCTTCCTAAAATGTAGTAAAATAATAATCTCACTTGGGTTGGACAATTCAGACCTTGCTCTCAGAGGTCAAATGTCCGTCAGTGGGCCTCAAGGCAGAAGTCTCAGCCCTTAACCACAGATCTAGGATCAGATCACCCTACACTAAATCCTAACCTTAACGATTATGGGGATTAAAAAAAATTGATTATGACCCTGGACCAGTAATTATTATAGGGCCAACTTCTACCACCTCCATTGAACAGGTGGCTGGTTGGTCTACCGAGTCCAACCACCACTGGCCTCCTGTGAGGAAACAGAGAGAGAGAGAGATCCCCATTGACATTTCCCATTGTCTTTAGTCCTCTGATAGCTTCTCTTCTTACTCTCCCCTCCCACCAACCAGCTTGCAGAAAATAGAGTCTTCTCTTTGGCACAGATCAGCAGGGGTGTCAAACTCCACCACCTTCCCAGAATGCATCACCAGCACCCTGTCGGAGTCCAAGATGGTGTTGATCCTGTTGACAGAGAAAATCAAGGTGTCAAATTACGTTATAAATGTACCATGAAAACTTAAGTTATGTATAATTTGGTTTAAATGTCTACTAAAGCACTTAAGATTATTATGTAAAGTTGTGTTCATCGAGTAATTTACCTATGGGCAATGGTGAGGACAGTCTTGTCTTGAAATGTCTCTCTGATTGTCTGTTGTAGCAGTTTGTCAGTCTTTTGGTCAACGCTGGCTGTAGCTTCGTCAATACACAGAATCTATAGAGAGGAAACAATGGTTGAGAAATAAAGCCATGTTAGTTTTTTATTTCACCTTTATTTAACGAGGTAGGCCAGCTGAGAACAAGTTCTCATTTACAACTGCGACCTGGCCAAGATAAAGCAGAGCAGTGCGACAAAAAACAACAGAGTTACACATGGAATAAACAAAAGTATAGTCAATAACAAAAGAAAATCTATATACAGTGTCTGCAAATGGAGTAAGGAGGTAAGGCAATAAATAGGCCATAGTAGCGAAGTAATTACAATTTAGCAAATTAACACTGGAGTGATAGATGTGCAAGTAGAAATACTGGTGTGCAAAAGAGCAAAAAAAGTAAATAAAAACAATATGGGGATGAGGGAGGTAGTTGGATGGGCTATTTACAGATGGGCTGTGTACAGCTGCAGCGATCAGTGAGCTGCTCAGATAGCTGATGCTTAAAGTTAGTGAGGGAGAAGTCTCCAACTTCAGCAATTTTTGTAATTTGTTCCAGTCATTGGCAGCAGAGAACTGGAAGGAAAGGCGGCCAAAGGAAGTGCTGGCTTTGGGGATGACCAGTGAGATACCTGCTGGAGCGCGTGCTATGGGTGGGTGTTGTTATCGTGACCAGTGAGCTAAGATAAGGCGGAGCTTTACCTAGTAAAGACTTATAGATGACCTGGAGCCAGTGGGTCTGGCGACGAATATGTAGCGAGGGCCAGCCGACGAGAGCATACAGGTCGCAATGGTGGGTGATATATGGGGCTTTGGTAACAAAACAGATGGTACTGTGATAGACTGCATCCAGTTTACTGAGTAGAGTGTTGGAGACTATTTTGTAAATGACATCGCCGAAGTCGAGCATTGGTAGGATAGTCAGTTTTACGAGGGTATGTTTGGCAGTGTGAGTGAAGGAGGCTTTGTTGCGAAATAGGAAGCCGATTCTAGATTTAATTTGGGATTGGAGATGCTTAATGAGTCTGGAAGGATTGTTTACAGTCTAGCCAGACACCTAGGTATTTTTAGTTGTCCACATATTCTAAGTCAGAACCATCCAGAGTAGTGATGCTAGTAGGGCAGGCGGATGCGGGCAGCGATCGGTTGAAGAGCATGCATTTAGTTTTACTAGCGTTTAAGAGCAGTTGGAGGCCACGGAATGAGTGTTGTATGGCATTGAAGCTTGTTTGGAGGTTTGTTGACAAAGTGTCCAAAGAAGGGCCAGATGTATACAGAATAGTGTCGTCTGCGTAGAGGTAGATCAAGGAATCACCCGCAGCAAGAGCAACATCATTGATATATACAGAGAAAAGAGTTGGCCCGAGAATTGAACCCTGTGGTACCCCCATAGAGACTGCCAGAGATCCGGACAACAGGCCCTCCGATTTGACACACTGAACTCTATCTGAGAAGTAGTTGGTGAACCAGGCGAGGCAGTCATTTGAGAAACCAAGGCCGTTGAATCTGCCGATAAGAATACAGTGATTGACAGAGTCGAAAGCCTTGGCCAGGTCGATGAAGACGGCTGCACAGTACTGTCTTTTATTGATGGCAGTTATATCGTTTAGTACCTTGAGCGTGGCTGAGGTGCACCCGTGACCAGCTCGGAAACCGGATTGCACAGCGGAGAAGGTACGGTGGGATTCAAAATGGTCAGTGATCTATTTGTTAACTTGGCTTTTGAAGACTTTGGAAAGAAAGAGCAGGATGGATATACAGTGCCTTGCGAAAGTATTCGGCCCCCTTGAACTTTGCGACCTTTTGCCACATTTCAGGCTTCAAACATAAAGATATAAAACTGTATTTTTTTGTGAAGAATCAACAAGTGGGACACAATCATGAAGTGGAACGACATTTATTGGATATTTCAAACTTTTTTAACAAATCAAAAACTGAAAAATTGGGCGTGCAAAATTATTCAGCCCCCTTAAGTTAATACTTTGTAGCGCCACCTTTTGCTGCGATTACAGCTGTAAGTCGCTTGGGGTATGTCTCTATCAGTTTTGCACATCGAGAGACTGACATTTTTTCCCATTCCTCCTTGCAAAACAGCTCGAGCTCAGTGAGGTTGGATGGAGAGCATTTGTGAACAGCAGTTTTCAGTTCTTTCCACAGATTTTCGATTGGATTCAGGTCTGGACTTTGACTTGGCCATTCTAACACCTGGATATGTTTATTTTTGAACCATTCCATTGTAGATTTTGCTTTATGTTTTGGATCATTGTCTTGTTGGAAGACAAATCTCCGTCCCAGTCTCAGGTCTTTTGCAGACTCCATCAGGTTTTCTTCCAGAATGGTTCTGTATTTGGCTCCATCCATCTTCCCATCAATTTTAACCATCTTCCCTGTCCCTGCTGAAGAAAAGCAGGCCCAAACCATGATGCTGCCACCACCATGTTTGACAGTGGGGATGGTGTGTTCAGTGTGATGAGCTGTGTTGCTTTTACGCCAAACATAACGTTTTGCATTGTTGCCAAAAAGTTCAATTTTGGTTTCATCTGACCAGAGCACCTTCTTCCACATGTTTGGTGTGTCTCCCAGGTGGCTTGTGGCAAACTTTAAACAACACTTTTTATGGATATCTTTAAGAAATGGCTTTCTTCTTGCCACTCTTCCATAAAGGCCAGATTTGTGCAATATACGACTGATTGTTGTCCTATGGACAGAGTCTCCCACCTCAGCTGTAGATCTCTGCAGTTCATCCAGAGTGATCATGGGCCTCTTGGCTGCATCTCTGATCAGTCTTCTCCTTGTATGAGCTGAAAGTTTAGAGGGACGGCCAGGTCTTGGTAGATTTGCAGTGGTCTGATACTCCATTTCAATATTATCGCTTGCACAGTGCTCCTTGGGATGTTTAAAGCTTGGGAAATCTTTTTGTATCCAAATCCGGCTTTAAACTTCTTCACAACAGTATCTCGGACCTGCCTGGTGTGTTCCTTGTTCTTCATGATGCTCTCTGCGCTTTTAACGGACCTCTGAGACTATCACAGTGCAGGTGCATTTATACGGAGACTTGATTACACACAGGTGGATTGTATTTATCATCATTAGTCATTTAGGTCAACATTGGATCATTCAGAGATCCTCACTGAACTTCTGGAGAGAGTTTGCTGCACTGAAAGTAAAGGGGCTGAATAATTTTGCACGCCCAATTTTTCAGTTTTTGATTTGTTAAAAAAGTTTTAAATATCCAATAAATGTTGTTCCACTTCATGATTGTGTCCCACTTGTTGTTGATTCTTCACAAAAAAATACAGTTTTATATATTTATGTTTGAAGCCTGAAATGTGGCAAAAGGTCGCAAAGTTCAAGGGGGCCGAATACTTTCGCAAGGCACTGTAGGTCTGTAACAGTTTGGGTCTAAAGTGTCACCCCCTTTGAAGAGGGGGATGACCGCGGCAGCTTTCCAATCTTTAGGAATCTCTGACGATACAAAAAGAGAGGTTGAACAGACTAGTAATAGGGGTTGGAACAATGGTGGCAGATAATTTTAGGAAGAGTGTGTCCAGATTGTCTAGCCCAGCTGATTGTCTAGTAATTGATATGGATGGTTGAATTCAAAGCCATGATAGTACTTGGTATGGATGAATGAATTCAAAGCCATGTTAGTAATCGATATGGATGGATGGTGTGGGCTGGTTCTTACATTAGCTTCAGTCAGCAGAGCCCTGGCCAGACACAGCAGCTGTCTCTGTCCCAAAGAGAGAGACTTGCCCCGCTCTCCCACCTCAGCACCAAGACCACCTAAGATACACAGATGTTAGTGAGGACACCTGACCGAACTCTTACAGACAGAAACATGAACTAATTACTACCGTCACTCTCTTCCTTCCTTGTTCTTTCACTCTCACTTGGTTTGATACCAAACGTGAAAGTAGAATTAATGTCTTACAGGTACTAGACATGCTATGTTTTTTTTTTTATGGGTCTAATCTAGGGCTGTGGCGGTCATGACATTTTGTGATTGTAAAGCAAATAACTGCCGGTCTCACGGTAATTGACCGTTAATTAACAAACACATTTGGCATCTCCTGGCTTCCACACTGATGCAGACCTTTGGAACCTCTACATTTTAAAAAGTCTAATAAACCTATGTAATATAACCTACACCATCACAATAAATCCATTATTTATTTAAGACAGGTCTAAAGAAACATGATATGAAGAAAATGCAGTCTATTTCAGAAGAAGTTGTTGTCGTTATGTTAGGCCCTGATCTGGCTTTGCCATATGGCTGTGGGCGACACTAGTTCAATTAGCAGACAAGATTTGCTTAGAATTCAGTGGCATTATTTTATAGTGTGAAGAATACAATTCAAAAAGAATACATACAGTTGAAGTGGGAAGTTTACATACACTTAGGTTGGAGTCATTAAAACTTGTTTTTCCACCACTTTAAAACACGGGGGTGGCAGCATCATGTTGTGGGGGTGCTTTGCTGCAGGAGGGACTGGTGCACTTCACAAAATAGATAGCATCACGAGGACGGAAAATTAAGTGGATATATTGAAGAAACATCTCAAGACATCAGTCAGGAAGTTAAAGCTTGTTTGCAAATGGGTCTTCCAAATGGACAATGACCAAGCATACTTCCAAATGTGTGGAAAATGGCTTAAGGACAACAAAGTCAAGGTATTGGAGTGGACATCACAAAGCCCTGACCTCAATCCTTTAGAAAATGTGTGGGCAGAACTGAAAAAGTATATGCGAACAAGGAGGCCAACAAACCTGACTCAGTTACACCATCTCTGTCAGGAGGAATGGGACACAATTTACCCAACATATTGTGGGAAGCTTGTGGAAGGCTACCCGAAACGTTTGACCCAAGTTAAACAATTTAAAGGCAATGCTACCTAATACTAATTGAGTGTAAGTAAACTTCTGACCCACTGGGAATGTGATGAAAGAAATAAAAGCTGAAATAAATCACTCTATTATTATTCTGAGTTCACATTCTTAAAAAAAAGTGGTGATCCTAACCGACCTAAGATAGGGAATTTTTACTTGGATTTAAATGTCAGGAATTGTGAAGTTTAAATGTACAGTGAGGGAAAAAAGTATTTGATCCCCTGCTTATTTTGTACGTTTGCCCACTGACAAAGAAATGATCCGTCTATAATTTTAATGGTAGGTTTATTTGAACAGTGAGAGACTGAATAACAAATAAATCCAGAAAAATGCATGTCAAAAATTTTATAAATTGATTTGCATTTTAATGAGGGAAATAAGTATTTGACCCCTCTGCAAAACATGAGGTGGCAAAACACCTGGTGGCAAAACACTTGTTGGCAATCAGAGGTCAGACGTTTCTTGTAGTTGGCCACCAGGTTTGCACACATCTCAGGAGGGAATTTGTCCCACTCCTCTTTGCAGATCTTCTCCAAGTCATTAAGGTTTTGAGGCTGACGTTTGGAAACTCGAACCTTCAGCTCCCTCCACAGACTTTCTATGGGATTAAGGTCTGGAGACTGGCTAGGCCACTCCAGGAGATTAATGTGCTTCTTTTTGAGCCACGCCTTTGTTGCCTTGGCCATGTATTTTGGGTCATTGTCATGCTGGAATACCCATTCATGACCCATTTTCAATGCCCTGGCTGAGGGAAGGAGGTTCTCACCCAAGATTTGATGATACATGGCCCCGTCCATCGTCCCTTTGATGCGGTGAAGTTGTCCTGTCCCCTTAGCAGAAAAACACCCAGAAAGCATAATGTTTCCACCTCCATGTTTGACGGTGGGGATGGTGTTCTTGGGGTCATAGGCAGCATTCCTCCTCCTCCAAACACAGCGAGTTGAGTTGATGCCAAAGAGCTCTATTTTGGTCTCATCTGACCACAACACTTTCACCCAGTTGTCCTCTGAATCATTCAGATGTTCATTGGCAAACTTCAGACGGGCATGTACAGCGGGGCAAAAAAGTATTTAGTCAGCCACCAATTGTGCAAGTTCTCCCACTTAAAAAGATGAGAGGCCTGTAATTTTCATCATAGGTACACTTCAACTATGACAGACAAATTGAGAAAAAAAAATCCAGAAAATCACATTGTAGGATTTTTTATTAATTAATTTGCAAATTATGGTGGAAAATAACTATTTGGTCACCTACAAACAAGCAAGATTTCTGGTTCTCACAGACCTGTTTGAGGTTGTGGACAGGTGTCTTTTATACTGATAACAAGTTTAAACAGGTACCATTTAATACAGGCAACGAGTGGAGGACAGAGGAGCCTCTTAAAGAAGAAGTTACAGGTCTGTGAGAACCAGAAATCTTGCTTGTTTGTTATTGACCAAATACTTATTTTCCACCATAATTTGCAAATAAATTCAATAAAAATCCTACAATGTGATTTTCTGGATTTTTTTTCTTCTCATTTTGTCTGTCATAGTTGAAGTGTACCTATGATGAAAATTACAGGCCTCTCTCATCTTTTTAAGTGGGAGAACTTGCACAAGTTCTCCCACTGTGGCTGACTTGGTGGCTGACTAAATACTTTTTTGCCCACTGTATATGTGCTTTCTTGAGCAGGGGGACCTTGCGGGCGCTGCAGGATTTCAGTCCTTCACGGCGTAGTGTGTTACAAATTGTTTTCTTGGTGACTATGGTCCCAGCTGCCTTGAGATCATTGACAAGATCCTCCCGTGTAGTTCTGGGCTGATTCCTCACTGTTTTCATGATCATTGCAACTCCACGAGGTGAGATCTTGCATGGAGCCCCAGGCCGAGGGAGATTGACAGTTCTTTTGTATTTCTTCCATTTGCGAATAATCGCACCAACTGTTGTCACCTTCTCACCAAGCTGCTTGGCGATGGTCTTGTAGCCCATTCCAGCCTTGTGTAGGTCTACAATCTTGTCCCTGACATCCTTGGAGAGCTCTTTGGTCTTGGCCATGGTGGAGAGTTAGGAATCTGATTGATTGATTGCTTCTGTGGACAGGTGTCTTTTATACAGGTAACAAACTGAGATTAGGAGCACTCCCTTTAAGAGTGTGCTCCTAATCTCAGCTCGTTATCTGTATTAAAGACACCTGGGAGCCAGAAATCTTTCTGATTCAGAGGGGGTCAAATACTTATTTCCCTCATTAAAATGCAAATCAATTTATAACATTTGTGACATGCGTTTTTCTGGATTGTTTTGTTATTCTGTCTCTCACTGTTCAAATAAACCTACCATTCAAATTATAGACTGATCATTTATTTGTCAGTGGACAAAAGTACAAAATCAGCAGGGGATCAAATACACCTTAGCCAAATACAGTGAGGGGAAAAAGTATGTAAACTTCCGACTTCAACTGTAGCTGAATAAAATAGAAAGGATGCTTTCACCAAACAATTTCTGAGGGAGTGCGCTATTCTGTGTTGAGGGGTTAACAAAGAAATACAAAACTTTAGTTGTGATACAAACTTTGGGCTATATGTTTTGATTTGTAATACAATCTAAGGCTGCAAGATGCGAGTAAGGAAGATTTGAAAAAAGTTGCATGAAAGGCATGAGCTCTGCTTTGTTGCTTGCACAGGCTGCACACACTTCATCAGTCTCTCATTCACAATTTGACAAGCACTTGATAATGCCTCAAATTTCCCGGTGGCATCCCCCTAGTGTGACCGTAATGCCCCCTTAAAAAAACAATGCCTTTTTACGGCCAGTGGCATTTGTGCGCTTGGTCTGAATATTCAGTGCATTCGTAAAGTATTCAGACCCCTTCACTTTTTCCACATTTTGTTACGTTACAGCTTTATTCTAAAATTGATTAAATTAATTTTGTTCATCAATCTACACACAATGACAAAGTGAAAACAGGGTTTTAGCATATTTATTACAATGCTCAATCCGCAATGAGGTGGATCATTGACTACAGATCAGAACATGTAGCTTAAAATGTTGATAAACATTGGGCTATTTCTTCACATTATAAGCAGGAATGTTCCAAAATGCAATCAATTAGCAAAAGTGAGCATAAATGCGATTATGCATGCAATTCTTTATTATAAAGGTGTATTTTTATGGTGAAAATTATTTCCCCCAAATTTGAAACTCGCGTGCCGCCTATGTATGCACGTTAGGCTCTACACCAGTCATTAAGCAGATTAATGTGCTTAATTTTAAGAAGTTATTTGGCCACTTTAGTTGTGATTCAAACCTTATCCAAACATATAGGCCTATGGGCTTGGCTACATTAGGTGTTTCCTGCCTTAATGCACACAAGCGGCATCATTCACAATTGATAATATATCATTCACAAGTGATAGGCTAATCATGTCACCCATTAGACTATTCTCAAATCAAACTTTGTCACATGCGCAGAATACAACAAGTGTAGACTTTACCGTGAAATGCTTACTTACAAGCCCTTAACCAACAGTGCAGTTCAAGAAGAAGAAAATATTTATCAAGTAGACTAAAATAAAAATAAATAATGAAAGTAACACAATAAGAATAACATAACGAGGCTATATACAGGGGGCACCGGTACCGAGTCAGTGTGCTGGGGGTCAGGCTAGTTGAGGTAAACAAATGGAGGGGGGGTTAACGTAAATTGTCTGGTGGTAATTTCATGAATTGTTCAGCAGTCTTATGGCTTGGGGGTAGAAGCTGTTGAGGAGCCTTTTGGTCCTAGACTTGGCGCTACATTACCTCTTGCCGTAGCAGAGAAAACAGTCTATAACTTGGGTGACTGGAGTTTCTGACAATTCTATGGGCTTTCCTCTGACACCACCTATTATATAGGTCCTGGATGGCAGGAAGCTTGGCCCCAGTGATGTACTGGGCCGTTCGCACTACCTTCTGTAGCGCCTTACGGTCAGATGCCAAGCAGTTGCCATACCAGGCGGTGATGCAACCGGTCAGGATGCTCTCGATGGTGCAGCTGTAAAACCTTTTGAGGATCTGGGGACCCAAGCAAAATCTTTTCAGTCTCTTGAGGGGGCAAAGGTTTTGTCGTGCCCTCTTCACGACTGTCTTGGTATGTTTGGACCATGATAGTTCGTTGGTGATGTGGACACCAAGGAACAAGAAACTCTCGACCCGCTCCACTACAGACCCGTCGATGTTAATGGGGGCCTGTTCGGGCCGCCTTTTCCTGTAGTCCACAATCAGCTCCTTTGTCTTGCTCACATTGAGAGGTTGTTGTCCTGGCACCACACTGCCAGTTCTCTGACCACCGCCATATAGGACGTCTCATCGTTGTCGGTGATCAGGCCTATCACTGTTGTGTCGTCAGAAAACTTGATGGTATTGGAGTTGTATTTGGCCACACAGTCGTGGGTGAACAGGGAATACAGGAGGGGACTAAGTACACACACGAGGGGCCCCAGTGTTAAGGATCAGCGTGGCAGACGTGTTGTTGCCTACTCTTACCACCAGGAGGCGGCCCGTCAGGAAATCCTGGATCCAGTTGCAGAGGGAGGTGTTTAGTCCCAGAGTCCTTAGCTTAGTGATGAGCTTCGTGGACACTATGGTGTTGAACACTGAGCTGTAGTCAATGAACAGCATTCTCACATAGGTGTTCCTTTTGTCCAGGTGAGAAAGGTCAGTGTGGAGTGTGATTGAGATTGCGTCATCTATGGATCTGTTGGAGCAGTATGCGAATTGGAATGGGTCTAGGGTGTCCGGGAGGATGCTGTCGATGTGAACCATGACCACCCTTTCAAAGCACTTCATGGCTACTGACGTGAGTGCCATGAGGTGGTAATCCTTTAGGCAGGTTACCTTCGCTTCCTTAGGCACAGGGACTATGGTGGTCTGCTTGAATCTATGCACTTAAATAGCAAATGAAGGAAACCTTTCCCGTGATTAATTTTAATGCCAGCCAGGGAGGCTATACTTCTGTTTTAAAGCAAAGCAATGTGTTTAATATTAGGGAAGCCTAGCTTACAGAAAGCTGATTGGATCCTCCTCTTTTTAATAGAGGCCATCAAAACACTGTTCTCTCCCACAATTTCATATCCTATAGAAATGTTGCGCAACATGAGCTCATGAAGTGTTTGATTTGATTTCTGATTACATTTGCATTGCTGTCAGAGTGATTAGAAGGACAATAGAGTGCTGAGTACCAGGCAGTTAGCAAGTTTGGTAAGCTACTAATGACCATCAGCAGCATCAGAGCTTGGAGAAGCCTAGTTACCATGACTAAACGGTCACGTGGAATTTGACTGCCTTCATGACTCGTGACTGCCGGTGTGGCGGTAATATGGTCACTAACAGCCCTAGTCTAATCATAGAATGACATATAGATGGATATATTACATATAGAATCGCTATTAATGTCATATGATCGCCGTGTCATAACTTTTATCATGTATTAACTTTTAATGTGGCAAAAAAACAACCAGTCATGAAGTTTTCACTTGATTGTGAAACAATCACTTCAAAAGGCACTCCTTTTAGCTACCCACGCATGTTTGTCCACTCACAAAATAATTCCAGCATCCAGTGCACCCGCAATTTTCTGAATGGAAAGACAAATCTGTTACAAAAAAACGAAAAGTGTAATAACATTCAGCGATTGTCATTAGGCCCAATACTCTTGTAGCTTGAATTGATGCATCCAATGCTGTACATGCGCATCTGTCACTTATCTCCACCTTCGCAACATTTTTGTGTTCTCTTTGAACCACAGCACAATTTGAAGGGTATGCGGACCGATTTTAAGTCAACTCGCTCATTTTCATGCAGCTGACATGCGGTAATGTTAAATAATGGTGTCATTGTATATAGTTTTCTTGGCATTTCCTTTTAATTATTGCAATGGGCAACGTTTTACCAGGACGGCATTCCACCACTAATTATTTTGTCGGGACATGTTACCGGAATGTACCGGCTTACTTTCACCCATGTTTGATACCCCTCTTCTCTCCATTGGTCTCTCATTCTGTTTGTCTGTTTAATTCAACTACTCCTCCTATTTCTTATCCGCTATATCACCCTTTCATTTGCATGCTTTTTCATCATCCATCTCCCTTCTATCACCATCACAATCTCCCTCCTCTATTGTCCTCAATCCTCTCCCACCCTCCCGCTTTCTCACCGATGCGGTTGATGACAGGGCTGAGGTGACAGTGTTCCAGGACCTCCAGTAGCCGGGGGTCAGGGTGACGTCCACATGGGTCCAGGTTCTCCCTCACTGTCCCGCTGAACAGGAATGGGTCCTGGGGGATAATGGCCAGTTTGGACCTGCAGGGGGAGCCACAAATACAGTGTGAACGATTGATCTGTCAACTACTCTAGATTCATGAATGAATGAAGGAACACAGATTTCTTATATTTCTAAATATGCAGACATGCACGATGAATGTCGTCACCTATAAAGGGCTTTTATTACAGATGCACAGATCACCATCCAAGTACACAATAATGTTGTCTGGCAGTTGGAAAAGTACAAAAAAACATTCAAATCCATTATCATCATATCACCACCATATTCATCAACATCATCTCTTAATCCTCTCACCTGAGCTGGGCCAATCCCACCTGTCTGGTGTCCACTCCATCCAGTAAGATCTGACCCTGGTTCAGCTCCACCATGCGGAAGAGGGCCAGGAACAGGGTGGACTTTCCTGAGCCCGTCCGGCCCACCACCCCCACCTTTTCCCCAGGCCGGACCACCAGGCTCACCCCGTCCAGGGCGTTGGGCAGCCCCTCTCTGTAGGACAGCACGGCCCCACGGAACTCCACCCAACCCTGCTCCGGCCACGAGGTGGGCACCTATGGTAAAGACGGAAGTAGATGGGTCCTCAGTCATTTAACAAATGTACTTGTTTTCTATTCCCCTGAGTGGCCACTTCAGTAAGAAGTAACTGACCAGGCTAAAAGACCCAAAAAACTTGAACAAATAGATTTAGTAATTTTAGAAATAACATCTATCCAACACCTCATAAAGACAGCCACTGAAAACCTGCCACATAACCTTCTAAAGGTCTACAGAGTGGTGTACACTTCTGATATAGAAAAAAATGAATTATGAAACCTCTTCAAATGAGGTGCAGCTGAGTGGTATGCTATAAGACACACGCCCTCACAGGACTCCTCACCTGTGGGTTGCTGTGTTGTGGCTCAGTGGGCAGGGTGGTGGAGTACTCCTCGGTGCGCTCCACACTCACCAGCTGCAACTCTGTCTGGGTGAAGCTGAAGATGAGGCTTGACAGCAGGCCTGTGATGGACAGAGCATAGGACAGGGACAGACCCACCAGACCTGGCAGGGAGAACACCCATAGGACAAACAGTCATTATTAAGGCCAAGACACAGCAAACAGGACATGTCTAGAGTATACTCAATACAAAACAATATTGCCCTCAGAACAGCCTCAATTCGTCAGGGAATGGACTCTACAAGGTGGCAAAAGTGTTCCACAGGGATGCTGACCCATGTTGACACCAATGCTTTCCACAGTTGTGTCAAGTTGGCTGGATGTCTTTTGGGTGGTGGACCATTCTTGATATACACGGGAAACTGTTGCGCGTGGAAAAACCCAGCAGTGTTGCAGTTCTTGACACAAACTGTGCGCCTGGCACCTACTACAAAATATTTGTCTTACCCATTCACCCTCTGAATGGCACATACACAATCCATGTCTCAATTTTCTCAAGGCTTAAAAATCATTTAACCTGTCTCCTCCCCTTCATCTACACTGATTGAAGTTGATTTAACAAGTAACATCAATAAGGGATCATAGCTTTCACCTGGATTCACCTGTTCAGACGATGTCATGGAAAGAGGTGTTCTTAATGTTTTGTACACTCAGTGTAAATATACTGATACTATTTCTAAATTCTCCTCTACACCAGCCTCAACAACTAGTCGACATAAACAGTGTAATCTGAGTCAAGGCCTGTGTTGTGCTAGGTCTGTGCTGACTATGGGACACATGCTAACACGCTAGCTGGCTGCTCACCTGAGTCGATGGATTTGAACTGGTGCTGGACGACGGCGATCACGCCGATGCCCGTCACCACGACGACGCCGATCATCTGCAGGCGGATGTCCAGCCACTGCATGGCGGCGTTGCAAAGGAACAGACAGCGCTGGTTCTGCTCCAGGCGCCGCTCATTCTCCTCCTCGAATCTGGAACCACAACAGACAGAGAACATGAACCTCCTTCCACTCAAAGGTTACCTAATTCATGCATTGATAGCAATATTTCAACTGTAACCGCAGGCAGACAACTGTGTATTTATACTGAAATCCTATTCACTTATTTTTACATTTTCAAATATTACAGTAGTAGCCAGCACAAAAAACATGTTTCGGCTTGGACCTTGGACTGGTCCTAGAGAGGTACAGGTTAAGCAGGCTTTTGTGCCAGCTCAGCACTAACCGCTAACACCCCTGATTCAACTAGCCAAATCAAAGTTGGCAACCACAGATCTAGGTTGGCCTAAAACATCAATTCCTCATTCTAACTTTACCGTCCTCACCTGGAGGCACTGGAACTTGCTCGGATGGTACCCAGGCCACTCAGCGTCTCAGAGAAATGTGAATACACCGGCGAGAGGGTGAGGCTGCACAGACGCTTTAGGTCTCTGGATGTGTGTCGGTAGAAGCGCTGTGTGCAGTGGTAAAGCAGGCCCAGGGGAAGCAGGGGCACTAGGACCCAGGGCAGGCCGTAGCTCATCACTAGCAGCATGCCCAGTAGGCCGAAGATGTTAGCCAGCAGGATGTTGAGGAAGAAAGGGAGAGTGTCGTCCACGCTGTACAGGTCGGAGGAGAAGCGGTTAAGGATGCGGCCCAGCGGTGTAGTGTCAAAGAAGGTAACTGTAGCCTGGATTGATATAGAGAGAGGCGGGTCAGGGGTAGTTAGGTGTGTTTGTACTCTATCATGGCAATGTAAATAGTAAACATTACAAACACGTGGATTAAGGTGGTCTAGCAGTCTAAACCGCTGCCTCCCGATCACATATAGCGCTGCAGCATGGGACCAAAGCCTTTTCAGCCTAAAACTAGCTTTCCCACTGTCTCTCCTCTATCCAATAAAGCATTTTTGTTTAAGTACAAAAAAAAGTATGTATAATAATTTAATATATGCCATATATATATATATATATATATATATATATATATAATATTTTTTTTTACAAACAGTAAACTACACTAGAAATGTGTGGACACACAACAAGTACACTGTAAATTATTTGAAAGCATCAACTCTCACACAGTGGAGGCTGCTGAAGGGAGGACGGCTCATAATAATGGCTGGAATGGCGTCAATGGAGTGGTATAAACCACATGGAAACCACGTCTTTGATGTGTTTGATATCATTCCATCGACTCCATTCCAGCCATTACTATGAGCCATCTTGCCCTCAACAGCCTCCACTGCACTCACAGCATGAGTTGAACAATGAGAAGTTTTCAAAATTAATCATATTTATGCTACAAATTTAAAATACTGCCTTTGCATGATTGAAACCATGACCATGACTAAAACAGTTTCCCGAGGAGTCAACTTAACAGAAAAAGCCCACCTTGAGGACTGTGTCCAGCAGTCTGTTGTGGACAACCGATGCTGCACGGATGCCTCCATAGGCGAAGAGGAAGGCTCGGATGGCGGTGAAGATCGTGTTAGCCCCCGCAATGGAACCGTAAACCGTCAGATAGAACTTCACTTCTGAGCTGATGTTGGCGAAAGGTGTCGTTTCCATAATACTGACCGGGTGCCTGGAGATAAGGGGAGAAAACATGCATTTTAATATGCAATTGCTTAATAAATCTTGTCATGCGTGTGTGCTGCATCATGGATGTCTGTGGGATTTGACACCTCCATGAAACCTAATCCTTTTACTGCACAATCTAAAATATGTAGAGGCTCTGTATATAAATGTATCTAAGTATGACTTAAAGCAGTGTGGAGTCGTAAGTGGATTATATAAGAGGAATCACACTGCACATTCTGAGTAATTGGAATCTTATCTAGGGTATCAGTGTTAACGTTGTAACAACCTCTAACTTACATTAGTCCTCCAGGAGAGAATAGCAGCAGATGTGGTGAGCTGTAGGCAGGCGTTAGAACACTCTGGGATGAACCATTGTTATTCAGGTTAGAGATCCAGTGGGACAGCCACCAGTCAGACACATTCTTAGAGGCTGAGGGACAAAGACAGCAAAATGTACAAAACATACACAAGCCTGCAAAGGCAACAGAAGTGTGATGTGATTAAGGAACCAGGTGGTCAGTGTACCTTGCATGAGGAGTAGGGACAGTAGGATGGAGACAGCCAAAGCCCCTCCTACCGCTCTCCAGTAGGCGTGGTAAACCTTCCAGGCCAGCCCGCCCACAGCCTTCTGCTCCTCCCCTAAGAGTGAAGACTCCACCTCTGCAAACAGCTCATTGGACGGACCCTGCTCCTCCTCTCGCTCAATAACATCTGATTCAAGTCAGAATGCATATAAAAACACCTGGCAATTTTTTCATACAATAGTCCACCACTCAATTCAAGATGTAGAAAGTAATTAAATGGAGCTTCGTTCCTCTGCATCAGTGATATTAGCACTGTGTCGCAAGCAATATATTCCCAAAACACAATGCTAAGAGACATTAATGACTACTGTTACCTTTCTCCTTTGCATTACTGTCATTCTTCCGGTTCTTGGGCACTGCTTCTACCAAAGGCAGGACCTCTTCAGGTGTACCTATTTAAATCAAATGAGTTTATTCAGACATATAAATGTGTTAACACAGAAAAGTAAATCATTATTCCATTATCAATTGAAGAACATAAGGCCCAAGTTCACTACCAGTTTTAATAATTGTTCCATTGTCCATGAGAATCACCACATCAGCTTTGTCCACAAACTCTATGCGGTGGGTGCAAAGGATTCTGGTCTTGCTCCTGAGGATTCCCATGATGCATCTCTCCATGAGGTGATGGGCCACGTCAGTGTCTACTGCTGCCAGTGGATCGTCCAGGAGGAAAATGTCTTTCTCCTTGTGTGTTTAAAAGAGAGGGGGAGTATGCAGATGTGTGCAAGAGAGATAAAGACAAAGAGAGAGAAACCTTCAGTACAAAAAGCTAATCATTGAATGTTTTCTGCTATCCAAACTCCCAACCTGGTAAAAGCTTGCTTGTTTAATCAAGTTGGAGATTCACTGTTCTAGATGGCTGTTGTGTTACAATGGAATCTGGTGAGGACTCTTACCATGTAAACAGCTCTGGCCAAGGCCAGGCGAGCTTTCTGTCCTCCACTCAGATTAACTCCATTCTCTCCCACCTCGGTCCTGTCCCCATTAGGCAGAATCTGGACAAACAAGACAATTCAGTCAAATACTTCCATATGCACCGAGTTTGGAATTTATGTTTATAACATTCATTGGATATATCCCAAATATATTAGGGGTAGTCAAGTAAAGCTTGTACTGGGTCAAAATAAAATGGAATGGGGGAGAAAGCCAGCATTGAGGTTGTCTGTGAGGATAAGAGAGATTGAAGCAGAGACAGAAACAAATAAAGAGAGTGAAAAAGAGAGATGCTGAGTCTCACATTGATGTCGTCTGTGAGAGCACAGGCCTCCACCACGGCCTGGTAGAAGGAACTGTTGTAGTCTCTGCCAAACAGGATGTTGTCCCGAACTGTTGCATGCTGGATCCACGGCTCCTGAGCGGCTAGACCGAAACCATCCTCCCTGCCCTGGACGTATACAACACCTCCACGCCTACAGAGGGAAGTAATAACTCAATGATAGATCGAAAAAGGTCACTGAAATAAACAAACAAAACAAATTTACTTGAGCTTTGTAAACTTAGTAAATGAGGCGATGAGCACTACCTGTTGAGTTCTCCAGTGATGGCTGCCAGTAACGAGCTCTTCCCAGAGCCCACCTTTCCCACCACAACAACTAGGGATCCCTGACGGACAAGAAAAAAAGCATTACAACATTGCAGTGATTAGATTGTAGACCCCATGATTTACACGCTGTATAGGTTACATAGTTTGTGATGCAGGGTACACACCTTAGTGATGGTGAGGTTGAGGCTATGGAGCAGCAGACTTCCTTTGGTGGATTCAGTCTCAGAGCCTGTATCTCCCTCTGTGGGTTGGTCTGGCCCCCCAGGCCCCTGCCATGAGAATGTGCCCTGACTCATCACAATGGTGTCCTGGGGGTCCTCAGGGGCCACTGTAAGTTGGAGCCACAAAGTCAATGAAAAACATTCATACACATAATCGCATATCTCACTTTCATAGACAGAGTTATTGAACATGTATTAATTAATAATGTATGTACAAGCAAAATGTACTTAATTTATGCTGCGCACTCACACACACACACCCACCATGACTGAAGTATGCATCGAGGTCCTGGTTGGGCAGCTTGAGGAAGCGTTGGATGCGGTCCAGGGAAACCTTGGCCTCCAGGGTGCCGTTGAGGACCCAGGGGAAGCTGTTGAGGGGGAGAATCAGCATGCCCACTAGAGCCAGAGTGGTGAACACCTGCAATGGAGGAGGGGAAGTGTCCCTATTCGAATTAGTCTCATGTACCCACATCCTCATTGTGTTCCTGGGTATCAGCTAGTAGGTCTTTCAACAGTTAATACGTCTCTTCCGATGTCCATTCTGGCATAGCCACCACTTGGAATGTTCTATCCGAAACATTACTTCATACAAGGTGGTATGTTAGTGAGGACATTGGAACAGATTGATTGCAAAATAGTTTGCTGACATTTAAAAGTGAAGCGCTCTAGTTTCACAAAATGAAACATGCCCTACCTTGGCTGCAGTGAGCTCATGGCCGAGCAGCACGTATGTGACGAAGGTGATGATAGATATGACTACGGGTAGAGCTCCCCAGGTGTACACACACAGAGCATCCAGGTACTTAATGGCCTTGAGGTGGGACAGCTCTTGCCTCCGACAATCTGCTATCTTCTGGGAAAAGTAGGCCCCCCAGTTGTAGAACTTGATGACTCGTATTCCAAAGAGGACCTCTGTCATTAGCTGGAAGGCAAGGACAGGGCAGACAGACGACATTGAATGAGTTCACATCTCACATCTGATATCGAAGTATTTTAATATAAAAGCTGTAGGACTAGGTCTACAAGAACCCGTATAGTATGTATGAAGTTGTATAATGCAATTACTACTTTATTACTACTTAATAGTACTACTCTAAACAATAAACATAGTGTCCATATTGATGTTTGCTATGGTTGGTGTGTTAAGATAAAAGTCAAAGATAGCCAAAGCCATAGAGAATTTCTCACCTTAACACGACTATCCTTATGTGTGAGCATGTGCTTGTTATTCTCCATGATCTTCGAGGCCAGCACCTTATTGAGCGGCACCAGCAGCAGAGCCACACCCAGTCCTCCTAGGAAGGCCACGCCCACCTGCAGGTAGAGCAGGTAGAGGGCAATAGAGAACTGGAAGGGCAGACTCCACATCTCGTGGAAACTGTTGAAGAAGTTGACCACGCGGTCCGTGTCCGTGCTCATGAAGTTGACCACCTCACCCAGGGTGAACCGCGCCGCCAAGCCACCGCCGTTGACCCGCAGTGCTTTGCCGTAGATGGAGGAGACGAGGGCGGCGCGCGCCGAGAGTGAGACCTTCGAGACCTCAAAGACGAAGAGGTTCCGGATGAGGGCGGAGAATAAGGTGCTGAAGAAGAGGCCCGTGGCACACCAGGCCCCCCAGCTGATGGGGGCCCCCTTCTCCTCCATGTAGGTCACCAGGCTGCTGAGGAGCAGGGGCCCCGCAAAGCCCAGCATGTTGCCTGCTAGCTTCAGCACTCCAAGCAGGTAGTAGCGCAGCCCGAAGGCTTTGTGCAACACTTTTAACAGTCCTACCTCCTCCACTGCTATGCCAGATAGTTCCTCCTGGAGGGGTGAAGTCCATGTTCCATTCTGTAGGCTCCTGCTTGCAGGCCTGGGTGTAGTGTTCCCTCTCTGTGTTGCTGCCCGCTGTTGGCAGTCCTCCCAGCAGCGGAGGAAGTGTCGGCGCACTGCGCTAGTGCGCAGTCTCCGGGGAAGGAGATAGACGTCGCATGGCCTCTCCAGCTCCCCACGCCGCCCACGCCTCAGCAGAGGGTTCAACCACAGGTACAGCAGGCGGGAGATGCAGCCACTGCCATCCTCTGCCACCATCTCTCCCGTGTCCTGGTAGAAACTCTCTGGGATGAGGAGTGAGCTGTCTGCATCATTGACGGACATGGAGGTGTAACTCCATTCACCAACGCAGGGAGCAGCGAAGGCCAGGAGGTAGACCAGGAGAGGGAGTCCCCGGGCGGCTGCTAGCACCAGCCGGGCCACTCTAAGGGGCTCCGCCAGGTCCAGGTAGGTGGAATCCCGGGCGTAAGCCAGCAGGATGACCACCAGGTTAGGGATAGGCAACAGCACCAGCAGTAGTAACATAGAGGGACCCCTGGTTCTTCTATGGATGGACCTCTGGAGGACAAGCAGGGCCCCAAAGTGGACCAGCCAGGCTAGAACGGCACATCCATCAGCCAGGACGTCCAGGTACATGTCCCCCTGGTGGAGGAGGGCCACCAGGACTAAGTCCCCTACAAAGAGCAGGGCCACCAGTAGGGCCGAGGCCACCCTGAGGCCCCAGCCACACGGGGGAGAGGGCCGGAGGAGACAGCATCTGTGTAATGCAAAAATATAAAATGGTAGATGAGCTGTCTGAAATATGGCCTGGCTAGATATAATAACTGATAAAGATGCCGATCTACAGAATGGGATCCAGTACAGACATGAACTAGACATGAACTTACTGTTCTGGAGGTATGCATCTTTATTTTACCTATGTGCAATATGGGGGCCTGTATTGCATGCTACTGTATGTGCTGTAGGATTATTAGTGGCCAGAATGTTCTAGCCTATGCCTTGTGATTTTGTGAGCGGCCTGACTGTGACCGAAAGTTACCTCTGAGCACTCAGGTAGACGGCACTGAAGACGGCCACCACAGCGTGAGCCAGGGCTCCCAGAACCAGCTGGTTAAAACAGGGGGTGATGGCTCCATCCCGCCACACTGGGAACGGGTCAAGGGTGTCCGTGTGGCACAGGCCAGAGATTAACTCACTGGGGCCAAAATCAGCCACCACACCTGTCCCCATTCTCCAAGCATCTGGGGAAAAGATATATACACAATTTACACTACTGTTCAAAAGTTTGGGGTCACTTAGAAATGTCCTTGTTTTTGAAAGAAAAGCACATTTTTTTGTCCATTAAAATAACATCAAATTGATCTGAAATACATTGTAGACGTTGTTAATGTTGTAAATAACTAGTAGCTGGAAACGGCAGATTTTCTATGGATTATCTACATAGGCGTATAGTGGCCCATTATCAGCAACCATCACTCCTGAGTCCAATCGCACGTTGTGTTAGCTAATCCAAGTTGATCATTTTAAAAAGCTAATTGATCATTAGAAAACCCTTTGGCAATTATTTTAGCACAGCTGAAAACTGTTGTACTGATTAAAGAAGCAATAAACTGGCCTTCTTTAGAGTAGTTGAGTATCTGGAGCATCAGCATTTGTGGGTTTGATTACAGGCTCAAAATATCCAGAAACAAAGTACTTTCTTCTGAAACTCGTCGGTCTATTCTTGTTCTGAGAAATGAAGGCTATTCTATGCGAGACATTGCCAAGAAACTGAAGATCTCGTACAACACTGTGTACTACTCCCTTCACAGAACAGCTCAAACTGTCTCTAACCAGAATAGAAAGAGTGGGAGGCCCCAGTGCACAACTGAGCAAGAGGACTACAGCACAGTTCTGTACTACCTAGCTACAGTTACACTACATATATAGCTAAATTATTTGTTTTAAGAAATGTGTTTGTCTCTCATTAAGCAGTCTACTGTCAACTCATTTGAAGCCCTCTATGATTCAGTTGCACATGGTTTAGCTAGCTATATTCTACTGGTCAGCCACACTTGCTTGGGGGGAAAATGTGTAAACATTGGGATGAGACTGGATAGCAAATCTCTCAACAGCAGCGTGTGTTATTGTTCGTCAAGTTAATTAAACATTGCCTTTTGCATGATATAAAGCGTATATATGGCAAGACTCTCTCAGCAACTTGGGATAAACACAATTGTCAATATAAAGTTAAATACCTGTTTACAGCTTTGGATTTATGGGAGAATGTAGCATTTGGTGGCGGAGCATCAGCAGTGTGACAACTTCCGGTGACGAGACAGATATTTTTCTCCAAAGCGTATGGTGCGTTCGCAATTGTATACAACATGTATAAAGATTGGAATGAAAGTTACAATAACTTTCTAGATTAGAAATCCAAATTAAAAACATATTTTCGCCCAAAAAATTAACTAATGTAACAACATTTTTTAAATGATTTTTTAATTTTTTTATTTAACCTTTATTTAACCAGGTAGGCTATTTGAGAACAAGTTCTCATTTACAACTGCGACCTGGCCAAGATAAAGCATAGCAGTGTGAACAGACAACAACACAGAGTTACACATGGAGTAAACAATAAACAAGTCACAACATATTAAAACACTTAGATTTTTCAGGCTACACCATAAATAGAACAATAAAACAATGTATGGTTATTAGTTACATTGAGCATAAAAGACACAGGATGCTTCTCTTTATGGAATGTTTTTTTATTCCGTATCAGAAATATCAGTAAGAAAAGTCCTATAAAAGACAGGTATGTATGTATGTGTGTCTTTAAAATATGAATATATAATCACAAAGTTGAATAGTTTACAAATAATAAAATGTATTTATTTTTAAATGTAAGTAAACTGCAGGTGAACAGAATATTATTTGGTGACAGACATAGTCACAGGCTATCAATACTATGAAGGCCTACATTGAAAATAAGACATATTATTGGACAAGCTCTGCATTGTGTTTGATTTGAGGTAGGCTATGTTGTATTATCTGTGTCTCTGTAGATGTGTGTGTGTCAATAAGTCGGATTCGATGGCAACTCTAACATACACAATTCCAAACCTGCGCATCTCCTTGTTCCAGTATTGCGCCCCAGGTGTCTTCTTGCGGCCAAACAAACCGCAGAACCAGCCACAACACTTGTTTTTCTTGGGAGCCAGCTCCAGCCAGAAGAGGGGTCAGAGTTCCTGTGAACAAACAGAGCTTGTGAGCAGTGGTGTGTATTCATGAATGCCAAGGGAAGCCAGTCTTTCCCAAAACATTTACCAAGAAAAAAAACATAAAATAATTCATCTTTCATCTCTCTGTGTTTCATAATTTTCCTTCAAATCGCAAGAGGCTGAATATGCAGTATCTCCACTGAGAAAGCATCCACACGACCGAAACAGCGCCCCTCTGCCTCTGTACAGTATGTGTAGGCCATCTATCTGATGCTGTCTGGTCCAAAAGAGTATAACATTGTTGCCGGCTATAGCTTTGAACACAAGGGAAGCCAGCAAGCATTTGGCCTCCCTTGATAAAATTGTATATAAAATAATAGCCAATCAATAATAGCCAATTAAATTGAGTGCTTTCAACTGTAAATGGTCCTGGCACACTAAAAAAAGTGTCAATGGATGCCAGTTTGGATTTTCCTTCACTCTTATCAAATTGTATTGAGAGCATACTGTCATTTAAAGAAACAACTTGAATTGTTGCATTTTGGTGATATCATGCAAATTGCCATTTCCTATATTAGTCATTATAAAAGCGATTCTGATCCAACCATTAAGTCATACATTGTGCCCTTGGCCTGAGAGGATGGACGTTCAATATGTAGCTAGATGGTGAAGGCTAATGTTAGCTAGCTAACGTTGCCCATGAAAGGACGTAAGGCTAGCGAGCAAGCATTTTAGCCAGGTAGCATAGGACAACCAAAAATAAAAGCATGTACTGTTTGACAGAGTGATAGACTGTTTTGTCAACATGAAAGAGAGAAGGATGGCATTGGCTGCAGCTCAGTATGGGACAGACAACATTCAAATTGACTGATATTATCAATGAGACAACACAGAATACAGTGTAGCTTACCTTCTCAACTGGGGTGAGGAGTTTTTTCCAGCACTTGCTTTCTCGATATGTAGGTCCATCTTGGTTTTTATCTGGGGTAAATGGTAAAGTGACAACATAGGAACTGTTAGAACAGAAGTGCATTGTTATTGCCCAACATGTTAACAGCTGTGTACTCGAGGGGATGTAATTCTTTTTGCATGTATGTATTCATATTTGCTGACAATTATTATGACTAAATAAAAAATATTTGATCACATAAAAAAAGTAGCTGTGTCCTCAACATTGGATATTGTTGTGAAATTGTGAATGAAAAAACATTGTGGAATACAAGTAATTTACAAGAGACTAGGCCTGATTCTGAATGTACCACACCAACAGTAACAGTATCATCCGGGGTGCTAGTCTCTCTCTTGACCGGGATGTTGATGCAGTATGGCCGGTCATCACCCTTCTTGGAGAAGGGTGATCACCTGAGGTCAAGGTAGACCGCAATGTTGCATACCAGCAGAGATCGTCTGTCTGGATACAGCTGGGATTTACATCTTGCACATTGACAGAAGGTCTTGAAGTATTCCTTCCTAATGTAGAGTTTAATGTCTTCTAAGAATTTGGCCATATTGTCTGGCTCATTGTTGAGTTACTTCAGTGCCTAAGACTATACAGTGCCTCCAACACTCTACTCAACAAATTGGATGCAGTCTATCACAGTGACATCCGTTTTGTCCCCAAAGCCCCATACACTACCCACCACTGCGACCTGTACTCTCTCGTTGGTTGGCCCTCGCTTCATACTCGTCGCCAAATCCACTGGCTACAGGTTATCTACAAGTCTCTGCTAGGTAAAGCCCTGCCTTATCTCAGCTCACTGGTCACCATAGCAGCACCCACTCGTAGCACTCGCTCCAACAGGTATATCTCACTGGCCACCCCCAAAGGCAATTCCTACTTTGGTTGCCTTTCCTTCCAGTTCTCTGCTGCCAATGACTGGAACGAACTGCAAAAATCACTGAAGCTGGACACTCATATCTCCCTCACTAGCTTTAAGCGCCAGCTGTCAGAGCAGCTCACATATCACTGCACCTGTACATAGATGGGCTGTTTACAGATGGGCTATATACCTCATCCCCTTACTGTATTTATTTATTTATCTTGCTCCTTTGCACCCCAGTATCTCTACTTGCACATTCATCTTCTGCACATCTACCATTCCAGTGTTTAATTGCTACATTGTAATTACTTCGCCACCATGGCCTATTTGTTGCCTTAACTCCCTTATCTTACCTCATTTGCACTCAATGTATATAGACTTTTTGTTTTCTATTTTCTACTGTATTATTGACTGTATGTTTTGTTTATTCCATGTGTAACTGTGTGTTGTTGTATGTGTCGAATTGCTATGCTTTATCTTGGCCGGGTCGCAGTTGCAAATGAGAACTTGTTCTCAACTAGCCTACCTGGTTAAATAAAGGTGAAATAAAAAATATAAAAAAATCCTCTTTGGTTTTGGTATTTCAATGCCTCATTCTGAACGTGGATATGTATGTAATGGACCATATCATTGCAAAGTGGGATGTTATTACATTCTTAATAGTGCTTGAATGTGCATGAATCCTGGAACACACTTTCCTGTCAATAATAACAGGAACAATATCAAGGTTTGTCACCTTTGGTTTGTCCCTCTCTGCATCCTCCTGAGCCTGATCTTGTGGAGTCTTTCCACAATCCTTTGAAGTTGGTCTCTGATGTTACAACCTCTTCATAGTCATCCCCAACAAAATATTTGGGACGGATCCAGACCACATCTCTGACGGAGGAGTGAGGCAGAGTTACACGGTGGATGTATTCTAACTTGTCGCTGTCAGTCAAAGGAGGGAATTCCTCCTGGGGAGGGAACACCTTCTGGGACAGTGCCAGTTTCCCAACCTGAGAGCTGCACTAATGGAACAAGTCCTTCTTTAGTTCTTCAGGTAGGGCAACTGTAAAGAACTTCCTCTGCAAAGCCTCTTCGCAGGTCTTAGCTATTGGACACCGTGGGCTGCGGACTTAAAGCGGATAGGTGTCACTTGTACACCATCAAGATTCCCTCACAGATAGAATTGGGAATGGTGGAGATGACTGCTAGGTCCTTCATGGCCACAAGTTTTAAATTTTAAAAAAAAAATCTTACTCGTGGTGCCAAACGTACAGTGCCTTGCAAAAGTATTCATCCCCGTTGGCGTTTTTCCTATTTTGTTGCATTACAACCTGTAATTTAAAAGGAGTTTTATTTGGATTTCATGTAATGGACATACACAAAATAGTCCAAACTGGTGAAATTACCTGTTTCAAAAAATTCCAAAAAATAAAAAACAAAAGTGTTGTGTGCATATGTATTCAGCCCCTTTACTTTGAAGACCCTAAATAAGATCTGGTGCAACCAATTACCTTAAGAAGTCACATAATTAGTTAAATAAAGTCCACCTGTGTGCAATCTAAGTGTCACATAATCTGTCACATGATCTCTGTATATATACACCTGTTCTGAAAGGTCCCAGAGTCTGAAACACCACTAAGCAAGGTGCACCACCAAGCAAGCAGCACCATGAAGACCAAGGAGCTCTCCAAACAGGACAGGGACAAAGTTGTGGAGAAGTACAGATCAGAGTTGGGTTTAAAAAAAATATCATCAACTTTGAACATCCCACGGAGCACCGTTAAATCCATTAAAAAATTGAAAGAATATGGCACCACAACAAACCTGCCAGAGAGGGTTGCCCACCAAAACTCACGGACCAGGCAAGGAGGGGCATTAATCAGAGAGGCAACAAAGAGACAAAAGATAACCCTGAAGGAGCTGAAAAGCTCCACAGCGCAGATTGGAGTATCTGTCCATAGGGCCATTTTAAGCAGTACACTCCACAGAGCTGGGCTTTACAGAAGATTGGCCAGAAAAAAATTGCTTTAAGAAAATAATAAGCAAACACGTTTGGTGTTCGCCATAAGGCATGTGGGAGACTCCCCAAACATATGGAAGAAGGTACTCTGGTATGATGAGACTAATCTTTAGATTTTTGTCCATCAAAGAAAACGCTATGTCTGGCACAAACCCAACACCTCTCACCACCCCGAGAACACCATCCCAGCATTATGCTGTGGGGATGTTTTTCATCAGCAGGACTGGGAAACGGGTCAGAATTGAAGGAATGATGGATGGTGCTAAATACAGGGAAATTCTTGAGGGAAACCTGTTTCAGTCTTCCAGAGATTTAAGACTGGGACGAAGGTTCACCTTCCATCAGGACAATGACCCTAAGCATACTGCTAAAGCAACACTCAAGTGGTTTAAGGGGAAACATTTAAATGTCTTGGAATGGCCTAGTCAAAGCCCAGACATCTATCCAATTGAGAATCTGTGGTATGACTTAAAGATTGATGTACACCAGCGGAATCCATCCAACTTGAAGGAGCTGGAGCAGTTTTGCCTTAAAGAATGGGTCAAAATCCCAGTGGCTAGATGTGCCAAGCTTATAGAGACATACCCCAGGAGACTTGCAGCTGTAATTGCTGCAAAAGGTAGCTCTACAAAGTATTGACTTTGGGGGGGGGGGGGGGTGAATAGTTATGAACGCTCAAGTTCTCTTTTTTTGTCTTATTTCTTGTTTGTCTCACAATAAAAAAAAATATGTTGCATCTTCAAAGTGGTAGGCATGTTGTGTAAATCAAATTATACAAACCCCCTAAAAAACTATTTTAATTCCAGGTTGTAAGGCAACAAAATAGGAAAAATGTCAAGGGGGGTGAATACTTTCGCAAGCCACTGTTTGTATCATGGCACTCTGCATTTGCAACACAGTTTAATACTTGATTAAAAGTTAAAAGTAAACGCTATACATCAAATTCCTTATATTAAGCAAACCGGACAGCACAATTCTTTTTAAATTTTTTTTACAGACAGCATGATTGTCTTGTTTTTAATTTATTTACAGACAGCAGGGGCACACTCCAACACCCAGCTTCTTCACCTGCAGGATCGTCTGAGACCAGCCACCCAGACAGCTGATGAAACTGTGGGTTTGCACAACCAAATAATTTCTGCGCATACTGTCAAGAAACCGTCTCAGAGAAGCTCATCTGCATACCCAAATCAAATCAAATGTATTTATATAGCCCTTCGTACATCAGCTGATATCTCAAAGTGCTGTACAGAAACCCAACCTAAAACCCCAAACAGCAAGCAATGCAGGTGTAGAAGCACGGTGGCTAGGAAAAACTCCCTAGAAAGGCCAAAACCTAGGAAGAAACCTAGAGAGGAACCAGGCTATGTGGGGTGGCCAGTCCTCTTCTGGCTGTGCGAGGTGGAGATTATAACAGAACATGGCCAAGATGTTCAAATGTTCATAAATGACCAGCATGGTCAAACAACAACAATCACAGGCAGAACAGCTGAAACTGGAGCAGCAGCACAGCCAGGTGGACTGGGTACAGCAAGGAGTCATCATGTCAGGTAGTCCTGAGGCATGGCCCTAGGGCTCAGGTCCTCCGAGAGAGAGAAAGAAAGAGAGAAAGAGAGAATTAGAGAGAGCATACTTAAATTCACACAGGACACCGGATAGGACAGGAGAAGTGCTACAGATTTAACAAACTGACCCTAGCCCCCTGACACATAAACTACTGCAGCATAAATAATGGAGGCTGAGACAGGAGGGGTCAGGAGACACTGTGGCCCCATCCGATGACACCCCCGGACAGGGCCAAACAGGAAGGATATAACCCCACCCACTTAAAACCCCACCCACTACTCGTCTTCTTCACCAGGGTCTATAGCAATTTGATAAGATCCTGAGGCCCATTGTTGTGCCATTCATCCGCCGGCATCACCTCATGTTTGAGCATGATAATGCACTGCCCCATGTCGCAAGGATCTGTACACAATTACTGGAAGCTGAACATGTCCCAGTTCCTCCATGGCTTGCATACTCACCAGACATGTCACCCATTGAGCATGTTAGGGATGCTCTGGATTAACGTGTACAACAGTCTGTTCCAGTTCCTGCCAACATCCAGCAACTTCGCACAGCAACTTTGCATCATTGAAGAGGAGTGGGACAACATTCCACAGGCCACAATCAACAGCCTGATTAACTCTATGCGAAGGAGATGTGGCAAATGGTGGTCACACCAGACACTGACTGGTAACTTTTTTTTGATGGTATCTGTGACCAACTGATGCATGTCTGTATTCCCAGTCATTTGAAATCAATAGATTAGGGCCTAATTAATTTATTTCAATTGACTGATTTCCTTATAAGAAGTTGTTGCATGTCGCGTTTATATTTTTGTTTAGTATAGAAGAATAGCAAGACAGGTGGGATTTCCATCGATGCCATCAGACCAAGGGCAAAATGGTGGTGTAGATATTGGGGGGACAAACACTAGACATACACTTTTTACAGTTTAAAAACACATTTCCTGCAATTCTACACAGTTTGACATAACTTATTATGTCCTTTAAGGGGTGTTTTGAGGGATATTTTGAAAACGCAGTATACGTGGAAGGGTTAAGTCGTCACCATCATCAATGAAGGTATTTCATGGCAAATACAGTGCCTTGCGAAAGTATTTGGCCCCCTTGAACTTTGCGACCTTTTGCCACATTTCAGGCTTCAAACATAAAGATATAAAACTGTATTTTTTTGTGAAGAATCAACAACAAGTGGGACACAATCATGAAGTGGAAAGACATTTATTGGATATTTCAAACTTTTTTAACAAATCAAAAACTGAAAAATTGGGCGTGCAAAATTGCAAAAATGCACATTTAGCATAGGGTTTCCCAAGCTCGGCCCACGTTTCGGGGCAGCGCACAACTGGCCCAGTGTCGTCTGGGTTTGGCCGTGGTAGGCCGTCATTGTAAATAAAAAATTGTTCTTAACTGACTTGCCTAGTTAAATAAAAGGTAATTAAAAAATATATGTTTTTTTGCCTGAGTACTGCACAACTGTTTAAAATAATCAAAGCTTGATGAGGAGATAGATATTTGAAATCAGCTGTGTAGCATAGAGCAAAAAACAAAACATGCAGTCAGGGCGGGGCCCCAGGACCAAGTTTGGGAAACCCTGATTTAGCGGACACTCTTACCCAGAGCACCTTACAGGAGCAATTACGATTAAGTGCCTTGCACAAGGGCACATCAGATTTATTTCACCTGTCAACTCAGGGATTCAAACCAGCAACGTTTCAGTTACTGGCCCAATGATCTAGGCTACATGCCGCCCCATGTAAAACAAATGACAGCCAGGTAAATACTTATACACACACACACACCTTTTTCAAAATTCACCCTATGGTCCTCAGTGAGGGCAATCTCTCGTGAAGGCTGATGGGACCTGAATGAAGAAGGACAACACAGAATACAGTTTGAATGCTTTATTGAGGGTGTGGGTGACTGTAAAAAAGGAGCAAGCACCTGTAGTAAGCGCCTTAATACAAGTTATAAAAGATGGGCAATAGCTGGATATCTGAGAACTTCTGTTAAACAAAGGAAGTCTGAAATGTCACCCTATTCCCTATATAGTGCACTACGTCTGACCAGAGAGCTGTGGTTGAAAGTAGTGCACAATATAGGGATTAGGGTACCATTTCAGACATACACAGGGTCTGTATCTATTACTGTGGTAGATTAGGTTTAGAGAGGGAAAAGAACCTGGTTCACTGAGACCAACATTAGGACCTTTTCAGTTTAGGTAAAATAACTCTACTGATCATTACTTAAAAATCAAATAAAAATCACACATTTTCAACCTGGGCTCAAGTCAGTGCACATAAACATCGGCATTATGTAACATAAGTTAGACAAAAATAAAATGAACTCTACAAATGCCATTCCCTGGAAATTAGACAGAAATCTCTTTAAATACTGGGTGCAACTGTCTAAGGCAACTTTAAATTCGATAGAAAAGGGATCATCTAGAAGTAATGGTGTACAAAGCAGGAATGAAGCTATACAACGTCACATTACTCATTTTCCTTTCACACTGTACAGAGTCCACTTCCTTCAGCTCTGACCAGGCCGGCCAAAATACAAGGCAGTGCAACTTTTTTATCCTACATTTGACTGTGTCTCCCAGACACATTGTATATACACATTCAGGACATACAATACAAACATAAATATGAGCAGGACTTTCTTTCCGTCCCCAAGGCCCAGTTTAGGCATCCAGACATACTGGACATGATTTTCATATTGGCTATTCAATTAAATGTTGATCTCATTTTAAAATGCACGAGGATCATACTTTTTTTGTTGGGGGACATTTATAAATATTTGAAAGAAAAATATAAAAAATGTAGGCTGTTATGCAGTTAGCTACATAAACAGTCAATATGTATTCATTGAACAGAACTTATTGTAATACTACGGGTAAAGGTATAGTGCTTGTGTTCTCCCTTGAGGGTTAAAGGAATTGAAACACCAGAAACCTTAGATAAATAATAGTAGATAGCTTGTCAACTTTTATGTCATACGAATCGGAAATGTTTTATCAAACATATTTGCCTCAAACGGATCTTAATGTAGATCATAATAGACAAGTTATGACTTCTAATGTAATCTAATAACTTGTGACAGGCCCGAGAAAGCATTTTAATGTCGATTTTTTTTCTCTCTTCATCCAATGACATGATTGTCATGCCAGACCAATATTTGGGACATATTTAGTTAATATCATAATGATATACACATAGCAAAGCACTACATTTAAACTCATTAGGAGGGAGTCTGTATTCAAAATAATTTGTAACTCTTCACTCAAACAAAAAAATGCCAAAACCTAAATTACATTTTCGATTTACAAAAAAACTCCCGAAAAGGGTATTATGTCTGAACATCATAAATATCTATACTTGCCCATGTATGTGTGGATGTATGTTTGTACGCATATGCACAAATTATTTTGCCAACTTAGGTTTTCCAAGTCTGGAACTGTGTAAGGTTTCAAAGTGGTCACCAAGGCCTCATAGGTATGCATGTTTTCTTTCCAACAAAATCATTTATCTGTTGGAAAATCAATAATTTTACTTTGATATTGAACAAGAATAGAATTACAAATACCGTTCAAACTATGTAAAAGGATATGCATGTAGTGCAATTTACTGAATAGGATTTGTTTGACTGAAAAAAGTACCTTGGATACTCATGGGGCTTGAGGATCAACTTTGAAAAAACCTTATTCTGGAGCTTCAACAACAATAATATTTGTTATTATTAATATTGAAAAGAATAAAACATGGAAAAACAAGAAGGGGCAAGAGTGGCTGGAGTCTCCTTTGGGCTCGGGTACTTTGGTAGACTAAATCTATCCGTTTCGCTCTCATTCCTCCCTCAGGCCTGGTGACTGGATTTGGATATGGCGCTCAGAGCGTGAGGTCATCAGAACACAGCAGCCACGCTTGTCTGTCTTTCTGGGAGACCACCTTTCGCTGTTATACGCATTCTGCCTACGTAGGTAAGCATGCTGCCCATAATTATATATATATATATTTTTATCATTAATAACTTGACTGGAACAGTTGAGTCCGTGAGGGGGAGGATTGGTATGTACACCAGGCTACGAAGCCTCTGTGGGGGAGTAAGGAGAATGGGGCGAATGGGGCCTTTTTGGGGTTCACCCATCTTGGTATCCTCTCCTGCGGCCCTCTATGGGGTTTAGTTCATCAGGGCATGTCTGTGTATACACGCGGTACACAGCACAGCTCAGCTCACAAGTTCTTGGTGTTTATGTGTGTTTTGTAATGCTTCGTGAGATGGTCGCTCCTCATGAACCGTTTCTGACACTGGTTGCACTCGAAGCGCTTATCTCCTGCAAGGAAAAGACAGAATAAATGAGTGGTTTAATTTTCCTGCATAACACAAAACTATGAAACAGCAATACCATTCTTCTCTGCTGCAAGGGAATCACTGCTTCAAATCTGAGTGCCTGCTTGAGTCCTGGAAACTTCAGCAAAACTAACATACTGTATGTGCATCGTCTGCTTGAGTCCTGACATGTGGTGAAAACAATGGTGTATGAGAATGATTTGGCATATGGAGCATTGTCGACTGACTTGCTGTGTACGTACCTCCTGGGGTGTGTTCAGTAGGGGGAAAACATTTTCAAAAACAGGGGAGGTACTATCTGAACTTGTCCAATAAGAACACAGCATTTTATCCATTGAAAAACATTTTGCTATAGTGTCTTACTGAACATTACCCAGTGAGTGTTGTGCAGGCTGACCTACATTCATCCTACAGTGTGTATCAGTGTCCCCTACGGTGGACAGACCTGTGTGTGTCCTGGCGTGTCGCTGCAGCTCGTCACTGCGCGTGAAGCGTTTGCCACAGAAGACCCAGTTGCAGACGAAGGGCCGCTCGCCGGTGTGCAGGCGCACGTGTGCCCGGAGGAGGGATGTTTTCCGGAACGTCTTCTCGCAGCCCGGGATGTGACAGATGTGCTTCCTCTTCCCCACCTCGCCGGGCCTGCACAACACAGAAAACACAAATTTAACTACACTATATATATATATATACACAAAAGTATGTGGACACCCCTTCAAATTAGTGGATTTGGCTATTTCAGCCACACCTGTTGTTGATAGGTGTATAAAATCAAGCACAAAGCCACGCAACCTCCATAGACAAACATTGGCAGTAGAATGGCCGTTATTATGGCCGACTTCCATACCCTTGGAAACACACCGAGACCAATAGATGTGTTGGTGACCTTAGTAATGGGGCCAATGAGTGACTCTTTGTAGTTTTTAAGAAAGGTAGAGTCCATCCCAAACACATCTTTGGCTTTAGAGTTCTTTAGTGAGCTAATCACCTTGTTCACCTTTGACTCAGAAACCTCCCTTATGATGAAGACAGGTTGAGTGTCATTCACTAGCACTGAGCCCAAGAAACAAGTGGAGGGGTTCTGTGTCAGTACCCTGACAGAGTCAATAAAGTAGGAATTGAAGGCTATTGCTATTTCGACTGCATCCTGTGTTAGATTGTTATTCACCATGATTTCTAGTCTTTTTGCAGTGTTACTATGGTCTTTCCCTGTTAACTTTTTTAGATTCTCCCATATCAATTTAGAATTTCCCTTTGCTTCACCAATTATGTTAATAAAAAAGTTTGCCTTGGGCCTCCCGGGTGGCGCTGTGCCATCAGAGTCCTGGGTTCGCGCCCAGGCTCTGTCGTAACCGGCCGCGACCGGGAGGTCCGTGGGGCGACGCACAATTGGCCTAGCGTCGCCCGGGTTAGGGAGGGCTTGGTCGGTAGGGGTGTCCTTGTCTCATCGCGCACCAGCGACTCCTGTGGCGGGCTGGGCGCAGTGTACGCTAGCCAAGGTGGCCAGGTGCACGGTGTTTCCTCCGGCGCATTGGTGCGGCTGGCTTCCGGGTTGGATGTGCGCTGTGTTAAAGAAGCAGCGGCTTGGTTGGTTGTGTATCGGAGGACGCATGACTTTCAACCTTCGTCTCTCCCGAGCCCGTACGGGAGTTGTAGCGATGAGACAAGATAGTAGCTACTACAACAATTGGATACTACGAAATTGGGGAGAAAAAGGGGTAAAATTCAAAAAAAAAAAAAAAAAGTTTGCCTTGGCCTGTCTGATTTCTTTCATCACCTTATTTCTCAACATGGTAAACCTACGTCTGTCATGCTCCAATTTAGATTTTAGGGCTATTTTTAGAGCATAATCTCGTTCTTTCATCAATTTCCAGATTTCTCCATTTAGCCAAGGAAGAGTGCTCTTTTGGCCAGGTTTGGATTTGATTTTCTTTAGGAAGCCATTTATTGTAGTCTGGATTGTGGATAGAAAAACCTGACTATCAGCTTCCACGTCTGTATAGGACAAGAGATCATTCCAGTTTATTCCCTTAATTGCTTTTTCAAAATAGTTTAATTCACTCTTAGGTATTCTGAGTTGATCCGGCTTTCTAACAGTAGAGAGGTTAAACCTGCTCTTAGACAGCTTTCTGGCTATAAGTGTCAGATTATGATCAGATAGCCCAGTAACCATATTGAATGATTTAGTCACTCTCTCTGGTTTATTACTGAACACCAAATCAATCTGTGTTTTAGAGCAACAAGTCACCCTGGTTGGCCCTTTAACTAGCTGTGTAAGGTCAAAGGTATTAGTGATCCGTTTGAGGGTTTTCCTACAACACTTGTCTTCATAATTAATGTTAAAATCTCCCATTAAGATGACCTCTTTTCCAAAATCACATTCCCTAAGCATGGTATTAAACTGATCAAAAAACACACTTTTGGTGGAAGGTGGCCTATACATTCCAATGAGGGTAAAAGACATTTGGGGAGACAGTGTAACATTCAGGCCGATACATTCTAGTTCATTATCACATGACCACTCAATTTGTTTACATCGGATATGTTCTTTAATGTAAATCATCACACCCCCTCTTCCTTCAATCCTGTCTCTCCTGAAAACATTGTAGCCAGGTCCAATCAAAGCAGCATATGGAGAGTGTTTATGGAGCCATGTCTCTGAGAGGCAGAGAAAGTCAAGGTTGGAGTCTGTGAGTAGATGTTGAATTTGATCACTTTTTGGAATGACACTACGAATGTTCAAGTGCCCCCCTAGTAGTCCCTTGGGCTTAGCTCGTGGGTCCCAGATGACTCGAGAGTGATTGACACATTGAAAAAAGTTTAATTTTCTGTGTTTTCTGACGGCTGGGTTTAGGCCGTTTTGTTTCGTTTTGATTAGGGGCAGTTCGGTAGCGCAATTAACAATCCCTCCCGCCTGCACTGGATGCGGGGAACTAATTAAAATAGCTTGCGTACCAGAAACAGAGTCAGGGATCGCATATAGCGACTCTGGTATGTTTGAAGAGTCTAAATCTATCCTGGAGCCGGGTGAGTCGAGAGAAACCATAGGACCATAGCACTCACCCACCTCCACAGCGGCGACAACCAGTGGACGAGGCCATCCACCGCTCTCCACTCCGGTGCGTATCACTGGCTCGGTGATATTGGGCCCAGGATTGAGTTGTACATCCCCGGAGAGCAGGAGGGTAGTGAACAGGTAGTTTAACAGTTTCCGATAAATGTTGGACTTGTGTTTGTTACGCCTAAGCGGTTCAGTAGAATAAGGAGCGAGGTAGACTTGGCCATTATTCAGAACATTATGGTATGCTGTGTACTGTCCGCTCCCGTGGAACGGTGAACCAATGTGTTTGGTGTTGATATTCTCCGGTAGTAGACTGATTGTGTCATCCCAGCAAGGACGCACTGAGATTATCAGTAGAGCAGCTACATAACTGACAATCATGGCAGAGTACTGGAGATAAAACACATAATTGCGCTTTAACTCTTTGCATGAGTTACTTAGCTGGGATCGGCGTACACCTGATGGTTTAGATAAAATTACAGCATTCGAATGAGAAGTGGCACCTGCCGCACCACCCTGTCTTCCATCCGCCATTTTGCTTTTCATTGATCCAGCGCCATATGTGGGGAATCTGTGCGAGCTGTCAGAAGTCACACACATTTCAGTATGACAATGTCCCCAAGCACAAACGAGGTCCATATAGAAATGGTTGTCGAGATCGATGTGGAAGAACTTGAGCCCTGATCTCAACCCCATGCGAGGCCAGGCCTAATCACCCAACATCAGTACCCGTCCTCACTAATGCTCTTGTAGCTGAATGGAAGCAAGTCCCCGCAGCAATGTTCCAACATCTAGTGAAAAGCCTTCCCAGAAGAGTGGAGGTTGTTATAGCAGCAAAAGGGGGACCAACTCCATATTAATACCCATGATTTTGGAATGAGATGTTTGATGAGCAGGTGTCCACATACTTTTGGTCATGTAGTGTATTCATTATATTTCTGATTGATGCACAGGTATTTAAACGCAGGAGGATGGAAAGTAGTTGCTTGCAATCGTGGTTGTTTCCCTGCCCCAATCTCACAAAAGGGTACATTTTTCCATACAGGTATCAGTTTGTATCAACCAAGATTTTCCATATTGGTAAATAAATATATGGGTTTATACTGTATATCATGTTTTTTTCCACCAGGTGCTCAGGCCTGTCTCTAGTTTGCTAGTAAGAGCCACTTGCCTCTTCTCTGAGTCCTTACAGTTGGGGCAGGTGCAGGCCATGCGGCGTTTCTTCTCCCCAGGCTGGCCCTGCAGCTCCAGAGCCAGAGTCTGCTCCATCTGCACCTGGTGGCCCTGGGAGGTCACGCTGCCCAGCTGGAGGGCCCCGCCCTGCACCGTCTGCACTGTCAGGTGCTGCTGCCCTGAAAGAACAGTAGAGAAACTTTAACATATTGCACATGAGTAATAAACATATATAAACATACATTACACAGACATGCCCACACACACATACTGACACACACATGCAGGCCTCCATTAGCTTGCTAAAAGTACATTGGAATGCAAACCATTTTTAAAGAAAGACAGTGTGGAAATAGAGCGGATATGCCCATGTGGATTTGGATACGGACAAGCACTTTTTATAATTGTCACGAACACACAGCACACACACACACCTCCTGCGTTGGTGATGGTGACGGGCACTCCTTGCACCTGGACCCCGTTGATGTTTATAGTCTGCACGGCCTGGCCCGCCGAAGAGAGCTGGGCCGCGTTCAATGCTATCATCCCCCCCGCCGGAGCTATTTTTGGTAGGGTCCTCTCCTTCCTGCCCCCCGCCAGTGTTCGCTTGGTGGCCCCCACGGACGACAGGGTGGTGGTGACCATGCTGGAGGGCGTTGTTGCCGTGGAAACTGTGGTTTCCTGGAGCTGCACAGTCTGCCATTCGCCTGATGCCGTTTTGATCAACAGCTGAGAGGAGCACAGGGGTGTCAGACTAACATGGAACAAATCTGTCAGATTAGGACACAATTCTGTATTAAAGTCCCACTTCCATTACATTTCAGCTGTTTGGAAAGCGCATGTGCAATCAAGACTCAATCATGGACACCCTTACTGACAGTTGTGGCTGCTTCGCGTGATGTATTGTTGTCGCTAACTTCTTGCCCTCTGTGCTGTTGTCAGTGCCCAATAATGTTTGTACCATGTTTTGTGCTGCTACCATGTTGTGATGCTACTATGTAGTTGTCATGTGGTGTTGCTACCATGCTGTATTGTCATATGTTATTGCCATACTGTGTTGTTGTCTTGGGTCTTTCTTTATGTAGCGTTGTCTCATGTCGTGATATGTGTGTTGTGCTATATTTATTTTTAATCCCAGCCCCCGTCCCTGCAGGAGTCCTTTTGCCTTTTGGTAGGCCATCAGTGTAAACCCGAATTTGTTCTTAACTGACTTGCTTAGTTAAAGGTTAAATAAATAAAAATTAAATAAATAAACATGTGGATAGCCTGGAGTGAGTGTAGAGAGGTGGTGTGCATGCAGCACCTGTAGGTGTTTTGTGTGTGTGTGTGTGTGTGTGTGCATGACTACATTGACAACTTCAGACTGACCGATCTACAAATCACCTTGCATCCTAACTAACTACTCTGAGTAACTCCTAGATCTGTCAGTTTGCTGAGAGAGCTACATTGACAATCTCTAACAACTTGTGTGTGTACCTGAGTAGGCTCTGGCTGCAGGCTGGGTGCAGGCTGTCTCTGGGGGACCTGAGGCAGGGTGGCGGAGGCAGCCTGCACCACCTTCAGGGCCTGCTGGGGGATCTGGACCACCTGCTGCTCCTGTTTCTGCTGCACCAACTGCACCAGCTGCTGCTGGCCCGACCCGGTGTTCTGCACAATCAGAAGCTGGTTCCCCGCCTGGGGAGAACACAGAGAGAGCAGCAATGAAACACAGCCCTAAATCTGTCCAATACTTACTCATACAGGGACCCCAATATTGGAGGTTGAAGGGGTGATAGAGTAGGCTAACCCCCACGTAAAGCATTGCATTTTGAGTTTGAGAAATACAGATGAAATAATTAGATACTCATTTACACACACACTCACAAACATTGTAGACACATTCAGTAATTAGTACCCATTTGTAGCCCAATCAAGCAAGTGAATTGGTCCACAAGTCATGGTTGACCCTACACCAAATGCAGCAGAACAACAAACATACCTGAATAATATTCTCCCCGGCTTCTAACAATATCGTCTCCATCTGCTCGGGGGGCGGAGAGGTGGTCTGTGGTGGAGGGACTGCTGCCACCAGCTTCTTCCTTCCTCGTCTGCCCTTTGTTGGCGGGGGAGGAGCTGCCGCTGGCTCATCTCCGGTGGCTACGTTGAGGGGCAGCGTGAGCCCGCTGGGCAGCCGCACCACGTTGGCTGCATTGGGTTTCCGCCCCCTGGGGGACGGCTTGATGGCCACCGTCTTCTGCGGGGTGATGGGCGCGGCAGCGGGCTGCGGCTGGGGGACCGTCATGGGCGTGGTGATGATGGCCTGGTTGGTACCCGGGATGAGCTGGATCTGTCCGCCCTGCTGCATCATCTGGATGGTCTGTGTGCCTCCCAGCTGTGGCATCACCTGGTATTGGATGTTGGATGTTTGATTCGAGCGGCCAGGGCTCTGCTGGATGGTGAGGACGATGGGGGTGCCGGGGTTGTTGGAGCCCAGGCCCGCTGGCAGCTGGATCACATTTCCTTTAGCGGACAGGAAGCCCAGGTTTTTGGGAGGGGCGGGGGCGATGGGGGCGGGCTTGATGGGGAGGAGACGGCGAGGTTGGGGTTGGGTAGGAGGGGCACTGACAGGGGCCTGAGCAGCAGGGGGGCCGATCTTACTACAGGTGGCGGCCAGGAGGGCCAGTGGGGAGGGCTGGGAGTCCTGTAGACAGGACCAAAGAGAGATGGACAAATGGTTAGGGGTGCAACGAGTCGGACACAAATTATTTACTGCTGATACCAGACCTGGGCCAAATCCCTGTCATTCACATGAAGAAGCAACGCCGATACAGGGGACGCAGGTCCCGGGTGCCTTGTGAGAATTCATCGGTAAGTGGGTAACCCGCCTCTACCATCTGTGCTATTGGCCAACGTCCAGTTATTAAATAATAAACTGGATGAGCTCTGTTCAAGAATATCCTACCAACAGGACATTAAAAACAGTAATATCTTAGGTTTCACAAGTCGTGGCAGATCGACGACATGGATAACATACAGCTAGCTGGCTGGGTTTTCCATGCATTGGCAAGACAAAACAGCTGTCTCCGGTAAGGGGTGGCGGTCTGTGTCTATTTGTCAATAACAGCTGAATTGAATTGAATCCTACTGCACTGGCTCCGACGCTCGTTGGATGTGGCAGGGCTTGCAAACTATTACGAACTACAAAGGGAAGGACGCTCGTTGGATGTGGCAGGGCTTGCAAACTATTACGAACTACAAAGGGAAGCTCAGCCACGAGCAGCCAAGTGACATGAGCCTACCAGACGACCTAAATGACTTCTATGCGCACTTCGACACTGAAGCATGCATGAGAGCACCAGCTGTTCCCGACAACCGTGATCACGCTTTCCGTAGCCAATGTGAGTAAGTCCTTTAAACAGTCAACATTCACAAGGCTGCCGGGCCAGATGGATTAGCAGGACGTGTACTACGAGCATGCGCTGCGCCGAACCAACTGGCAAGTGTATTCACTGACATTTTCAACCTCTCCCTGACCGAGTCTGTAATACCTACATGTTTCAAGCAGACCACCATAGTCCCTGTGCCCAAGAACACCAAGGTAACATGCCTAAATTACTACCGACCCGTATGACTCAAATGTAGCCATGAAGTGCTTTGAAAGGCTGGTCATGGCTCACATCAACACCATCATGCCAGAAACCCTAGACCCACTCCAATTTGCACACCATTCCCAACAGATGACACAATCTATATTGCACTCAACACTGCCCTTTCCCACCTGGACAAAATAAACACCTACGTGAGAATGCTGTTCATTGACTACAGCTCAGCATTCAACACCATAGTGCCCTCAAAGCTCATCACTAAGCTAAGGACCTTGGGACTAAACACCTCGCTCTGCAACTGGATCCTGGACTTCCTCACGGGCCGCCCCCAGGTGGTACGGGTAGGCAACAGCACATCTGCCACGATGATCCTCAACAAAGGGGCCCCTCGGGGATGTGTGCTTAGTCCCCCCCTGTACTCCCTGTTTGCCAACGACTGTGTGGCCAAGCACGACTCCAACACCATCATTAAGTTTGCAGAGAACACAAGTGGTAGGCCTGATTACCGACAACAATGAGACAGCCTATAGGGAGGTGGTCAAAGACCTGGCAATGTAGTGCCAGGACAACAACCTCTCCCTCAAGGTGATCAAGACAAAGGAGATGATTGTGAACTACAGGAAAAGAGGGCAGAGCACGCCCCCTTTCTCATCGACGGGGCTGAAGTGGAGCAGTTTGAGAGCTTCAAGTTCCTTGGTGTCCACATCACCAACAAACTATCATGGTTCAAACACACCAAGACAGTCGTGAAGAGGGCACGACAAGAGCCTGGTTGCATCACCGCCTAGTATGGCAACTGCTCTGCCTCCAACCACAAGGTGCTACAGAGGGTAGTGCCTTCGGCCGAGTATATCACAGGGGCCAAGCTTCCTGCCATCCAGGACCTCTATACCAGGCGGTGTCAGAGGAAGGCCCTAAAAGAAGGCCCTAAAAATGGCAAAAGACTCCAGACTGTTCTCTCTGCCACTGCCCGGAAAGCGGAACGCCAAGTCTATATCCAAAAGGCTTCTTAACAGCTTCTACCCCCATGCAGTAAGACTGCTAAAGAGCTAATCAAATGGCTACCCAGGCAGTGACCCCCCCCCCCCTTTACGCTGATGCTACTTGCTATTTATTATCTATGCATAGTCACTTTACCCCTACCTACATTTTACCTCAACTAACCAGTACCTCCGCACATTGACTCGGTACCGGTACCCCCTGTATATAGCCTTGTTATTGTATTGTTGCTCTATTTTTTTTGGTTTATCTTTTGTTTATTTAGTAACTATTTTCTTAAAACTGCATTGTCGGTTAAGGGCTTGTAAGTAAGCATTTCATGGCAATTTTTTTTGCACCATGGATGGATATGGGCTGGGCGATATACTTAATTAGAATGTATGTTTTAGCGCAATGTTGCAAATGCCTGTATCACAAGAATCAAAGTTTTATTTTTGTTAGTTTTTATGAGCTTTTTTCCCTTTTTTGTGTTGTCTCCTGTGTGCGTGCACCTTCCCAATCGCACAGACACCAAGCCCCTCCCCCTGCCACTCACCACAAGATCACTTCTTCCTCTCTGACAACAAGCAATTCCAACTTGCTATTTGCATTTGAGGTTTGGTCCAACAGAATCGGTTAATTCCCCTTCTAACGATACCCTTTTTATGTCTAAACTTATGTCTCAAAATTTAGAACAGAGCAGATCATACTAAAACGGGAGTGTCAATGAACATGATTGTGGAAAATGAATGCTCAGTTTGTCGCATGCAGTATTGCAGTACGGTTACTGCTATATGTGATCCTTGGGACATGCCTACCCTAAATCTTACCTAGCCCCAAACATTTAAAATGTCAACTTCAATGGGGTAGGGACATCCCAAAGATTCCAGATGGCCAATATCATTGCGGTACCATGTACCGCTAGCAGCATTTTAGCCACATACTGTTATGTGCTAGCTGTCTAGTCTGTGTTTTATACATTTGCAATGAGCATAAAAAGACGATTTATATAAGATATTGGAAACCTGTTCTCATTCTGAGAAATAAACATCTTATCCAGGTAGGTCACTTGATTTCAACATCTAAACAAAGTGAACAGGCTGTTGGAGACTGACAGCAGGGTGTATTCATAACAGTTCAACTGTTCTACGCTGCTAGCAAGCAAATAGATCCACGTTGGCTAGACTTTAAATATAAAAATTAGCTGTCTACCCAATGGCACGTGGACTTGTGCTTGAGAAATTACTAATGAGACACGTGTACATTTTCTATTATGCCTATTACAAGAAGAACATTATTAGTGGATGTGCATTGTGCATGGTTCCAGTATATTTTTTTTTCATCAAAAAAGGGCATTTTCATAGACTTGAAAGCCAGATCAGTGATTATTGCAACAACAAAAAACAGGTTAAACTATTTTAATTAAATTGTTAGTGTGTCTTATGGCTTATATTTAGCCTAGGTACAGTGCCTTGCGAAAGTATTCAGCCCCCTTGAACTTTGCGACATTTTGCCACATTTCAGGCTTCAAACATAAAGATATAAAACTGTATTTTTTTGTGAAGAATCAACAAGTGGGACACAATCATGAAGTGGAACGACATTTATTGGATATTTCAAAACTTTTTTAACAAATCAAAAACTGAAAAATTGGGCGTGCAAAATTATTCAGCCCCCTTAAGTTAATACTTTGTAGCGCCACCTTTTGCTGCGATTACAGCTGTAAGTCGCTTGGGGTATGTCTCTATCAGTTCTGCACATCGAGAGACTGAAATTTTTTCCCATTCCTCCTTGCAAAACAGCTCGAGCTCAGTGAGGTTGGATGGAGAGCATTTGTGAACAGCAGTTTTCAGTTCTTTCCACAGATTCTCGATTGGATTCAGGTCTGGACGTTGACTTGGCCATTCTAACACCTGGATATGTTTATTTTTGAACCATTCCATTGTAGATTTTGCTTTATGTTTTGGATCATTGTCTTGTTGGAAGACAAATCTCCGTCCCAGTCTCAGGTCTTTTGCAGACTCCATCAGGTTTTCTTCCAGAATGGTCCTGTATTTGGCTCCATCCATCTTCCCTGTCCCTGCTGAAGAAAAGCAGGCCCAAACCATGATGCTGCCACCACCATGTTTGACAGTGGGGATGGTGTGTTCAGCTGTGTTGCTTTTACGCCAAACATAACGTTTTGCATTGTTGCCAAAAAGTTCAATTTTGGTTTCATCTGACCAGAGCACCTTCTTCCACATGTTTGGCGTGTCTCCCAGGTGGCTTGTGGCAAACTTTAAACGACACTTTTTATGGATATCTTTAAGAAATGGCTTTCTTCTTGCCACTCTTCCATAAAGGCCAGATTTGTGCAATATACGACTGATTGTTGTACTATGGACAGTCTCCCACCTCAGCTGTAGATCTCTGCAGTTCATCCAGAGTGATCATGGGCCTCTTGGCTGCATCTCTGATCAGTCTTCTCCTTGTATGAGCTGAAAGTTTAGAGGGACGGCCAGGTCTTGGTAGATTTGCAGTGGTCTGATACTCCTTCCATTTCAATATTATCGCTTGCACAGTGCTCCTTGGGATGTTTAAAGCTTGGGAAATCTTTTTGTATCCAAATCCGGCTTTAAACTTCTTCACAACAGTATCTCGGACCTGCCTGGTGTGTTCCTTGTTCTTCATGATGCTCTCTGCGCTTTTAACGGACCTCTGAGACTATCACAGTGCAGGTGCATTTATACGGAGACTTGATTACACACAGGTGGATTGTATTTATCATCATTAGTCATTTAGGTCAACATTGGATCATTCAGAGATCCTCACTGAACTTCTGGAGAGAGTTTGCTGCACTGAAAGTAAAGGGGCTGAATAATTTTGCACGCCCAATTTTTCAGTTTTTGATTTGTTAAAAAAGTTTGAAATATCCAATAAATGTCGTTCCACTTCATGATTGTGTCCCACTTGTTGTTGATTCTTCACAAAAAAATACAGTTTTATATCTTTATGTTTGAAGCCTGAAATGTGGCAAAAGGTCGCAAAGTTCAAGGGGGCCGAATACTTTCGCAAGGCACTGTATATTTTTTTAAATCCCTGAATTCATTAGATTGCAGTGTACTGACCTTTAATTGTGGGTCATTCCATGTCATTTCAGCAAGCCATGACCCCACCATCTCAGATTGCTCTGAAATTGTTTCTGTAGTTAGAAACATATGATTCGCATTCCTGAAACATTGTTTTGTTGAAATGTGATTTGATCTGAGAAATTAAGCTAATTGATTGCACCCAAATTGCCCATTTTAAAATGTGTAAGATTCATATAATCTTCCATAAATATAGTACCTAACATCCAATTTGGACCATAATTCTTGCTAACAATGAGTAAGACATGAGGAATCTTATAAAATGATGAAAAGCCACCCACGGACCTCCACACCCCACGCCAATCCCACCCCAACAACCAGTATCAGTTCTGTCTGACAGTAGTATGGAACTGCTGCTTGGAGTATTGCTTCTTCATCCTTTGTAATGTATTCCTGGTGAATCTGGTGATGTTTCCCACCGTTCAGAGAAAATAGCCATTGAAGTCACTTGCATTCTTTACCATAAATTAATGTGAAAGTACCTAGTTTTGCATACTAGATGCCGCTGTTCCTGCTTCTGCCACCACACCCTATATCCACTTTGTTGTTCTCCTGTGTTTATTAAACGTATCACAAAATTGTTTTTGCAACTTTGGATAGAAAACCAATGGCTATTGCTCATGATGAAAATAAATTGTGTGGTCATCCTCACAATTCAAGCCAGTCCTCCATGAACGCAATTCAGTTTTTCCTTCTCTTAGGCTTAATTTGTGTCCAGGAAAAGTCCCCTCTGTGTCTGGTTTACTCCCTTAAAGAAAGGTCTGGATTAGACCATTCCTGGTGATTGACGAACAAGCAAACCATTAGGCTACAGTAGTTCTAATGGTTTCCATGCTACGGTCTCCAATGGTCTTCAATAATAAAAAGTCCTAAAACACACACTATATAGTGTTTTGCAATGGCAATAGTATTGGGTATAATGGTAAATGTCACTAGTCACACTACATAGAGATATTTTCTAATCATTTTATTTAAAAAACATACGACTTCCATGCAATGGTTTATAATTGTACTTTATTTGGGTTGTCACAACATTTTAGTCACTAGCACATTTCTCCATCAAAGTTTTGGGCCTGTAGAAAAAGGATTCACCATACGGATAGCCCTCTCAGAGAGCTCCAATGTTTTGGACTATTCAAGGAGAATTGGGTTGAAACATTAGGTAGCTAAGAGAAGGTCAACCTGAATTGCTTTCATGGAGGACTGGCTTGACCACACAATTTATTTTCATCATGAGCAAAAGCTATTGGTTTTCTACCCAAAGTTGCAAAGAAAATGTTAATCCATTTAATAAAACACAAGAGACTGGCAAAATTGATCAAAGGGTGTGGTGGCAACAGAGGAAAAACCTGGTACTTTCACACTAATTTATTGTAAAGAATGCAAGTGAATTCAAAGGCTAATTTCTCTGAACATCGGGAAAAAACATCACCAGATTCATATACAGTTGAAGTCGCAAGTTTACATACACTTAGGTTGGAGTCATTAAAACTAGTTTTTCAACCACTTCACCAATTTCTTGTTAACAGGCTGTAGTTTTGGCAAGTCAGTTAGGACATCTACTTTGTAGATGACAAGTCATTTTTCCAACAATTGTTTACAGACAGATTATTTCACTTATCATTCATTGTATCACAAATCCAGTGGGTCAGAAGTTAACCTCTCTGCGCACGGAACCCGCTAGCGGGCTGAAATTCCACAACATACGGTGATCGCTACATAAATAGTCATATTAAACATTCATGAAAATACAAGTGTCTCACATGTATCGAAAGCCTAGAATCATGCTAATCAAACTGCGTTGTCAGATTTTAACAAGGATTTACTACGAAAGAATACGATGCGATTATCTGAGCATAGAGCCCCATAAAAAGCAACAATTTTAACCAGCACAGGCGTAACATATTCACAAACTGCATTAAAATAAATTGTTTACCTTTGATGATCTTCGTCTGTTTGCAATTCCAATGCTCATTGTTACACAATAAATTATATTTTGTTTGATAAAATCAATTTTTATAGCCTAACACGAAACATTTTGTGAACCGCTTGTGTCGTGAATTCCATCTCATTCCAATTTCGACGACACATTCCAGGTAAATAACCCACACAGAACGTGACTTTTCCAGTCATGTTTGGTTTCACCGCAATCAACTGGTTTGTTTGTAACACAATCAAACCTGATGGGCCATTTCACGGGACGTATTGACTGAAAGAAACCGATTTGAAGACAACAAGTCATGACATCATTGTGCACCAATGATTTGCCCGCTGTTTCGTTGATTGACTGTCTTTTAACCCAATGACCACTGATCGTCTTGAAATCTAGCTTGGTAGATAGCCAATGAGCTGAGCTAAACGGCAATAGGCCATGTTTATGTGTTGCAAGACCAACCCATGTAGTAAGCTTCAGCGTAAAGTGAGTCATTCGCTATTGAAGTTTCATACCGGAAGGAAAAACACATATTACACATTGCATTGTTTGGTAAACGCGCAGATTCAGCTGTTTATATATATCAATCATTATGGTGACTAAATCAGGGAAAGCTAAATCTAAGTCTAGATATACAGATGTACACACAATTTTAGAATAAATTGATTGGGAAGGTGAGACAGAGATTGTTGTAGGACGATTCATTTAGCGATTGTGGAGGAATATTTTTTGAACGGGAGAGGACATCGTTTTGGACTGGTAATACGTTCTTATCATGCTAATGCCCTTGTTTGAAATTAATAATCTAAAATATTATTTGTGATTTTTTGTCAATTTTAGAAGCAATATATAAACATGTAATGTCATGAAATGTGAGATGCGTGTGTCTGCCGCCCCACCCCAACCCACATGAAATAGCCTATTTGAGGCTGTTGGGGGGAGGGCAGAACCACAAAACAATGGCCAAAGTGAAATGGAGACAGTAGATACAGCTGGTCTGTTGTAATATAATAAAGACAGTAGATCTAGCTGGTCTGTCATAATATAATAGAGACAGTAGATCTATCTGAATTGTCATAATGTAAAAGAGACAGTAGATCTAGCAGGTCATAATAATGTATTCAACCTTATGTTCCCTGTACTCTCTCTATATATATATGTTTATTATACCTGTTGATACAGGGCTCATATGTGAAACTATTCTAACGTAACATTTTCTTTCACAGTGACACTGACTCCGAATGGGAGTCTTATCCGGTGTCCTGTGTGAATTTAAGTATGCTCTCTCTAATTCTCTCTTTCGGAGGACCTGAGCCCTAGGACCATGCGTCAGGACTACCTGGCATGATGACTCCTTGCTGTCCCCAGTCCACTTGGCCTTGCCGCTGTTCCAGTTTCAACTGTTCTGCCTGCGGCTATGGAACCCTAAACTGTTCATTTTTACTCTTGAGGTGCTGTCCTGTTGCACCCTCTACAACCACTGTGATCTCCACCCGTCACAACCAGAAGAGGACTGGCCACCCCTCATAGCCTGGTTCCTCTCTAGGTTTCTTCCTAGGTTTTTGCCTTTCTAGCGAGTTTTTCCTAGCCACCGTGCTTCTACACCTGCATTGCTTGCTGTTTGGGGTTTTAGGCTGGGGCTATATAAATTGATTTGATTTGATAGAGGACTGAGGGTCTTCCAAATATTGAAAGTGTGTAAATAGTTACCCATGTTATTTTGTAAATGTATATATTTTTTCATATATTTTTTAATCAATAATTATTTTCTTTCCCTCAAATTTTTTTTGGGGTGTGTGTTAGAATACCATTTTGGTATTTTGTAAATAGTTATTTGTTTCAAAATGTATACCTTCACCAATTTGGCCACTTGGGTACATTTGGGCTACTTGTGTGGGACACCTGGGTGACTCATTTTGGAAGTTATCATTCTGTAACTTTGCACAAGTACTGTTGCCCTCTTATATTTTTCACTGAAATTGTCCCCATCATCCTATCTGAATGTTTGTTTTTATCTTGTTCATTTTAAAGATGATGATACAAAAATAAAAAACATATGTTTTTTTTCATTGTTTTATCTAAACCAGATCTATTGTGCTATATTCTCCTACATTCAAACTTCAGAGTGTTTTCTTTCAAATGGTACCAAGAATATGCAAATCCTTGGTTCTGTGCCTGAGCTACAGGCTGTTAGATTTGGGTATGTCTTCAGGCGGAAATTGCACAAAGTAGGGGGGAGCTCTAAGAGTTAACAAACACTAAGTTGACTGTGCCTTTAAACAGCTTGGAAAATTCCAGAAAATGATGTCATGGCTTTAGAAGCTTCTGATAGGCTGATTGGATAATTTGAGTCAATTGGAGGTGTACCTGTGGATGTATTTCCAGGCCTACCTTCAAACTCAATGCCTCTTTACTTTGACGTCATGGGAAAATCTAAAGAAATCAGCCAAGACCTCAGAAAACAATTGTAGACCTCCACAAGTCTGGTTCATCCTTGGGAGCAATTTCCAAATGCCTGAAGGTACCACGTTCATCTGTACAAACAATAGGACGCAAGTATAAAAACCAAGGGACCATACAGCCATCATACCGCTCAGGAAGGAGACGCGTTCTGTCTCCTAGAGATGAACGTACTTTGGTGCAAAAAGTGCAAATCAATCCCAAAACAACAGCAACGGACCCTGTGAAGATGCTGGAGGAAACAGGTACAAAAGTATCTATATCCACAGTAAAACGAGTCCAATATCGACATAACCTGAAAGGCCACTCAGCAAGGAAGAAGCCACTGCTCCAAAACTGCTATATAAAAGCCAGACTACGGTTTGCAACTGCACATGGGGAAACAAGATCGTACTTTTTGGAGAAATGTCCTCTGGTCTGATGAAACAAAAATAGAACTGTTTGGCCATAATGACCATCATTATGTTTGGAGGGAAAAGGGGGAGGCTGGCAATCCGAAGAACACCATCCCAAACATGAAGCACAGGGGAGCAGCATCATGTTGTGGGAGTGCTTTGCTGCAGGAGGGACTGGTGCACTTCACAAAATAGATGGCATCATGAGGGAGGAAAATTATGTGGATATATTGAAGCAACATTTCAAGATATCAGTCAGGAAGTTAAAGCTTGGTCGCAAATGGGTCTTCCAAATGGACAATGACCCCAAGCATACTTCCAAAGTTGTGGAAAAATGTCTTAAGGACAACAAAGTCAAGGTATTAGAGTGGCCATCACAAAGCCCTGACCACAATCCTATAGAGAATTTGTGGGTAGAACTGAAAAAGCGTGTGCGAGCAAGGAGGCTACAAACCTGACTCAGTTACAGCAGGTGTCAGGAGTGGGCCAAAATTCAACCAACTTATTGTGGGAAGCTTGTGGAAGGCTACCCGAAACGTTTGACCCAAGTTAAACAATTTAAAGGCAATGCTACCAAATACTAAATGAGTATATGTAAACTTCTGACCCACTTCTGACCCACATACACATGTGATGAAAGAAATAAAAGCTGAAATAAATAATTCTCTCTACTATTTTTCTGACATTTCACATTCTTAAAAATAAAGTGGTGATCCTAACTGACCTAAGACAGGGAATTTTTACTAGGATTAAATGTCAAGAATTTTGAATGTAGTGTATGTAAACTTTAACTGTGTGTGTGGGGGTGTGTATATAAATATATTAGAAACTTTGAAGGAACAATACTCCACGCAGTAGCTCCATAGTACTTGTTAGAGATAGAACTGATACTGTATTCTGGTTGTTGGGTGGGCTTGGCGTGGGGGGTCCGTGGGTGGCTTTTGATTAATTTTATTGGATTCCTCATGTCTTACTCATTGTAAGGAAAAATGGTCCAAATTGGATGTTAGGTACTATATTTATTGAATATTATATGAATCCTATAAATTAAAATGGCCTATTTGGATGCAATCAATTGGCTTAATTTCTCAGTTATCAAATTATATTTCAACAAAACCTTTCAGGAATGCTAATCTTATGCGTTTCTAACTACAGAAACGATTTCTGAACAATCTGAGATGGTGAGTGTCGAAATGCTCTTTCTTGTGCTTTTTGAAGTGGAATGACTCTAGTGCAACAAAGCTTTTTTTTTTAAAGAGATATATTGTGAATTTCACCCAGCCCTAGGTGGAACACAGTTTACATACAGGAGGTTATGCTACATCTCACCATAGGCTACCAATAAAATACATAAACTATTAACGTCATGATTTACAATAGGATGGCATTGCTGGACTCAGTATGCAAGCTAAAGTCAAATAATGAACCCCTTAGTTACTTTTAAGACACCACTGGGTGATATTTACACATCCAAGAACAAGCAGGAAGTAGTCTAGCTGTGACTCACTTGAGAGGAAGTGGCAGAGGGCTGGAGATACTCGCTGGGACTGACAGCAACAGTGGTGGCCATACTGTCCTGTTGATCTGCAACACACATGGAAACACTCATTGCATATACTGTAAATAGTCTAACACATTTCAAGTACCAAAAATAATGGTCGATGTCAATACCTCTGCTGCAGAGATTCAGGAAATTATTACATCCGAGGGAGCTGTTTTGCCCTAAAAGCATGTAAAGGCATTCAAATAAGACAGTTCACAAAGGAAATGGGAACTGCAACTCCAATAGATGAGTTGTGGATGGCTAGCTACCACCCCGTGAATGCCAGTCACCTCAGATGTTTGTAAATTGCGTGACCTTTAATCCGTAATAAAAGGGCGGGTCTATGACAAAAAAAAGATTGTCAGACACATGCATTGCCAACTACAACTCCTCGTCTACGAAGTACAAAATTAAAAGGCCCTAAACAAAAGTACAGTATAATAGCTAGCAAATGGGCACAGTAGAGGGCTACGACTTGTGTATAGTGAGTTAGTGACTACTGTACCTGTCTGACTTCTCACGCAATCTCACAAACAGCTCGAGCATGATAATGTATCGCGAGAGTATCAATACAAATTTGGACTGTACATAAAATTTGCACTGTGGATTATTGGGGTCAGTTGCAATCATGACCAATGTGACTGTCTCTTTAAAATCTGATATTTTGTGCTTAGAAAAAAATATGTTTGAGCGCGGCCTGAAAATAGCGCCGCCATCAAACGTACACAGATAGCTTCTTGCTAACTAAACGGTTTGCTGGCTAACTGGCAGTCAGAAATGAAACAATTAGATAGCATTGCAAATACTTTTTAGTGCAGCTGACTTTTCGAACTGAGTGGAATAGACAGCCCATGGCGATACGTGCATGTGGAGTTTGTTTTAATGTGAAATATCGAAAATGATTAGCATCAATGTATAGCTAACGGTAGCTGGAATTTCAAACAGGATTCAGCTTTACTGGCTAGTATGCTAAGCTAGATACGCGTAGCAAATCAAACTCTTTGATACTGGAAAAAAGGCAGCCCTTTTCCGGAAATGCATAGCTGGCTTGCACAATGCTCCTATTCAACCTTAAACATAAGGAATTTCCAGCACAAACTGTTCAATGTGTTTTGTTTAACACAGACCAAATTGTTTTACGAAGTACAATGTAATATAAACACCAATGTTTTAATTCCTACCCACCGCTCATGACGACACTCGCTCTCCGTGAGCCTTCAAGAGCAAGCCCCTGGAAGATTCCGCCCACGCTCATAGACCAATCCACGCGCTGTTGTTCAATGAAGGATGCCCAGGCCAGCCAATCGACAAGAGCTCTCAGTGTGATTGAAATTAAATTTAGCCAATGAATAACCTGAATCCTCTCACAACCGTCGATGGACGCAATTTTAACCAATGGAGTATATAGATTAGTGTCAATAGGGAGGGTTTTAAGGAACAGGTGGACTAGGCAAAGGGCCTATTATAATGCCTTTACATTTAAATGACGTCTATAATGTCCAATAAGAGCTCTATGGGACAAATCGGTCAAACTCAGAATGACATCCATTTTGATCAATGAGCTTGTTTTAAGCCATTTGATTCATATACTACCTGCGACAAAAGCACAGATACAGTATGTTATTAGAATGGATAGGCTATACTCAGTTTCTCATAGTCAACACACAATAAGGCTTACGGATAACAAGGTAGGAAGGCAGTGCTGATAAGAGCACAAGGCAAACTGTTACAAACATGTTTATCACTCAAACTAAATTACAGCAGATATGTAGTGATGTAGGTCCTCGGGTAATCTATAGTAATAACATGTGCATGTTTTCTAAATACTCACCTACACCTTTGTCAATATCCCAGTCATTAGTCATCTGTTACAGGTGTAGCGCAATCATTGAGTGCATGCAAAATAGGCTTATTATGCATGATGATCAAGCTTGCAAAATGATGTCTAGGGGAATTTTTCAGATGTGCATTTCTGTTTATTAAAACATTATAGTACCACTTTACACTAGTACCTAGTGGCCTACCCTTAGGCTGATTTGATTTATTACATGGATAATAAGCCTATAGAGCAGGGGTATTCAACTATTACCCAACAAGGTCCGGAGCCTGCAAGTGTTCTGTTCTACCTGATAATTAATTTTAAACACCTTGTGTGCCAGGTTCAGGTCTAAATCAGTCCCTGATTAGAGGGGAACAATGAAAACAAGCAGTGGCACTGGCTTCAAGGTCCAGAGTTGAGTTTGATGGGTATAGAGGGCAAGAATTTGAAACCAGTCAGCAACAAGAAACCAGTTAATGGTTAGAGTAATTTCCATTTCAACACAATCAGTAAAACAATTATACAAAAAAAAATCAGCTCAGAATTTAAAATATCAAATGATTAAACTCTTAGTGTAGATCTGCTGGGCCTTCATATCTAATTTCAATGTATCATCACAAACCCATTCACACAACTGGATTCTCTCTATAGAGGCAAATCACCAATACTGCTGGCATAGTTAGCTGTCAAGTTCATCTGTTGTCCATCCATTGAGCTGCCCCCCAACATAGGAGCATGTGTGAATGAGCAGTCCTTGTTCTCCTAAAATCATCCTTCCTCTGTTTGTGTGAGTCTGTGTGCATGCATGAATAGGATAACAATGAAAAAAGAGCACTATGACATAAGCATACGTTTGGTAGGGGGGAACTAAAAAGCAAAGCAGTCAACATTACTGGATGGGTTGTTTTTGTCAAGTGTAAGTGTTAAAAACTATTCTGTGTTAAGATTGCCTTTATGCTTTGCATGCCTCTTGTCCCCACAACTATACAACAGGGTGTGTGTTGTCATTGGTGGTTTAGTTATCAAGAGTGTATGACAGTGTATGACATTTGACATTGATGCTGTTTACACTACTACTTAATTATTACATCAGTCTGTATGGATTGAAAGGGCCATGTTCATCATTACCACAAAAACACCTACACAGGGAACTGACATACATTGAGTGTACAAAACATTAGGATCAACTTCCTAATATTGAGTTGTGCCCCCTCATGAAGGCCTGCATGTGTGTGTCAGTGGTCATGTGTCACTATGTACAGTGGGGCAAAAAAGTATTTAGTCAGCCACCAATTGTGCAAGTTCTCCCACTTAAAAAGATGAGAGAGGCCTGTAATTTTCATCATAGGTACACTTCAACTATGACAGACAAAATGAGAAAAAAAATCCAGAAAATCACATTGTAGAATTTTTAATGAATTTATTTGCAAATTATGGTGGAAAATAAGTATTTGGTCACCTACAAACAAGCAAGATTTCTGGCTCTCACAGACCTGTAACTTCTTCTTTAAGAGGCTCCTCTGTCCTCCACTCGTTACCTGTATTAATGGCACCTGTTTGAACTTGTTATCAGTATAAAAGACACCTGTCCACAACCTCAAACAGTCACACTCCAAACTCCACTATGGCCAAGACCAAAGAGCTGTCAAAGGACACCAGAAACAAAATTGTAGACCTGCACCAGGCTGGGAAGACTGAATCTGCAATAGGTAAGCAGCTTGGTTTGAAGAAATCAACTGTGGGAGCAATTATTAGGAAATGGAAGACATACAAGACCACTGATAATCTCCCTCGATCTGGGGCTCCACGCAAGATCTCACCGCGTGGAGTCAAAATGATCACAAGAACGGTGAGCAAAAATCCCAGAACCACACGGGGGGACCTAGTGAATGACCTGCAGAGAGTTGGGACCAAAGTAACAAAGCCTACCATCAGTAACATACTATGCCGCCAGGGACTCAAATCCTGCAGTGCCAGACGTGTCCCCCTGCTTAAGCCAGTACATGTCCAGGCGAGTCTGAAGTTTGCTAGAGAGCATTTGGATGATCCAGAAGAAGATTGGGAGAATGTCATATGGTCAGATGAAACCAAAATATAACTTTTTGGTAAAAACTCAACTCGTCGTGTTTGGAGGACAAAGAATGCTGAGTTGCATCCAAAGAACGCCATACCTACTGTGAAGCATGGGGGTGGAAACATCATGCTTTGGGGCTTTTTTTCTGCAAAGGGACCAGGACGACTGATCCATGTAAAGGAAAGAATGAATGGGGCCATGTATCGTGAGATTTTGAGTGAAAACCTCCTTCCATCAGCAAGGGCATTGAAGATGAAACGTGGCTGGGTCTTTCAGCATGACAATGATCCCAAACACACCATCCGGGCAACGAAGGAGTGGCTTCGTAAGAAGCATTTCAAGGTCCTGGAGTGGCCTAGCCAGTCTCCAGATCTCAACCCCATAGAAAATCTTTGGAGGGAGTTGAAAGTCTGTGTTGCCCAGCAACAGCCTCAAAACATCACTGCTCTAGAGGAGATCTGCATGCAGGAAGGAATGGGCCAAAATACCAGCAACAGTGTGTGAAAACCTTGTGAAGACTTACAGAAAACGTTTGACCTCTGTCATTGCCAACAAAGGGTATATAACAAAGTATTGAGATAAACTTTTGTTATTGACCAAATACTTATTTTCCACCATAATTTGCAAATAAATAAATTAAAAATCCTACAATGTGATCTTCTGGATTTTTTTTCTCATTTTGTCTGTCATAGTTGAAGTGTACCTATGATGAAAATTACAGGCCTCTCTCATCTTTTTAAGTGGGAGAACTTGCACAACTGGTGGCTGACTAAATACTTTTTTGCCCCACTGTATGTGTGGATTGAGATGTGCATTACCCTCAGAACAGCCTCAATTTGTCAGGGTAGGGACTCTACAAGGTGTGAAAAGTGTTCCACAGGGATGCTGGCCCATGTTGACTCCACTGCTTCCCACAGTTGTGTCAAGTTGGCTGGATGTCCTTTGGGTGGTGGACCATTGTTGATACACACAGGAAACTGTTGAGTGTGAAAAACATAGCAGCGTTGCAGTTCTTGACACACTCAAACCGGTGCGCCTGGCGCCTACTACCACTTTACTTCAGTCAATGAAAAATGATTGTGCAAAAGAGGGAAGCCATATTTTTTCTCTTTTACTGAAAATGCTGAGCCTGTGGCCAGCTTGGGGTACGGAGGAACAGAATGATGAGCAAGTTACAATCAGGGATTTTTTTACAATTAAAACCAACAAACAAAGATCAACCATGGCCACCTGTGGGCCAATTGGAGTCCACAACAACCCTCATAGCAACAGGAGGGAAGAAAACAAGAAAATTATGATAATGGAAAACAATAGTATTACAAATGGACCAGTGCATCAACTTCAGTTCATAGGTACAGTGAATATCTGTCTAGGGATTGATTCAAAGTCTAGGTTCAAGTTGTTGTTTTTTGTTTTCAGGTTGTTACAGGCTAGAAGAGTCCGTTCCCAGTCCGTTCTCAATGAGGCTGTGTCCTTTTTTGTCCCAGCCCCATGTGTGCACTCCGTATGGACAATTTTCCAGCATTCCACTACTGTCCCTTTCTACTCTCATTGGCCAAAGTCTAGAGAAGGGCTAGGTAATCTGGACCCCTTTGACTGCAGCCGACTGGATTCAGAGGGTGCCGAGGACTTTGATTGGCTGATGCTGGAAGACTGGCAGACCAGCAGACACCTCTTCCAGTTACGTCTGAGACTCCGCCTCTTTCTCTACTCCAGCCCCTGGTCGAATGCTCTTGATTGACAGGTACATCTCTTCCTCTGCATCATAGTAGTAGAACTTCCTCAGGTACATGATCAGTGGTCTGGAGAGGGAGAGGTCAAATGAGTAACCCCTTATGCAAAAATATACCTTTACATTATGTTTAGCATGTGAAGTAGTTTTCTTTCTGTGTATAACACTCTCCATAAAAGAAAGGAAACTGATGATGATGATGATGGATTGCATTAAGTAGTATTCTCTCTGTGTATAACACTCCATTAAATAAAGGAAACTGATAATGATGATGGATTGCATTAAGTAGTATTCTATCTGTGTATAACACTCCATTAAATAAAGGAAACTGATGATGATGATGATGATGGATTGCAATAAAGTACAGCTGCTATATATAGCACTTTTCACTTGGTCTCAAAGCGCATCATCCATGTCTAGTCTGTCAGCAATCAAGGATTATTTCCATTAGTTCTTTATTTAAACTAAAATAATATGCTGAGGAATTTCTGTCAAAGCTCAGGAGAGAATGCTAATTCACTAACAACTATTTCCAAGAAAACAAATACAAGGTTAAAATGAATGACTAAATCAATATTTGGGTAAATTGAGTATGGCAGTACTTGGGCAGCGGCAGCTCCTGGATGTGGTCGATGCGGACCATTTGTCGGATGCAGAAGCGACAGAGGTGCTGCAGGGACTTGACGTTGCTGAACCGGGACACTGGGTAGAGCAGCTGCACCGGGGTAGGGGGGAGCCCTGGAACACATACACATACACACACACACATTTGACACGCACACACGAATGAGCACAAACAACCAATACAGATGTTCGTAACCTCTCAGCAACCTTGTATGCTATGCTTACTGTCATTACAACCACTACACTATGTGGTAGTTCACATAAACATCTAATTGGTTAGGCCGTGTAGGAATGGGGGACGTTTTTACCTGGCACACGTGAACGCAGGAAGTAGAGGAATTTTCCATTTTTGGAGTGCATGATGGCTCGCTCGATAAACTCAACCACAGAATGACATCGGTCCTCAAACTTAGGATGACACCACAAGCTGAATGTCCCTATAGATGGAAACATGGAAGGGACACACCACTGAAGGTTACACCGAACACTCACACGTACATACCATTTAAAGGGGAATGAAATAGAACCAAATACCATTTAAAGGGGAATGAAATAGAACCACATACCATTTAAAGGGGAATGAAATAGAACCTAGTGGTACCACTTTATTTAAAGTGTTCAGGTATAATGCTTTCTTACTTTTTCTAACGGCACATATTATATCATATGTCATGTATCAAACCTGTTTTTCTCAACTACCCTGTGAGTTGGGTGGCTGATATGTGCAGTATGTGTAAAACATAAATAGAATTAACTGCATGCTTTCTGTCTGTCATATATTTACACTGCATGATGAATGTGTCTGTATGTGAGTAAATCCTGTTAGAAGTGCTTTATGCATATGCCATGTATATTTGCGAGCATGTCGTTGTCGTTTACCCACTTTGTGTGTGGGTGACTCACCACTTTGCTCTGTGTGTGTGTGTGTCTGTGTGAGTGTATGGGTGTGTGTGCGTGCGTACGTGTGTTAATAAACATAATGACTGAGTGAGTAGCTACAACATTTATATTTGTGTGATTGACTGACTGTATGTGTTTCTGAGTATTTACGGTACACACGACACCTCTTCAGTGCTCCGTGCGGGTGTTGTGTGTGTAACTCACCTCTGTAGTGCTCCGTACGCGTGTGGTGTGTGTAACTCACCTCTGTAGTGCTCCGTGCGCGTGTGGTGTGTGTAACTCACCTCTGTAGTGCTCCGTGCGCGTGTGGTGTGTGTAACTCACCTCTGTAGTGCTCCGTGCGCGTGTGGTGTGTGTAACTCACCTCTGTAGTGCTCCGTGCGCGTGTGGTGTGTGTAACTCACCTCTGTAGTGCTCCGTGCACATGTGGTGTGTGTAACTCACCTCTGTAGTGCTCCATGCGCGTGTGTAACTCACCTCTGTAGTGCTCCGTGCGCGTGTGGTGTGTGTAACTCACCTTTGTAGTGCTCCGTGCGCGTGTGGTGTGTGTAACTCACCTCTGTAGTGCTCCGTGCGCGTGTGGTGTGTGTAACTCACCTCTGTAGTGCTCTGTGCGCGTGTGGTGTGTGTAACTCACCTCTGTAGTGCTCCGTGCGCGTGTAGTGTGTGTAACTCACCTCTGTAGTGCTCCGTGCACGTGTGGTGTGTGTAACTCACCTCTGTAGTGCTCCATGCGCGTGTGTAACTCACCTCTGTAGTGCTCCGTGCGCGTGTGGTGTGTGTAACTCACCTTTGTAGTGCTCCGTGCGCGTGTGGTGTGTGTAACTCACCTCTGTAGTGCTCCATGCGCGTGTGGTGTGTAACTCCCTGGGAGCGGAAGCTGAGGCTGAGGATGTAGCGGGGGTCAGAGCTGTCCCTCACCAGGAACGCCCCGTCAGGCTTCCCCTTCAACTTCATCTCTGCATCTTCCCAGTTCATAGGACCCCAATACCAGCCACACTGGGGATAGACATGTAGATGATTATGAATGAATATCATAGAAACATACACACACACACACACACCATCCATAGAATCGAATACAAACACAGAACTGAATTAATGTCATGAGGCAGTTATTATCAATTAAAGGTTTGTTATTACACACACACACACACCCACACTTGGCAGTTATTATCAATTAAAGGTTTGTTATCACACACACGCCAAGGCAGTTATCATCAATTAAAGGTCTGTTATCACACACACACCCACCCACACCAAGGCAGTTATTATCAATGAAAGGTTTGTTATCACACACACGCCAAGGCAGTTATCATCAATTAAAGGTTTGTTATCACACACACACCCACCCACACCAAGGCAGTTATCATCAATTAAAGGTTTGTACCTATTTGTTAGTATGTAACCCAATCGATTAGTAGTGATTCAATCAATATGTATGTGTATTTGCGAGTGTTGTTGAGTGTGTCGCAATTACTTTTTCCAGCTCTCTCAGACTAGCGGTGAAGTTGCTGGCCTCAGGCCGCCTCAGAGGACAGAGCCGTGGGGGCGGGGCCAACCTGGAAGGGGGAGGAGCTGAGAGGAGCTGTGAAGAGGTGGAGTGAGGCAGGGCCCGGAGGAATGCATCTGAAACAAATAGAGAAATATTCAGCTAGACACAATGATATGAATGTGTAGCCCAAACCATTGCATTTGGTATAAATGGGAGTTGCAAGAAAGTACAAGTTACATGCATAGATCTCAAGTTAGGACTTGTTATTAATAGATGATAACAGTGTTCAGTTTGAGTAAGACTGCTTAGACAGACCAGGTGCCACAAATACTCATTCTCAAGGCATATAATACAAATATTAGAAAAGCATTGGTTTCCGACCGCACACCATGCACCTTCACGATTCATTTCCACGCTGATCGGTCTGTATAGTCTCTCCTGAATACAAGCACTTACAGTATTTCACCTGAGGGAAATTATGCAACCTTCACCACAACACGCAAGTGTCACACCATATCACTCTATGAACTTAGGCATTAGCCGACAGGCATATAAGTTTTATGTTACATATATATTCAGAACTGCAGATATTACACGTATGAAGGATTACTGATCTATTCACACGTTTATAAATACAGCATTATAAATATATCATATTGGTACTGTTTTGTATTATGGTGCTCTATTACGACACTGTCCGCCCATTTGCCCCATGCACAGCTCCCAGCTCTCTGCTCTCTGGTGTCTTACCATTGAGGCTGATACTATGCTGGATGGTGGCATGGGAGGGATGAGGAGGAGGAAGAGGCAGGGGAAGGGACTGTAGGGAGGCCCCCATAACACTCACTAGGAAAGGACCAGGCTGTGGCCCACCTATGTCATCTGGAACAGAGCAGGGGGGAAGGGGGGTTTCAGACCAGGGAGGGGTCTATATCACAGGCTTTCTCAACTCCGCTCCTTTGGACCCACTGTGGTATGAAGTTTTCATCTCAACTTTTTTTTATATATATATATATTTTTTTGAATGCACTCCTTGAAGTATTCTAGGGTAACTAACAAATCAAAACTACATCTGATGTAAGTTGATATTTATAGGTTGCGAGAAATGGGTGATTCAACGTGACATTCAGCAAATTGGTTTGTCCTTGTTCCACTGCTTGGCTGAACATTCAATTCTGATAGGTCGAGAGGGTGGGTCCTCAGGATCAACGTTGAGAAACACTGGTCTGTAAGGCCACAATACAACAGTCCCATGGCTGTTGATGTGAGTGTTGCCGTGGGGATCAGAGAAGGTGTAAAGCTATTAGGCTCTCCATCACCATAGAACAGAATGGGTATGTTTATATACTGTGATATAGCTTTCAGGGGAGGGAGGTAATACAGTGGGTATAGGAGAGTGGGGTGAGTGAGGGTATGCAGTAATCATTTTTAGTGTTTATGTGTGCCTACAGGTACAATCATAAGCAAAAGAGATGCGTGCAAGAAAGGGAGGGACACAAGGAAACACACAGAGAAAAATAGGCTACTCTACAGAGAGACACACAGAGAGAAAGAGAGAAAGAACAGAGAAAGAAAGGAGGTAAAGTACCTAATAGACTGAGACTTCTGCGTGGCGGAGGTGGAGGCGTGGGAGGGTGCGGAGTGTTCGCCCCTCTCCTCGAAATATCCACATCCACCAGTGAAACAGTCTCGCCTGCACCCAGAAATGGAAAGAAGGAAAGAGAGAGAGGGAATGTGAGAAAGGAAATGATAGAGGAAGAGAGTGATGCTAGTAAAGAAAAGTGAGTTCTTGGACCAGAGTTTGCCTCCTCAGACAAGAAATGGTAGAGCCCCTTACCAGTGAAAGGAGCAAAGGAAGCAGGAGAGAAAGCACTTTGGGCCCTGGTCATTCGGGGTTGGCTGTGGCAAGAGAAAGACAGCAAAATAGGAATGAAATAAGTTATAGAGGGATGGAATATAGAGGTGATCGGGTGAAAAATAGATATTAGAGTTAGGTAGCCTAGATTTAGAGAAACCCAGATTTAGAAACAATTCTGACAGTTCTGGGCCTATAATATCCGGATAGAAAATATTATATTTTAGGATAGGCTCTACAATAGTACCTGGCACTGTAACCAATCAATAAATGAGTTGATCTCTATAGCCTGCTATAAATTATAGGTATACAATCAGTAATTACTCACAATGCTTAAAAGTGTTGAAGTTCTTACCTGTCCACGTCATGTTCCCCACCACTTCCACTGGCCATGTCCATCAGACTTCCAGCGGAGGAGATTGAATAGGCCACTGATGGCCTCTTATCCAGAAGGCTATTGGAACCACTACAGCTTTTAGTTCTGAAAAGTTTACTCAGGCGTATTTTAAGTGAGCCCTTTCTGGACTTCCCTGGAACTTTGAGTGTTTTTTCGACCCGACCGGTTGGAGTCCGGGGCTCACTGACGCACTTCTCTGCCCGCTTCCGGGGTGTCGATGCCTGGCTAGGGGTTGGACTGACAGGTCGGTCCGAGCTCAGTGTAGCCGCAGGTAATGTCGACACCTCCGGATTCTGTTCTGTATCCCCCGGGCTCGGTTGAGTTGGGTTAGGTACGTTTCCATGCAGGCTACATACTTGTGCGTCACTGTGCGCCGACGGACAAGGTTCTCCAGCCACCCCTTCCATCTGTCTGGTCAACTCTGCCTGAAAGCTACTGAGAGAAAATGCACCGGACATCTTCTGAACTCGACGTGCTCGACTTTCATCCGAATCATCCTCTGGGCATCCAGTGATACCCAGCCTGGCCACGTCCCCAGTCCCCAGCCCCTCTAGCACCAACAAAGCATCGCTAGTCTCAGTGGGGTCATCCCCATGCCCCATCCCCGCTGGTGCCGGCCCATGTGCGCCCTGACACGAGCACTGGGGCATCGCCCCGTCCTTGAATAATATCTTGGGTACCGCGCCGAGCCCCAGCTCCCCGAACCTTCTGGCCAGGTCGAACACTGGGCCGTCGGGCAGATCCCCGGTTGTGCACCCCCATTTCGACTCTATCATTGTGAAAGGATTGGATTTATCCCTTAAGGGAGGCCAGTCTGATGGGTTGGTGATCAAACTGTGCCGGTGGCATAGCTCACCTCCCTCGATATCGGCAGCAACCGTGGATAATACCACCCGGGGATGCAGACCCCAGCTCTGGGACAGATGGTTCTGCTGTTGCGCGTCGCCGGCACTGAGCGTATTGTTATTGATGCCTCCGGTTAGGTCGGAGACAGAGCCGGAGGTCTTGTCCAAACCAATATGTTTCCTCGACTGATTCCGACCGTCGGATTCACATTCTAAAATCCCCTCACCATCCCTCAATATGTTAGGAAACACAAGGAGCTGAGGCCGTAAGCCGCCTCTGTGAGCAAACTCAAAGCCCTTGGCCTCCATGGCGCTGTGTGGAGGAGGAATAGACACCGACGGTTTAGTCGCCATCACCCCGCTGTCAGGTGCCGCCGTTCCGCCGCTCTGCTGTGCATCGTTCAGCGAAGAGAGATTGCCGGAATGCGCGAGGCCTGTCGTGGGATCTCGGGCGAATTCCAAGCCCCCTTTCATGTTGCTATGAGCCAAGACCTCTTTACCGAGTCCTGCCACCACTCCACCCGACGACAGATTCCCATTCTCCTCGTCCAAGCGGTCATCCTCGGCCGCGGAAACCAGGCGCATCAAGACAAAATCGGGAGACATATCTTGCGCGTTGTTCATAATTATTCCTCAATTCACGAAAGGGAATAAACGAGTTCTACGCTTCACATAGCTACCGCCGTTTGATGGATCCCCGTTGTCTTATAATAAAGAAGGGCCAAAGCGCTATCTACCATAAATAGGCTACAAGCGAATAAACTATTTCAAGCGTTCTTTCATTATCGCACAGATAAGCGCCTACAAAAAAAACGACATCCATTTATATTCTAACGAAGACCGAGCGAGTGCACGCATAAATATATCCAGCTTGCTGTTGTAAGCAGGCGAACCCCGGGGTCAAACATACGGTCTCATTTGTTAGAATAAAAAGCCTCACAAGTCTGACCACTCTCTCTCTCTTTCTCTCCCTATCTCTATCTCTCTCTCTCTCCAGTTCCCAGCGAAGCCCCACCCGCTCCCTCACTTCCGCAAATCCTATGCATTCTGTGTTCAGTGTGTTACTTTGTGTACCTTGTCTCTGTCTCCCTCTCCCTCCCCCGTTTCAATTCAATTCAAGGGGCTTTATTGGCATGGGAAACATATGTTAACATTGCCAAAGCAAGTAAGGTAGATTATATACAAAAGTGAAATAAACAATAAAAATGGACAGTAAACATTACACTCACAAAGTTCCAAAAGAATAAAGACATTACAAATGTCATATTATGTATATATACAGTGTTGTAACGTACAAAGGGTTAAAGTACAAAAGGGTAAATAAATAAGCATAAATATGTGTTGTATTTACAATGGTGTTTGTTCTTCACTAGTTGACCTTTTCTTGTGGCAACAGGTCACAAATCTTGCTGCTGTGATGGCACACTGTGTTATATCACCCAGTAGATATGGGAGTTTATCAAAATCAGGTTTGATTTCAAATTCTTTGTGGATCTGTGTAATCTTTAGGCTACTATGCAAGTCACTGATTGCAAAGTAGCCTAGCACTCTGAAATGATTAATTATTTGTTTAATTTTGTGTGTATTTTTTTAATTGCTAGATATTACTGCACTGTTGGAGCTAGAAAACACAAGCATTTTGCTGCACCTGCAATAACATCTGCAAATCTGTGTACACGACCAATAAACTTTCATTTGATTTCTCTCTCTAATATGGTGCAGGAGGTTAGGAAGTGCAGCTCAGTTTCCATCTACTTTTGTGGGCAGTGTGCACATAGCCTTTCTCTCTCTGTAGTGTGAAGTGATGAGAGAGAGAGAACGAGAGAGAGAATCAAATGAAAGTTTATTGGTCGTGTACACAGATTTGCAGATGTTATCGCAGGTGCAGCAAAATGCTTGTGTTTTCTAGCTCCAACAGTGCAGTAATATCTAGCAATTAAAAAAATACACACAAAATAAAACAAATAACAAAAATGTCAGAATGCTGGGCTGCTTTGCAATTTGTGACTTGCATAGTAGCCTAAATATTACAACATTCAAATTGCTCCTATTATTGACATTGATTGGGGGAAATTAATTCAATACCGGACTATATTTGTTGTTGCTGAATTTGATTGATTGATGGCTGTATAATAGGCTATGGATTGATTCATTTTAAAAATCAGCATAGTAATAACATCCGTAATAGTTTAGGCAACAATAAACATTTAGTATGCAAGGCCTATTTTGATTTCACTGCATGTCTTGGCAAATTATTGCATGACTTCAACAAATTAGTCCATTATTTTCTCCAGTGCACAGAATAAAAATCTGACCACTTGTGCCAATGGCTGTGGGCAGTGCTGGGCACCTGTTCTGCTCAGTCTGTTCTTGGCATCTCACCGCCCAGTCTTCGCCAACTTAAAAGCTGTGTCAATTTCAATTCAATTTGGCTCAGGAAGAAATAATCTAACATTGTGCTATTAAAGTGACTAAGGAAATTAGGGGAGAAAAATAAGAAATAAAAGATTCAGATTCTATTCTACTCCAGACTGTGACACATCGTCAAAACATCCTGGACGAGAGTCCTTACACAGGCCCTCACACTCTATGACTGCACTTCAAAACATAAATAATGGTGATTCAGCAATCCATGCGTCACTCATAAAATGTAATGTCATAGAATAGAACAGGATAGAATATAAATTCCACCAATTCATTTTCAAAAGATAAATCATCAATGCATGGGCATTTATAATTAGACCTCTCCTATCATAACCATTTGACTTCCACTTGTAGCCTGCTAGATCCAGAGGAGTGGCCTCCTAGACTGCACTCATTGTTCCCCAATTAAAGTGATAAGACATGATTGGGTAATTCTAGAGCCTCCCATCAGAGCAAGCAGCACGGGTCCTCAGCTTGACAACCTACATTTCAGAAATGCCTATCTCCCCTTGTTGGTTACCCTATTTCAGATTTCAGGATGCTATCAATTTCCTCCACCTCTCATATACAAAACACACCACCTTGCACACAAAGGATGACAAAGGTTTTCACCCATAAATCATGACTCATTCAATCCATTGTAAAAATACAATTGAAGTCGGAAGTTTACATACACTTAGGTTGGAGTCATTAAAACTCGTTTTTCAACCACTCCACAAATTTCTTGTTAACAAACTATAGTTTTGGCAAGTCAGTTAGGACATCTACTTTGTGGATGACACAGGTAATTTCTCCAACAATTGTTTACAGACAGATTATTTCACTTATAATTCACTGTGTCACAATTCCAGTGGGTCAGAAGTTTAAATACACTAATTTGATTGTGCCTTTAAACAGCTTGGAAAATTCCAGAAAATTATGTCATGGCTTTTAGAAGCTTCTGATAGGCTTATTGACATAATTTGAGTCAATTGGAGGTGTACCTGTGGATGCATTTCAAGGCCTACCTTCAAACTCAGTGCCTCTTTGCTTGACATCATGGGAAAATCTAAAGAAATCAGCCAAGAAGTCAGAAAAATAATTGTAGACCTCCACAAGTCTGGTTCATCCTTGGAAGCAATTTCCAAATGCCTGGAGGTACCACGTTCATCTGTACAAACAATAGTACGCAAGTATAAACACTATGGGACCACGCAGCCGTCATACCGCTCAGGAAGGAGAAGCATTCTGTCTCCTAGAGATGAACGTACTTTGGTGCGAAAAGTGCAGATAAATCCCAGAACAACATCAAAGGACCCTGTGAAGATGCTGGAGGAAACAGGTACAAAAGTATCTATATCCACAGTAAAACGAGTCCAAGATCGACATAACCTGAAAGGCTGCTCAGCAAGGAAGAAGCCACTGCTCCAAAACTGCCATAAAAAAGCCTGACTACTGTTTAAAACAAAAATAGAACTGTTTGGCCATAATGACCATTGTTATGTTTGGAGGAAAAAGGGGATGGCTTGCAAGCCGAAGAACACCATCCCAAACGTGAAGCACGGGGGTGGCAGCATCATGTTGTGAGGGTGCTTTGCTGCAGGAGGGACTGATGCACTTCACAAAATAGATGGCATCATGAGGGAGGAAAATTATGTGGATATATTGAAGCAACATTTCAAGACATCAGTCAGGAAGTTAAAGCTTGATCGCAAATGTGTTTTCCAAATGGACAATGACCCCAAGCATACTTCCAATGTGGCAAAATGGCTTAAGGACATCATAGTCAAGGTATTGGAGTGGCCGTCACAAAGCCCTGACCTCAATCCCATAGAAAATTTGTGGGCAGAACTTTAAAAGCGTGTGCAAGCAAGGAGGCCTACAAACCTGACTCAGTTACAACAGCTCTGTCAGGTGTGGGCCAAAATTCAACCAACTTTTTGTGGGAAGCTTGTGGAAGGCTACCTGAAACATTTGACCCAAGTTAAACAATTTAAAGGCAATGCTACCAAATACTAATTGAGTGGATGTAAACTTCTGACCCACTGGGAATGTGATGAAAGAAATAAAAGCTGAAATAAATAATTCTCTCAACTATTATTCTGACATTTCACATTCTTAAAATATAGTGGTGATCCTAACTGACCTAAGACATGGAATTTGTACTAGGATTAAATGTCAGGAATTGTGAAAACCTGAGTTTAAATGTATTTGGCTGTGTATGTAAACCTCCGACTTTAACTGTATATATTTTTTATTTACATCTCTCAACCAGAAGGTGGTGCTACAGGCCACCAATGATTGTAAACCCACAAGTCCAGTTGAATACAAATGACCATAGTGGAATGGATGGAAAATACATGTAATTCTTGATGAGTGCTAGCTAGTATGTAAACACATATATTTAAGTCAATGAGATGGTGCAGAGTAATGCATTATCATGATCACAGATAGGGTTTAATTCAAAAGCTGCTCATACTGGTAATGTTGGACAGGGTTGGCAACACAAGGGGCTGAAAATGCACATATGCTCAACTATAAAATTGATTGCATATCTAGGGTGTCCTGATTGTGAGATTTGCATTGCCATTAAGTCCTGAATGTGAGATTTAAATGGATGTATACATAAACACAGACTATGCACTGATCATTAGGTATCTTAACATTTACAAGCAGGCTTAATTCTGTATTACTATGAACAAACTCCCAACTACATACAGTAAAAGCACAGGCACATTTGAACACACAGAAACACACAGATTATACACACTTAAATACACACACACACACACACACACACACACACACACACACACACACACACACACACGGACCCACACCAACAAATACGTTGATAAAGTCTGCACATACATTCATACAACTGCAATCAATGTACTGTGACATACACACACACACACACACATCTGTGCAGCCTCATTGTCTTCCCACACCACTGCAGCACCTCCCCTGCTCTGCAGTCCTGGGTGGGGGTAGGGGGCCCACAGGAATGGATGAAAATTCTCAGAAGCCCGTTGCCATGGCACCAAAACAAGGATTTGCCTGCATCACCCAGAGCCTGCTCCATCACTGCGATATGGGATGGGGTGGGAGGTGTCTCTCTCTCTCTCTCTCTCTCTCTCTCTATCACAATCACACTCACTCCCTCTCACACACACAAACACTCCCCCTCTCTCTCTCCTTCTCTCCCAACCTCCCTTCTTCCATCATTCTAAGTGATGATGAATACTGAATCGTATGATAAGGGAGATTCCCATTTTATAGCCAAACATAACGACACTCAATATGAATCTATCTCCACCTGTTCACTAAATAGACACGGGCAATCTATCTGTCAACACACATCAGCTGAAAGCATCATCATATCTATAGAATCCCTGGCTTCCCTTACAGTGTGTGTCACTGTGTACATATTCCAGGATGATCAAAGAGCAGCCTGGTCCCTCATCCACTCTCCTGGCTGACCCCGCTGGAATGCCAGAGGTTAATCCATCGAGCGCACGATTCTGATGGATCCCCAAATACAGGCGGATTAACCCTCATCCTGCATCATCCTCTCTCCTTTTTGCGCTGCAGACACACACACACACACACACACACACACACAAACACACACTCTGCCACCAACAGATGTGCACTCTCATCACTCCACGGGCACAACAGTTACATTAGCATCTCCAGCAGCATACTGAGGGGGAATCACAGAAATAGAGAGAGGGAGGGGCAGAGAGAGAGAGGGGAGGTAGAGGTTGAGGAGCAGGGGTAATCACCGTCAGTCAGAGAGAGAGAGAGAGAGAGAGAGAGAAAGAGAGTGGACAGTGAGCGTGAGAGATGCTTTACAGAGGAGCTGTGGAGCGAGAAAGAATGTAACAGGCAGATAGAAGGAGGAGCGCAGAAGAGAGACGGAGGAAAGCTGCTCTTTTTCTTTCCCCTTCTACACGCTACTATACCTGCTTTCTCACTCTCCTCCCACCTTGCCTCAGACTTTCAATTGTGGGCTGTTCCCTGCCTCCCCTCCTCCCTCTCTGCCTCCTCCTATCGTACACGCTAGCGCTTTCTTTGGGCTGGGAGTGTGGCGCACCTCTCTCTCTCTAATCTCGGGTGGTTTTGTCTCTTGTTGCTCTGCTGCTGCTCTCACAGGGGACTCGTCGCCGGGAAACGGGAATACAAACATGGGAGTGACAGGCAGATTGACTGCGGACATGCTGGGAATGGTAGTGGGATTGAGTGGGAACGCCACTGGATTTCCCCAACAATTCCCTCTCCCTCCCACCGACATGCAGGATTAACCAGGAACACCAGTTGGATTCCCCCAATTCCCATTGGAGGTAGAGAGTATGATTTTTATCCGTGTGTGTGTGTGTGAGGAGAGTGGGAATATGGGGCACAAATGAACACGGTGTCTTGTGTGTCTGAGACAGTGCTACAGATGATTGACTCGCCCTTGTTGTTACAGCAGACACCTGCTGGAGCACCTCTGCCTGTATGACTACAACTGGGGAGAAGAGACGTAAAGAGAGATGAGAGAAGAGGCTTATGAGGCTATCCAAGCCTAGGCCAAAATGTGACATTTATTTGAGGATTTTGAAAAAGGTCAAAACTAGAGATTATAAAATAGTATTAGTATATGGCCCCCCCAACTAGAGTGGATTTGAGAATGGGTCCTGTTTGGCTCCTCCTGTTGCTGCTCACACCCCTCCTTTCAGCACAGGTTAGCATAGTTTCTGAATTGGGGACTACAGCCGAGTCAGAGGACCCAACGGCGTCTGTTGTGAGCACTACAGGGGAGCCGGGCACCCCCTACAGCCCCGATCCCTCAGGGTCGGTCACGATCCCCTCGGAAGCCCCAAAGGAGGACTGGACGCCGGCAGAGGTCTTTCTCTACAGCGGGGACTACTCCGTCTTGGGGATAGTGGAGTGCGACCGGGCGTACAGTCTCACGGGCCAGAACGGCCCACTGCCGCGAGGGTTCTATGGCCCCCTCCGACCGTCCATGGACGCCCTGGCCAACACGGCCAACTTCCTCAACATGATCTTCCAGGCCAGCGACCTGCGGGAGAGCAGTGTGCGGGAGGACATGGAGTGGTACCACGCCATGGTGCGCGCCCTTCTGGAGGCCGACCCCCTCATCCGGCAGGCCCTCCTCACCTTTGACGCCGACCCAGCCTCCACCACCCCCCAGCTTGTGCTCCGCGCCTCCCGGAACCCTGCCCCCCCCAGGTACCAGAACATCCTCCTCCAGGACCTCTCTAGCCAATGGGAAAGTCTGCACCTCCCGGCCCCCGCACCCGACGACACCTGGTTCAGCAGTTTCAAGTTTCCCGCCACCTCCAACCAGCCCACCTCGACACTATCTAAAAGAGTCCTCCTCAATGACCTCAGCACCCTGGACACGCCCAAATGGGGGCGGGGTGATAGCTACGTGACCAATCGCAGCGGGGTGCGCTGGGCCAATGGGCCATTCCTAGAGTGTGAGGACGGCCGCTTCCTGCCGGGCTGGCTGCTCACCCTATCCACTTCCTTCTACGGCCTGAAGCCCGACCTCAGCCCTGAGTTTAGGTCAGTCAGGGCCATGGCTGCGTCTAAAATGGCACTCTATTGCTTATAAAGGTTTTGACAAAGTGTCACCCTATTCCCTATATAGTGCACTACTTTTGACCAGGGTGAGTTGGGCGAGGGCCCTGGTCATAAGTAGCACACGACATAGGGAATAGGGTGCCATTTGGACAAACCCATGTCTCTCTCTGTGTCTCATACTGATGACATAATTGATGTAGATAGGTTAAGTACCATCATCAAGGCATATGATGGCCCCAACCCACTACTCCTGCCCCCAGTAGGCTATAATTCACGTTTAGTGCCTGGCTCTCAAAATATCTGGCCCCAGTAGTAGCAGTAGCAGGTGTAGTAGCAGCAGTAGCAGCAGCAGTAGCAGGTGTAGCAGCAGTAGCAGCAGTAGTAGCAATAGCAGCAGCAGTAGCAGTAGTAGTAGCAGCAGCAGCAGTAGTAGCAGTAGTAGCAGCAGTAGCAGTAGTAGTAGTAGTAGCAGCAGCAGCAGCAGCAGTAGTAGTAGTAGCAGCAGCAGTAGTAGTAGTAGTAGCAGCAGCAGCAGCAGCCGTAGTAGTAGTAGCAGCAGCAGCCGTAGTAGTAGTAGTAGCAGCAGCAGCAGCAGCCGTAGTAGTAGTAGCAGCAGCAGCAGTAGTAGTAGCAGCAGCAGTAGTAGTAGCAGCAGCAGCAGCAGTAGTAGAAGCAGCAGTAGCAGAAGCAGTAGTAGTAGCAGTAGCAGCAGCAGCAGTAGTAGAAGCAGCAGTAGCAGAAGCAGTAGTAGTAGCAGTAGCAGTAGTAGTAGTAGCAGCAGTAGTAGTAGTAGTAGTAGCAGCAGCAGCAGTAGTAGCAGCAGCAGTAGTAGTAGCAGCAGCAGTAGTAGTAGCAGCAGCAGCAGCAGTAGTAGTAGTAGCAGCAGCAGCAGCAGCCGTAGTAGTAGTAGTAGCAGCAGCAGCAGTAGTAGTAGTAGTAGCAGCAGCAGCAGCAGTCGTAGTAGTAGCAGCAGTAGTAGTAGCAGCAGCAGTAGTAGTAGCAGCAGCAGCAGTAGTAGAAGCAGCAGTAGCAGAAGCAGTAGTAGTAGCAGTAGCAGTAGTAGTAGTAGCAGCAGTAGTAGTAGTAGCAGCAGCAGCAGCAGCCGTAGTAGTAGCAGCAGCAGCAGTAGTAGTAGCAGCAGCAGTAGTAGTAGCAGCAGCAGCAGCAGTAGTAGAAGCAGCAGTAGCAGAAGCAGTAGTAGTAGCAGTAGCAGTAGTAGTAGTAGCAGCAGTAGTAGTAGTAGCAGCAGCACTAGTAGTAGTTGTAGCAGCAGCTTCAGCAGCCGTAGTAGTAGCAGCAGCAGCAGCAGCAGCAGCCGTAGTAGTAGCAGCAGCAGTAGTAGTAGCAGCAGCAGCAGCAGTAGTAGAAGCAGCAGTAGCAGAAGCAGTAGTAGTAGCAGTAGCAGCAGCAGCAGTAGCAGCAGCAGCAGTAGTAGTAGTAGTAGTGTAGTAGAAACCAGAGAGCCACACTGGAGATACTTTGATAAGCATTTGAAATAGCAGATATGATTGAATTACCCATTGCTGGAAACCATCTGACATTTCAAAGTAAGTCACTTTTAAAGGCCAAAGACGTTTATCGAGATAAAATGTCAAGCTTCAGGCGATATTGTTGAATATGGATGATTCAATTACAATAATAATATATTTGTTCCCATAAAAGGTCCTGTTGTTTATGTTGCTATTTGCTATTTGTTTGTGCCCAGTTAGTTTCCAGGATATTCTCTTTTACTGAAATGGATGTTTCTCTTTGTGTGTGTGTGTGTGTGTGCGCGCGCTCTTGTGCCAGGGGTGTAATCCGTGTGGATGTAAACGTACAGGGCCTTGATGTGAACCAGTGTGACACGGGGGATGCTTGGTTTGCCAACACACACCAGTGCAACCGCACCACCATGGAGGTAAAGATCTTCTCAAAACATTTAAGACCTGGAAAAATAGTAATTGAACTCCAAATTGTTGTTGAAGAGTTACAGAACCCCTTATCTCTGACCAAGGCCTAGATTCAATCAGATCAAGCGTTAACCGGTGATAGTGTTGGAGCTGTCAAATCGGTCAGCTGCTGCTCTTGATCATTGTCACGAATCCACACCCATCCCACTCGCATTACACTGGGTGTTGACCAGAGGCAATGCCTCCTCTTGACAATCCTTTGCTCCAACGCTTCACTTTGCTTGAAATTTGTATAAAGAAGAGCATTTTTCTACTGCTCTGCTAGCAGGGTTCTCGCGGCTCACCTTCTCACAATCCCCCGCACATTTCTCTGCATGCCCTCGCTGAACATGAATGGGAACACAACTTCTTCTGCTGTGAAACCCCCAACAAGAATGTGTAGGCTACATATACACACTGACGCTCAAATTGAAAATCATTAAACGAAATAATGAGGATTTCTATCACCCTAACCGAGGTGTAGATCTCACATTCCAGTTTTGGAACTTGTAAACAAGGCTGCATTGGAATGATCTTAATGCAACTCCATGCACTCAATGGCAACGTCTGCTTTAGATATAATGCCAGGAGCCACTTGTGGATTTGACCGCTCTAATGCACTTCCACTTCCGACCATGCCAAAACAACAGCTACGTGGATGTCTGCTAAAGCGGATCTGATTGAATAGAGCCCTACATCTCCTAGGACCAAACCTTGAGTGGGCTACTCTGTCACAAGAGACTGCAAAATCTCTAACTGACTAAACTCAACTCCACGATTTAGATTGGAGTTGAGGGTACTGGAACTCCGACGCCACATAAAATGTTTATTTTATTAAAAACGACTGATTAAATCACCCAAAGAATAGCCCGCAATTAATGTTCTGTGTAATTGCGGGCTATTCTTTGGGTGATTTAATCAGTAGTTTTTGACACGACTACAATACTCCAAGCCCTAAACTATACACTTTTGTAAGTCACCATATAGGCACCATTTAAGTAGTAGTAGTGGGTATTGTTACATCATATGATGCATATAAATACACTCATCAACCCTAACCGCTTTAAATACAGTGCCTTGCGAAAGTATTCGGCCCCCTTGAACTTTGCGACCTTTTGCCACATTTCAGGCTTCAAACATAAAGATATAAAACTGTATTTTTTGTGAAGAATCAACAACAAGTGGGACACAATTATGAAGTGGAACGACATTTATTGGATATTTCAAACTTTTTTAACAAATCCAAAACTGAAAAATTGGGCGTGCAAAATTATTCAGCCCCCTTAAGTTAATACTTTGTAGCGCCACCTTTTGCTGCGATTACAGCTGTAAGTCGCTTGGGGTATGTCTCTATCAGTTTTGCACATCGAGAGACTGAATTTTTTTCCCATTCCTCCTTGCAAAACAGCTCGAGCTCAGTGAGGTTGGATGGAGAGCATTTGTGAACAGCAGTTTTCAGTTCTTTCCACAGATTCTCGATTGGATTCAGGTCTGGACTTTGACTTGGCCATTCTAACACCTGGATATGTTTATTTTTGAACCATTCCATTGTAGATTTTGCTTTATGTTTTGGATCATTGTCTTGTTGGAAGACAAATCTCCGTCAAAGTCGCAGGTCTTTTGCAGACTCCATCAGGTTTTCTTCCAGAATGGTCCTGTATTTGGCTCCATCCATCTTCCCATCAATTTTAACCATCTTCCCTGTCCCTGCTGAAGAAAAGCAGGCCCAAACCATGATGCTGCCACCACCATGATTGACAGTGGGGATGGTGTGTTCAGCTGTGTTGCTTTTACGCCAAACATAACGTTTTGCATTGTTGCCAAAAAGTTCAATTTTGGTTTCATCTGACCTGAGCACCTTCTTCCACATGTTTGGTGTGTCTCCCAGGTGGCTTGTGGCAAACTTTAAACAACACTTTTTATGGATATCTTTAAGAAATGGCTTTCTTCTTGCCACTCTTCCATAAAGGCCAGATTTGTGCAATATACGACTGATTGTTGTCCTATGGACAGAGTCTCCCACCTCAGCTGTAGATCTCTGCAGTTCATCCAGAGTGATCATGGGCCTCTTGGCTGCATCTCTGATCGGTCTTCTCCTTGTATGAGCTGAAAGTTTAGAGGGACGGCCAGGTCTTGGTAGATTTGCAGTGGTCTGATACTCCTTCCATTTCAATATTATCGCTTGCACAGTGCTCCTTGGGATGTTTAAAGCTTGGGAAATCTTTTTGTATCCAAATCCGGCTTTAAACTTCTTCACAACAGTATCTCGGACCTGCCTGGTGTGTTCCTTGTTCTTCATGGTGCTCTCTGCGCTTTTAACGGACCTCTGAGACTATTACAGTGCAGGTGCATTTATACGGAGACTTGATTACACACAGGTGGATTGTATTTATCATCATTAGTCATTTAGGTCAACATTGGATCATTCAGAGATCCTCACTGAACTTCTGGAGAGAGTTTGCTGCACTGAAAGTAAAGGGGCTGAATAATTTTGCACGCCCAATTTTTCAGTTTTTGATTTGTTAAAAAAGTTTGAAATATCCAATAAATGTCGTTCCACTTCATGATTGTGTCCCACTTGTTGTTGATTCTTCACAAAAAAATACAGTTTTATATCTTTATGTTTGAAGCCTGAAATGTGGCAAAAGGTCGCAAAGTTCAAGGGGGCCGAATACTTTCGCAAGGCACTGTAGGTTTACTCTCTCTCCATCTCCTCCTTTACCTTCACCCCCAATTTATTCCCCTTCTCTTGTTTGATCATCATCTGTCCTTTCTGACACAATCCTCTCCCTCTCATCCCACCCTTCTGTGAAAAGAGAGCTGTGCTGGGTGGCGGAGGGATGAGCTGCAGGATTAAGATGATAATCCAGCCATGAATGACATCCTTCCCCCAATCCCCATGCCCCCATCACTCATCTGACAGACAGAAACAACACAAGAGCACAACTATATCCCAATCTCATCAGCATCATCCCCTCTCTAGTCTCATCCTGTCCCCTCATGGAACATCCAGAGACAGGTCAGAGGTGGAACAAGAGAGAGATTGATTTCCAGGTAGAATGGGATGTTTTATTCGAGATTATTTAATTTCCTACAAAAATAGTTAATTGATTAATGTCTAATTGTGGGCTAAGGCCTCTTTAAAAAGGGGAAGAGAAATCTATGCTGAAATCAATTTTTAAAAAATGTAATAATGTATTTAAACTATATGATATATCTACACTTAAATCAAGTGATTTGATACCTTTATCCGATTTTTTCAAAAGGCAACAGATGTGTCTTTCACTTTCACTTGTGTGTGTGTGTATGTGTGTGTTACATACAAATGACTCACCAACTCAATTTTAAATCCATGTAACAGTCAACTAAACAAAATAAAAAAACACCTCTCTCAATCAAAATGACATAATGCAATAAAAATAAATCACACAATGAACCACATTAGATAGACACTAAGTAAGTGAGTCTAGCCATAGAGCAAATACGCCTCTGGAGTGAGCTTGATATGTACATCATGAGGCTTTAAAGTGCTGGTCCATGCTAGGTTTACCAACCGGCTGACTTTTAATGATTTACCATGTACGCCATCTCCATCTGAGATAATTCAATTGCCTTCATGCTTGCGTTCAATTTAATCCACCGCACATACAAATATTTAACCCTTTAAGTAGGAACGATAATACCCCGCCCACCTGAGGATCTGTATTTTTCAGGCATCTATTTCCTGTGTTTGAGGGATGCAAAATCCACGTCAATTAAATTTCGCTATATTGATAGCTTTCATTTTGATCCTCCGACTCTTTCATACTCTTGCTTGTGCCTGTCGTTTTTTCCGTTAACGTTACGAACGTGGAAATGTTTGTTATGACCTGTCAAACACACCGCGGTAATGGCTGCAATGGGCTACATTGTCTTTCTGTTGAATCTATACGAAAGCTAAAGTCGTCTCGACGCTTCCATCACAAAAATGAGAAGAAAGATGACCTTATTTCGATGGTGTTCATTTTTGTGGAATTTTAAAAAGTAATAATTTAATAGACGTAGGGAACTGGTCTGTCTGCCCAATATAAAGGGTCAAAACTGGCGGAGGAATAAACATAGCATAAATAGGAAAGTACACCAGTTTCATTTGAGGACCAGGATGTTGACAACTGTGCCATAAAGATGGCAAAATAGTTGGGAATAGATTTTTGATGTGCCGATTCCATGGTACAGGGTGTATGAGTTGATATATAAAACAACGCAAGATTCAAGACTTTGTGCTTTTCAGCTAAAATTATTATATAGAATTCTTGCCACCAACAAAACGTTGAATATTTGGGGCATAAAATCATCGAAGCTCTGCAGATTTTGTTGTGAGGATACAGAATCAATAGACCATTTATTTTGGTATTGCCCTCAGGTAGCCTGTTTCTGGTCTCAGGTTCAGGAATGGCTGAAAATGCATAGCATTGATCTAAAATTTACCCTATCAATAGTACTGTTAGGAGATCTGGAGTGACCGTGTCAGTCAATTACTAATATACTAATACTCTTAGTAAAAGTATTTATCTTCATCTCACAATCTGTGGATTCTATTCGATTATATAGATTGAAATTGTACGTTAAACATCACAGCATAGTTGAAAGATATATGTTGTGTAGAAATCCGAAGAGGGTGGCCAGCAGAGATAGATGGGATGGGCTGAGGTACGCTGAGGGTTGTTAGGTGGAATTGGAGACAACTGGGAGTGTAGTTGTTGTGTGGGAGATAGAATGATGGTCAAAGATAAAAGTTAAAAAATAATGTTTTAACATAATGAAAAGTATGTTTGAAAGACACTGAGGGGCAGTGTTTTTACAACTACTGCCGGTTTGCCTGAGGCTGATGCCGTGCAGGTGTTTGTACACATGCATATACACACACTCTCATTCAAATAAATGCATACAAGAACACACACATACATGCAATAGTGCCAGACATGCACACAAACATATACAGTTGGCATTGCAGTTATGATCTTTGTTGTCTTTGATGTCCTTTGTCAATTTTTTGTTTGTTTTTGTATATTTGTATTTATTTTTTGCATTGTTGTTTGCTGTTTTCTTCTGTCTTTTTCTTTTTTCTCTTCAGTTCATTCTCTTGGTTGTTGATGCATTGGGGGATTCTTGGGGGCGGGGAATGGAATGAATTCTATTTTTATTCTTGGGTGGGTGGGGGACTGTGGGAAGGGTTTAGAATGGTTGAGGGACAGCTATTGGGGAACTTTGGGGGGATCTTGGAGGGTTCGGGTTCACGTTTTTTGGCCTGGTGGGAGATATGTCAACGTGCCCTTGAGCAGGGCATTGACCCTGGATGCTTCTGTGTGTCACTCTGAATGGGAGTCTGTTGGATGACTGGTATGGTGTAGTTGTTGAGCGGCTTCACTGAAAATATATTTTATGTTTCGGATATTCAATAGAAACATTTTTTTTTAAATAAAATAAAATACAAATATGTATACAAAAACACTATTTTTGTAAATATATTTTAATACTGTTGAAATGTTTACAAATTAGATGCACTGAAGTGAAACCAACTTCAGAAAATGAAGACTTGAATTATAGTGATATGTCTGATCTCGCAAACAATGTAAATTATGTTTAGATACTGTAGGTGTAATCTAGAGACAAGCGTGTTGATTTTTAATGTGAGGGTATCCTGCTATTGACACACTTGTTGAATTATGCAAGAGAACGTGACAACAACAGTAAAAAATGAGGCGGTCTAGACAGTGCAGGTAGGGTTGACCGAGCAAGTGTCTGGTGGTTGCGGCCCTGTTCCTCCTCTTTGTGTTAATTTACTTATATATGCAAATACGTCTGGTGTATTTATGCAAATGAGGTACATATAATTTTAAAAATACCTGATACAATAAGTAAATGTATATGAGTGCATTCTAAGAAAAAATTGAATATCTGCATTCCCACCAAAATCCCTGAACTCCATTCATTATTTGTCCGTGCCAGTAAAATGTTTTTATTTATATGCTATAACTCAATATCTCATGGATTATAAAAATTCAAAAAGTTTGGAGTATCTTCATCCATTGTCCAACTGCTGCATTTATTAGAATAGTTTAAAAAACCTTTTAACAATTTTGATGACCGTTGCTATTTTAAGCATGCCATTAGGTCTGTCACTACCTGATGTGGGAGTGCATGCGTACTTGAGTGTGGGCGTGTGTGTGTTACGTGCATGCGTGTTTGTGTGTGTATGTGCATATGGGATTTCACTGGCATAAAAGGGATAATGCTCTTGGTAGCAAAGCATTACATATCCATTTAGGTTTTAACTTAGATTAACACGGAGGCGAGAGGCGAGCGTCCAAATGTCTGTTTCCTTGACTGAATGCTGCTGTGCTGGGAACCATCATGGTGGAGAAACTAACACCAGGCTGGCTGAGAGAACATGTGGAACACACTCCATCTCCACTAACTCAAGAATGGCCAAGCATGTCAGTCCAATCAGGCATAGGCAATACAGTCACCTAACTAATAATTCATACCAACAAAGCCCTTTTTTACCATAACAAGAGAACATTGTGTTTTTGGCCATTTTTACACAGAAATGCTGGTATTACAGCAGCAGCAGAGATGATGCCTTGGTTGCATTGGTTTTTCTGACATCCACAGCTGTTTACAGCTGGAAACTTTGCAATGGATGCAGATATGCCAACGAAAAAGTATTGCTTGCATTTAATTAAATAGTTTTTTTTATTCCCTAGACCCTATTCATCCTTGGTAATCATGTGCGTAGACTCTGTCTAGCCAATCAGGTTTCAGCCAATTAGAGACATTGATTGATCAAAACTCAAACTACTAGCCTCAGGGGATATTTACACCCCTGTCCTTGTACTGTGATGTGAATTCTAACCCCCACTGATTTTACTACCCTCCAGTGTGTGCCAATCACAGGCCAGGGGTTCAGATTGGGCCAGTACTGCTGTCGCTGCAGAGAGGGATACTACAGCCCCCCAATGGACGGTAAAGAAGATACACATGTTTCATCCCAAATGGCACCCTATTCCCTTTATAGTTCACTACTTTTGACCAGGGCCCACAGGCTAGTGCACCATGTAGGGAATAGGGTGCCATTTGGGAATCATACACAATCAAGAACATTTCTATTCAATATTTGTCTAAGAACTTTACTTCATATAAGACCCTGGTCAAGGTGATGTAATCTTTTGACTTGTATGCCAAAAACAGCTCTAAGACAATACTTAAAGATTTATTGTCGTCACTGTCCAGCTGTCTTTGTTTCTATCCCCATGCATGTCTAATACAGAAGGTGGTGCTCTGAACGGCAGCGGTGGGGAGGGGGGTGGCGTGTGTTACCCGGCCCTGCCCATCTGTGTCCCCTGTTGGCCGGGCTGCAAGCATTGCGAGAACGGCACCCCCTGTTGGGTAGAGGAGGACTGGTTCCTCAGAGCCGGGGTGCTAGCCGTCCAGGGCTTCTTCATGCTGCTGGTGTTCATCAGCATGCTGGTGGCCTACCAGTTCAGACGCAGCAGGGTGAGTGAATTCTAGTGAGTGAGAGGGTCATATTCATTAGGGTACACTGTAGCAAAATGTATAGCAATGGAAAATGAGTGCTTCTTGTTGGACAAGTTAAGGTAGTCCCTCCCTGTTGCAATATGTTTTCTTCCATGTGATGCCTAATGAATACACCTCTGGAGTAGCTCCTCTAACAGTTAAGGTTAATGGTAGAGTCATATGATTCTAGATCTGTGGTTAAGGGCAACTTCTACAACAAGCCATCATTGATGGTTACCTGTGCGGTTTCATTATGAAGTTCTCACTAATCTTCAAGTTTCAAAGTTTATTCGCAGTGCTACTTTAGTCTATACTTACAAGGAAATTGATATCAAGCTCTGTTAAAAGTAACAATTAAGTTCTTCCCTCATTCTTTTGAAACACTGTCAGTGCTAGAATATTGATTCCTTGTATATAGCATATGCTGAAACTCTGCTCTGTGGCTCTATCACAGGTAATCTAGTCATCTTGACGTCTTCTGTCATTACTCATCATAGTCGTTGTCACTCTAGATAAGAAATATGGAAATATCTAACTCTGGGCTCTGTGCTTGAATTTAAAAAGCGTCTCAAAGTAGGAGTGCTGATCTAGGATCAGGTCCTCCCTGTCAATATAATATTATTCAATATGAACTATGAGACCAAACTGATCCTATATCAGCACTACTCTAAGACTCCTGAATATGAGCCCTGAGTGTCAACGTGAATTGAATATCTTAAGCCATGTTCTATGTGACAGTTTATGAATTAATACATTTATCCGATATCAGATGTATGCATACAGTATGGCCAACATACAGGTAACTGACAAAATAAAGAAAACTCCAACATAAGTTGTCTTTAATAGGGCGTTGGGCCACCACGAGCCGCCAGAACAGCTTCCATCCACCTTGGTATAGATTCTACAAGTGTCTGGAACTCTATTGGAGGGATGCGACACCATTCTTCCTTGAGAAATTCCATAATTTGGTGTTTTGTTGATGGAATACGCTGTCTCAGGCGCCACTCCATAATCTCCCATACGTGTTCAATTTGGTGGAGATCTGGTGACTGAGACACACACACGCTTTAAACCCCCTATACTCCTTTGAGACCCCTCTTTCAAAGTCACTGAGATCTCTTCTAGCCATGGCTGCCAAATGAATGGCCAACTGGGCATGTTTATACAAGCATGATGGAAATGGTCGTTTGAATTGCTTAATTAACTCAGAAACCACACCTGTGTGGAAGAACCTGCTTTCAAATACTTTGTACCTCTCCTTTGCTCAAGTGTTTCCTTTATTTTGGCAGTTACCTGTATATCTTCATGTGTCATCGCATTACAGCAGGGGCATTAGTATAATTGTACCTCCCCCTGGCCATTCTTCCTCTACAAGATAGTGCTCCATGGATCTAGTCTCTGCATACATCAACACATCTAGAGTTAAATGGTTAAACACGGCGCAGCGATGGTCCACAGAGACATCAGAAATCAAAGCACTGTAAGATAAGCACATTATACTGAACCAATCATGTTTCCTCAATTCCTCTCTCTCCCTCTCTCCCGCATCCATCCCTCCTCTCTTCCCTCCCTCCATCTCACCTCTCCCCCTTCTCTCTGTCTATCTCACCTATAGAGGATCCGGGCATCAGGTCTCCTGCTGTTAGAGACCATCCTGTTTGGCTCACTGCTCCTGTACTTCCCGGTAAGTGAGAGATTAGATGAGCGAGTGAGGGGAGGGAGGGGAAGGTTGCATCCCAAATGGCACCCGTATAGACCCTAGTCAAAAGTAGTGCACTATATAGGGAATAGGGTGTCATCTGGGACGCAACCGATATATTCGTTGCATTACTCAATGGCCGGCGATAGATTATCGATCACTTGTGTGATTAATTATCTCAATGAAGTAGTCGTTGCAAGACTCACTCATACATGTATCTAGCCTGAATCACTGATCAAAGTATCCCGTTCAAGCCAATGGTAAGTGATGGGGGCATGAGGTGCCCTTGTAAGTCATTGATCATATTACTTCGCTCGCTAGAACACAAGGTTGAGTTACATATGTGCGATATACACATATTAATGTGTTCCCTTCCTCCGTTCAAAACGGAGGAGCTTTGCTGTGTTCCCACTTCACTACGGTATCACAGATGCACTAAAGAAACACCTATGGGGGATTCGGACGCTAAAAGGCAGATACAAAGGTGAAATTCCTTTCAGTCTGCTGTCGCTGTGGCGCATTGGCCCAGACAAAAGGGCAACTGAGGGACAGACTCTCTCATCTCTGTAGGGCATCACCTGGGGCGGTCACACACCGCCCCCTTTAGCCCTCCAGCCATTTGATCTACTGTTGCCGCGGTCACCGACCTAGAGCACACATACAATTCCACTCATGTACACACACAGTCATGTACACTTCTGTATACGTTCTGTACTGTTGTATACAGTTGTGGTTACTAAGTGCATCGTGTGTCTCCCCTCTTGAGGTAGGTAGAAATGTTCAATTTGAACACATTATAATCAATTATGCTTCTGTATGATTTTTTATCCACAAAGCCTGTTGCCTATTGTAACTACAAAGACAAGGTAAACTAAGCTCATAGGGAGTGATTTCGCGTGATAGAACATCTGCTAATACCTCTCTCTATCTCTCCCCCTCAGGTTTTCATCCTGTACTTCAAGCCCAGCACCTTCCGATGCATCCTGCTTCGCTGGGTGCGACTTCTGGGCTTTGCCATAGTCTATGGAACGGTAACACTGAAGATATATAGGTCTGTACTACTGCACTCTCTCACTACTACATTTCACGTATCGTCAGTTCCACCTCATGTGTATCCCCTCGTTATAGTCAGGTCTAACAATATGTTGTGAGATCTTTTACTGAACTCAGATCAGTTTGTATGCTGTAATGTAATTCAAAATGTGTCAAAAAAGTGTCTGTATATGTATCTCTCTGTGGAATGAGTAACATCAAGTCAACTTCCCACACATACAGGGTTCTCAAGGTGTTCCTGTCGCGCACAGCCCAGAGAGTGCCCTACATGTCCAGCATACACCTGCTGAGGTTGCTGGGAGTCATGGTTGTGACCGTCAGCTGGTTCCTGTGTGCGTGGACCGCGGGCGTTCTACAGAACCGTGACCGTAACGTTCCGTTACTGATCATATCGACCACGTCGGATGGTCAGGGCTTCAGCCTCTGTGACCTGGACCGCTGGGACTACATGATGGCCGTGGGTGAGTGGATAACACTAATTGAAAAAGAGGGCTGTTTGTGTTTTCCAGGTGATACAGAGAAAAAAAATCTATATTGAAAAGAGAAACTCCAGCACACGTGCATTCTTGTGTAGACCTCTTGACCAAAACCAAAAATCCAGTGAATGCTACTGTTATCGATTTGGCTTTTTCTGACTAGTTTCAAATAAAAGAACACTGAGCTACAAATCACATTCCTGATTGAGGTCAGGGGTAAAAATCAATTTACAAACGTGATTTTGAGCTCAAAAACCCAGACAAAAACAACATTACTTCCTGACGCTATTTGTGTATGAGAAGAAAATAAACGTTATGTCTGTCTCTTTTTTGTCTCAGCCGAGCTGATGTTTCTGTGCTGGGGCAGTTTACTGTGCAGTGCTGTGAAGCCAGTGCCCTCAGCCTTCCACGAGCCTCGCTACATAGGTATCGCCATACACAACGAGCTGCTGCTATCCTCCATGTTCCACCTGCTACGGTAACCAGCGTACATGATACTCGGCTCAAAACAGAGGCAGTAAACCGGGATAACGAATATTATTTATAGTATATAAGCCTACACTAGATGACTGACAGGGGGCACTGTTTTGAAGCCACCGCACCTCCATCTCGGCACTCCCCAACCATTGTGATAAATATTATTATTCATGTCTACATGTTTTTTTATACAATACGTTTATTTTATTACAGACACAATGCATACTTTACATTATATTATGTGAGCTAGACGTTAAAAAAAACGTTTTAAAAAACATGTTCCTTAAAGTATCATTTTTTGAAAGTTACTGTGCCCACTCCAACAAAAAATACCTAAATTCATGTAATTTTGTCTTTGAAACATTTAATTCCTATGGAGGACTGCTTCTTCTGGGGAGTGCCAATATGGCCGACCGGTGGCTTCAAAGCCTCTCATTGGCCAATACATAGCATCAGCAATAAAATACATTTACATCATTGAATGAAACATGTTTATTCACCAGGAGAAATGCATATTGTATAGGGACATAGAACATGTCTTTCTGTTCTATATTTTCCTTAGGTTTGTCATGCCCTCTCTGCATCCTGACTGGATGCTGTTGCTGTTCTTCACCCATACGCATGTCACTATCACTGTGACACTGGCCCTGCTCTTCATACCCAAGGTACACTACCGCTCAAAAGTTTGGGGAAGTCTTAGAAATGTACTTGTTTTTGAAAGAAAATCACTTTTTCCCCCCATTAAAATAACAACAAATTGATCAGAAATACAGTGTAGACATTGTTAATGTTGTAAATGACTATTGTAGCTGGAAACGGCAGATTTTTTTATGGAATATCTACATAGGCCCATTATCAGCAACCATCACTCCTGTGTTCCAATGGCACGTTGTGTTAGCTATTCCAAGTTTGTAATTTTAAAAGGCTAATTGATCATTAGAAAACCCTTTTGCAATTATGTTAGCACAGCTGAAAACTGTTGTCCTGATTTAAAGAAGCAATAAAACTGGCATTTCAACTAGTTGAGTATCTGGAGCATCAGCATTTGTGGTTTCAATTACAGGCTCAAAATGGCCAGAAACAAAGAATGTTCTCCTGGAACTCGTTAGTATATTCTGGTTCTGAGAAATGAAGGCTATTCCATGCGAGAAATTGACAAGAAAAGGAAGATCTCGTACAACGCTGTGTACTACTCCCTTCACAGAACAGCGTAAAATGCTCTAACCAGAATAGAAAGTGGAGTGGGAGGCCCCAGTGCACAACTGAGCAAGAGGACAAGTACATGAGTTTTAGAAACAGACGCCTCATAAGTCCTCAACTGGCAGCTTCATTAAATAGTACCCGCAAAAACACCAGTCTCAACGTCAACAGTGAAGAAGCGACTCCAGGATGCTGGCCTTCTAGGCAGAGTTCCTCTGTTCAGTGTCTGTGTTCTTTTGCCCATCTTAATTTTTAATTTTTATTGGCAAGTCTGAGATATGTCTTTTTCTTTGCAACTCTGCCTAGATGGCCAGCATCCTGGAGTCGCCTCTTCACTGTTGACATTGAAACAGGTGTTTTGCGGGTACTATTTAATGAAGCTGCCAGTTGAGGACCTGTGAGGCGTCTGTTTCTCAAACTAGACACTCTAATGTACTTGTCCTCTTGCTCAGTTGTGCACCAGGGCCTCCCACTCCTCTTTCCATTCTGCTTAGAGCCAGTTTGCGCTGTAGTGTGAAGGGAGTAGTACACAGCGTTGTATGAGATCTTCAGTTTCTTGGCAATTTCTCGCATGGAATAGCCTTCATTTCTCAGAATTAGAATATACTAACGAGTTTCAGGTCTTTGTTTCTGGCCATTTTGAGCCTGTAATCGAACCCACAAATGCTGATGCTCCAGATCCTCAACTAGTCTAAAGGCCAGTTTTATTGCTTCTTTAATCAGAACAACAGTTTTCAGCTGTGCTAACATAATTGCAAAATGGTTTTTGAATGAGCCTTTTAAAATTATAAACTTGGATTAGCTAACACAACGTGCCATTAGAACACAGCAGTGATAGTTGCTGATAATGGCCCTCTGTATGCCTATGTAGATATTCCATAAAATAAATCTGCTGTTTCCAGCTACAATAGTCATTTACAACATTAACAATGTTTACACTGTATTTCTGATCAATTAGACGTTATTTTAATGGACAAAAAATTTGCTTTTCTTTCAAAAACAAGGATATTTCTAAGTGACCCCAAACTTTTGAGCGGTAGTGTACATGGCAATTTTCTTCCACAAGCAATATAAGTATAAATCTGAATCTGACACAAAAAAACGACTGTGTGTGTGTTCTGTAGTTCCTCCATGTTTCGAGGGCAGGGAGAGAGGAGATTGCAGAGGAGGTTTATGAGGATGAGGTGGAATTGCGGCGATCCGGCTCGTACCTCAACAGCAGTTTTACCTCAGCAGTTTGGAGTGACCACAGCTTGGACCCCGATGACATTCGGGTAAACTCCTTTTCTGCCCTGGACACTTACTAAGTGACCATTTCTATTCAGGCACTGTCTAGGCCAAGAGGGGGAGAAATTATGAATCACATTTAATCCTTAGTAAAATAAAACAATTATAAACATTGATTTACTGCTATAACCATTTGCAGGATCACTTTATACTAATTTAAAACCAATTCTAATTTTCATTATAGACATAGAAAGCCCTGTGTGTATTTCACAATTTGTGGCCTGGCATAGACCTGACCTGTGTTTTCTCCTCCTCCTGCCCCTTCTCTTCTCCCTAAACTTGCACTCCTTGTCCTTAACAATAACTCTTCCCCAACTAACTGTTCCCTATGGTTTTTCACTCTGCTCACTCATACCAATACCCTCCCTAATTCCCTTTATCCTTGCTTCTCTCTTCCTTTTCACCTGAAACCAGGATGAGCTGAAGAAATTGTATGGTCAATTGGAGGTCCACAAGACCAAGAAGATGACAGCAAACAACCCCCACCTGCAGAAGAAGCGCAGCTCTCGGCGCGGGCTGGGCCGGTCCATCATAAAGCGTATCACTGAGATCCCAGAGTCCATGAGCCGACAGTGCAGCCGTGATGGCAAAGAGGTCAACTTGGGCAGCAGGGATGTTACGCACGCCGAGTCCAGTAAGAGAGCGCCAGATACTTTTAGCGTAAATTACAAAGATCAACCAGTAAAGCAGGCTTCACTAGTGCTGCGTAAATCTCAAAGTGACTATGACTATGTAACCGATAAAGACCCCTCCTTGCACGACTCCATGTTAAGGGCGACTCTAGCTAAGAGATGCTCACAGCGCTCTGAGACAGACTCGTTGTATATGGCACCATTGGTCTGTAAGTCTGCCAGTGCCCAAAACCTTACAGTCGATAACAATCTCCTGCTTCCTGGACCTACCAAGCTACACAAGTCACTGAGTTTAGCGTCCAGTAAAACCCACAGTCTGGAAGACACCTCTCGGGTAGGCAGAGATACCCAAGGCGAGCAAGGGCAGTCCCAACAGGATGTCGCTATCAAGGACCAGACCTCAAGTGCCCTTGTGCAATCCCAGTCCTATGACAAGGCCGAAGTGTGTCCCTGGGAGCTTGCGGAGGAACGCCCTGCCAACAAGAACCAGCCACACGTTACCTTTGCTCCCTCTGAGGAAGAACCAGAGAGCCCAGAGGGTTTATCATCACCAATACTGAAACATATTTGCCCCTGGGACCATTTACCAGTTCCTACCCCAGCAGAAAGTCCTGCTGGGGATTCACAAGGCGGAGAGGCAGAATGTGAGTCCCCGAGACCCCAGGTTCCCATCTCCGCTAGTGTACCTGGGTCCCCAAAGAACATGCGGGTCTTCTCCTTCCGCACTTCCACCCAGAAATGGCTCTCTGTAAAATCTTTCGTAGGATCTGTGGATGCAAGCATCAAGGAAAAAGACAAAAAGGAGACAGCAGGAGATACGGTTAAGAAACTGGACTCAATATCACAAAAAAGCCAGGGGAGTGTAGCCACCATCGCCGTTATCGCAGCATTAAAATTAAAAACTCCAAGCATTTCAAGCGCAGAAGTGAAATCACAAAGTGTTTCAAACTTGGAGAAGAAATATAATGTTTCAAGCATAGACAAAAGGACACAGCAAAAAAGAAGTATGACAACAGTAGATGTGAAACCTGCCCTCGTGAAACAGGCTGCAATCAGACTGTCCTCAAGTGATTCCTCTGAAAGAAGTCCTAGGAGAATAGTGGTTGTACAGTCCACTGTCTATCCTTGGGAGTCAGAGGACATGCAAAAGGACAGTATATATGAAAATGTGTTCATCTCAAGCAAAAACACTGCACATAGCACAGCTAAGACTCCTTCCACTCACAGAAGGGGTTGCCAAATTAGGCCTGCTCTGAGTGTTGCCCAATCAGATATTTGCCCATGGGATGTTCCTGCTTCCTCCCAGCAAGCCCCACAGAGACAACAAAGCATCATAGCAGACATCTGCCCGTGGGAGGTGGAGGAACCAGAGGAGGATCCAAAGGCACCTGCACGTGTCAGTGTATGTCCTTGGGAATCAGAAGAAGTATTGAAAAGACAGGAGAGTATCCGGGGAGAAGTATGCCCTTCGGAAGCTAGTGTTTCCGCCATCCCAATTACCTCAGCCTCAAAATCCCAAGACGGTGTACGGGAGAATGTCTGTCCTTGGGAATCAACGGACACGCCAAGCATTGGGAAGCAAGATGTACAAACAAAAAGCACAGAACAACCTAAATCTGCCCCTGAAAAACAAAGTGTCCCCATAGCAAAAGCATGTCCATGGGAATTCCCTGACCCACCGAAAGACTTGACAGTACTTTGTCCTTGGGAAAAGGAGGAGAGTCCAATGCCACCCATAGCCATAAAGGTCACCAAAGGATCATTTTCCCAGGAGACCACTGTTGCAAAAAACAATATTTGTCCATGGGACATTGGAGACCAAGAAGAGACAGAAGGAAAAGACAGCCCTTGTACAAATGTTTGTCCTTGGGAAACCCAAGGCAGAACTCAAGCTGATCCAAAAAAGACTGACAGCGTTCAGGTAAATATTTGTCCTTGGGAGACTGAGAAACCAGAGCAGCAAGAAAGCACTCCGGCTATTGTCTCCATAGAAACAGGAAAGACTAAAAGACCAGACAGCGCTCTGGCAGATGTTTGTCCTTGGGAAACAGGGGCAACTGATGAGCCAGATAAGACAAAAAGACGAGATGGCATTCAAACAGACATTGGTCCATGGGAAACTGAGGATCCAAAAAAGACAGAGGAGAAAGATGGTGTCAAAGTTGATGTTTGTCCTTGGGAAACTGGAGAGACTGAAAAGACAAATGGACAAGACAGTACTAAAGCAGATATCTCCAAGGAAACACAAAAAGAGAAAAGACGAGATAGTGCTCGAGTTAATATTTGTCCTTGGGACACTGATGTCCCCGAAGAACCAGAAAAGATTAAAAAGCAAGACGGTGTTCGGGCAGATGTTTGTCCATGGGAAACTGGTCCATCTGAAGAGTCAGAAAAGACTAAAAGCCAGGACAGCACTAAGGCAGACATTTGTCCATGGGAAACTGGTCCAGCGAAAGAGTCAGAAAATACTAAAAGCCAGGATAGCACCAAGGCAGACATTTGTCCATGGGAAACTGGTCCAGCTGAAGAGTCAGAAAAGACAAAAAGCCAGGACAGCACCAAGGCAGACATTCTTCCATGGGAAACTGGTCCAGCTGAAGAGTCGGAAAAGACTAAAAGCCAGGACAGCACCAAGGCAGACATTTGTCCATGGGAAACTGGTCCAGCTGAAGAGTCAGAAAAGACTAAAAGCCAGGACAGCACTAAGGCAGACATTTGTCCATGGGAAACTGGTCCAGCTAAAGAGTCAGAAAATACTAAAAGCCAGGATAGCACCAAGGCAGACATTTGTCCATGGGAAACTGGTCCAGCTGAAGAGTCAGAAAAGACAAAAAGCCAGGACAGCACCAAGGCAGACATTCTTCCATGGGAAACTGGTCCAGCTGAAGAGTCGGAAAAGACTAAAAGCCAGGACAGCACCAAGGCAGACATTTGTCCATGGGAAACTGGTCCAGCTGAAGAGTCAGAAAAGACTAAAAGCCAGGACAGCACCAAGGCAGACATTTGTCCATGGGAAACTGGTCCAGCTGAAGAGTCAGAAAAGACTAAAAGCCAGGACAGCACCGAGGCAGACATTTGTCCATGGGAAACTGGTCCAGCTGAAGAGTCAGAAAAGACAAAAAGCCAGGACAGCACAGAGGCAGACATTTGTCCATGGGAAACTGGTCCAGCTGAAGAGTCAGAAAAGACTAAAAGCCAGGACAGCACCAAGGCAGACATTTGTCCATGGGAAACTGGTCCAGCTGAAGAGTCAGAAAAGACTAAAAGCCAGGACAGCACCAAGGCAGAAATTTGTCCTTGGGAAACCTGTCCAGCTGAAAAGTCAGAAAATACTAAAAGCCAGGACAGCACCAAGGCAGACATTTGTCCATGGGAAACTGGTCCAGCTGAAGAGTCAGAAAATACTAAAAACCAGCACAGCACCAAGGCAGACATTTGTCCATGGGAAACTGGTCCAGCTGAAGAGTCAGAAAAGACTAAAAGCCAGGACAGTACCAAGGCAGACATTTGTCCATGGGAGACCGGGGATCCTATTGAACCAGAGAAGATAAAAAAGCAAGAAAGTGTTCGAGAAGACGTTTGCTCATGGGAAACTAATGAACCAGAAAAGTCTGCAGAGAAAGAGGAAACTATGATTGCCAGTGGCATACAGGACATCACAGAGACCCAGGGTGCACTCTCTATGGAAGAGGGTGACGCTGCAGAACCTGTAGCCGGCAGCACACAGACGGCAGAGGCAGCCAAAGCTAACATGCCCCTGGCTCGGCGTGATGCTATGTGCCCTTGGGAGATGGAAGGGACCAAATCACCATCATCCCCGTCATCCATCACAGAACACGACAATAACTCTGACGTTTTTACATGGGAGCCTGAAAACATTCTTGAAGAGGAAGAGGAAGAGGAGGAAGAGGAGGAAGACGATGCCGAGAGTGCTGCTGAAGCCTTCGTCTTCCCATCCGACTTGTAAACGCCAAGACTGTCAATTACTGGCTAGAACAAGAATGGTCTCAGTGGGTTGTTGCACCCGATTCACTGACTGGGTCACTGTGCAAAGCTGTCCCATAGCGGGGGGGGGGGGGGGGTAATGAATCGGACATGACCTTTACAAACCTGAATGTAGCAAAGGCCCCTGGACTGTCCATCTATAACACTCCCCAGAAAAACACTGCTCCACAAGCAATACGCCCCTGGGCCAGGATCTGCAAATGCTCTGCCCACCAGAGGTACATTTACCCTCCCAGGTTCTCAATCAGAGAAAGCTTCTGGATGCAGTCCCTCTTCTTCTTACCACTTTGACCCCTTTTAGAAATGTATATTGTTTTCGGTCTTTCTGTGTTTAAGTGACAATGGGCTCTTCTGTATCACACAGTTAAAACCCCATCGCCATGGCTGTGAAAGGTTGACAATGTGTTTAAATAACAGCCTGAGCTTGACGAAGCTGGCGATAACTCCTTATAGACACACAGGGAAATAATCTACACCAGACCAGTGCTCCTTCAGGTTAACCTGTAAGCACATCCAGCATTTTTGTAAATCACTGATTACAATGGTGGTGATGCATGTCCTTTTGTTGCCTGCTATAAACACATTCCAAACAATTTAAGGACAGCTTTCCAGCTGTAATATAAATCTGTCCTTTACCAAAGGCAATTGTGTCAATTACAAAGTCGTGGCTACAAGGATATCAAATGTAATGTCAGTAATGTGGATCAACAACATGATCATGTCCCCACAGACACAGCTAATATTAATAATACATCTAACTTTAACAGAGAACTTAAATCATACTAATTCAATACTGACTTGTGAAGAACTATCTGTTCTTTTGAATCATTTACAATACCAATTTTATTAAAGAAGAATAAATACATGAATTCATATTTAAACATTTTAAAAAGGTAGATCTACACTTTGAGGAGAATGAAAGACCAAACCTTTTTTCACATAATTTTTTTAAAGCATACAACTCAATTTGGAAACAGTTGCCCTAAAAAGAACGGCACCCCAGTATAGTCCTGCTAAAACTGTACATAAGGCCATTGTCATTGATTTATTCACCATTTCCATGCTTTATTTACCAAATGTATCCATCCATCTTGGCCATCATGTCCACATTCAGTGGAAATTAAAGTTTGTGCGGTGGTGATATCATGTTATTCGCAATGGACTGACTTTGTTTTGTGAGCGTTTTTTGAATGGGTGTGCTGTCTTTTTGTTAAGTAGAATGAAACACCATCATTACACAATGCATCCTTTTTGTATGCAAGTTGAAAGTGATTTCTGTTGAGATTTTAGTTATTTTTGTATGTATTGCCTATGAAAAGTACAGATTATTCGGATATAAAATGTACATTCACTGAAATCAAAAAAGGTATGAAAAAAGAGATGGGACATTTTATTTTTGTATTCTTTAAATTAACATGTAATATATTCACCATTGAAATAAACCATACAATCTGTACAGATCTGGACAATATGGATTATTATTGTTTTAGATGTAACGAACAACAGTGCATTTTTATATAAAAAGGCAGAACTAACTAAATGTAGCTTCATGATGTTTTCTTTAAAAAAATGGAATGTTCATTTTAACAGTTGATTTTGAGTCTGTACGTGTTGGCCCAGAATTACAGCTCCCACCTGTGGTCTATTTGTGCCACTGCACAGCCTTAGGCTTGGGCACTTCATAGTTGAGCCCCTCGAATTCCTCGCCTGGCTTGAGCTCCGGGCCAGGGATCATAACAGTCTGAAACGGAGGAAATAAAAGCCAGTGAGCAGAAATTACAACCAGACAAATGGGCGCTCATATTAGCTTGTGTGTACCATACTAAGAACACTGAGTGAGGAGATCTAAGGCCAGTCCTAAAACTGTCTGAGACAAAACACATATGGTAAATAAGTTGCAGTACATTACAAATCATTTAAAGTCCATTCAGGTAATGAACTGAAAATGTATTCAGGAATTTCATTAGTCATCTAATAACTTTCTAATCAACCCTTTGGTAAACAGTGTCAAACGGGCACATCACCACTTTTTAACCTCATTCATTTGTGAAGTGGCCCTTTAATCAGAAAACTTGCTATAGACTCAAATGAAAGGTCACCTTGACGATGGGTTCCTTCACTGGGGCCCAGGCTGGTACTATCTTGCCATGTAACCTCCACATGCCGTAATGGTTGACGAGGTGCCTCTCCAGAACCAGGTACTCCAGCACATCCCTGGGCTCCTCTTCGCTCCCCATCATTAGTCTGCCGAAGCGGTCGTAGACGGCCAAGGACTAACCCCCAGAACAGACAGGTTAACAATTTAGGAATGATGTTAATTCAGGTAACACATCAAGGTAACACAACCCTTAGAGGATTACGGTGACACGAGGATGTAGCCATGAGTGGGACAGATTCAGGGGTCCAGAGAAGGTAGGGGGGAAAGGAGAAAAGAGAATGTGTTAAGAGAGAATTGGTTCACTCATTACTAATTGGTTCACTCTTTACTACTATGCTAATGCTATTGCAATGTGAACGTTTCAGTCTATAAATATAGCTAAAGCTAAGCATAGCACCATTGTCTCCTTTTAATGTTTCAAAATGTGGGATTCCATAGTACCCAACCTGTGTGTTAAATACTTGTTTAACGGCTCATCGTGACACTATTCCAAAATTATGACAACCCTTTTCGGAGTGACACACTGTGTGTTTGCGACTGTCTGTCTCACCTGTCTGGAGTGCATGCGCACCGTAACCTGCCCAAACATGTTGCCTTTGCTGACCATGTCTGGACATTGGGCGTGCACCACCTTGGGCGGCTCCAGGGACTCCACGAAATGCCACCGCAGAGTCTTGTAGCGGTTCCCCCTCACCATCTCCTGCACAGGATGGACAGACCGTGAGCTAATGCCATCTAAGCTAAAAGAGCATCCCAAAGACAAAGACAAGTAACTTATAGGTTACAAGTATAATTAACATTTTATCATACTATTTCTTAGTAAAATACCTGGTCATTTCTGTACCGTAAAATTAAGTACAATAGGCTTGGGCAATAGAGACCACGTGAGGTCGGTATGTGCTAGCCCACTACTTATTACTAAGAAATGTCAAATAAATTATATCCAACTCAGGGCTGCAGCTATGCATTTTGTTTGCTAACTGGCTAGATGTCGTCAAGATCAAGCGTCTCGCTTACAGCAGGGACATTCAATTCCCTCCTGGATCAAGAGCCCGGTTGCCTAAATTGTTTTGAGCATTTAAAAACAGAGCCACATTTGCATACCACAGTATGATACAGAAACGGTATGACAATCCATATGCCGCCCAACACTAAAGTGCAACCACACAAACACACTATTTGCAGCAGAAGCTGCCATTTTTATAACATCATGATAACACTGGGATTGTATCAGTGCAAATAGAACTGAGGATAAATATACATGATGAAATAAACAACTGTTTATACAACACACAGGCTAACAGTTAAAGAAAGTGTACTGGTGATGGTGACAACTGCCTGAAGGAGGGAGAACATACAGGGTAACATCTTTCTGTCACAAGGGAGTGATACGCTTAAAAGAGCGACTGCCCCCAAAAAGCAACATCTTAATTTGATAGCGACCTGTGGCATCGATGAGCCAAAAATGTCCAAATTTACTAAAGTGTAAATAGGATTATTTCTGTCATAAAATAAGTTGTCTCAACCAAAACTGAGATTTGCGAGATAGCAAAAAATGGTATATCACGGAATAAAGGGTACTGTAACAGTTTTCCTTGGGTTGTGTTTATTTCAATCCTGCCCACATACCCAAAGCAGGCAGCACCCAAGTAATCATCAATTTTGAGCGCAGCTGCACACAACCAGATTTTAATGCCCGTAGTCAATTTGGTTTGACATTCAATATACCTATGGAGCTAGTTAGGGACCATCGGTAAAATACACACTGTACAGTACATTCAGAAAGTATTCAGACCCCTTGACTTTTTCAACATTTTGCTACGTTACATACAGCCTTATTCTAAAATTGATTAAATTGTTTTCCCCCCTCAATCTACACAGAATACCTCATAATGACAAAGCAAAAACAGGTTCAGAAGTTTTTGCAAGTGTATTAAAAATAAAAAGCTGGAATATCACATTTACATAAGCATTCAGACCCTTTACTCAGTTGAAGCACCTTTGGCAGCGATTACAGCCTCGAGTCTTCTTGGGTATGACGCTACAAGCTTGGCAATCCTGTATTTGGGGACTTTCTCCCATTCTTCTCTGCAGATCCTCTCAAGACCTGTCAGGTTGGATTGGGAGCATCACTGCACAGCTATCAGGTCTCTCCAGAGATGTTTGATCGGGTTCAAGTCCGGGCTCTGGCTGGGCCACTCAGGACATTCAGAAACTTGTCCCGAAGCCACTCCTGCGCTGTCTTGGCTGTGTGCTTAGGGTCGTTGTCCTATTGGAAGGTGAACCTTCGCTCCAGTCTGAGGTCCTGAATGCTCTGGAGAAGGTTTTCATCAAGGATATCTGTACTTTCCTCCGTTCATCTTTCCCTCTATCTTGACTTGTCTCCCAGTCCCTGCAGCTGAAAAACAACCCCACAGCATGCTGCCACCACCATGCTTCACCGTAGGGATGGGGCCAGGTTTCCTCCAGACGTGACGCTTGTGCCAAAGAGTTCAAGCTTGGTTTCATCAGACCCGAGAGTCTTGTTTCTCATGGTCTGAGAGTCCTTCAGGCAAACTCCAAGCGGGCTGTCATGTGCCTTTTACTGAGGAGTGGCTTCCGTCTGGCCACTCTACCATAAAGGCCTGATTGGTCGAGTGCTGCAGAGATGGTTGTCCTTCTGGAAGGTTCTCCCAGCTCCACAGAGGAACTCTGGAGCTCTGTCAGAGTGACCTTGAGGTTCTTGATCACCTCCCTGACCAACGCCCTTCTCCCCCGATTACTCAGTTTGACCAGGAGGCTAGCTCTAGGAATAATCTTGGTGGTTCCAAACTTCTTCCATTTAAGAATGATGGAGTCCACTGTGTTCTTAGGGACCTTCAATGCTGCAGACATTTTTGGTACCTTTCCCAGGTCTGTGCCTGGACACAATCCGGTCTCGGGAGCTCTACAGACAATTCCTTCGACCTTATGGCATGGTTTTTGCTCTGATATACACTGTCAACTGTGGGACCTTATATAGACAGGTGTGTGCCTTTCCAAATCATATCCAATCAATTGAATTTACCACAGGTGAACTCCAATCAAGTTGTAGAAACATCGCAAGGATGATCAATGGAAACAGGATGCATCTGAGCTCAATTTCAATTATTATTATTTTTTATGTTTTGGCTTTGTCGTTATGGGGTATTGTGTGTAGATTGATGAGAAAAATATATATATAATCAATTTTAGAATAAGGCTGTAATGTAACAAAATGTGGAAAAGGTAAAGGGGTCTGAATACTTTCCGAATGCAATGTACATGGGACAACATTTTAAATGTCAATAGCTCTTTATTTCAATAACAAACTATAAATTGTAGAAATTGATATACAAATATTAAAAGCATTTGAGACATCTAAAAGATGCGCAATATGAAAATATTGTCCCCTTTACATTGTGTAATTTATTGACGGTCCCTAACTAGCCCCAGAGATAGGCTATCCAATGTCAAACCAACTTCGCCACGGACACACTAGTTAGCTGAAGCTAATTGGCAAAAGAAGTTGGTTAGCACTAGCTAGCCTAGGTGACTTCAAGACAAGACCTGGTTAGACTGTTTCAAGTTATCTAGAAGGCCGAGTGACTAACTGTGTACTGTTTTGGCAGAGTGAATGTACAAACACTTACCATGTGCGAACACACAAAAGACACCCACATTAACCCCCCTGCTGCATTTTCTTAATGACCTAGCCGAAAAACTAGGCCAAATCAGGTAGTTCAGATTGACAAACAAGATTAGCATAAACAGACTTTCACAGCAAGCTATATCAGTGAAAGGAATATATCCATTATGACCAGTGAGTCACTATCTCACTTCCATTAGAAATGCCTCACTGGAATAACTTGGGACACCACCCACCCCTTTCACAGATCATCTTTGCCTGGTAGCCAAGAGTGTAAGCAGGATAGGGAGCAGTTGATTTGGGTCATATGAGAGTGAGTGTATCTCTTACTGTGTGAGAGTGTTGTGCGCGTCAACGAAGATCTCCTGAGTTTTCACTGGGAACACCTTTGTGGTGAACTCAGCGTCATGCTCTTTGATCTTGCGTATCCTGCAGTGGAGAGAAGGTTTGGTGTTCCCACTTTAAACGAACTACAACTTTTAAGCCTTCATAAACCCTTTATAAGGCTTTCATGAATGGACTATAAAATCTTTATAAGTTTGTTTAAAGTGTGACCGGGTTTGTTTCAACGCAAAAGACGTTAATGCAATATAAGAGACAAATAGGTACTCAGTCTAAGTCTAATGGAGAGTAAGAATTTCTAACAAGTACATGACAGACAGTCTTTGCTTGCTGGGAGTATTTGAGTGTGTGTGAAAGATAAGGAACAATCACTCAATATCCTACAAAAATATAAATGTTAGAGTGTGACCCAGGAAGACTGTCTTACACTAGCTGGGAGGCTAGCTGATCTGCTCTGTGTGCTGTTTCAGGCCCTCTTTCGACAGACTGGAGAGACGAGCATCACCTTCTGGGGGGATATAGGGGTCAAACACTCCCGCTGTGGTAGTGGAAAGGAGAGAGATATTGGTTATTGTGACTACGTATATTATAAGCTTCATTGTAACAGTGGCAACCCTCTTAACTTTGATTCTGTGTACAAGAAATGGAAGGTTTGAACTTTAAGATAACCATATATATAATATGGCTGATACTGTACCGGTCTAGCTCGCTTTGAAAACAAGTCTACAACATATCTTCTCAAAATGGCTGCCAGTCTTACACTACTGCTGATATGCAGTAATCAGCAGTAGTGTCAGACTGTCTGACATTTTGAGAAGTGTATACGCACATAAACAGGTCTGTCTGTACCAGTGCAGGCGATGTTGATGTCTCTCTCCATGTACTCCTGCCTTAGGACAACACCTGCCGCTCTGGCTTTGGCCTCCTGATCTGCCGACGCTGCTGCCTTTCCTTTTTTCCCCACTGCGGGGGGAACGAAGTAGCGCTTCTTGGTCCTTATCGGGACAACAAAGGGCAGGGGATACCGTACCTCCAGCGAAGCCTCTGCATTCTGCACGAGGGAAAAGCAGGTGGATTAGATAAGAAATCATGGAGTACCAGTCTATGCATAAAGGTTATAGCACACTTTGTTCATGTGGTTTGCAATTCATGGAGATTAGAGATTTGCTATTCGTTATTATTGTATGGTTGATATCATAATATGATGGCACATTCGAGTACATTTTCGTTTATGCATTTAATTGAACAAACAACTTGGTTTTGGAAATAAATACAAAAATGCTAGTCAAATAGACTGAAGTAAACTGTTATAAAATGCAATTATGACATCTTATTAAGTTACATGTATTTTAAGTTGGCTACGGTGATTGATTAATGAGTATAGACTAGCTAGGTAGCTAAACTGGTTTAAAACTCAGTTGAGTTCCAGAAAGATCTGCTTGCTGGGTTGAGCTAGGTTAACTTAGCAAGCCACTGCTGATTATAAACCTACAGCTTTCGGTGGCATTTTCTGGGGCTGAGCAGTCAATATTTCAATGAATTATGTGTAATTTATAGCTAATGTAATCAAAATTCTCTAAAATAATACCTTTAAATTGCTGAATCTCATCCGATGCAGAGGCATTAATGCCCTTCTCATGGACGTCGCCATATTTGCTGTCAGACTCAGTTTGAGGTGTGTTCAAGAACAATAAACCTGTGCTGTGCTGCGCATTGTTACGATTCTTCTTGAAACGTTTTGGGGGTCACTTTGGCTATTCCACCTTGCTCTGCATTTTAGAATAAACTATTACTGTTTAGTTTTTTTTTATCTTGAGAATCTCTGCTTTCAGTTATTGTTAGTTTATAGATCAAAGATGTATAGATCAGAAGACCAACAATCTAAGATTTGTCTACAAGGTGTGGCCCAACAATTAACCTTCTGTGCAACATGGTCATTCCAACGTCTGCATAGGCCATGCAGCATTTATGATGTGAGCCAACTTATGCTTGGCTTTGCAACTGCATCACACCATCCATACACATCTGACCACATTTTTGGATCAAGCATAAATTGGCTCTTATGGATGCAGGCTACAATACCAGTTACTTAGCCCTTGGACACAGATAATAAAGAGTTACATGCGTTTAGATGATGGAATTGTCTATTAAATTGGTTGCTTTTTCATGATATGTTCTGAAGACTTGAGCAGCAGCTACTTCGAACACCTGCAATGGCAGTGCACGTCTTCTTGGCAGCAGTAGGATTCTTAAGCAAACAACACATAGAGAGATGTCTGCAATGACCTACATTTTTTTATTTTTTTTTATTTTACCTTTATTTAACCAGGCAAGTCAGTTAAGAACAAATTCTTATTTTCAATGACGGCCTGGGAACAGTGGGTTAACTGCCTGTTCAGGGGCAGAACGACAGATTTGTACCTTGTCAGCTCGGGGGTTTGAACTCGCAACCTTCCGGTTACTAGTCCAACGCTCTAACCACTAGGCTACCCTGCCGCCCCGGCATGAGCCATGTGAGTAGCTAAGCCCTCTGACTACTGGTTTCCATAAGTGATTTACACACACTCACTACTAGGCAACCATAAAAACGTTCACAACATAACAAGGTAAACAACCTGTTGTTGATGCAAATTCTTCCTTATTTTCAGAGAGTGCAGATCATTTCATTCATTGTTGTTATTTCTGCTACTATCTACTACTACTACTAGTAAGGAATGCCACAAACAGAAAGCATGTAATTATCAATTATGATTTATGTCAAATATTTTACATAACATATAGCTATATTTTTGGAGAATTTTTTTGACTGCAATTGACAAACAAACAAATTAAAAACCAAAAATGTTGAATACACCCCCTTGTTTCAGTGGTCCTCCGCTTCAACGCGATGACGCTGTTTCCTCGTCATACTGCGCTCCTACACACGTTGTTTCGGTGGATTTGAAGTGAGAGGGGAGGACTCTAGCTGGCAACATTTCTAGCTAAGGATTTTATGTTGCTGGTTCTCGGCCGTCGGGTTTCGTTGTCATTCGTAAAACGAGTCATTCCCCAAGATCCAGTTTTGTTGTCGAATCCCATTTTGCAGGACTTCAGAACTATCAAATTCCGAGTAATACACAGCGGCACCGTCTTCGCAAGCGCTACCAGACAAAATACAGACACCATGCCTGAAAGGAGGCCCTTCGTAAGGTTGCCCACTGACGTCTACCCGGTCAACTACGGGTTGTGCTTGAAGCCCGACCTCATCGACTTCACTTTCGAGGGCAAGCTAGAGGCGATTGTGAAGGTAGGTGAAGTAATTGAAAGATAATTTGTATAGTACTTTGAGCATGGCGGGGACTCCCCTGTGTAATCTATTTTGCCTAATTTACAACGTTCGAATGGCGAACGGCAAAATGCTAACTAGCTAGTCGTCTAACGTTAGCTAGCGAACTCCTAACTAACGTTCTCTACTAGCCCATGATAGTTGTGGCAAACAGCTAGCCTAGCTCACTTTAGCTAGGTTGAAAATAAATTAGCGCTTTACCTGCCCTGAATGGTACTGTCCAGAGTAACTAGTTACCTAGCTGAACCGTCATTCGCTAGTTAACTGTTAATACTAGTTAGTTAGATAGGTAGGCACATTAACGTTAACTCGCTGTCATTTTTGCAAATCGTTAACTGGCTAATAGTCACTACTACCTCACTTGAAATTAATGTATAGTATGATCAACGTCAATGCAAAGATGTGGATTTAGCTTAAATGCTAACGTTAGTTGCATGCCAGCACACCCAGTTTGCATGCGCGCTAGTGCTACCTTGCTAACTAAGCTAATGTTTGCTAAATCATAGCTAGCAAATGTCTTCCTACTAGAGAAGACCGCCCAGCTTCCGCCTCTGTTATAACCTATTTTGCAAGCGTGTTGCTAGCAGACCATGAAATGACAAAACACTAGACATTCACAACACCCGTGACGTGTAACATCCAGAACTCATCTTGTTTGATGATATGCACGACAAATTTAGCTAAATGATTCATAATCATTGCCTGTTGGTATGTTGATGGTGTTAACCAATTACTGCATACGGATGAGAATGAGTTCTCAAACGGATGTCAAAGGTCGCTCTTTAACCATAGATAAAAAATAAATAAAACATGTTTTAATATACTTGAAACTATTTGGTGGAATGTGCCTGGGCTACCCGAACATTTTGTCTTAAAGACAACTTTTGACTTTCGGGACACAACAAAAAAGAAAGCAAGCCAAACATCACACCGTTTCTCTCCCAAAATGCCCTTTCCCATCCATGTCTCATTCCCTCAATTGCGTTCTGACTGCTCCTTACACACAGGCGTGCTGAGTGCGCATCACAAGCTCCTGTTAGGCCTACATAAATAAATGCCTATAAAAATGTATCTAACTGATGGGATACACAAACTACATTCCTTGCCAAATGATGACAGTTTTCACAAATTGTAAATGGATTGGTTGAAGTAGGAAAATGTGTTTCAACAACGAACAGCAGTTTGGAAATAATTGTCTCCAGCCTATTTTCCGCTGGATTCACCTAGACTGACCAGGTGAAAGCTGTTATTCCTTATTGATGTCACTTGTTAAATCCACTGCAATCGGTGTAGGAGATGAAGGGGAGGAGACAGGTTAAAGAAGGATGTTTAAGCCTTGAGGCATGGATTGTGTATGTGTGCCTTTCAGATTGTGAATAGGCAAGACAAAATATGCCAGGCGCACCGGTTTGTGTTGAACTGCAACACTGCTGGGTTTTTCATGCTCAACCGTTTCCCGTGTGTATCAATAATAGCCCAACACCCAAAGGACATCCAGCCAACTTGACACAACCGTAGGAAGCATTGGGTCAGCATGGGTCAGCATCCCTGTGGAACACTTTTGACACCTTGCAGAGTCCATTCCCTGACGAAATGTTCCTGTTCTGAGGGCAAAAGGAGGGGGTTAAACTCAATATTAGGAAGGTGTTCTTAATGTTTTGTACACTTATGTCTGTGTGGGGCAATTAGGATTTGTTATCTGTAATGTTTATGATAAATTAGGCATTGTTGTGATCTGTTGACATATATGTTAACTGCCCATCCCTAATACTACACCACATGTGTATTACAGACTTGCTTCATTTAATTAGTTTCTAATGGGTGTCATATTTGGTGACAAATATGGTGCGTATATTGCCCTCGGCTGTTTGCATACACCATCTTCATCTCAGAACACAGGCTAGGAACACAAGTTACTAGTCATCATGTGGACATAACACTGGCTGTGTTTCAATGACACTGCTGGGCTAAACTATTTTAGTACTTTCCACACACACATTGTCTAAATCTAAGAGATAACCATACAGTAATCTATGTGCCACTGATCTATGTTTGGTAGCCTATCCATAGGAGGATGGCACATTGTATTACGTAGTTGGTGAACAGCATTTTCCAAGGAAATTAGGCTACATGAAAGATTAGGCTACTCTTAGCGTTTAAGTGACAAATACCTGTCAAGTAGGGCAATTTCAACTGCAATACATGGGCTGTGTTGTCAGTTGCATGGTTGTTATTTGCATGCACATGCTATAATTTCATTAGCCAAGTTAATGACAAAGCCAGAACATGATTTAGAAGTTGTCAGATAACCGCACAATAGCCAATGAGACGCATAGCGACGTGGCACCGTGCCATCACCGAGCGCGCTCTATAATTACATCCCTGCCTTCTCGGTTACAACCTCCCAGCTCTCGATTTGAGTATCAAAATAAACTACGGCAGCACCCAACCGTCAATAAATGGGACTAGCCTACTCTTTCAAAGCTGCATCTGAGTGTGCTGCTGGGTTCCGCCCTCAATAAGTCGGACGTCGACCGCTATCACATTGCATTCTAGTCAGAAGCCCTACAGGATGTCTCTTTCTTTCCCTCTCTCCAAACCATCTTTTGCTCCCGTTCCGATCTCCCTGACAAGCCACAATGTTTTCACGGGGACACTGAGCCACTGTAGGTTTAGCCTGCTTGGCCTACAGTAAGTTGTTTGATCCCTATCGCTGCTGTCTGACACATAACAGATTAGATTTACCCTTATAGTGGATTTGCTTATGGCAGGAAAAACAAAAAATATCCTAGTTTAGAAGTATTATATCGAGGGAGTATTATCGTTGAGGGACTCTAGAACAAATGTGTTTTTTACACAAATTAAAAATATGGCGTTCTTATGTCATCCCAGGTATTTATACAAGGGTCTGCTAGTCCCCGATTTGACTTAGTAGTTGTGTTTCTGTCGTTTTTCCAGGTTAACCTGGCCACTAATCAGATTGTGATGAACTGTGCTGACATCGACATCATCACAGCATCCTTTGTACCAGAGGGAGGGGAAGGTGAGGGTGAGATTCTGTCAATAGTTTTTTCACAGTTGTCTTAAATATAGACAAACTATTATATATTTGATATATTCAATGTATTCTATTTCCTGATTAGACCTGCTTTCCAGGCTTGTTAGGCACGTTTGTATATTATTTTCGTATGTTATGGCAGCGAATATCAGCCTTGCTTTTTTTCCCTTCTCTTTAGAAATTAACGCTACAGGATTCAACTATCAAAATGAGGACGAGAAAGTCACTCTGTCATTCCCTAGTGCTCTACAGAAAGGTAAGTTGAAGGACTCGCCGTTAACCAGAATGGCTACAGGGCTTAGGGTTCTAATGAACCCTCCACTCTCATCCACTCTCATTAATTATTCTTCCTGGTGTTTGACACCATGCCATGTCTTTTTGTTTGTAGTTGACAAAAACAAACCTCTTATTGTCGTAAAGGCTGAATAAACACTTTTTTTGCACCTGTTTCCCAGGATCCGGTACATTGAAGATTGACTTTGTTGGGGAGCTGAATGACAAAATGAAAGGTTTCTACAGAAGTAAATATGCAACTCCTGCAGGAGAAATCCGTTATGCTGCTGTCACACAGTTCGAGGTACAGTAACTAGGCGCTCCTCCTGTCCTGCATTACTTCTGTTACCATAACGAGGATAGTTTCTCTAGGCAGCAGAGTTGATTGCTTAACCCATGTTGAAATAGTGTAAAAGGAATGTGACTGCCATTTGACCCCAATGTTTGAGGACTGTCACACCCTGGCTATAGGCTGAATGTTTTAGCAAAATGTTTTGTTGGAGATTCTTGATAATTCAACTTTAATCTCTTATCTTTAGAAAACATTTTTTTTTGGGGGGGTGACATGTCCAGCTGCTATATACGGCATGTTGTTTATTTTCATTTTTCACTAGAGGTCATTGGAGGAGCTTTATTATAAAGCAGCCCTCTGACAACCTCCAGGATGTTTGCCTGACCTAACACGCTGTGAAACGTGTTGTCCACTCTGTTTTGCTTAACCTCCCATGGTCTTTTCTCCTCTATCCTCTATTCTCTCCTCAGGCCACGGACGCTCGCCGGGCCTTCCCCTGTTGGGACGAGCCAGCTATCAAAGCCACCTTTGACATCTCTCTGATAGTTCCCAAGGACCGAGTAGCCTTGTCAAATATGGTACGTGTCACACTAACTCTGCCTGGGGACGCCAAACAGCTTGAGTCACATTTCGCTACTCTGTTGTTAGCAGAGCGCAACATTGGCTTATGTAACATAAGACAGTCTTGTTGGGTCACTGCATTTCCTCCCATCTAGCTACAAGAGTAAGTCTGCTGGCATTCAAAATGCAACTGAATTAGTATGTTTTTCCAAGATGTCTGCCCTGTGGACTGTTAAAGGCTATGAGCTCATTCTTCAAAAGCATTGCTGACCCTATGACTTTCTGATTACATTTTCTGTCCGTACTAATATGCCCTTGTCCTCAATGACACAGAATGTCATCGATCGAAAGCCACATCCAGAAGATGACAGCCTTTTGGAAGTGAAGTTCGCCACCACCCCCATTATGTCCACGTACCTTGTAGCGTTCGTCATCGGCGAATACGACTTTGTAGAAGGCCAATCGTCGGACGGCGTGACCGTACGCGTCTACACGCCTACCGGAAAGGCGGAACAAGGGAAATTTGCACTAGAGGTGAGTTGTTTTTACTTCTTTTAAACTTGGATAATGGTTAGACCAGTACAAAAAACTAGTCATGTATCACTATGACTGTTTGTTATATTGATGAATGACTGTTGTGCTAGCAGCAACTATCTATTGGCGTCAAGTGTAAAATGGAAATGATACCTAGTTTTTTCTATCCATGTTTCTCACAGGTTGCTGTAAAGACCTTACCTTTCTACAACGACTACTTCAATGTTCCTTACCCATTGCCTAAAATTGATCTAATAGCGATCGCTGACTTTGCTGCTGGTAAGTACAATTCATATGACTCTATTTCAATTATTATATTGTGATGAAAAATAGGAATTATAGTCAAGATCTAACACGCTTGGTGCTGCCCCCCCCCCCCAGGTGCCATGGAAAACTGGGGCCTTGTTACCTACAGGTAAATCTAAAGTAATGTTGCTAAATTTGCAACTAATGAGAGGATGAGAGTCATGTTATTCCACAAAAATATTATTTGATTACCACTAGCGGGAAATGTATGTGATTTTATATTCAATGTATTGTTGTGTTAATGCATGCTACCACTAGGGGCAGTGTGAAATGAATCGCTTTTGAGCTTGTTTTTCTTCGAGTTGACCTCGCTGTTTGACCTCGTTTCCCAGGGAGACGGCGCTGCTGATTGACCCGAAGAACTCTTGCTCGTCCTCACGGCAGTGGGTGGCCCTGGTGGTGGGACACGAGCTAGCTCACCAGTGGTTCGGGAACCTGGTCACCATGGTAAACGCCCACTGCGCTCTTTACTGCTTATGTAGAAACTAAAAGCAGTCTCCTGATCAATGACAGAAGGACATTACATTATTGAAGATTAAATTATATGAACAACATTCTTCAATTACATTGGGGTATACATTGTTGTCCTGAATTGGATTTAGTCAATATGATCGCCCCTTGCCTTGTAGGAATGGTGGACCCATCTGTGGCTTAACGAGGGCTTCGCATCATGGATCGAGTACCTCTGTGTGGACCACTGCTTCCCTGACTACGACATCTGGACACAGTTTGTGTCTGCCGACTACACCCGCGCCCTGGACCTGGATGCGCTGGACAACAGTCATCCCATTGAGGTGTGTTGGCTTTAAATTTGTAAGATTCTGTGTGTGTACTGGACCAAAGTTTTCCAGTAGATTTGAATGTACGTGAGGTATCTCTATCAGATGAAAGCGACCCTCGTACTGCGTTTTGAAAGCATGAACTGACTGATCCCCTGGACTGCAGGTGAACGTGGGCCACCCGTCGGAGGTGGATGAAATCTTTGATGCAATATCCTACAGCAAAGGAGCGTCTGTGATCCGTATGCTGCACAACTACATAGGAGACAAGGTGAGGAGCTGCTGCCCAGGCACACTGCCATGTTGTCCACTAATTAGTCTAGCTCTCTTTCATATACTAGCTAAAGGGGTATTGTGTGAACAAGTGTCTCTGGTAAGTATTTGTATATTTTCATCTCGGGCGTTTTTCTTTTGTAAACCTATTTGTTTCTTCTTTCTCTAGGATTTCAGGAAAGGAATGCATTCCTATCTGTTGAAGTTCCAACATAAAAATGCAGCAACAGGTAACACTGTCAAGTCTCCTATAATTTCTCATGAATTTATAATGGACATGTCTGGTCCATTATAACAAGATTATTATTTGAGCGTTGTAATTGGTTGGTGACCAACTCTCTCCCCACCACCTCTCCCAGAGGACCTATGGGACTGTCTGGAACAGGCTAGCGGGAAACCCATCGCCCTGGTGATGAGTTCCTGGACTAAGCAGATGGGTTTCCCTATAATCGTAGTGGACCAGGAGCAGGTAAATAGACCACAATGGAAATTGTCTTTGGACAATATGAATTTACTGTTTTATATCCTGTGAGAGGGGATCTCTCTGTTGTGGATATAGCAGTTTGTGTATTAAATCAAATACTTTTTTGTTTTTCTAGCAAGGGGATGATCGCATCCTCAAGATATCTCAGAAGAAATTCTGTGCCAGTGGACCACATAATGGTAAGATAATATTTTCCAATAAATCAACTCACAAAAAAGCCAAGTACAAATCGCTGGTTCACTACTTGTCACTTATTAGCTACTTGAGACAAAGTTCCTACTTTGCTCCATCTCATTGGGTCTTGCTTGTGTCAATCATCCACCAGGTGAGGACTGCCCTAACTGGATGGTACCAATCAGTATCTGTACGGGTGAGGACCCCGGCTGTACCAAGCTCAAGGTGCTGCTGGACAGCCCAGAGACCACCATCACGATCAACAACATCAGCCCTGACCAGTGGGTCAAGGTGAGGACAACCAAATTCCACCTATTACAGGTGTCTAATATAGAATTGAGTTGAAAACCAAGCCCTGAGGCCTTACAATCTGTACTATAACCCTTATACAGAGTTGCATGTTTAGGGAAATAGAAATCTGTCTAATAAAAGCGTAATGGATACAAGAATGCTGATGACCTTGAAGGTCTGCTTGCTTGGAGAATTATAAACGTTTGTGAATGGGCCGTAACATTCATGATTCTGAGTGTATTTAGTGTTTAATAATGGGTGGGAGATCATTGGGATTTCAGTAAACCAATCACCTGACCAAAAGGGTGGACGAGAAGTTAAGGAAACGATGACCCTTGAAGGTCTTTGAAAGGGGTCAAAAGGTCACACAGATGGATATTGAAGGGGTAACTAGAGGGTCAGGATTTGTGAATGGACCATATAAATTGCTGTTCACTGAAAGGACATCATTAATGTCAAAGTAAGTTTGAGGAACTGAGAACCATTAACGAATAACCGCTTGAGTGGGATCATAGCCTGGCTAGTCCCTATCTAGTTATCAATGCTGAAGAGGATCCACAATGCCAGTGGTTCCCAATCAGGGGAACTAGGACCCCTAGGGGTACTTGGCCTATCCACAGGGGTACTTGATAAGACTCATGAGACCATAGGCCTACTGCTAAAATGCACAAGGGGATACTTCAGGGGTACTCCGGGCAGAGCGAATTTCAACTGGCAGTACAGTGACTGAAAAGGGTTGGGAACCCCTGCACAAGGCTCTGGTAGGGAGAGTGAAACTATGAGTGTGCCATTCAGAACAGAGACTGCTCTATGTACGGAGTTGATCAAAGGGATAGAAAGTATCTCTTCCTTAATGCTAAGCTGCACATTTTGTGGCTAGAATAAAACCTAATTTTGTTTGTTTGTTGGGTGGGTGTCACTCAAGCATATAAAGACTTTCTTCCACACTTGCTTGTTAGGCAGATTTATGTTCTGCTTTAGCTAACAAGTTTGGAACCGCAAATGGTTTGGCATGACGCCGACAAAAGTAGTGGAAGAAAACAGATTGGCAACAAGGCTATAGTCTTTGGCCGCTGTTCAACTGTCCTCCTCCTCCCCCTATAGATCAACCCAGGAACAGTAGGCTTCTACAGGATCCAGTACAGCTCGGCCATGTTGGAGGGCCTGCTGCCTGGTATCAGAGACCTCACCCTGCTGCCTGTTGACCGTCTGGGCCTGCAGAACGACCTCTTCTCCCTGGTGAGTGGCACAGACTCCCGTCAACACTACACCAACATGCCCTTTAGCTCGACGCTAAAGCTCAATAATAAATTGGATATGTATGGTTATGGTGCTTGTATATAAAGTCAGTCATGGACAGGGAAAGGGTCAGTTCCTGTAACAATCATATTCAGGGAATGGCTTGAAAGTCACTTTTTTTCTCCATCCTTTCTGCCACAAAACCCTTCTTTCCTCTTCCATATAGCAAGGCCTCATCTGTCTAGCCTAGCGCTACAGTAGCAAAGAAACACACCCTTTAGTGTATAACCAGATCATTTTTGAGGAAGCCCAGGGTCAAAGCTTCCCCTAAAATAAACTCTAGCCGCTCAATGTTGTAATTGTGCAGGAAACCCCAACATAAAGTGTCATATCAAAATTGTATTTGTCACATGCGCCACAGTGAAATGCTTACATAAAAGCCCTTAACCAACAATGCAGTTTTAAGACAAATACGTGTTAAGTAAAAAAGAACAAATGTCTTAATAGGGCGTTGGGCCACCACTAGCCAGAACAGCTTCAATACACCTTGGTATGGCTTCTGCAAGTTTCTGGAACTCTATTGGCGGGTGCGACACCGTTCTTCCATGACAAATTCCATAATTTGGTGTTTTGTTCATGGTCGTGGGAAAACACTGTCTCAGGCGCCATTCCGGAATCTTCCGTAAGTGTGCAATTGGTTTGAGATCTGGTGACAGACAGCCATGTCATATGGTTTACGTCAGGGTTCCCCAACCCTGTTCTTGGGACACCACTAGTCAGAACAGTGTAGGTTTTCGCTCCAACCCCAGTTGTAACTAACCTGATTCATCTTATCAACCAGCTAATTATTAGAATCAGGTTGGCTAGATTAGGGTTGGAGTGAACCTGCAGGACTGTAGCTCTCCAGGAACAGGGTTGGAAAGTCCTGGTTTACATAGTTTTCATACTCATCAAACCATTCAGTGACTACTTATTCCCTGTGGCTGGGGGCATTGTCATCCTATGGGGGCGTAGTTTGATTGGTTGTTTAGCAAACAAACCAATGTGTGTGCTACTATGGGCCAGAACAGACAGGTTTGGTTTAGACTGACACGTAAACTATATTTAGTCTCCAAATGTTTATTGGAAACATACATTTGCACAATGAGCACATGTTGTCCCTCAAATAGTTGTTGGTTAGATAGCTAGTGAATTTGAGCCATATTGGTATAGACATGACATCAGTCAAAACAAGATACACCAGGCTGAAGCGAACCACCTACGATTCCCCACATGGCAGCTTCTTGTCGTTGTTGCTAGCTATCTGACCGTTCAGAATCATAACAATGCACGGCTTCCGGACACATCGACACACGTATGTCATTTTGGCCAACCTGTCTATAGCTGTGGTAGCCAAAATAATTCTCTGCCCAGCAGTTTTATACATGACCCTAATCATCATGATAATTGCTTAATTAACTCAGGAACCACATCTGTGGTAGTGGTGCGTGGGTCATCTGCAACTGCACGACTAGACTATATGTATAAAAAAAAAGAGGCCATGGGCCGGACCCTAATCCGCAAATATAGGAAATGTGCTGTACTGTAGGCTACAGTCAGACGGCGCAATGTTGTTTTTTGACGGGGGTGTAGGATTTATTTTTGCCTAATTTAGATGCTTTTCTGATTTAAAAATATATATAAATCTGACATTTTGGAAGGCTATTTCGAGAGCTTGGGCCTCAGGTTTAGGCTGTCCCTGTGATTTTCATATGCACATTTTAATCTAAATGAAATTAATGAAAATGATACAATTCTAAAAGTAACTTCTATTGCCATAGAAAATATCCTGATTTTAAAAATAAATATCCTATCAATCACATTGGCTTTGCCTGTCTGCAAGGAACTTGAAACATTGTATGAACTTGTTCCAGCCGGAAGCTGGTGCTTGCAACATTGTGTAAAATATTCTGGGCCCTCAGTTTCCTGCACCAGTGAGCTCCAGACGCACAGCTGTAGACTATTTGCGCAAGGGCTAAGAAGTAATCAGGAAGGCATATTTTATGACATTTCCACCGGATCTAAGCTTTACTTTCTTTCCCCTTTCATGCTGAGTGGTAGGATAATCGAAAGGGAGAGAGCTGGAAAGATTGTTCAAATAGCTACGTTAAGGAAAATATAGTATTTCTCAATGGCTGTAAAAACAGACTTTGTTTACTTGCTGTTTGAGGCAAAGAAATTACTTTGAGAAGCTCCACAGGAATGGTGAGTTAAGACAATCAGAAATGGTATCAGATCACTTATAAGGATACAGTTAGTCCTAGTCCTACTTCTATGCGTAATCAGGTGCGTGTCCTTACTCAAAATTGACAGTAGCGCTTCAAACAAAGGACAATTAATAAATTGACAACTTGTAAATGGAATGAAATATACCAAAACTTTTTTTTCTGAAGTGTAGCCTACGTTGTGCGCTCTGCAAACATATCCACTCCTAGAATGAGAACGTTAAGACTGTAATAATAATATATTGAATGCATTAACAGAAATAACTAGCCAAACATTGTAGATTAGAAATTATGGGAATTAACGGTAAATGTACTAGTGTGCCATCCCTGCGGCCTCCACAATGGATTAGTCCACTCAGAGGCGTGAATCAGACCGGTTTCTCATGTGCCATTTAAAAAATGTGTTTGTGTGTGACTGCTCGAGTACAACAAATCTTGGTCGATCAATCCACAGCCTATCGACCAAACTATCGACCATGTCGGGTAAATGGGTTCAGCCCTAATACGGTTCTATCTACATTTTTGTCAAAATCTAGTTATTGACTTGTTTTGTTCAATGGTCTCTACCTATATAGTACTCTAAATACCCCAATTCATGTTGATAAGTTCAGAAGAATACAAGATAAAAAATGAACACCATTCAAACCAATGACAGTTTGGAACTTTAAAGCCAGTTATCTCAATCATCTTTTTGCACATGGAACCCAAGCTCTCTGTCGTTTTGACCGGTTGTAAGGAAGTAGAAAGCTATGAATAAGCTCTGATAAGTTTTCAGTTTGGCTTGGATGCATATTTTACGTGGTAGGAAATATGATCCGCTTTTATGATGCTGATTTAAGAGAGCACATCTACAGCTGTTACCCTAACTGCAATCGCATTCTCTCAAGATGCTGGAAGAAATCATATTTCTCCACATATTTCAAAATGTACATTTGGTGCTGCAAGAAATGCTTAATGCTGCAGGAGTTAATATTAAGGCTATGTGAGGTTATAGACCTACAGTCAGTGTCCACATTTCAGCTTCCATTTAATTCACCTGAGCAGTAGGCTAAAGTTCCCTGTCTTGAATATGTATAGTGCCCCAAACATTACTTTTCTGGGCCTCCCTTTTCTTTATTTTCACCTCCATTATGCCGCATTTCTCTTATTTAAACTCCGACATTTTCCTTTTTTCCCTCAGTGGATCGACAATCACTTTTTCTGTCTGTTTCCAAAAGTATTTGGTGATTGGCATGTAGGTTATTTGGTGCGTGTACAGTTTGACCCAAAAGCTCATAGGCTTACATACAAATGCCAGATGGCCTAAAAATAATGAAAGAAAAACCTCAATGTAGCCTATAGACATATAAATTAAAAATGTATGTATTTTCTCTTTATTCAACCTGCCCTTCATCTATTTAATGAGCCTAAACCCGCCCCACGGATCAACCTGCGGGGTCTGCGGCTTCTGAGTCAACCCTCACATCACTACTGTGTGGAAGCACCTGCTTTCGATATACTTTGTATCCCTCATTTACTCATGTTTACATGATTTTGGCAGTTACATGTTATTGTTGTGTGTTTTGTGGCCATGTAAACGTAACTTATGATTGGGTAACGATACTTCTCCTTTCTCCCTCAGTACTCATGAGAATTAAGCTCGTCGACTAAGATATGTCATGTGAATTGTTAAGCGTTTATTCTTTGGCCTTTTTTCTCACCAAAGCCTCTTATGAAGATGTTTACTGTAGACGTTAGAAAAACAATGTGTAATCTAATCAACTTGTTTTCCTGCTTTATCCTATTCCTCAAAAGCTTTGTCCCATCCATTCAGGGCTCAATTACAAAAACTGTACATAACATCACAATACTGTGACTCTTACTAACTTTTCCCCTGCTCTTACTTCTTCTATTCCTATTTTACCTCTTCCCCTCATTCTTCATATTCCTTCTCTTCTATTCCTCTTTCACCTCTTCCCTTCATTATTCATATTCCTTCTCTTCTATTCCTCTTTCACCTCTTCCCTTCATTATTCATATTCCTTCTCTTCTATTCCTCTTTTACTGCTCCTTCATTTTCCTCTTCTATTCTCCTTCTACCTCCATCCCCCCATTCCTTCTCTTCTTGTCCCCCATGTTCATCCTATTAATCATCTTCATCAGTCGCGCGCTGGCATGATCAGCACGGTGGAGGTGCTGAAGCTGATGGAGGCCTTTGTCAACGAGCCCAACTACACGGTGTGGAGCGACCTGAGCTGCAACCTGGGCGTGCTCTCCTCCCTGCTCTCCCACACCGACTTCCATGAGGATATCCAGGAGTTCATCCGGGACCTGTTCACTCCCATCGGCCTCAAGCTGGGCTGGGAATGCAAGCAGGGCGAAGGTGAGCCCCCTGGGGCCGGTGGTAAGAGCTAAGAACTGAGTTGCCGAGTCATTCCGGAGTCGATCCTCAGCCTTAAGCCCCAAGTCACTTGATGTCGCTCTGATTGTGTTGGATAGGTGTAAGAGAGATGGTAATCAATCTATGTTGCACTCTTGACAGGGTTGGTGGGATTTCTTTTCTGTTACATTGCTGACACCTATACGATCCTTTCAGATCTGCTCAAGTGCCTAGGGGTTAGGGGCTAAGGGTCAGGTTTGGAATTAGGCAAGTGTTTTAGGAGGAGTATCAGCCCAGAGCTGGTGACGTATGGATTTACTGGCTCCTGGATTGCCTAGCAGTAGATCAATTCTGTCCTTTTGGATGAAGTTCAGTGTATCAAACGCTTGTTTTTAACATGTTTGAGACTGACTGGCGCCTTTCACCTTCTGTTCTCTGGCCCCCGGTTCTTCTATTCTCTCCTCTCTCTCCCCCCCTCTCTCAGGTCACCTGGATGCCCTGCTGAGGGGCCTGGTTCTGGGGAAGCTGGGGAAGGCGGGACACAAGCCCACGCTGGAGGAGGCCCGGCGGAGATTCAAAGACCATGTGGAAGGCAAGCAGATCCTCACTGCAGACCTCAGGAGCCCAGTAAGCTGTTCTGCCCCCCGTCACACACACACACATTTATTCATAGAAACACACACGTATTCTTAACATGTAGTTATGTAAACAAAGGTCCCATTTCAAACTAACCTTTGCCCTCTAACCCTAGGCTCTTGATGACTTTCGTGAATGTTTAAAGGATTTGATTGGTCAGCAATTTGATAATGTCTCCACCTATGCCTCTGGTTGGCTAGGTGACGCTTCTTCAGTACTGCTTTCACCTGTCCATTAATTTCAATCAATTGTGTTCAACATTTCAACAATGGGCCTGTAGTCATGTTATTGATTCTACTTTCAAACAGTGACTTCTCATTTGTAGATCATTTAAGTGCTAATGATAGTTATTTAGTACCATCATGACTGGAAGTAGATGCCGTTAATGATGAGACAAAGACATAAAAAGCTTGTAAAATCAAGTGATGAAACCATATTGTATGGTCTTTGTTTCTCTTCAGGTGTACTTAACCGTGCTGAAGCATGGCGACAGTGCCACGTTGGACACAATGCTGAAGGTAAGTCACACCAGCTAATGGTGTATTCACTAGTGCACACCATAGCAAAATGTTTTGCGACGAAACCAAGCATTTCTTATTGGATAAATTCAGATTAGTCCCTCCCTGTTTCTGCTCATTTGGTTCTGAGACAATACACCCCAGCCAGGACAGCTGGTTGGAGAACAGTCTCCTCAATATCATGAGTCATATATTGTATCATGAACGATTTCAATTACATTTCCTCAGTCAGATGAACAGGATTACCAGCTCGTTCCATGTCCTAGACTCTCGTTAAAGCCTCACCAATAATCTGACAGATAAAGATTTAATCACAGTCGATTGATATAATTTGATTTTGTCACATAAATGTCACAAAGGTTTATACCTTTGTGACATTTACCTAATATGTATGTATTTTTCTTTCACATTATTGCGGTCTAATCTCTCCCATCCTCTTCAGCTTCACAAGCAGGCTGACATGCAGGAGGAGAAGAACCGCATAGAGAGAGTGCTGGGAGCTATTTCTGCCCCCGACCTCATCCAGAAAGTCCTCACTTTTGCCCTCTCGGTATGTGCACAACCATTCTTGCCCTAGCAACTGGAGTGTGTTACTTGCGCCTGCTATTTTGTCAGGAGAATATAAATGACAAAACAAAAATCCCCAGAAACATTAGTATTTACACTTTGTGTTCTATTTACACCTGGTGTTCTATTTACACCTTGTTATTTTGGTCTCGCTTTTATGGTATTCTTTCTTGAATATAGCCGGTGCAATTGTTAACACTGGTGTTAACTAGCTTTGTAATTGTAGCCTTCCTAGTTGTTTTGGTCATAGGAGTTTGCTTATAGGATGAGCGTGATGAATTAATGGAAATTGGCAAAAACAGACCCCTCTGTCTCCCCTACCCAGGAGGATGTGCGTCCCCAGGACACGGTGTCAGTAATCGGGGGAGTGGCCGGAAGCAGTAAGCATGGAAGGAAAGCCGCCTGGAAGTTTGTCAAAGACAACTGGGAGGAGCTTCACAACCGCTACCAGGGCGGCTTCCTCATATCACGGCTCATCAAGGTAAAGACTTCGTTCATTAAGCAATTTTTCTCCAAAGCATTGTTTAACTGTTCTTATTCTCATATTTTCCTCAGCTCCTCAGAGAGCACTGTATACAGTGCATTTCGAGAGTATTCAGACCCCTTGACTTTTAACACATTTTGTTACGTTATAGCCTTATTCTAAAATGGATGAAATAAAAACAATTCCTCAGCAATGTACACACTATCCTATAATGACAAAGCAAAGAAAGGTTTTTAGAAAAGTTAGCAAATTTTATTAAGAACAACAAACAGAAATACCTTATTTACATAAGTATTCAGACCCTTTGCTATGAGACTAGAAATTGAGCTCAGGTGCATCCTGTTTCTATTGATCATCCTTGATGTTTCTACAACTTGATTGGAGTCCACTTGTGGTAAATTCAATTGATTGGACATGATTTGGAAAGGCACACACCTGTCTATATAAGGTCATTCAGTTGACAGTGTACAGTTGAAGTCTGAAGTTTACATATACCTTAGCCAAATACATTTAAACTCAGTTTTTCACAATTCCTGACATTTTAATCCTAGTAAAAATTCCCTGTATTAGGTCAGTTAGGATCACCTCTATTTAATGAATGTGAAATGTCAGAATAATAGTAGTGATTTATTTCAGCTTTCATTTCTTTCATCACATTCCCAGTGGGCCAGAAGTTTACATACACTCAATTAGTATTTGGTAGCATTGCCTCTAAATTGCTTAACTTGGGTCAAACATTTCAGGTAGCCTTCCACAAGCTTCCCACAATAAGTTGTGGAATTTTGGCCAATTCCTCCTGACAGAGCTGGTGTAACTGAGTGAGGTTTGTAGGCCTCCTTGCTCACACACACTTTTTCAGTTCTGCCCACAAATGTTCTATGGGATTGAGGTCAGGGCTTTGTGATGGCCACTCCATCCTGGGGCGGCAGGGTAGCCTAGTGGTTAGAGCGTTGGACTAGTAATCGGAAGGTTGCAAGTTCAAACCCCCGAGCTGACAAGGTACAAATCTGTCGTTCTGCCCCTGAACAGGCAGTTAACCCACAGTTGACGCCATCTATTTTGTGAAGTGCACCAGTCCCTCCTGCAGCAAAGCACCCCCACAACATGATCCTGCCACCCCCGTGCTTCACGGTTGGGATGGTGTTCTTCAGCTTGCAAGCCTCCCCCTTTTCCACAAAACATAACGATGGTCATTATGGCCAAACAGTTCTATTTTTGTTTCATCAAACCAGGGGACATTTCTCCAAAAAGTATGATCTTTGTCCCCATGTGCAGTTGCAAACCGTAGTCTGGCTTTTTTATGGTGGTTTTGGAGCTGTGGCTTCTTCCTTTCTGGCGGCCTTTCAGGTTATGTCGGTATAGGGCTCGTTTTACTGTGGATATAAATACTTTAGTACCGGTTTCCTCCAGCATCTTCACAAGGTCCTTTTGCTGCTCTTCTGGGATTGATTTGCACTTTTTCCACCAAAGTACGTTAATCTCTCGGAGACAGAACGTGTCTCCTTCCTGAGTGATATGACGGCTGCGTGGTCCCATGGTGTTTATACTTGCCTACTATTGTTTGTACAGATGAATGTTGTACCTTCAGGTGTTTGGAAATTGCTCCCAAGGATGAACCAGACTTGTGGAGGTTTCTTGTTAACCTCTTGAGTGTAGGGGGCAGTATTTTGATGTTTGGATGAAAAACGTACCCATATAAAACTTCCTTTTTCTCAGGCCCAGAATCTAGAATATGCATATAATTGTCAGATTAGGATAGAAAACACAAAAGTTTCCAAAACTGTCAAAATATTGTCTGTGAGTATAACAGAACTGATATTGCAGGCGAAAACCTGAGGAAAATCCAACCAGGAAGTGCTGTTTTTCCTGAAAGCTCTCTGTTCCATTACATGCCTTCCCTCCATTTAAAGGGATATCAACCGGATTCCTTTTCCAATGGCTTCGACATGGTGTGAACAGTCTTTAGACATAGTTTCAGGCTTTTATTTTGAAAAAATGAGTGAGAAATATCACATTGCGTCATTGGATGGCTGGGTGCCAGCAGTGTTTTGCATGCGCCAACCGAGTGCAGCAGACAGTCCGGTTGAAATATTATCGATTATATATTGTAAAAACAATCTGAGGATTGATTATTTAAAATAAATAAAAAACATTTGACATGTTTCTATGAACTTTACGGATACTATTTGGAGTTTTCGTCTGCCCCGTCTTGACCTCTCGAGCCTATGGAATTCTGAACATAACGCGGCAACCAAATGGAGGTATTTTGGAAATAAAAATAATCTTTATGGAACAAAAGGAACATTTATTGTGTAACTGGGAGTCTCATGAGTGCAAACATCCGAAGATCATCAAAGGTAAGCGATTCATTTTATTGCTTTTCTGACTTTCATGACCAATCTACTTTGTTGCTAGCTGTTTAATGTTTTGTCTGCTGAGAGAGATGTCCTTACATAAACACTTGGTATGCTTTCGCCGAAAAGCTTTTTTGAAATCTCACATGCCAGGTGGATTAACAACAAGCTAAGCTGTGTTTTGCTATATTGCACTTGTGATTTCATGAAAATTAAATATTTTTAGTAATTTAATTTGAATTTGGTGCTCTGCAATTCAGCTGATGTTGACGAAAATGATCCCACTAACGGGATGGGTGCGTCAAGAAGTTAACAAGAAATTTGTGGAGTGGTTGAAAAACGAGTTTTAATGACTCCAACCTAAGTGTATGTAAATGTCTGACTTCAACTGTATATCAGAGCAAAAACCAAGCCATGAGGTCGAAGGAATTGTCCATGGAGCTCAGTGACAGGATTGTTGCGGCACAGATCTGGGGAAGGACAACCATCTCTGCAGCCCTCCACCAATCAGGCCTTTGTGGTAGAGTGGCCAGACGGAAACCACTCCTCAGTAAAAGCCACTCCTCTGTAAAAGCTATGTGACAGGCCGCTTGGAGTTTGCCAAAAGGCACCTAGGACTCTCCGACCATGAGAAACAAGACTATCGGGTCTGATGAAACCAAGATTGAACTATTTGGCCTGAATGCTGGTACCAGTAACGCTCCCCATCCAACCTGACAGAGCTTATGAGGATCTGCAGAGAGGAATGGGAGAATACAGGTGTGCCAAAATACAGGTGTGCCAAGCTTGTAGCGTCATACTTGAGGATGTAATTGCTGCCAAAGGTGCTTTAACCAAGTACTGAGTAAAGAGTCTGAACATGTATGTAAATGTGATATTTCTGTTTTTCATTTTTAAATCTGCAAATATTTTTAAACCTGTTTTTGCTTTGTCATTATGGGGTATTGTGTATAGATTGGGGGGGGGAATTTTAATACATTTTAGAATAAGGCTGTAACGTAACGAATCTGGAAAAGTCAAGAGGTCTGAATACTTTCTGAATGCTCTAAATATATTATAAGAGAAATGTATTATGGAAGACTGGTAGCTTTTGCCTTTGGCCCAATGACCTAAGCCAACTCACTTGTATTTTCACCCCTCTTCACAGCTCTCTGTGGATGGATTCGCCATTGACAAAATGGCTGCTGAAGTGAAGGTGAGCATCATTGGTTTATACGTCTTTTAATATAGTGGTCTCGCTCAATAAAATGGTTAAATAACTTCTGTAGTTCTAATTCTAAACGCGGCCATTTTGTGTCTTCCAGAGTTTCTTCGAGAGCCACCAAGCGCCGGCGGCTGAGCGCACGGTGCAGCAGTGCTGCGAGAACATTCTCCTGAATGCCGCCTGGCTCAAGCGCGACGCCGATGACATTCACCAGTATCTACTGAAGCGCAAAGCTCCCCCGGTCTGAACAACCCAGCCCCCCCCATCTTCCAGCGCGGACCTCCCTGCATCATAGCTGCCTCGGCCCCCCCCTTCTCAGTCCATAGATGGACGGAGAGCGAGCATACTCAAAGCAGGCTTAATTTCTCTAAAAGAAAAAATACAAACGACGATGACGTCAACAAACAAGCCAAGAATTTAACCAAGCGTTGAAAAAGAAAAGACTATTATACATAAATAACAAAGCAAATTCATTTGTCTGACAAGGAATGTAGTTACCCCCATTCTGCCCATCGGAAGATGATACATGAGTTAGGTTACTGGGGTTTAACACTCCCAGATATGATTTGCGAAATGGCTATCCCAGGGTGCATCCCAAATGGTACTCCATTCTCTACGTTGGTGCACTATTTTTGACTTGAGCCAAATAAGCCCTGGTTAGTGCACTTTATAGGGTTCCATTTGAGATGCACACCAAGTCTGAGTGCATACTCACACTCCCATACAGTTACGACACGCAAAACATTAACACTTGCATACACACACAGCCTTGCATCGTAGTTTGAAAACTGTGAATTTATTTTTCTCATCACCTGCTCCTACTCTATGGAGAGAAAAAAAGCATGAATTATATGATATATCCTGTGTTGCTGTTCACTTTGTTTGTTTTCTGTACAAACAAATTATTTTCTTTTTTTCCTGCCATCGGCGTTTCGCAGTTGCTGGTTTATACCCAACAGGTGTTGTGATTGGGTGAGAGCAGAGCTGGGCAGAATGGGGATAATATAGCGTTTGATGTTTTGTTGGCGGTAGTTAAATGAACTCATGGCACTGATCTCCATCTCTAATAACGGTTAGGACAAAAGGTGAGCAGGGCTAGCATGGTACTACATGTATACTGTTTAATGCAAGCATTCTTGCAAAAACGTTCCACAAATCTGAATAGCGGTGTTCATCGTTACCTTACCTGCCCCTCTTCCCCCTCCATCCATCATCCTACTCTGGCATTTGATACATACCTTCCCCACATCAACCCCCCCCCCCCCCCCTCCCCTCTTCTGTAGCCTGTATTATCAGCCCTCAGTAAAGTTACAGAATTATGTATAGTATGGCAAATGACAAACATGCATATTTAAATGGTTTCTTCATCTGCCACATTATATACAAAATTACATCTTGTTTTCAAAAACCTGTTTTTTTTTAAGATGCAGTGATTTTAACGTTGAGGAAAAACTTTCATTTATTCTTAAGAATTAGTAAAACAACACTACTTGGGCCTTTAGTGCAGTTAACACCAGGAAACTTTAGTTTAAAAACTTAATGATGTACTGGCCCAGTTTGAACTTTGAAATGATAGGATTTACTTAACACTGCTATTGAACTCTGAAGCCTTAAATTGGTAAAGTGGTTTGCAATAATTATTACACTGAAGTGGGTGATATTCCACTGCAAAGTCAAAATATTGTTTCATAACAGATCTACACAGACTTGTTGAACGAGTATATCTATATAGAATTTGATGTGGCTTAGAAAACATTTACCGGAGAAGATCATCAACATAATTATCCCTCTTTCCCTGGAACATTTTGTTGTGCTTTTGTTTAAAAATACAGTTGGTGTTCATTAAAGTAAAAAGAAGAAAAAGACTTCAATGTCAAACTAGTAGAGTTGATTTATGATTGAGGTGTGAGTGTGCATGCCTGGAAACCAGTTGATATGTAATTTAACAATTCTTAATACAATTTAATAATGTTTTGTATGATCCTAATAAGCAAAAACATGATCATAAATAGATTACAAATGGTTCTAGGAAAAACTGCAATAGAAATGGACGCTGTACATAATTAAAGTTGACCTAAATGAGAATAAAGAAAATGGGTATGATGTGTAGATGGTGGGAAGTAAAATCAGTCTTTACATTTTGTTTCACAAGGTGTAAACTTGCGGTGGGGGATGTTGGTATATTTGAGATTTACATGCCGTTATATTTTCATTGCAGTATTACGCTGCAGTCCAACGCTTTGGGGTAGTGGGTGGGGGGAAAAGGACTCCGTTTTTCGTCATCTCATTGGTCAAACTTCGTTTTGAATGTCACATTGCTTCCGAGAAAAAAAAAACGTTTTTGGCAGAACGGCTGTGACGCTGGTGTTGCCAAAACAGAAATTAAGATGCAGTACAATAAAGTAACGTGGTAATATCCTTCACTATGAGAGATTGTCTTTTCACCTTGGTTTACAGTACCTTGATCGGATGATGCAGTGATATGCTAATGAGTCTTCAAATCCAGTTTATTTATTTTTTTACCCCTTTCTATAATCCAACGCACAGTGCTTGGAAACTAATACTAGAAACCTGATCTTGACGGCTGTATATAACGGGGTTGGGGACCGCTGGTCTAACTGCAATTCATGCATTGATGTAATGTGTAAGCATTTTCTACAAAGAAATAATGCTGACATCATTCGACCAATGTGTAGTAACGTTTTTTGTATCTCTTTGTAGGCTACTAAAATGGTGTTTGGGGTTCAGAGCTCCCCTAGCAACTACATTACTGCTGTGTGAAGTTTACAACCAAGTTACTGAGGGGTGTGGGTATGAACTTGACCATAAATAGATCAGGTTACTGTAAATAACTTCGAGAACTGGTGAAGATCACAATTGTCTATTTATATAGAAGTTCCCATATCAAATGTACATTTTTAGGATGACGTGATTAATATAGGCCCAGTGTTTCTTGTTTGTATTCAATTATGAATGTGCTACTTTCCCTGCACCGTAGGCGGCGCCAGTGGCTGTTTAGGTGTGAGAGACCCCGGAAAACGGAAGAAGTGAACTTTACACTGACTGGTTCGTTAGTTACTGGCAAAACAATAACCATTACTAAATCTGTGCTCGGAAAAATGTGCTGGTGAGTAGCTAATTTTCTTGTTCCACAAACCTGCTAAATATTGTGATAATAGTAATTGTTGCTTCTCGTCGCCCCGGAAAGTTGTTTGTGCTAGACAACTAACGTTAACGTTAGATAGCAATGTAACGTTAATTTAGCGTAGCCAGTTAGCAAGCTAGCCAGCTTGCTCGGATGAAGAACGCTGGCAGCAGTAGCTTGCTCCTTGCAAGGCTGATGAAATGTAGCTATGTTCATATCAAGTGAAAGCTATTTGCATATGTGTTGTTAAATATATGATTTTTGCATATAGTCGACTAGCAACAACAAAAATACTCACTTGACGTTTCGCTATCTAGCTAAAGTGTCCACATCATGGCCACGCGCTGTCAAACGTTGGAAAGCAAACAATTGCTTTAGGACTATTCTGCGTTAGCGCATAACTGAGTCTAGTTTTATAAGCTATTTTGTTAATGGGATTAGCCAGTCTGTGGCTGCTCTAATAACTAATTCACAGGCCAGCGATTTAGACGGACATGTGCAAGTGAGCATTAGCCAGCAGTCAATGCAAGGCAGACAGATAGGGTGGGCGTAACGTCTTTACAGATGGCTACTCAACAAGTAACTGCTAAACATGTGTAGTATAGTACAAGGTTGCAGAGGTCACACATTGCTAATCTTTAGAAGAAGCTAGCTTGCTACTGTATTTATAGAGCATGGCTTGTAGCCAATACAGTGCTCTACAGACAGGAGGTGTCAGTTTTCTAAACATCCCTTAAAAGTCAATTGGCAGTCTGACACTATGTTCTGGCTGAAGACCATATTTCCCCCTTGAGGATTTGCCCTGTACAAGCTTTATCATGCTTATACTGTACTGTAGGTAATGCATTTGTTTCTGTGTTGCCCTTCAGGTTATCAACAGATGGTAGAAGGTGGGTGTTGTCCAGTTGGTGACTCTGACCATCCATCTACACTATGGTGCTGTGCAGCAGCCTGCTGGTTGTGGCGTTCCTCCTGTCTCAGACTGGGGGGTTCCTGCACTCTTTGGAAGAGGATGCCCTTCCTAAGGAGTGGGTCCTGCTCCACGTGGTGCAGGGCCACATCGGGGCGGGGAACTACAGCTACCTGCGGCTCAACCACGACGGCAAGATCATCCTGCACATGCGCAGCCTCAAGGGGGACGCAGATCTGTACGTCTCGGACAAAACTCTGCGGCCCAGCTTCGACACCTACAAGCTGCAGTCGGTCACCTGCGGCCAGGACGTGGTCGTAGTGCCTGGAGACTTTGTGAGGCCCGTGGGGATTGGCATTTATGGCCACCCGTCGCACCAGGAGAGCGAGTTTGAGATGAGGGTGTTTTACGATCAGACTTCCCTCCAGGACCCGTTCGATAAAAGGTCGTACCCCTCTGAGGAGGAAGGGGGGAAGCAGAGATATGCTCCAGAGGATGACTTTGAGGAAGAGGAGTCCATCTTCTGGACTATTTTAATCGGGATTCTCAAGATTATACTTGAAATTTTGTTCTAAGAAATGTGTGCTGCTGCTTTCTGCCATGTGCATTAAGAATGAGGATACTTGTGGTATATTTGAGCTGAGCGCATGCGTTAATCTCTGGGCCTGGTTTGCCAAAAACATTTTAAGGCTAAGTTCATCTTAGAACCATAGGATGCTTTTGGGAAACCTGGGCCTGGCATTGGTGATCTGAAATTAACCTGAGGGGAAGAAGCTGAAAAATCTAAGGGAATATATTTTTTTACATTTCGTAATTCAACTGATTGTCTTTTGATTAATGACAAAGGCAATGCCTCAATTACGTTGCTTGTCAATCAGCCTCTAGGCTGAGGCATACCTCTGTGAAAAAAATATTGAATCAAACCACTAGTATTTGCATATCTATATCAATTTTGCCATCTGATTTAAATGACTGGGTTATGTTCTGTATCTATGGACGCAAGCCAGACATCTTAGGTTGCTACCCAGACAGGCTGGTCATTAATTCTATCGGTTACCAGTTACCCAGTCGTTCACTTCTTTTGTTCTGTATCTGTGGACGCAACCCAGTCGTTCATTCGAAATGTTCCATTGCCATGCTGGCTGGCAACATTGTTATCCCTTGCTTGCTAGCTAGCCAACTACGGTTAACTTAGTCACGTCAAACAGCGCAACCAGAATAACAGCAAAGTAACTGCGTTTGTTTAAGCTGTTTTCCAGAGACATTTCTCGTCAGGACACTGTTCAGAGGAGTAAGCTAACAAGCCCTTCAAACTGAAGCTGGAAAGACTACAAACTAGCTGCATTTCGTTTTACCGATCCTATTGACATTTCTTTGTGTATATCCATAAAAATTATGCGAGTTGATTCATGATTTCGACTGGCTGAGAAAAGCTTCCTGCCTGCCTGCCAACTCCCGACACAGTTCATTACTATGGGATAGCTGGAGATCAAATTTCTATTTTGAAACCATGTTGCAAATGTCAGAGATGGACAGCAAGGTGTATACAAGTCTCCGCTGTTGAAAATCAACTGCTAGTCGAAAATAAATGGGAGATAGGTATTTCAACGTCATAGCTTTAGCCGGTGCTAATTTTTGGAATAGACACCGGCTGGAATGCATCCCAAAACACCAGGCAGAGAGAGCGTTCACTAAGTGTGTCGTTGAGGCATGTCGATACTGATAGGATCGGAATAAATACAACGCTGCTCTCTGATCAGCTTTCTCCATTCAAATCTTACCTTAACATTCTAATTATTCCACGATACTGACGATGGATCAGCTCACAGAAAGATATCACATATGACTAAAATATTAGGCAAACCAAGATTTGGCACAACGTGAAATGTATATTAAGACAAATTACAGACAGTATCATACAAGTAGCAAAATGGAACTCATTTGATTGAACATGAAATGTATTTCAATATGATTTAAAATGGGTCTATATCCTACTTACTGTAGGCTATTTATATTTTAATGCAGTTATCTCGGTTTTAATTTGAAGCGTGTTTTTATACCTCGCTTGTTTGTATCAATTGCAAAGATGTTGGCATCTTTGTATTTGTAGTGAACTCCGTTCTGAAGTTCTCAGCAGTCAGAGGCAAATAAACTGTGATTTTATGTTTAGTGGAGATATGTGTATCAAGTGACGCCGGAGGGCAAGTAGCATCTAACGATGTTCTTAGCTGTGCTACGAGTGGTCTGAGCCAGGCATTCGATTACAAGCATTTAAGTCCAAAGATACTTTTTGGAAACCGCTCAGAGATTTAACGATGCGCCTACAAAGGTTATAACGATGAACTTCGCCTTAAGATGTTTTTGTGAAACCGGGCCCTGTTCAATAGGTTCCAAATGGGAACAAATTACTTGAAGTGGAGGCGGCAGGCACTACCTGAAACTTTTCAATAGGAATGATCTTTTGCGTTTCCATTTGAAAATGTTTGCTCCCATGTGTGCCTAATGAACAAGACTCTAAATTGGTGTCCTGGGTCTGAATTATGCAACAACTAAATATCAGTACACCAGAGAGCAGAGATGTTCAACAGTGCCTTTTGATCTGTCAAGTCTTGGGTGAATGGCAATGCAACATCTCATGCAAATGGAGTCATTTTATAAGATTTTCAAATAAAGATGTATCTTTGCAAAATACCTAGTGTCAGATTGTCTGTCTGGGATATCACAATATTTTTGTAAAATGAATTCAGATTCACTAAGTGCAATGATTATCCCAGTTTGTTCACTTGACCATATCAGACTCTGAAATGCATATAGGTTTCTCTTACAAGCAATATTTGTACATTTTTCTTAACATTATGCATGCATGAACACACATCTGACATGAGGCAAAAGCAAGAAGAGCACCCTGCTCCACACACTCGAGGGTGTCCAAGTTTAACTAATATTAGATCGTTTCTCGAGCGTCCTACAGGTTTCATTCCATGGAGGTTGCTGTTTTCCCAGTTGCTAAACTTTTTTAAACATTTTTTTAATGAACACAAATACAAAAACAAATATACAAACAAGAGTACATACACCTAATAGGCGGGCATTGCATATCGAATACATTTTCAGTTTGTCAAAGTTATGGTGGGTATTGCTTTTTTGTTTTTACATTTACTGATTTCAAAATATAATTTAAATAATGTGAAGAGGGGTTTGTTTTTTGCCCACTTCATTTGATGGATAAAGGATCTTCCAAGAAAAATAAAAAATGAACCAGTTAAATCAAGGTCCATATCATTTTGGATCAAAATAAAACAGTCTAAGATTATCATTATTAGTCGTTTCTTTTAAAATAAAATCTATCTCCTCTTGACGCAAGAACAGTCCCAAAATAAATGGTCAGTTGATAAACTCGTCGGCAGTGATCCTGTTACCTGCCTCCATTTTGTGTTGGACGGCCCATTTCCGGGTTTCCGAGTTCTGAAGGGAGAATCTCGCTTTGCTTGCTGGTCAAGACGAGAGCAGAATAAAAAGTACATGAAATAGGATATAAACTGGAGATACGCGTACCTCGAATTAGCTTATGCACATAAATATAACTTGTTTACAGCCTTAGTTAAAACGCCAGCTAAATTCCACTTGACAGCTGTCGCGAGTAAACAGTAACTTAGCTAGCAAGCTAACTTTGGGTATCGGATTTAGTTGATTTCGCTAGCAAACAATTTAGCTGCTAGTGTCCCCCAGTTTTGTATTTGATTTTCTAAGCAAGTAACCAAGAGAGCCGCCTACTGCCTGGGATTGTGTTAACTAGCAAACTTACCACAACTGCAACTGTGTCCATTCATGTTGTTATTGAAGACGAGACTCAAATCCTTCGAGACAGGGTAAGTCACTGCCAATCCACCCAGCTGACTTTCGTTAGATCAACATGTTATCCAGATAATGGCTAGTTAACACACCTTATATACATGTTTCTTATATTGCTACATTAATTCAAACAGTAATGCACAGTTAGGTAGTTCAACTTTTAGGCCAAGAGGAAGGAATTGCATTTTTTTCTAACTTGCATGTTTTTGGGCTCGCTCACCTGTCACCTCTTGTAGATTGACGGAGTGTGCATAGACATTGGCTAGCGACTCGAGAACACTTCTGATTTGGAATGTTCCCTTGTCAAATCTGTGCTTACAGTTCAGTAACAAACTCCGTCACATTTTCTGCATATCATAAAGTGAAATTCAAGTGACACTTCTGACTCATGCCTGCACGTTTTAGGGTTGCTAGTTTGTTTTATATGACGTTAGGCCCAGAATAGTTAATGACATCATGCATTTTTTCCCCCCTCATTTATTTACCCGTCCACAAAAGCATATAACTCAGTTGGTCACATTAGGTTGGAGAACGAGCTGTACACCTCCCCTACCTTGTAAGAATGTCATAAAACCTCAGACATAGGATTCACATTGTAGTCCATTGGCAATTCTCCAAGTAGGCGCATGTACAGGTGGTAACTGCCAAAATAATGAAAACACTACAGTAAATCAGGAAAGCAAGTGCTTCCACACAGGTGTGGAAGCACTTATCCTGTGTTAGTTAAGCAATTAACATCCCATCATGCTTAGGGTCATGTACAAAAATGCTGGGCAGGCCATTATTTTGTCTACCATGGCTATGCCCCCAGAGGATGACAATGCCCTGTGTGGAAGCATGAGTGGTCACTGAATGGTTTGATGAGCATGAAAATGATGTTACCCATATGCCATGGCTGCCTCAGTCACTAGATCTCAACACAATTTAACATTTATGGGAGATTCTAGAAACATTTTGATAGGTGTAAATGGTTGGTGCCGGTAGTGTAAAAACAATAACATCAAATACTGTCAATTGATGAGTTATGAAGTGGTGGGCTGTGCTGTCCACTCGGTTTCGCTCGAGGTAGCAACTTACAACGGCTGCTACGTTTCCGTTCCTTATCGCCTCACTGGCAAGCTCACCCGATGACATTCCATTTGTTTCCCTCTTCTGTGAAAACCTTTTCAAACACTCTTGACAGGTAGCTTGTGGAATGGAGTTAAGGGGTGAGCGAAGGAGGGTGGGGTTTGCCGCGCGGCCTAGCTCAACGTGCTGTATGTCTGTATTCACAATGAGCTCCGCCCAGCCAGCGAACTGGTTTGGGGAGCTCTCCTGAGCTGAATCATTCTAGAGTGAGTATATGCATGTAGAATTTGAGGATAGCTGTTTTTAGTGTGGGCCACGCCACCATTGTAGTCAACAACTACTAATAGAGGTGAATTGTAATGGTCCTTAAACCGATGTCCCAATGATATCTTGACTTGCCTGAATTCCATACAGTCTACCAATGTACATCCTTGTTGTGTCATGATTGACAATTTTACTCTATACCCAGTTCAGTTCAGGAGTGTTAATTTTTGACCCTGTTGTGTGCATTTAATTGAGCCGAGTCTCCCCTCTGTCTTGTTTCGCAGGAGTTTGAGGGTGTACCCAGAGCTGAGACGGTGAACAAACCTCCTCCCCAAGGTGCCCACAGAGGGACAGGATGCCCGTCCCTCCTCCTCCCCCTCCTCCTCCAGGACCCCCCCCTCCCCCCACCTCCAACCAGGTCAGTCCAGCTCCTAAACCGATGTTCAAAACATGACAAAACTCAGAAGTCCTCTGAAGGGTTTCTAGAGATTCATGATTACATGATAAAATAACTGAAGTCACTCATTATTTGCTGTTGTATTGTTAAGGATGATACGACACCTTCTGATGTTAGATACTATGCCTAATATATTATTATGCCCACATTTCCCATAGTATGATTTCTAGGGTTGATATGCCATGTTTATAAAGGCTTCAATTTAATGATGCAGTTTTTACCTTTTTAAACAAATCCAAACACAAACCAAGAAGGTCCAAGCTGGCCAAACACACACCCACGCAGGCACCATGTGGATTACTATCGACTTGCACCATAATGCTGCATTGCCATCTACTTTATCTGTTGCTATAACGACAGTACGGTATGCAGTTCATGTTATCATTTGCGTGGTCAACCTAACTAACATGGTGGTTTGCGCTTATCCTCTCCTCAGGCGAACACTAGAGCACCTAAGTTGAATCGGGATGAGGCGAAGGGGAGAGGAGCGTTGCTCTCTGACATCTCCAAAGGAGCCAGGCTGAAGAAGGTTGGAGTGGTCAATGACCGAAGTGCACCTATTATAGAGAGTAAGTAGCGTAGTAAACATATAGGAGATAGAAACTAACTTTTGCACTTTCCTCAATTCCCACTGACACACACTCACACACAGACTTTATACATACATAGTACCAGTCAAAAGTTTGAACACACCTACTCATTCCAGAGTTTTTATTTGTACTATTTTCTACATTGTAGAATAATAGTGAAGACATCAAAACTATTAAATAACACATATGGAATCATGTAGTAATCAAAAAAGTGTTAAACAAATCAAAATATATTTTTGATTCTTCAAAGTAGCCACTTTGCCTTGATGACAGCTTTGCACACTTTTGGCATTCTTTCAACCAGCTTTCAACCAGCTTCATGAGGTAGTCACCTGTAATGCATTCCAATTAACAGGTGTGCCTTGTTAAAAGTTTATTTGTGGGATTTCTTTTCTACTTAATGCGTTTGAGCCAATGAGTTGTGTTGTGACATGGTAGGGATGGTATACAGAAGAGTGCCCTATTTAGTAAAAGACCAAGTCCATATTATGGAAAAAAGACAACTAAAATAAGCAAAGAGAAATTACAGTCCATCATTACTTTAAGAAATGAAGGTCAGTCATTCCGGAAAATGTCAAGAACTTTGAAAGTTCTTCAAGTGCAGTCGCAAAAATCATCAAGCGCTATGATGAAACTGGCTCTCATGAGGACCGCCACAGGAATGGAAGACCCAGAGTTACCTCTGCTGAAGCAGCCTCAGAAATTGCAGCCCAAATAAATGCTTCACGGAGTTCAAGTAACAGACACATCTCAACATCAACTGTTCAGAGGACACTTTGAATCAGTCCTTCATGGTCGAATTGCTGCAAAGAAACCACTACTAAAGGACACCAATAATAAGAAGAGACTTGCTTGGGCCAAGAAACACGAGCAATGTACATTAGGCCGGTGGAAATGTTTCTTTTTGGTCTGAGTCCAAATTTGAGATTTTTAGTTCCAACCTCTGTTTTCGTGAGACGCATAGTAGGTGAACGGATGATCTCCGCATGTGTGGTTCTCACCATGGAGCATGAAGGAGGAGGTGTGAGGGTGCTTTGCTGGTGACACTGTCAGTGATTTTATTTAGAATTCAAGGCACACTTATCCAGCATGGCTACTACAGCATTCTCCAGCAATGAGTTGGACCGCGGTGTGAAGGAAAAGCAGCCAACACGTGCTCAGCATATGTTGGAACTCCTTCAAAACTGTTGGAAAAGCATTCCATGTGAAGCTGGTTGAGTGAATGCCAAATATATACTTTAATTATAATTTTTTTGAAATAGTTTTTTGGTTACTACATGATTTCATAGTTTTGATGTCTTCACTATTAATCTACAATGTTAATATTAATATTAATCTACAAAAACCCTTGAATGAGTAGTGGTCCAAACTTTTTTGACTGGTACTATACATGCAAAATTCCTTGCCACAAAGCTTTCAACAATATAAATGCAAGCATTATCAACACAACAGTGTAACAAGGACATTTGTACCTCTGCTTTCCCCAGAACCAAATGAAAGTGGTGGTGGCTGTGGTAGAGGAGGAGGGAGCAGTGGTGGGTCAGGGGGAGGCCCTGGAGGACTTTTCGCTGGGGGCATGCCAAAACTACGATCAGTTGGAGCTGGAGGTAAGCAGAATTCACAAAATAGGATTAGAATGTAAATGGGGCCCTATAAACTCAGCTTTATTTTTTGCCTGGTTCTGTTTAGTTAAATTTGTTTTTCAGTTTTTCAGTTGCTAGCTGTGCCACTAGAGATCCTGGTTCGAGTCCAGGCTCTGTCGCAGCCGGCCACAACCGGGAGACCCATGGGGCAGCAAACAATTGGCCCTGCGTCATCCGCGTTAGGAGAGGGTTTGGCTGGCAGGGATGTCCTTGTCCCATCACCCTCTAGCAACTCCTGTGGCTGTCCAGGCGCAATGCACTCTGACATGTTCACCAGGTGCACAGTGTTTCTTCCGAGTGACTGCCTCCCGGGTTAAGCGGGCATTGTGTCAAGAAGCGGTGCGGTTTGGTTGGATCGTGTTTCGGAGGATGCATGGCTCTCGACCTCCGCGAGTCCGTACGGGAGTTGCAGCGATCAGACAAGACTGTAACTAACAATTGGATACCACAAAATAGGGGAGGAAAAAGGGGTAACTTTTTTTTTTTTTTCCCCCAGGTTTGTTTTCACGCTCAATCACACTTTAAATGTGCACAATGCAGAAATAGCTCTGCCATTTCCTGGTTACTAAAATTCTAATAGTCAAATAAAATTTTATTTGTCACATGCACGGAATACAACAACCTTACTGTGAAATGCTTACATACGAGCCCTTAACCAACAATGCCGTTAAATAAATAGTTAAGAAAATATTTACTAATTTATCGCATAATTTCAAGAAACTATAGTATAGAGAATCATTGTACCATCTAAAACGCTGTGAAATCTTTTCCATAACCAAAAATATGGTATTTTCAGCTGTTTGAAGCTGGTGTGAATAGAACACAGAACAGATTTACCACTTAAACTTGCTTTCAATAAGAATAACATGTGTAACTCACATTTCTATGTGAATTTGGTCAGGTCGCCCCCAAAAAGTTACATATTGCAGCTTTAATAGAAAAAACAAATTGGATGTTCTAAGTCCACAGCAATGCTTATTTAGATTATTGGGTGTAGTTTAATGCAAGTTCGCACCAGCAAGAGACTGTTGTTCAGCAACGTTTCTGTAGAAAGTTGCAGAGTTTGCAAAACAAATGGCCACTGGATTGATGCAAATAATCATATCATTCTGTCAGGTAGGGATAGGCTACTTTGTAGTTAACGTTTAATTGGGAAGGTTTTTGGGAGAGCCTTTCCATCTCTACCAGAAGAAGGTTATCGTTGGCATCATTGCTAACGGCTACACAACGTGTAGACATAGACGGGCGTTCCTGTGCCATTTCAGGAAGTTGAATGAAAATTCAGGATCACTGATGCATTTTTTTTCAGGTCTTATGATTAACTTGGGCAAATTAATGACTAAGTTCAATAAAAAAAAATGAATATTGTTGAATTCCATTTTGTCTGGATTCCGTCCACGTTCTCCACAACATGGATTTTATAGGGCCCTATATAAATACACCACTATAAATATACTGCAGAAACAGACTGGCACCCAGGCAACTAGATGTTCTACATTTGCTATGAATCTTGACGTGAATGGGTGTATTTATGCATAGTGTTCTAAGATGTGTGTTTCTATGCCTTCCTTCCAGACGCCTCAGTGGGCAGACCCGCCCTGCGTCCCCCAGGCTCCAGACCTGCAGCCCCCCGGCCCACCCCAGGCCGCTCTACCTCCCCCTCCCCAGGAGACAAACCCTCCCCAAGTGACAAACCTTCACCCCCGGAGCCCCAGCGCTCCCACCGCCCCTCTCTCCCCGACATCTCCCGCCCCTCAACCAGTGCCAGCTCCTCCCACTCCTCCAGTGGGGGCATGAAGCACAGTACTTCAGGCTCAGCTCCGCCCCCTCCTTCAGGCATGAAACATAGCACATCAGCCCCACCCGCTCCACCTTCTTCAACAGGGGCCATGAAGCCCAGCACATCCGTCCCAGCTCCTCCCCCGCCATTTAACCGAGGTGGTTACCGCAGCAATGCCCCGTCAACCCCGCAACAAAAGGCCCCAGTAGGCATCAGCAACAGCCGGGAGAAGCCCCTCCCCCCGCCGCCCCAAAGAGGCCCGGCTCCGCCCAGTTCTGGCCCTCCTCCTTCATCAAGACTGCCTCCTTCCTCCACGCGGCCGCCCACTGGTGGGTCCTCGGCGCCCCCTCCGCCCCCACCTTACAGGCACTCCTCTGGGGGCACCTCCAACGGCCCCATGGGGGACCATGGTGGAGATGGGGCTCCGAAACTTCCCCAGAGGCACAACTCTCTGCACAAGAAGAACACCTCAGGCGGAAGCTACGGCGGACGCAATCATGCACCTCCTCCACCCCCCTCGCCATCTCCAGGACTTCCAGGCGTTGGCAGACCACCCCCACCTGCCAGGGAGCCCCCCAGCAAGAGATCAGGTACTAGAAGATCAATCCTTTCTTCCACACACAATTTCATGGTCGGAAAGGATGGGTAGTAGCCATAGTCTTAGACATCTCAACATTGTTTATGTCCCATTATGCTGTCCGAGCATTGGAGTCAATTTTCTGAAACCTGTTGGAACAGGTATGAAGCCAAGGTTGCAGATTTTACTGCCACCTGCAGTTATAGAATGTTTGCTCACAAGTATACAGTGCATTCTGAAAGTATTCAGACCCCTTGACTTTTTCCACATTTTGTTACATTACAGCCTTATTCTAAAATTGATTAAATAGTTATTTCCCCTCATCAATCTATACACAATACCCCATAATGACGAAATGTTTTCAAATTCATGCATTTTAAATATCAAATGTATGTAAGTATTCATACCCTTTACTCTGTACTTTGTTGAAGCACCTTTGGCAGCCTTGAGTCTTCTTGGGTATGATGCACCTGTATTTGGGGAGTTTCTCCCATTCTTCTCTGCAGATCCTCTCAAGCTATTTTCAGGTCTCCAGAGATGTTCGAAGTCCCGAAGCCACTCCTTCATTGTCTTGGCTGTGTGCTTAGAGTAGTTGTCCTGTCTGAGGTCCTGAGCTCTCTGGAGCAGGTTTTCATCAAGGATCTCTCTGTACTTTGCTCCGTTCATCTTTCCCTCGATCCAGACTAGTCTCCCAGTCCCTGTCGCAGAAAACATCCCCACAGGATGATTCTGCCACCACCATGCTTCACCGTAAGGATGGTGCCAAGTTTCTTCTAAATGTGATGCTTGGCATTCAAGCCAAAAAGTTCAATCTTGGTTTCATCAGACCATAGAATCTTGTTTCTCATGGTCTGAGTCTTTAGGTGCCTTTTGGCAAACTCCAAGCGCACTGTCATGTGCCTTTTACTGCGGAGTGGCTTCAGTCTAGCCACTCTACTATAAAGGCCTGATTGGTGGAGTACTGCAGAGATGGTTGTCCTTCTGGAAAATTCTCTAGAGCTCTGTCAGAGTGACCATCGGGTTCTTGGTCACTTCCCTGACCAAGGCCCTTCTTCCCCAGTTGCTCAGTTTGGCTGGGTGGCCAGCTCTAGGAAGAGTCTTGGTGGTTCCAAACTTCTTCCATTTAAGAATGATGAAGGCCACTGTGTTCTTGGGGGCCTTCAATACTGCAAATGTTTTTTGGTACCCTTCCCCATATCTGTGCCTCGACACAATCCTTTCTCTGAGCTCTACGAACAATTCCTTCGACCTCATGGCTTGGTTTTTGCCCTGACATGCACTTTCGACTGTGGGATCTTATATAGACAGGTGTGTGTCTGTGCCTTTCCAAATCATGTCCAATCAATTGAATTGACCACAGGTGGACTCCAATCAAGTTGTAGAAACATCTCAAGGATGATCAATGGAAAACGGATGCACCTGAGCTCAATTCCGAGTTTCATAGCGAAGGGTCTGTTTTTTATTTTGTATAAGTTTGCAAACATTTCTAAACCTGTCATTATGGGGTATTGTGTGTAGATTGTAATTTAATCAATTTTAGAACAAGGCTGTAATGTAACAGTGGAAAAAGTCAAGGGGTCTGAATAATTTTGGAATGCACTGTAATTTATTGGCTGATCCCTCCTGATGACCCGGATGGAGTCATGTGATCCTTACTTAACCATAGAAAGTCCTCAATGGCAATGCTAAATTGGGCTTTAGGGCACTAGAGTCGTCTATCTATCTATCCATCTATGGTAATTAGGTCTGACCCCATTTAGTCGATTGTTTGGTAGATAGGCTGATGGTCGACCAAGATTTTGTTGTTGTTGTTGTTGTTAAGCAGTGGCAAATATGTTTTTAAAAATCATGTCCGATTCATGCCTGTCTGAGTGGACTAATCCATTACGGCGGCTGCAGGAATGGCACACCAGTAGTACATTACCGTTAATTCCCATTTCTAATCTGCAATGATTGTTTGGTTACGGTCATTTCTGTTAATGCAGTCATTAAATTATTATTACGGTCTTACTGTTCTCGTTGTAGGAGTGGACACATTGTTTGCAGAGCACACAACCTAGGCTACACTTGTGAAGTTTTGGTTTATTTCATTAGATTTACAAGTTGTCAATGTGTTCATTGTATTTTGTTTGGAGTGCTATTGTCAATCTTGAGTAAGGACACGCACCTGATTTATACATTTAGAAGTAGGACAAGTCTACCTGGCCTGCTGCAAATGTAGGCCTATAAATGTGGCTATTTGGGGATCTGATACCATTTCTGATTTTCTTAACTCGCCATCACTGTGGAGCATCTCAAAGTATATTTTTCTTCGCCTCAAACAGCAAGTTAAGTCTATTTTTACATCCATTGAGAATGACAATAATTCCTCAATGTACCTATTTGAACCATCTTTCTCCCTTTCGATTATCCTACCACTCAGCATGAGGGGGGAAAAATCATGTTCAAACCCAGTGGACACATCATAAAATAGACCTAAGGATGACTTCTTAGCCCTTGCGCAAATAGCCTACAGCTGTGTCTGTCTGTCTGGAGCTCACTGGTGTGGGAAACTCTGAGCGCCAAGAATATTTTATACACTGTTGCAAGTTTGCTAGTTAATGGAAAAGGTTGCCGACCACTTGTGTCGTCTTACTGGCAGCTCGGGGGGTTGATTTGGAATTGAACGTTTTGAATACGCAGCCGCATATTGTCATTAGACGGCTGAGGCCTTTGCCATGAGGCCTCCTGGTTTCTCTGCATTCCATGAGTTCTCTGGAATATTCTGGCATTCCTTGCGCTCTCGTTCTCTCTCTTTGACAGCTTACAGTATCTTGTCTTTATTGCAACTTGACCAGTCCTGATTGCTTGGGCATGGTCTGTTATTTAAGGATATGCAGTGAATTTGGAAAGTATTCAGACCCCTTTCATTTTTTCCATGTTTTGTTACGGCACAGCTGCCTTCTAAAATAGATGAGGGCAAAAATGATTTCATCCATCTACACACATTACCCCATAAGGACAAAGCAAAACAGGTTTTTGGACATTTTTGCAAATGTAAAAAACGATACCTTATTTACTTAAGTATTCTGACCCTTTGCAATGAAACTCAATTGAGCTCAGGTGCATCCTGTTTCCATTGATCATCCTTGATGTTTCTACAACTTGATTGGAGTACACCTGTGGTAAATTCAATTGATTGTACATGATTTGGAAAGGCACACCTGTCTATATAAGGTCCCGCAGTTGACAGTGTACAGTTGAAGTCTGAAGTTTACATATACCTTAGCCAAATACATTTAAACTCAGTTTTTCACAATTCCTGACATTTTAATCCTAGTAAAGATTCCCTGTATTAGGTCAGTTAGGATCACCACTTTATTTTAAGAATGTGAAATGTCAGAATAATAGTGGAGAGAAGGATTTTTCAGCTTTTATTTATTTCATCACATTCCCAGTGGGTCAGAAGTTTACATGCACTCAATTAGTATTTGGTAGCATTGCCATTAAATTGTTTAACTTGGGTCAAACGTTTCGGGTAGCCTTCCACAAGCTTCCCACAATAAATTGGGTGAATTTTGGCCAATTCTTCCTGACAGAGCTGGTGTAACTGAGTCAGTCCCATTTGCGACCATGCTTTAACTTCCTGACTAATGTCTTGAGATGTTGCTTCAATATATCCATATAATTTTTGTTCCTCATGACGCCATCTATTTTGTGAAGTGCACCAGTCCCTCCTGCAGCAAAGCACCCCCACAACATGATCCTGCCACCCCCGTGCTTCACGGTTGGGATGGTGTTCTTCAGCTTGCAAGCCTCCCCCTTTTTCCACCAAACATAACGATGGTCATTATGGCCAAACGGTTCTATTTTTGTTTCATCAAACCAGAGGACATTTCTCCAAAAAGTATGATCTTTGTCCCCATGTGCAGTTGCAAACCGTAGTCTGGCTTTTTATGGCTGCCTTTTCAGGTATCTGAGCGGCCTTTCAGGTTATGTCGGTATAGGACTCGTTTCACTGTGGATATAAATACTTTTGTACCTGTTTTCTCCAGCATCTTCACAAGGTCCTTTGCTGCTCTTCTGGGATTGATTTGCACTTTTCGCACCAAAGTACGTTCATCTCTAGGAGACAGAACGTGTCTCCTTCCTGAGTGATATGACAGCTGCGTGGTCCCATGATGTTTATACTTGCCTACTATTGTTTGTACAGATGAATGTGGTAACTTCAGGCGTTTTGAAAATTGCACCCAAGGATGAACCAGACTTGTGGAGGTTTCTTGTTAACAAGAAATTTGTGGAGTGGTTGTAAAAAAAGTTTTAATCACTCCAACCTAAGTGTATGTAAACGTCTGACTTCCACTGCATATCAGAGCAAAAACCAAGCCATGAGGTCGAAGGAATTGTCCATGGAGCTCAGTGACAGGATTTTCGCGGCACAGATCTGGGGAAGGACAACCATCTCTGCAGCCCTCCACCAAACAGGCCTTTGAGGTAGAGTGGCCAGACGGAAGCCACTCCTCTGTAAAAGCCACATGACAGGCCGCTTGGAGTTGATTTGGAAAAGCACACACCTGTCTATATAAGGTCCTACAGTTCGTGTATATCAGAGCAAAAACCAAGCCGTGGGGTCGAAGGAATTGTCCGTAGAGCCCCGAGACCGGATTGTGTTGATGAACAGATCTGGGGAACGGTACCAAAAAATGTCTGCAGCATTGAAGGTCCCCAAGAACACAGCGCCCTCCATCATTCTTAAATGGAAGAAGTTTGGAACCACCAACACTCTTCCGAGAGCTGGCCGCCTGGCCAAACTGAGCAATCCAGGCAGAAGGGCCTTGGCCAGGGAGGTGACCTAGAGCAACAATTGAATCAATTTTTGAATAAGGCTGTAGGGTAACAAATGTGGAAAACTCAAAGGATCCGAATACTTTCCAAATGAGCTATACCACTATTTTTCAGGTTACTGTAGAGTACAGTACATTCATTTTTCAGAAAGTTACAGGTTGGAAGGGATATTTTTGCACCTTAATTGCTGCTATGTGATTATTTTAATCAGGCATCATCATGGTCTTTACTATTGTGTGTGTTTGTTTGCTACCAATGCAGCCCCTTCTGCACCCAATCCTGGGTCACGAAACGGGGGTGGTGGGCAAGCCCCTCTTCCCCCGCCCCCCTACCGGATCCACAGTGCTATCACTCCCAACACCACCTCCTCGGAGCCACCCCACCACACCCGGGGGCCCAGGCCCCCTCCACCCCCTTCATCTTCCTCCCGCACCGGACCCCCGCCGCCTCCCCCGCCCATCCGCAACGGATACTCCTCATCCTCCAAGTCCAATATAGGTGAGTCAGTACAGGCTAATTTCCTCCATCTCCCAGTCCTGGTCCTCAGTGCCCCCCCATGGAAGTCCAGTTTTTGAGCAGCTGTCACTGCGTTTGATTAATATGTGATTGACGGCTTTTCATCGCTTTTTAGAATCTATCTTGTGTTGAGTATTAACCTCCACAGCCCTGAACACGGTCTACTTTGGATCACTATTGCCATTTTGTTAGCTCTCAAACCAACAGACATGTTGGAGACATTAGTAGCCTAGTTGTTGTTGGTAGTAGATTGTCAGGTATTATAGCCCCATATTCAAATGCCAGCTCAGTCATGCAAATGTCCCCCAGTAGTTCCTCTTGCATTGTGACCAATCCAGAGCGTTCATAGAGTTCATAGATTGCACAGTCAGATGAAAGTTTCCAGGAGAACTGACCGTTGTGCATGGCTTTGTTAATGGAAATGGACATTACTAGAGCAAGCTCGAAGTCAAAAATGCATGACTTCTAATTTGTTTATATGCAGGACCAATGCTAAAATGTTACTGTACTTTATTCATTATATTACTATACTAAGGTGTTGGCCTTAATTTGTTTGCTAGTTTAGTGTTATCTTGATTTACGGTGTTGTTGACCTTTACCTTTTCTGAACCCTCAGAGGATTTTGAGTCCAAGTTTGACTTCCACCCAGTGGAGGACTTCCCACCCCCTGAGGAATATAGGAATTTCACCAAGATCTACCCCAGCAAAAGCAATAAACCTGGACCAGGTACAGGCTTAGGCTTAATTCATTCTCCACACCACTGCCTGCATACATACTGTACACAACATCCAATATATGGCCTCTGCACTACTGTCACAATGTTATTACCATATGGAATGTCCGCTGGGATTGAGTTAAAGCGAATATGGGCTCTTTCAAATCGTCTTTCCGTGATTCCTCGCATTCTGTCGACTTGCCTCCTTTGCACTTGTATTGGAGAAGGTCCATGATCCCTCCCCTTCTCCAATTTGTTTTGAGAATGATGTGAGGAATTGAGAAAAGATTAATAGAAAAGAGCCACATGGTTGTTTTTTGGAGGTAAGAACTGACCTGATGTAACCTTTTGTTTCCTCTACTTCCTGTAGGCATGATCCGAGGAGTACCTCCAGCGCCACCGGTGGCTAGGTGAACTATGGAACTCGGGAACAAAATGACTTTAATTAATAACTCGGTCTAATCAGAGGACGCTCAGGGGAGTTGCGTGACACTCGAAACACATACAGGTCTAAACATAGACACTTTATATGACCACAAGGAAACAAGTCAACCCCAAACATTATAGAAAATTCAATAGTCTTGTTAGACGCTACGTTTTTATAAAGCCCTACACTACCAGTCACTCTCTTTTGCACAAACACTTCAGACACTTCTGTTTCAGCATGATAGAACAAATCCACTCTGAACTGAGGTGCTGAAGAACAGACCTGTTTGACTGTTGTGGACACAAGCGTTGCATTGATTATACTTTATAGCAGCAGGATCAACTAAGAATTCTGCATGTCATCTTTTGAAATGTGTGCATAATCCACGGTAATGATGTTGTTGACGATTTCCTGCGATTTATGAATGATGTTTTTAAAATGTTCTATGGTTAACTGCAGTAACTGTGCCATCAGTGGGAAAATATAGGACACACACCAACGTTGCCAACAATGCGCTGTGTCAATTGGTGTACGTGGTGTTTTTTTTAAATGCTGTGCTTCCAGTGCCCTGAGGAGAAGGTGTGTGTGTGTGTGTGGAATAAAATTCTCTCCCTTCTTGATGTGCCAATAGTTGGGTGGAGTAGAATGAGGGGCCTCTCACACTTAGAAAAGCTGTTGTTTGGATCACACAGAAATGGCTTAGTTTTTTGGTATCTTGTTTTTCATTACTTTGAGTAATGAAATGGGGACAGGAGAAATGACTTGAATGCTTGTCATGTTATGAGAGGTGGAGTCTTGCTGACAGTGAGTAACAGTCTTTACATTGTGTGAGGGGCATTCCCAATTAGATATTTTTAATTCTTCCTCATGGCATTGCTCTGTGGCAGCATAACCGCTTAACCGTGGCACCTATGATTGCCATGTTTTTACACTAGAGAACAGAAAGTGCTGCTCCGATTGGTTGCATTCTAGGTTTATCTGAAACAAAAACACTACGAAATGCTTCAGGGATCTGCCACTCTTCTTTAATGGGCATTAGCTGCCAAAGCTCCTTTACTTTATTGATCAAGGAATGCGTTTGAGAGTACTGTATGAAATTCTACTTTCACTTTATTCAATGCTGTCCCTGTTTCTTGCCACAAGGGGGTGATCATGGTTAAATTATTACCCTCATTCCTTTCTTTGGACCAAGGGTAGCTTTGTAGGGCTGTCAGTCATTCAACCCCATCTTTCAGGAGTTCCTTCAAGGAACAAAAAAAATGTAATCTCTTTTTTTTTTAAACTAAAATATTTGATTTTACTGCTGTTGGCCCTTTTGGAATAGACCGTATCATGGCCAGAGGGAAACAATAGTTCTTGAATTTTTAATGCATTCCTATGCAAGGAACAGTTTTGTATGTATTCTCACTTCTCGTTGGTAGCATCTAACCAAAATGGAAACACCTAAGTGCCAGAGGAATGTGTAGGGTGAAGTTGCTCCTAGATGCTGATTTGGGATCTGTTTTCTATATTCCCTACTAATGCTTAAGGTTAGGATTGGGGAAGGGAATCTTATCCTAGATCTGTACCTAGGGGAAACATCACCTGGAGCACCAGGGATCTATTTAGGCAGAGTAGGCCCCAGAAATGTCATCATGGTGGATTTCTATAATTTGTATGACTTATGAGCTCCTAAATGTGTGCTACCTATACTGTCATCACATTGTTGCATTGTTATTTCTGTTACGATTCCACTACAGTGAAAGAAGGCTTCATGAGAATAGATTCCTTTTCTCTTCTCCATTCCTTTTATGTAGTCCTCAGGCTGGTTGTTGCCTTACATATCTGTCATACTTATTGGTACCAGTGCATTTGTAAAAAAAAAATATATATATATATAATTTTTAATTATACTCACTTTTTATATTAAAAATGCAATAATTAATGTATATTTACATAAAGTATGAGGAATATGGAAATTGTAGTTATTAATATTTTAATGTTTGTAAAAAAGCTTGTAATATAGGGAGTAAAGTGATTAAAAGGTTTATCAACAGGCCAGTTGTGGGCGTTGTCTGACAGCCAGAGAGACTGGTCTCTTTGCAGCACTTCTCTATATGCCTGACTGTGTGTGTAACTTATGTAATTGATGGATATGTTCTGTCTCACACAGGTGAGTCATTGACTGTGGTTCTCACCCTGTTCATTCCTACCATGGTCATTTCACTTGTTAATCAACCATGTTTTATCATTTTGAAATAAATATATGATTTTTGGGGGGAAAAGGGGTACATGATTGTCCATTGTATTTTACTCTTTATCACCATGTCAATCATATTTTAAGCTTCTTGCAAATGCGATTTACAGTAATTTATTTTGGAAGTTAATGATTGATATAGCTGACACAGAAACATAAATAACTCAAATTAGTTGGTTGTACAGTTACACACATTACATGTTTGCCAAAGCACATATGCATAAATTATAGTAATAATATCAAACTGCAATCAAGTTACTAACAACACCAGAGAATATTGTGTCAAATGTTATACCAGACAATGCTGAATTTCCCGGGAAATATCCAGTCCGCCGAAATATATATTATTGAAACTCCCGCCACCATGTACGTGTGTGACGTAGACACTGGCGCTCCTGACAATCGAAGATGAACCAATGAGAGCCTGAGAAATAACAAAATGACACAAGACTGACAAATCAGACCTTAGCGGCGGGAAGTCCAGCTGACTGGGGGAGGAGTTTTGGAGACATTTGGCGCAAGTTTTGTTTCTTAGACTAGAGCGCGCCGGAGATACCACACGAAATCCATCAAGACGAATACTTCTTAATCAAGAACTAAAATAAGGTATCACTACTTTTAATGCATGTGTAGCATTACGTTTGATTTGACGAGATATTGTTGAATGTTTTGTCAGAATTTTAGAGGAGATATGTTGGCGAGCGAGTTGCCGTTGCGTACTGGGGGGGTTTGGTCAATCCGTAAAGTTGAACTAGTTAGTCAGATATAAAACAGTTTGTCGAATACAACCAATAAAATATGTCATGTTTTCTTTGATTGTGGTATTTTACACCATTTCAGTGTTTAATAATAGTTGTGCTGTTAGCGCCACACATGAGGACACGTATTGTTGTGGCCATTGAGTCTACAGATACAGTAGTTACTGAGAATTCACACCATTGTGATTAATGGCCCTTATCTTTTGTAATGGTGATTATTTTTATTTTTTTACAACCGTGCAAAGATAAAGAGTCATGCTTAGCAGTAATGACATTAACTTGTGTGGAAAATACTGAAACTAATTTGATCAGGGGAGACCTGATAGCTAGGATGGATGGTATCATTTGCTATTATGTGGTTTCGTACCTCTAAAGAAATCTACTCATTTCAAATCACTCTTGATCATAAGATAATTGTTTTTTCTTGCAGTCATGGGTGTTGTCACAATGGCTGACCTTATCTCTTCCCCCTTCAGTCTTTTGAAACACATCTGCACGCTAAGTGCTCACAGCGAAGATGCCCAGCACACGTTCCCAGGCTCAGCCCATCCTCCAGTTCCCCAGACGCAAGTCCTCCAGGGTTGACTTAAAAAGCACCAAGAGCACATCCCAGACGGAGACCCAGTCCCTCTGCTCCGTGGAGTCTCCTAAACCGCAGCCCCTTCCAGAGAAGATCCAGCTAATGCACCGCTCACGCAGGCCCGTGGCCCTCAAAGGCATAACTCTGTGCCCAAGGCGGACTCCAAGAAAACCCCTCAGCACTCGCAAACGCACAGGTATGGGATTGTGTTATTATACACAACTTTGAAAGTGTTTCACTGTCTAAAACTTTAGGTAATTTGTGATGTATTAATTTTTTACATATTCTGTGCAACATTTAAGATGATAAGCCACTTTAGGTCATTTGTGATTTTTACATATTCTGTGCAACATTTAAGATGATAAACCACTTTAAGTCATTTGTGATTTTTACATATTCTGTGCAACATTTAAGCAGGTAAACCACCATGCTCGAAACTAAGTAATTTTTTCAACTCTTGATGCAAACGTGACATGCTATCCGAAAGACAGACATCTTGTTTCTAACCTAACCATGCGTTTTCTGTGTGTTTCTCAGGAGATGAAAATGGCTGTAACCTCAGTGCCAACCTACTGGGCTCTCCTCCCAAACAGCCCTGTCTTAACCTGGCCTCCCCCCGCAAGCTGGGCTTTGATGAGAACTCCCCCGTTCTATCCCAGAGGAGTCTACTGACCCCCCTGTCACCAAAACGGCAGCGCCTCTCCCACCCCAGGGCCTCCCCCAGCAGACTCCATGAGATCCCCAGTGGGAGCCCATCATGTCCCCGATCAGAGAAGGCCACGATGGTCGGCCTCTTTGCTGAAAGTAAGACATGTCTCTCTCACGTTCTCTTCCTCTTAGCTTTTTCTCAAGTGCAAATGAAAAGCGTTAAACTCCAAAGAGAAATGTGTGCCTTTATTTGATTTGTTCATTATTCTAATGTTCACTTCATATAGACTTAAGCCAAGCTATGAACCCCTTCTCCCTCTCTCCATCCCTCTCCAGAGTCTAAGTTCCATAGTGTGAAGCAGGCCCTCCACACGGCTGTCCCAGAGCGCCTGCTATCCCGGGAGGCTGAGAGGTCCTCAATCCGCTCCTTCCTGGAGGACAAGACCCTAAAGGCCAGCCCAGCCAGCCTCTACATCTCTGGAGCCCCCGGCACTGGCAAGACCGCTTGCGTTAACTGTGTGTTGCAGGAGATGACGGTTAGCATCACTGTTTGCATTAGTCTCCGCTTTGTTAATGATGGGTTAATTGTTAGCATTAGCCTAGCATTGGATCTGTTGCCTTGACAGGATTCCAATACCTCTACCATAAGGTGCAGAATCACTTAATTCCACCCCTTGTGTATAGCCCTGGACCCTGTAAATTTAACCCCATTGATTTCTGTTACGTGAATTTAACTATTTCCTCTCTTGATCCAGGATGAACTGAAGGAGATTCAGACAGTGGTGATCAACTGTATGGCTCTGCGTAGCTCCCACGCCATCTTCCCCCTGCTGGCAGAGAAACTGGGGGCCTCTGGGGGCCACACTGACCTTAAGTTGCAGAAACTGCTGACCAGCACGGGGCCTACTGTGTAAGTATCTAGCTACTATGCCAAACCATAACCCTGAACTATAACTTAAATCCATGACACTTTCGCAAAGGTAAAAGTAGAGTTTTTCTTTATCCAACAACTCTTGAATTTACACCGTTAAAAAAAACACAAATATTTGAGAAAGGAATTACATTTTGCCGACCGATAAGTTTGGTCTATTAACCTTCTTTCTCCTTCTCTCCCCAGTCTTCTAGTCCTGGATGAAATGGACCAGTTGGACAGCAAGGCCCAAGATGTTCTCTACACCATCTTTGAGTGGCCGTACCTGCCCAAGTCCCGTCTCTGTCTCATTGGTAAGAACCCCCTAATATACAGTGTTAAATGATATACACTGTCTCTGGTATACACATTTTATTGGACGTTACAATTTCTAGTTAATATCTAAGGATTCATCTGAAGATTTCACCCTAAAACTTCATATACACATCTGCCCGTCTCCTATATTTAAATTCCTTCCATTCAACTCTCAGCCATTTCCTCATATGGGCTGTCGTTAGGTCTTCCTGTATGCAGGCAGGTGTAATGACGGTGTCGTGCCATTCTAGGTATCGCCAACGCTCTGGACCTGACGGACAGGATCCTCCCCAGGCTCCAGGCCCTGCCTCGTTGTCGGCCCCAGCTGTTACACTTCCCTCCCTACAGCCGCCAGGAGCTTGCCGCCATTGTACAGGACCGACTCAGACATGTGTCCGGAGAGGGGTTACTAGACGCATCGGCCGTGCAGTTTTGTGCCAGGAAGGTGTCTGCTGTATCGGGAGACGCACGCAAAGTTCTGGATATCTGCCGGTAAGGGAATGAATTGCCGAAATATCTTAAATACACTGTATTAATAATAAATAACATGTTGGTTGCAATGATGACTTCTTAGGACACCTTTGGATTGCCCATGAAAAGAAATGTAAGCTCAAATATTAGCAACCAAAAATGTGCGTTTTACTATGGCTAGTTATGGTCTCGGAGAGTTGGTATGGGAAGGGGAAAGGGGGATACCTAGTCAGTTGTACAATTTGAATGCATTCAACTGAAATGTCTTCCGCATTCAACCCAAACCTCTCTGAATCAGGAGCGCTGCCTTAATCGACATCCACGTCTTCGGCGCCCGGGGAACAGTGGGTTAACTGGTTGAAGTTTTGTTTGAGAACAGAAAGTGTCATGAAGCCGGTGCCTCTGTGTTACAGGAGAGCTGTAGAGCTTGTGGAATCTGACGACAGAAAGGCAGCAGCAGAAACTACAGCGTCTCGTGTGAGCGTGCCCCAGGTGGCCAGGGTGCTGTCGGAGGTGTATGGGGACCGCATGTCCTCGTCAGAGGGAGAGAGCTTCCCCATCCAGCAGAAACTCCTGGTCTGCTGTCTGCTACTGCTTACCCGCAACGGCAAGAACAAAGAGATCCCACTGGGCAAGGTGAGACATGGGCACTGCATTGGTGCGAACACAGTACTACAACACAAGTTTGTAAATTGATAGCAAATGTTTTGTTTTTTGCTGTTAATCATAAAATATTAAGAACGCCTGCTCTTTCCATGACAGACTGTCCAGGTGAAAGCTATGATTCCTTATTGATGTCACTTGCTAAATCCACTTCAATTAGTGTAGATGATGGGGAGGAGAACAGGTTAAAGAATCTATTTTTTTGCCTTACACAATCCATGACTCAATTGTCTGTTTGCCATTGAGGGGGAATAGGCAAGACAAAATATTGAAGTGCCTTTGAACAGGGTATGGTAGTAGGTGCCAGTTGCACCAGTTTGTGTCAAGAACTGCAACGCTGCTGGGTTTTTCACGCTCAGCCGTTTCCTGTGTGTGTCAAGAATGGTCCCACCACCCAAAGGAGTAGAACGCATTGGAGTCAACATCTCTGTGGAAAGCTTTCGACACCTTGTAGAGTCCATGCCCTGACGAAGTGAGGGGGGAAATGGGGTGCAATATTAGGAAGGTGTTCCTAATGTTTTGTACACTCAGTGTACATGCATCATACAAGTCTAGGTAGCTAGTAAGAATTAAACGTAAATGACAGTTAGATGTTTTCTCTTGCACTGACCTGGTTACCACTGAAAGTCATTGGGTTGCTGACGGTTAGTACCAATTATTTCTCAAGTCTGACTCTTCTTCTCTATCCCTCAGCTCCACGAGGTGTACAGCCGTCTGTGTGCCAAGAGACAGGTGGGCGGCGTGGGCCAGGGCGAGTGCCTCTCCCTCTGCAGTCTGCTGGAGAGCCGGGGCATCTTTGCCCTGAAAAAAGCCAAGGAGGCTCGCCTCACCAAGGTTTCTCTGAAGATTGAGGAGAGGGATGTGGAGAATGCTCTGAAGGATCGCACCCTGCTGGGCAGTATCCTGACTGCTGGCCTACCATGACCTTTCACCTTTATTTGTGCCTTATTTTGTTTGTTTTGGGATTCCTTTTTTTTCTGGTGGGGTGATGCATATCCAACTATGACCTCCCTTTTCAGAACAATGGGAAATGCAGCAATTTGTTAGTTTTTTATTGACAGATTAACATGGACTGGAAACATTTCAAATGGTCAGTCAAACTGACCAGCTGCTTTTAACTTGAGTTTTAATGCTCATTTATTTTTTGGGGGTGAAAACCTTATGTACATTTATGTTGTAATAAATTAATGTACAAACTTTAAAAAAAAATGTTGCTCTTATTTTAATTCAGCAAGAGGCCTACTATTTTTTTGTTAATCATGGTGAATCAAAAAAAGAAACTCAAATAAAAACAATGTTTTTGTAAACTGTCGGCATACCTATCAAAATCATTAACTTTTTAGGAAATCTAGCCTTAGTCCTTATTAAAAATAAATTAAAGGCTTGCCTGCTACTAATGAGCTTTCCGTGAAATATGCAGTACACGAAAACGGGTGCAATGACAACAAGTGAAAGTAAAATATTTAAGACGGCAAATCCATTGAGAACCAAACAGCCTGGGAAAGCAAACAAGAAAGGTAAGTCCTTCATTAGCTAATTGAATACAGTACCCACAATAATTGCACAGTGCACTTTCAACTGTTGAAGCCGAGGTTGAGTTTTAATTTGGAAACGATATCAACACAGATCAAGTCATCCATATTGTGAGTTCAGGTGCAATTTCTGTTTTCTCCTTTGTGGTCCTTCTGAATAGCCTGCTGTAGTTACTAAGATACCTACTATCAGGTTGCGTTATAAAGGGTGTTTCATTTATTATTCTGGATTCACACTTGAGCATTCCAATGCAATTTCCTGTAACAGAAATCTTTATTTGTAGGTTTCTGTCAGAACCAGCAACAGCCTAAATGCCTATGTTCATGACCACCTGATCTGGATAGCAATACATTTTACTCTATCCCACATGGCAGTCATATTAAATATAATACTGAACAACGTGTATTTATAAAGATAGTAAACATGATAAATCGCCCGAACTGCGGAAATCTGTCGTGCGAAGTTAGTGGCGATATCCTTGAACGTGTTCTACACAGTTTGTGACGGGGTGGAAATCCCATTTCAACATGGGTGAAAACTACCAACCGCCTGCTTGCCAACACTCGAAGAACATCTCAACTATAATGTAGTGCAGCTTTTATTATTCTTAGCAGTTTTCATAAGCAATGCCATATGATAAACACGGTTGACTGTATTAGCTTGGATAGTTACACTGCTGATATTCATATGAACGTGATGCATTATTGTAAACCAAGTGGTGACCTGCCGCAATGTTGTTTTCCAAATGAAGGAGTGGGCCTTTAACTGCCATCACAATTATATTCTCTCTACACAGTATGAGCATACTGGCTCTAAAAGGAGTCTCTCTGGGGAGAAAGCGGAGGCGGGCAGTGCCTCCAAAGAAATGTCGCTCTGATGGAATTGACATTTACAATGAAGCTGGAAGGTGAGTTGTATGTATGGGACTGACACAGATTCCAAACAGCATATCTATCACAAATATTGATATTAATTGTAGAGCTCAGAAGTGATATTATATCATAAGGCAGAAGTAGCCTGGGTACTAATCTGTTTGTGCCATCATGTCACTCCTTGGCATACAAGGAGTGGCAAGGAATGGCGTAATGGCACAAACAAATTGGAACCCAGGCTAAGGCAGAAGATATTATTGACCGAAGATCTGTCTCTGTTGTGTTGAAGCCAAATCCAGCAGGAGAGACCAGTCTCACCTGTACCCAGCTGTCTGTCCATGCAAACGGATATGTCTATTGATCCTCCGTTCAACTTCATGACAGAAAATATATCTACTGATCAAAAGCCTGTCTGTGTTCTCTTGTTCTGCTCATTTGTTTCTAATCAATATTTTGAAGCAAACAGTAAATCACCAACGTCCTGTAGTTTTATGAGTTACATTGAATGTGCTTCTTTATGGGGCCCAGCAGCAGAGACCAGTTCTGTCCACGAACAGTGACCAGTCAATGGGACATCAAGAACACTTCAGGGATGGGAACACTGGGCATGCGTAAGAATTTATCACGGTCCCCTCTTTTATCGTCTTTATGTCTCCACATTAAAGCATGGAGTCAGGACTCCCTTATGTTTGACCTTAGGTCTAAGTTCTCTGCTGACAGGATCCAAGAGAAGAGAGCCAATTCTCCTGGGCCAAGCTGTGAGTCCTTTAAGTGACTGGTCAATGGTTCATCCTAAAACACAATTCGGGTGGGAAGGCATTTCTACTGATCAAAGGTGAGTGCTTTAGATCTTAGAGCTAGACAGACACTTGCTGTAATTCCACCATGTGCCAGATACTTTCTGGGTGGATGATGATCATCGATAAGGTAGTACTTGTGATGCGTGTTATGTCATGTGTGCAGAGACCTGCAAGAGAGATCGGAGTCAGACATTCCCAGTGGCCGGTCTACGGCAGACATGTCCTCCATATTCAAGGTGAGCTGACTCATGTCTTAGAGTTAAAAGTGAATGGATAGTTTTGTGATATCTTTGTGACCTTTAACCTCTGACTACTGTATGGTCTTTAAACCTCACAAGGGTCAATGACCCACCAGGAAATACAAGTGATGAAATATGATTACAGCATTAAACTTTCAGATAAATAATGTTTGTTCTTTACATATTAAGTCCTGTTTTGCCTATTCCAGTTGGTTGAAGACCAAGTCATCACATTTGTAAAGAGTGAATTAAAGAAGTTCAAGAAGATTCGGAGTCCAGATCACCCAGAATGCTCTAACAGTCAGGGGAAGGGTGGTGGTGTACGGTGAAGATGAGAACCAGGAGAGCAGTGCCAGAGAGGGGGCTCTGAAGATCACACTGCACATCCTGAGGAACATGAACCAGAAAGAGCTCACTGACACACTGGAGAACAGTAAGATCTTTAATATGCCCACAAACAGTTGGCTTGATGTACAAAAATATGTATTAAAAGTACTATGCCTTTAATAGTATGCTTCAAAGTACATTTGTCCTTGTCATTTTCAGATCTTTTAGGTGAGCTTGCTGTGTTTCAACCTAAACTCAACTTTAAAAAAAGGAAGTTTGAATGTGTGTTTGAAGGAATGGCTACACAAGGAAACCCAACACTTCTCAATCAGATTTACACCGAGCTCTACATTCACAGAGGGCGGAAGTGGAGAGGTCAATAATGAACATGAGGTGAGACAGATTACAACAGCATCCAGGAGATCAGCAACACAAGAGACACCGTTCAAAATGCAATGGCATCTTTGAACCCTTACCTGAGCAAGACAAACCAACAGAACTGTCCTGACAAAGGGAGTTGCTGGCATTGGCAGAAGTTAATTCTGGACTGGGCTGAAGGAAAAGCCAATCAAGATATCCAGTTGATATTCACTTCCTTTTCAAGAGCTGATAAAAAAATATATATATGGAAATAAGAGTCCGCAATCTCAGACTTCAACAACTATAATGTGCTGTTTGTATTTGATGGTCTGGGTGAGTGTCAACTTCCCCTTGACTTCCAGAACAACGAGACCTGGTGTGATGTTTCAAAGTCAACCTCAGTGGAAGTTCTGCTGACAAACCTCATTCAGGGGAATCTGCTTCCCTATGCTCACATCTGGATAACCTCCCGACCAGCAGCTGCTAGTCACTTTGAATTTGTATACCTGAGTTTTTCCCAGTGTACATTGTGGATCCTCTAGTACGGCAGAGAGCAGCTTCACCCCTGAGTCTCCTGGGTGATTGTAGCTCAGGTCCAGCTTTCTCACATGAAGGTTTGGACCGCAGCGCTTCAGCTAGAGAAGCACAGCCTTCCTTCCTTTGCGACTCCACAGAAGGACAAACTGAAAATAATATGAATTTCACTCTAAGTAGTTGGTTGGAAGTAGGCTAGAGTGTGATCCGCCTCGATCCACGTTGAGTGAAAATCTAGTAACAAACCATTTGATGCTTAAAATGTGAGTTTACTTTAGTAATTTTAATAACATCAAACTGATTTTACTAACCTGAGTGCCTGCAGTTTAGACCCTCCAGTCCAGCAGAGCAGCTTCACTCCTGAATTCTGGTATGCAATATGTATATGATCATAATTGATTGTTGCCCGGCCTTTGTTGTACTGTATGGGAAGACCTCAATTGAATGATCCTCTCGTCTCGTTCTCAAAGCCCATTGGATGAGAAAGCCAGAAGTTTCTCCCCTCTGACCTCCTCGAATGGATTTTGAGGAGATGAAGACGCAAGCATTATGCAATTGAGATCTTCCCTATGTGTTTCTCAACCACTGTCTTGTGTTCTGCTTTTACAGTGTGAACCATGATGCAGAACGCTGGATAAAATCTGGCCTAAGAAAATGTAACTTGATTTCTCTTGAAAGCTGCAAACACAAATGATTCAGTGAGAATACTTGAAAATGTTTATTTGTTGGATAGAAAGATTAAAAGGACAGTAATTAAACTAAATACTAGTAATCGTGTCCTTGCATTAGATGCCTGTGAGCCAACACTGGACGCAAACACGGCACACAGAAAACTGTCAGAGGGGAACATGGGGGAGAGAAGAGCAGCCGTATCCTGATCACCCAGAGAGATGTGAGGGCTGTTGGCAGGTGCTGTGTAAAGAGGGTCTGAATAGGCGCAGTTATTGGGAGTCGGATCGAAGAGGAAATGGGAGTGACAGAAAAATCATCAGGAGTGGAGAGTTTGGGGACTGTTGGCTTGGACGTAATGACAAGTCCTGGAGTTTGTGATGCTTTGACAGCAGTTACATCGCCTTCCATAATGCTAGGAGTATTGCTTTACCTGCTCCCTCGTCTTATTCGAACAGAGTAGGAGTGTATCTGGACTGGCTGGCACTCTGTCCTTCTCCTCTGGTACACTGACCCATCTGCATACATTCTACTCCACATTTTCTAACCCTCTTTACCCAGGGTTTAGGGTTGGGAATGATGACAGTGTGCCTGTGTCAGGTAGAGCAGCATCCAATTTGAAACTCAGGCCAGAATTCCATCTAGTTGATTTTGGCATTGCGGTGTTAGAAGTACGTTCACGTTGCAGTGCAACGTGTTCGCTCCAGACTTGATACTCGATTTAGAAATCAGTAGTCCCGTACTACCTGGTTTTAGTGGAAGCCCTGGTAGGATGTTGAGTTACCCACCCTCCCTTCTATTTTTATCTTGATAATTCATTGCAGTCAAGCAGATTTTAAATCTGTGACACACTGCTGTGCAAATCAAACACAATTTCGGTGACCTTAAATAAAATGGCATTTATTTATTTTTCTACTCTGCTTCACCTACCGCAAACAACATTTTTGGTTTTGTTGAATTTCGGAGTTAAGCATATTGAGTTTAGAGAATTTTTGTTTTATCTGGAATAAAAATCTAAGATGTGCCCAGATCACAGCCTTAAACACCACTTGTAATTTAGGTAATATGTGTTGAACATTAATGTAGGCTAATTGAGTTATAAATCACATACTATAGCCAGATCTCCAGGCCATTGAACTTCTGTTACCTGGTCTCAGAGCCACAAACCATTTTATGTAGTGAAAAATGCTGTTGAGGAGAATGTGACCGTTTTGGCTGAGAGACCACTGAAAATGTTATCCCGCTAGATGGTGATGCGATAAATACATGTAAGTAACTACTACCGTCCCAAGATGAGTGGCGGTTCTGACATCAGCAGCACTAGCTATTATGCATCCTCATCGGATAAAGAGTACTTCCCCTAAATTTGGGTAGGAAAAATGTACTTTACTTGCCTATATACTATACAGAGCGACAACAACAAAAAACAGTATGGCATTGCCCCAGATATTCTGTATTTCACTCAATATTCCTACAGTAAAATCATAATCAACTCAGTCTGCCTGTACTTTAATATATTCTTTATTTTCTTAAACAAAATTGAAGTAAAAACCTTTATGTAGAAAGACAAATTCCCTGTCAGTAGCGTTCCACCTAAGGTTCTTGATTTAGGGCCTCCAGTAGACTCCCGTCTATTGGGTTGTTCTCTTCTACTGTGTGAGTCAACGTAAGAATATTACACCACAGAGTCAGTACCATCTCTAACTCCCTACTAGCTCATGAATTAACTCACTAACCTGTGAATTAACTCATGCAGACTTTCGAGAAACACAGTGGGAAGAATGTTAACAGCAAATAGTGTTAAAAGAAAGTTAAAAACAGCAGTGTCCATTACAAAGGCTGAAGAAAGAAAGCAAACATGTGAGCAGGTGAGCTGTATAGTACACATCGTTGTCCAGTCACCTCTGGCAGTGTTTTCAACTAGTATTGAAATCGGGGAGAAAAAAAAGAAAAAAGGAATCTACATGATTATCGTCACAAAATAAAATCTCTTTGGCATAGATTACCCAACCGAAAAGCGCACACAACCTTAAAACGTACTTGACTAAAAACCTGTGCATCATCATCATTCTTAGAAAACAGAAGGTAAGCCCTGTTAGATTCTGAGCCCCACAGTCAGTGATAATTGCATATACTACATCGAGGTGAGCAGAGACAGATTGACATCACTCCATTTGAAGATTCTCTGCGATTTCTCTTCTTCTGCTCCCCCCCCCGCTTCTCTGCTCTTCTTCTGCTGCTCCCCCCCCCCCCCCCCCCCCCATCTCTCCTCTCATCCCTTCAGTGCCTGTCGAGAGAACATAATCTTTATTAAAAAGTGGTCCAACTGGTTGACTTGGTGTGCGACTTGTTTTTATAATAATAGGTGTATGTAACTAATGGCTGCTCCGTCTTCGTGTGTCTGCACCGCTTGACCATAAGAGCGTGGGTACATTTGTCTGTATTATTGGGTGTATGCACTAACCGTTGTCCTAATAGCGCTCAGCATATCCCGGTTGCCTCATGTCGTAGGTCATGCCGCCGCCGCCACTTTGGTATTCAACATCGGACATCCCCATCTCTCCATCCATGGGTATGTCACCAGGGTAGTCTCCGTATTGGTGGTAGCCTGCGTCCAGCTCTGAAACACACACACACACACACACAGATCAACACTTTGCAAAATATTAACATTTCTGGAGATGATACCCGTATATTTAATTCATAAAACAATGTCGGGGGGGGGCTCACTTTTAACATGGTTTAAGTTAACCGTTGAAGTTAACCGTTGAAGTTATATAGAACAATTGCTTTTTCTCTCCTTGTCAATACAGTATAATCATGTCAGAAATTCAAATATAGCAAAGCAATACATTGACTAACATTAACATTACACAGAAACCGCCCATTGAAACAGTGACTAACTAGCACATTAACCCACTGGCACACCTGCCCCATGTGTCAGTCAGTCAGTATGGGCACCTTTCCGCCAGTGTGAGTTACTCACCGTCTGCTGCATAGCCGGACTCCATGGGGACAGCATTGTGGGCCTGGGGAGGGGTCACGAGAGGTGTAAGGTCAAAATGAAGTCAGCGAGTTGCCCATACATGGTCGACAGAAACCGTGTCACACTGTCACCTGTTTTCTTAAACTGCATCGTCTACCTACCTTTCTCTTAATACAAATATTACACGTTTGCCATTTTACAGAAACTAAAAACTTCACATATAAGAATCTACGAAAATGTAATACATGCATTTATCAATGTTAAATTACCGATCGAAGCAAAGTCATTTTTTTCCAGTTTCATCGGAATTGAGAGAAGCTGCAATTCGTTATTAGATCATGCAGTGGCTCCCTCCTCGCCATAGATGGCACTAGAGGCCTCGAGCATAGGTACACTCACCATTTCCCAGGCGGCGGGGTCGTGCTTGAACAGGGAGTGCGTGAGCTCCACGGACACACGCTTCTTGTAGTCGGAGTTCTTGTCCTCGGAGATGCGGAAGAGAACGGCGGCAGCGTAGGTGGCTGGGAGAGAGGACAAAGGTGACATCAGATTATCACATGTACACATTGATTGACAGACAAAGTTCATCTATACCCAGATCTGAGATGATGTATCAAAAGGCTGTGGTGTGTAATGCTTCTCAATCCTTGTCTCGCATTCAACTGAGTTAAGGGATCAGATGTGGCCCAGACTCAATAATTGGTCAATTATGAGCGAGAGAGAGATGAAAGCCAGCAGAGACTTGCACCCATTGAGGTTCCACTGGTTTATGGAAATGCAGTCAGACTAAAAAAAAAAACATCTTCCAGATAACTTCCTCTCAAATGGACGCCAAACAACAACCTCTGAATCTATTCACATGGACCGCAAGGCCCTCCAGCGGGTGGTGATGACGGACCAGTGCATCACTGGTACCGTGCTTCTACCCATCAAGGACATCTACTGGAAACAGTGCCTGAGGAAGGCATGCAGCGTCATCAAGGACCCCCACACATCCCGTCGCGAGCTGTTCTCTCCCTTACCGTTGGGCAGACGGTATCGGATCACACGGTCTGATACCAAAAGGCTCAAAGACAGTTTCTAACTACAAGCCTTCAGACTGACCACCTGCTCTGACTCTCCACACATCACAACTGCTGCTACCAGACTCTTATTATACACTTAATTAATAAAAAAAACCTGTCACTAGTGACGCAGCCATCGCAAATCCTGTTTTCTGATGTTTTAAGAGAAGTGGTCTCACCGATGCCCTCGTTGTTGGAGTGCAGCAGCTCCATGAGCGGCGCGGAGGCTCCCTCTGCGTCGATCATCTCAGCAGACTGTTTGTCCAGGGCCAGCTCACACAGAGCCCCCGCTGACACGCGCTTCACATTCTCCACTGGAGAGTACAGCAGCTAGGTAGGAGGAGGAGGGAGACAATGGTTAACACAATCTACAGGAGATAAAAGCAGCAACATAGAGATATTGATGTCTTAAAAGTAAGAAACAAATATTTAAGAAAGAAAAAACCTTACCTGTACAAAGAGTGGGATGGTCTGCATGCTGGCGATCTCTCCCCTGTTGATGGGGTCTCTGGCCATGATGTGCAGGGCCCCTGTGCACCCCTCCACGATCTCTTCCATCCTCACGCCATCCTGAGAGAAAGCAAGAGTCAGTCAGCAACAAAAGAGACTAGGGAGGTTAAGAATAGGGCAAATGACTGATGTAACAGTTGGATATATTTTAATGACAGATCTGTTTCTACACCTACCTGGTATGTCTGCTGTGCGGCGGAGCCGTGTTTCTGGGCGTCCTGGTGGGCTTTGAGCAGCAGATTGACCAGGCGGGGGATGGCCCCCGCATCCCTCAGAGGGGTCTGGTTGTCTGGGCACAGTGCCAGGTTACGGATCAGACCAACCACAGCCTGAGGACAAGAGAGAGGCGGGGTTAGAGACGGGCGCCATTTTGATTGGTGATCACAAAGAAAGCAACATTTTTGGTTCGAGACGTTTTGTTTTACAAATTGTCACCCATCTCATCATCGTTTATCTCGCGCTACCATTTCTCTCCCTGTTCTCTCTACGTAGCTTCTTCCTTATCCCTCATTTTCCTCCTTCCATCACATCCTCATCCTAATTCTCACCTCATAGCGAATTAAGCAGCCGGTTACGTGAATGGTTAGCCCTCTCCCTTGGAAACCATCTGTCAACTATTAATCTCCCTCTATCCCACCACCCCTCACTCTCTCACCTTGATGACAGGCCAGTAGTAGGGCTGGTTGAGCAGCTTGACGATCGCAGGAATGCCATAATGCATGCGCACGGCATTCTGGGCCACCTCGGCGTCGGAGTGGCGCGACGTCAGGTGACGCAGGGCGCACACGGCCGGCTCCGCCACATCCTCCTTCTCTCCCGCCCTCAGGACGGCGTGGATGAGTGCCTCGATGCCGTTGCTCTGGGTGACCATGGCCTTGTTGCGAGCGTTGTTGCAGGTGAGGTTGGAGAGGATGCCAGTGGAGCAGGTGAGCATGTTGACGTCGTCAGAGCTCAGGAGACCAACGAGAGTCTGAAGAAGACTGTCCAGACCCTCCTAGAGAGACAGAGTTTAGTTTCTAATATATTAGTGGTTCTTAACTTTAACTTTTTTTTTTAACATCGCTGTTGCAATAAATAAGAACATATAGAGTAAATGCAAGGGAGGTAAAAATAGCACGTTAAAGGTCAGAGGTTAGGACAAACACAAGAGAAACAGACAGCAGGACGGAAACAGTCTCTATATGTCTCTAGGTTGGAAGGTAGAAGTCTCACCTGTTTAGTGGCAGCGTCCGACAGGTTCCTCAGGGTCCACAGACAGTTCTGCATCAGACGCTGACTGGAACCCGTCAGGTGCATCCCCAGAGCCTGCATCCCACCTGACAGAGGGGAAACAGAGAGAGGGATGGATAGAATGTGTATGAGAGGGTGGGAGAGAGAATCTCTTGTCTAACTCCTTTTACTGCAAAATATGAACGTCATTGATAATCTCAGAGCTTTACAACTGAAAATAAAGAAGCCCATTTCTATTTATTAAAACCACAGTATCAGTCGTCGCAAATCTACAACAAGTAACTACAAATACACCCCCTCCCTGTGTTTGAAACACTTACCAGCATCCACGATGGCAGGTTTGTTGCTGGGGCAGACAGAGAGCACTTTGAGCACGCGGCTGGTGGTCCACAGGAGCTTCTCATAGCTGTAGTTCCTCATGATGTGGACCAGGCCCTCCGGACCACTGTTAGCCAGGATGATCAGCTGAGAGCGAGATGATGGGAAATAGAGTTTAACAATATGAATCAAGCGATAGCATTTCTATGAGCAGCAAACAGTGTGGACATTCACTTTTAGTCCAGCTCGTGACATGTTTGGATGTGCACAATTCCTCATTTTCCAGTAGGGGTTTAGGCGTTAAAAGGTTAACGGGAACATCTTCAAAGGGTCAAAACATTCCATGTATCGCTCCTGTCCAAACATGCACTTAGCCATTAAATAACAGGCAACACACACAGGGTAGACATCAATACCCAGCCACACCTGTCTGATATCATCACATGCACATAAGCGTGCAGTCACAAAATTACTATGGTAGCCACACCCATGCCAAAACAGGGCTATCATTCAAACACACTCTCATTCACAATATTGACATGCATAACATCACACCCCTTACACTTAAAACACCCCCCTCCCTCACCTTGCTCTCCTGGTTGCCGTAGGACAGCAGCTGCAGGCAGTCGGTGGTGATGGCCAGGAACTTGGGGTTGCTCTTCTTCAGCAGAGGCACCATTCGCTGCAGGCCGTCGGCCAGGCGCACCGCCATCTTGGCTCCCTCCTGGTGCAGTAGCAGGTTGTGGAGGGTGGTGATGGCATAGAACAGCACAGACTCCATGGGAGAACTGACAGAGGGAGAGAGAGAGAGAGAGAGAGAGAGTTACCCTAAGGATTTAGATAAACATAGTTCATTACGAGTCTTACTTTGAAATGCTTTGTCAATCTTGTGGTTGTACAGAGCGAGAAGAGAGAGACTTGCAACAACTTTCACCCCCAACATCCCCCACCCAGGTATAGAAGGCCACAAAATAAAAGAGCTACGAGAGAGAATGAGAGACAAGAGGAAGCATTCCCACACACTACCTACCTACCTAGCCACCCCCCCCCCCCCCCGCAGACCCTCAGACTCCTACCTGAGCATGCGGACCAGGGCAGGGATGCCCCCACACTTGAAGATGGAGAGCAGGCCCTCTCTCTGGTGGGACAGGTTGTGGAGGATGCTGGCTGTAGCCCGGGCTGTCTCCATGTCCCCGGTGTTCTGCATGGCCCGCACCACCGCCGCCACCATCTGGGGGGACGCCATCAGCGCCCGGCGAGACGCCTCCTTACGGGTCAGCTGGTTGACGATCAGGGAGGCTTTGTTGACCACCACCTGGAAGGCAGAGAGGGTTTGGTTAGTTTGAAAGGAGGGAAAATGCAGAGCTATTAACAGGGAAGGGTTGACTATTGGAAAAGTACAGCAATGTGAATGAATGACAGCCAGCTTGACTACCACCTAATGGGAAGGAGGGGTAGAGATGGGTTAGGTTTATGGGGAAAGTGTGATTACTGGTGGTAAATAACATCAATGAATGACTGTCATTTAGACATTGATTAATTAATTCAAAGGTGGATTGATGGCTAGATAAAGAAAAATACACATGCATAGCAGGGCAGTGATCAATTCAGAATTGAAAATGCCTCAAATTCCAATTCAATTAATACATTTGAATTGTAGTAGTAAACAGTGTACAGAATTGCAATTCAAATGAATTAAAGGAAATAGAATGTGAAATTCAAATGCCTCTTCTATAATGGGTTGTAGTCAAATGTATATCTAATTGATAAAATATCAAACATGTTAAATACATGCATATAAAATGTTGTTTCAACAACAGATTTTCAGGACAAACTTCAAATGAATGAGCAAAGTTATTTCATTAATACCACACCCCCCAGAATGCATTCGTTTAACCCTCAAGTTGACCCTAAGACCTTCAAAAAGAAGCCAAACAAATGAAATCATTGGTGGAAATATGTTCTATTCTAAGCACTATGGTTAAAAGACTACATGAACATTGTTTCCAGAGAAGTGTGATATGTTCCTTGGTATCTGGAAGTGTGACCTGTCAGGGTCAATTAAACGTTCATGTTCTATGACTGAGTGCAATTTCTTTGAACAGCACTGAATAAAATTGTACTTCCTGTTACTCAAACTCAAAAATTCTACATTCTGTGTGGCCAAATCAATCAATGAGCTGAATGGGAGTCAATTCAAATATTCTGAATTGAGCCCAACCCTGACGCAAAGACAGACGTGTCAAACAACCAGTACTGTACCTGGTCCTCATCGTTGAGCAGCTTGGTGAGCTCGGGGATGGCGCGAGTGGCCAGCTCGGCGTCGTCCTGGTAGTTGATGAGGTGGACGATGGCCGTCTTGAGGAGCTGCGAGGGCTCGGCCAGCCGCTGGACGTTGGTCATCTGGGACGGGTCAGTCTGGGTGGACAGGATGGTCGTGCCCTCCATCACCGTCTCTGGGAACATGGCCGCTCGGACACGCTGGGCTCGGGTCAGGGCATACTGAGACTCCACTTCTACAAGGAGGGAGGAGAGAGGAGGAGAGGGTTGAGTGGTTTGTATTTTTTGATCGTGGGTTTGAATGATAGTTCAGTATTAAGCAGTAATAAGGTGTGTGTGAATGTTTTTTTGCTGTGTGAGGTTTAACTCCATGTTCCTAAGTGACAGTGGTTGTTTGTAGCGGGTTGTACTTTTGAATGTTTGTTTATGTCAATTTGAGCGTGTGTATTCAAGCACTAAACTGCGCGCGTCTCACCAGCAGGGTTCTCTGAGACGACAGTGGTGGTGACGGTGCTGTACTGCTTGGTGCTGTACTCGGTCCCGTCGTCATCGGTCCTCACTGTGGTGGCTCCTGACTGAATCCCAGAGTCCCCGGCGTAGTATGTCTGCTGCCACTCTTTCACCTTCACCCTCCCCTCATTGCCCACTACGGAGGGAAGGAGGGCAGAGAGGTTAGAGTGGAAGTGCACTTTGAAGTAATATATTATAATATGTTCAACACACTTGTTAGTGCCCTCAGGGCTCGCCCACTACAGAGGGAAAATGGATGGGGTTATTATGGACTGCACTTAGAATAATAGCCGACACTTGTTAATGCGCCTGGAGGGAAAGCAAAGAGGGGTTATAAGAGACAACACTGCACTTAGAAGTTACCTATGAGCCATTATGCGTCGAACATACTTGTTATTGCACTAAGGGGAAGACATTGTGTTCAGTTGAACAAAGGAGAGGAAGGAATATGAGGGAGAGGAGGAATTAAGAGGAAGAAAAAGGAAGAAATAAAAAGGTTGAGAATAATATAGCCAGATTATGAACCCACTCTGCATTTCCATGGTGGCCTCCTGGGCTCAAACCAACAACAATGGAGAAGTCCTGAAATACACAAAAAAATTGCATTTAGATCAATAATTATCTTTCACATTTTGCTACAAATTACAATCATACCACTATTTTACAGTATACAGTTTACTTTCATATTCTTCTATCCTGTTTTAAGGCTAAATATTAATTAGGCTGTTAGAATATGAAATCAAATGTATTTTAACTTTCTCCCAGGTAAGAATACAGATGATACAGGTGAACGAATGCCCTCCCTCTGAACAGTGCCAGAAATGACAACGCCGAGTCAGCAGCAAAGGCTGCTGGGATAGGAGGGGAGGGTGAGGGGGCAGAGGGACAGCTGCAGGACTGGAACGCCAACTGCTAAGCCCCCGCGGCCTTTAACCCCGGGCAGAGCCTCCGCCTATACATACAGCTGTGGGAGCTAGACACCTGCCTGCCGACTCACAGTATCAGCCACCAGAACCCGCTAGACAGGTTTAGTGTGAGTGAGTGAAAGTAAGTAGTCATTCATACACACCTTATTCCTCCTAAGACAACACCTTTATAGTGGACACAGTCACACACACACACACACACATTTCCTCCTCAAAACACCACACCTTCACCTGTAACTACAGGCCCAATGCTTAATAACCATTTATCACTGGCTGATTTAAAATAAACACTCCCACCTCAGTTCCCCCCCCCCCCCCCCCCCCCCAATCCTTATCAAGTCATTTTCCCGGCAGTACCTGCCTCTTATCTCTATTCTGCTCTCTTGTTGTGACTATCTATCATACACCCGGGCTCCGAAGATGTGGATGACGATAAAGGCAGCCCTCTGCACCCCTCTGATTCAGAGGGGTTGGGTTAAATGCAGAAGACACTTTTCAGTTGTACAACTGACTAGATATCCCCCTTTCCCTTTCTCTCCTCTCCTGAACTATGTCATGCAGCTAAAGTGCATTCCTTCTGAAGTGTTGGTTTGGGCCTCATCTACTCTTTCCCCATTTAAAATGATTCCTCTCCTGGTTCACTCAGTTGGCCCAATGTGGTTTCTGCATTATGATGCAGTTACATGCCGACTCATTCTATTGCAGCCATGTTAGCTCACCATTAACATTGCATGGGGATATTTAACCAAAGCTATCTAACTGAATGTCTAGAATTCCACCAATATTCTAAACATTTCTTACAATTAAATGCATTTTAACTTTGTTTGGAGCCAATTCCCAAAGAGCAAAGGCCAAGTGTGTGAGTCTGTCCAAGTGTTTAAGCGTTTGTTTATGGGCATATTATTTTCCGTGTGTGTGTGCGCGTCTCACATTGCACACATTCCTAATTCTGATGGTCTTCAGACTCAAAATAACCTCTGGTGCAGGAGAAAGCTAGTTGGAGGATAACCCACATCCACTGCTCAATGTAAACACTCGGTTTCACTGAACAAAACGTCACGACTTCTACACTCAACCCACCACTCACTCAATACATGATCAATGCTGTCTCGTTCATTGCAGTTAAATGCGATGGGAGCGGCACGTGACGCCACAGTCCACTCTAACAATGTCACCAGTGTGTGGTTCAGATGTTTGCGGTGAAGGGAGTTACTGTAATTGAAGGGATGGGATTCTTCGCTGGACACAGACATTACTGACATGCTGTGTGTGTTTGTAAACTGGATCGGATTGTGGGAGAGTTGGTGGGAAGAGTCAGGCTGTTTAGAGCCATTCTCCCAAAGAGCAAAAGGCCAAGTGTGCGTTTACACGTTTCTGTTTACGTGCATCTAATTTTTCATACGCATGAATGTAGCAGCTTGAGACGTCACACAGTTCCACATGAATGCGCCATACGAACAAGAATTAGCGGAGATCAACTACGTATGACGAAGTCGATTTAATTTTGCACCGCCTTTCCTTACTGATACGAGAGTGGGTATTCCTGGCGCTTTTAAACCATTATATTTACCTGCTCATTTCTAGACTCAGGCCGCAAACACATACAATATGAAATACTTCCTATGAGGCATGAGAGAGTAGCTTACAAATTCACTTAATATTCAATAGAAAACTCGGACAAATATAGGTTTCTTTCCAAATATATGCTGCTATGGAAATGAGGTGGAGGGTTGGACTGACTACCGTATGGCAGGAATGAAGGAAAGCAGATCCATTTTCCACCTTGTAGTAGCTAGGGGAAATAATGTGGCAAGTCGTGACAGCATGTCCCGCTGGCGTGTTGGTACTTGATGGGCGATGCACTAACATTCCTGGCTACCTCTGCCTTACCTTGTACGCAATCCAGGCACCTCCAGGTACTGTATTTACATATATGTGATTATGGCCAAATACAGTAAACATAATATATCCATCTATGAGCTTTACTATGCAAAAGCATATTAGTTTCATCTCATATATAGGACCGTTTTAGAAATATAATTGCCATCCCTCTGGAAATCACTTGTAACACAAGTTCTTCTATGCTGCTCCAAAGTATTTTTGTACATGCGAGGTAGAACTATTGTACCAGCGTACATAACTATTCTTGTCTGAAATGAGTCTGGAGTTGCTCTGTGGGTCTGCCAAGCAGTGAGCCCTGTTACGGATGTGAATGATAGTACCACACCCTTCTGCGTTAGCCCCGGGGCTCAGAATGGGGGATGTGTGTGTGTGTGTGTTGTTTCAATCTCTAGAACTGGGGAGTTTATGCATTTCCCAGAGAACAGAAGTGTAGTGGAGATGCGTGTATAATTCTCACTAATGAACTTCCTGTGTTTTCCCCCGGGTTCAGAGAGAAATTAGATTGTGTGTTTATTCTAGACCCTCCACCCAGAGAGCCCTCATGTGTACTTATCTCGCTGGCATTTGGAACAGACTGGTGAGTCACAGGCAAGTCACCATGTTGCCATGGGAGTGTCAGTATGTATATATGTGTGTGTGTGTGTGTATATATACACACAGTATGCATCGGTCTCACTCTAGGCCCTTGAGAGGTACTTGTGCCTAGCTCAGCTCCATTGGGAATAGTCGAGTCACAGCCCAGCCAGCTAGCTAGCTGACCTATGGGGGTTCACAGTGAACGGGGCGTTGGCGTTTCTGTCTGAGCTTGTACTTTACAGGTACAAGCTGACTCATCATGGACACAGAAAATGTCTCCCAGGCTCTTTCCCCACCTCTCCTACTCTCTCTCACTCACTCTGTGTTTAAATAGAGGTGTGGCACTCATTTCTCCTTTTCCCAAGCTTGGGAGTGTCTCGTCATTTCAACTGTGCCAACTACCATTAGGTAATAATAAATTAAATTATACAGAAAAAAATTATACCATGGCAAATTTCCAAAATACTGGGCATGCTGTATATTCTGGTTCCACAAGCTCACACACACACACACACACACACACACACACACACACACACACACACACACACACACCTCTGGAATATGAAAAATGAACTTTTCATTGTTTTTGGTGAATCTGTCAGTTTGTGCCATCTGTTTTCCTGGGCAAGGCAGCAGGTTCAGACAACGTGTTTTCCGATTTGATTGTCGCGCTGTTGCGACACACCCCGCATCACCTTAGTAACAAAGACTTCACTCACACACACACACACACACACACTATACTGTTGACTTTATCTAGGTCTATCAACTCTTCCTGGTTGTCCATCAATCTTATTCTCACGCGTTTTTGTAACACTGAAAACAGCCTCGGCAACCTTGACCCTGACTGTACCAGACTATAGATGGCTATGGTGATACAGTTTATATGATAGCAGAGAAGAACAGATAGGAGAGAGAGAGGCATGTTGAGTGTGTTTTTACAGTGTTCTGGGTGCCGGTAAAACATCAAACAGACCTAGAACTTGTGGCTCCTTCACCAACCCCCCCCATTAGGAATCAACTGGAAATGAAAAGCACGGATTGCTTGAGCTGTGTGGACCACAAGTTAAAAGAAGTAGTAGTATTGCAATGTGTCGTCTACTGACAGAAAAACACTGTATACCTGCCAATGAACACTGCTACATCGTGGGTAGTGACCAGGAACTGCTGTTGGATTTCATGGTGTGTACTTCGGAGTGGACTTTGCTCCTCGGCCCTGCATTCTAAGTAGTGTGGTTAATGACTGATGGACTCGCTCCCTCCTACTGTACCTCGTTCCATTCTCTTTCACCACTGTACTAGGAGCTATACTTTCCTTCTCCAAACCCCTGCCCACCCCTACTATTGTTCTTCCTGAGCTACTGGGAGAGTTGAGGATTCTGATCTTGGGTCAGTTTTGCATTTCCCCCCACTAATGGTTAAGGTTAGGATTGGGGGAGGGGAATCTGATCCTAGATATACCTAGGGGAAGCTTTACCCTAGAGCATTCTGGACTGATGGGCAGGCCTTCCAGGAAGCACAACACATTGAGGGCAGGAATGTGACGGTCAGAGAGCCCCCAGTGGACGAGAGTGAAAGAGAGATGAATGCGGTTTGGCCCCATCGCTCTAATCCTGGTGTGACATTCCACACTAGCCCCATACATTTAGCCTCGTTCAACACACTTTCCCGCTGCGAACATCAACCAAAATAGTCCTGAGCTAAACTCTCTCTCCACTGCAAATAAACACCATCACCTCCTCGCAGACAAACAAGTCATAATAACTATTGTCTCACATCCAAACGATCCCTTCTTGACTAAACGGGCTCACGCAGACGCTGTGTCAGTGGATGATTAACTAGGTTCCACAGATGGTGTGAATACTGCTCATCATCTCCAGCCTCCACACACAGGCATGCCAGACTGGGGAGTGTCCTCATAACCCTGGCAAGGTGTGGCAGTGTGTGTGTGTGTGTGTGGTCTTTGGCTCCTATCTGGCAAAACACACCCATTCGCTGGAGTGTATAAACCGCAGCATTGCTAAATTTAAATTGGAACCTCTTTACAGCCCTATCCATTTATACACTGAATTGAATTAAAAAATGGCTATTAGCTTAAGCCTTGACACACTAAAAGATCCAGCGGTTTACCAAGATAAGGTTGACTGAACCAGGCTAGCCTAAGCTACACCCAAAAGGAATGAAGAGGGCTAAATGACAGAGTGGAAGAACCCAGATCTCAGGAGATAAAAAGGGTTCAATCTGTGTCAAAAGCCTGATGGGGGAAAAAAACAATGGTGGAGGTGTGGCTCGAGGCATCATAGACCTTCACAGTCTAAACATTGTGGGTCTCTAAAGCCGATCATAAATCTACATCTGAGAGCAGTAATACAATGTGCAGAATTTCTTTCTGGTCTCGCAGACAGAGGTTTGTTTTCTTGATCCTTGATCCTGGGAGACTTGTTCCACAGACAGCCATAAGAGAGAGGGCTCAAGAGACTAGAGACAGTTGTGACAGAGGTGGGGGGGGGGGGTACAGATCAAGCAGATTAAGTCCCATTACCACACATCTGTAAAGCTGCGTTCACCATCTGTGTATAAGATGGACCTACCTCCCCCACACATATACGCACCGTGACACACACACACACACAGATGGACACAGACTAGGGTTTAATAGTGGGAACTGGGTTAGCAAGATTAAGAGATTTTCCATCCAAACCTACTCCTGTTTCCCGGGATAAATAACTGAGAAACCAGTAAATAATTTCTAAGGACCACATGATGTGAAATGGAAATGTTAATTTATAATGTCATGTCTAAAAATCAGTCTTTGCATGAAAAATAACACTGTGTGGTGACAGACAGCGCATATGGAGCGCAATTCACAGTGCGAGTCTTCACTCTTGCACAATACTCACCGGCCATCCACAGGCCTCTCTCCTTAACTCTTGTGGAGTCCCAGGAAAAGCTAGACTAGAATGTAGTATATTTGCGTCCTAAGAGGGATGCAAGCTTGCTGAACATTAAATGCTATGGTGATCGACTATAGCAGTTATTTATTCAGACCCATAACCATTCAATCTCGGTGAAGAGAAGCTAAATCCGTCTGCATCTTACTCTAGTCCCATATTATTCACGCATGTCATTACGAGGAGGGCCAACGATTTAACTGACGAGAACGAGGAAGCAACAAGAGCGAGAGAGCTAATATGCATTACTCACGTCGTACAACACTAGCAGAAATATTACAACAGGTAAGCTAATGAGTCAGCCTACTAATTATACAAAATGTAAAATAGGCCATATTATATTTCAAATTAAAATCTAATTTACTAGCTTACAAATGTCCCGCACCAGCATCACGTGTTCTCCCCAGCTTCATGGTTTGAACAAGGTGCATAATTCCAGTCCATGTAAACAATAATACAGGCCACAGTTAAAAAGTTTACTGGATCGTTTTACTTTCGTGCGTAATGTGCAGTAGCCTATTGGATAACGGCACAATCATTTGGGCTTTTTTGGGGCTCGGGCTAATAAAATGTCTTTAATGAATGGCTCGTCTGGCTCGGGTAGCATCAGGCTTGAATTTTCATGCCGATCAGAGCTCTAATCAAATCCTAACATATTTATATGACACCTGGTTTTGGACGGAAATGTTATTTAGCAGACAGAGGTAGGGTTTCAGGTGCTTTCGGAAAAGATGGGCAGGGACTCTGCTGTCGTAGCTTCAGGGGGAAGCTGGTTCCACCATTGGGGTGCCAGGAAAGAGACGAGCTTGGTCCTGCTGAGTCATAGCTACTTGGTGTTGCTGAGAAATACCAGGTTACCCAGGAGAAAAAATATTTATTAAAATCGGGATGAACGCTTGTAAAATACCGGGGGGGAAAAAAATTCAACACACACATATACTCTCTCTCTCTAAAATGGATTTGTGAGTGGTTGGCTTGCCAGCTGAGCCCCGCGGTCAGTAAGTGCTCTCTAGACATGGTACACACACAGCTGTGTGCCCCCTGTGTGTTTGGCAGGTGGTCTTGGTCCAGCTAGTCTGCTGAGAGAAAGCTTAAAGCCCTCAGGACCCTCTCACCACCATCTCCCCTTCTTATTCATACTCTCCCACTCACCCTTCACATTGTCCGCTGTGGGACCACGCAAAGAAATAGGGGTTAATTGGCCAACTGTGGAGTATAAAAATCTATACAGGAGGATGTGCAGTGGTGTGGAGCGTGATGCTAATGGATCTACTGTGTGGGCTACAGGAAGTTGTGGTTATTCCACAGTCAGACCAGGCTATGACTCAGCAGCACCGGGGGTCTGGATTGTTTTTTTCCCCCCAGTCAGAGGGACAGGCTCAATGACATTTGCTACACAGAGAGAATCGTTTCCCATGCAGATACAACCACATCAGAAACTAATGTTGGGCCAATATTTAGTTACAGTTATCAGTCAAAATTGAAGAAAGGTGCAGGAAACTACTATCTGTGAAGGTTTACTTTAGGTGAATGCGCCCACTTGAGTGTAGGCTACAGTCCATTTATACCAACTTCAGTGGCCCTCAACTTGAACAAGACAAAGGAGATGATCGTAGACTACAGGAAAAGGAAGGCCGAACACGACCCCATTCCCATTGATGGGGCTATAGTGGAGCACACCAAGACAGTCGTGAAGAGGGCACGACAACGCCTTCACCCCCTCAGCAGGCTGAAAAGATTTGGCAAGGGTCCCCAGATCCTCAAAAAGTTCTACAGCTGCACTATCGAGAGCATCCTGACCAGTTGCATCAGCGCCTGGTATAGCATCTGCTTTGCATCCGACCGTAATGCACTAGAGGCTAGTGCTTACGGCCCAGTACGTCAATGGGGGCAAGCTTCCTGCCGTCCAGGACCCATTTACAAGGCAGTGTCAAAGGAAGGCCCCAAAAAGTTGTCAAAGACTCCAGTCACCCATGTCATAGACCGTTCTCTCTGCTACTGCACAGCAAGGGGTACCGGAGCACCAAGTCTAGGTCCAAAAGACTCCTTAGCAGCTTCTACCACCAAGCCATAAGACTGCTAAACAATTAATCAAAATGGCCACCTGGACTATTTGTATTGAAACCACCCTCATGTTTGTCTTTACACTGCTGCTACTCGCTGTTTATTATCTATGCAGTAACTTTACCCCTACCTACATGTTACAAATTACCTCGACTAACCTGTACCCCTGCACATTGACTTGGTACCGGTACCCCCTGTATACGGCCTCATTATTGTAACTTTAAAAAAAAAACTTTAGTTTATTTAGTAAATATTTTCTTAAAACTGCATTGTTGGTTAAGGGGCTTATAAGTAAGCATTTCACGGTAAGGTTGTATTCGGCGCATGTGACAAATAACATTTGATTTGAGGTTAGTGTCCACCCTGATATTGGAAGGTTGGGAGTTCGATCCTCGGCTGAGTCCTACCAAAGACTGTAAAAATGGGACCTGATCAGTCTCTGCTTCGCACTCAGGAGATAGATTGGCGGTAAGGCCCTGCGATAGACTAGCATCCTGTCCAGAGGGTTCACTCATAGGCTCCTGCCCTACGAGCTGTTCCAGCTACTTTCTTACAGTCCATTTATCAGTCCACCGATAACAGCCAGTCGATGGAACTCCCCTCTCGGCTCCACTAGCATGCCAAACCCCCACTACAGTATGGCACATTGAAAAGGCTTAAGTACACAAAGCAGGGCCCCGCTGGCAGGATCGCATGTGAACCAGAGCGCTGGCGCACATTCGCCAACTTGAAAGAGGGGACGATATCTGATTCTGTGAAAATCCATGTCTAAGAGAACCTGCGTGTCAAAGACATTTTACGTCTGTTTATAATATGCTTTCAAGAGTCAAAGCATGAAGTCTCTCTGACTTAAAAAAAAAAAAATACTAATTAAAAAGAGAATTTAGGCCTAGTTTGAGTTTTGCTTACTGGACTTGATGAAATGCTTCATTAACACCCTAGCTAAAATACAGTGGCAGCATTATAAAATGGTGGCCATTCCCAAGACTTTAACAGCATGGTTTTACATTACAGCAGCTACACGGTGTCATTAGCAGTGATTCATCAGGAGAAATGCAATGCCTTAGCTAATGTTATTACTGTGTTAATTGACATAGCCCGGAAAACAGCTAGCAGTCAACTGCCAAATAAAAATAAAACGATGACTTGCAAGTCAATGTAGGTTTTATTGGACATAGTGTGTTACACTAATGTCTAACCAGTAACTGATTAAATAATCATTCTAAAATATTAGGCTTACATCCATCGGTAGATGTGTCGAAAGAGTGTTACACCAGACCAAAGGGGGGGTAGAGTTGGCTCCGACTGGGACGAGCTATATGGGTAATTCATGTTTACTCCCTGTACGCTCCTCTCACTATGAATTATAGCAGGTCTGTGTTGTCTCTGAAGTGTGGAAGTGCAGACTAGGATCAGATTACAAAGAGAAGGGAAGGAGGAGGGGCCAGAGCAAAGGGCAGGAGGAAAGTGTGTAGCAGTAGAACTAGGCCTCCATGTCTGTGTGGCTTCTCTGATGTAACAACGACTGAGGGCCTATGGAAGGCTGTGTGGTCTATGGAAGAAGGCTGAGCCGTCATTGTGGTATCTGAAGAGTTGAGCTTGCCTTGTTTCCGGCCTCCATTGTTATAGAGCCCTCAAACTCAACTCTGGACCCGAAGCCAGTTCCACTGCTTTTTTCCCCTCCATTGTTCCCCTCTAAACAAGGACTGATTTAGACCTGGGACACCAGGTGCAATTAATTATCAGGTAGAACAGAAAACCAACAGGCTCCGGATCTTGTAGGGTAAGAGTTGAATACCCTTGTTAGAGAGTAACGAGAGGCTGTGTTGTCACTGCAAGGAAGGACGATGCTGCATGAACTGATGTAACATGCTGGGCTGCTGTCCACAATTACTCTGTATGGAGGTAGAACGGACGAGGAGGCTGGTGTCACACTATCTAGGGCGAATGGGAGGACGGCAATGGGAGTGAATGAAAATAAGTATTTTATAGTGAGCTTCGTTTCTCAGTTCTCGATGGGGACCATACAAGAGTTTTCTACAGAGCATTTAGAATGAATGTCTGTCACCGTTTGGACAGCGAGGTTCGCTTGGTTCCATCTAAAGCCCTCCTTTGGGGTCCGTGGGGAGGCTTCACCTGCTGCAGCGTGGATACTGGATATATGCATGGCTGTGCTGGTGAGCATTGAGGCGATGCGACAGATGATGAATATTTCAGAAAGATCAAAGGCGGAAGGGAGGCTAGGGAGAGCACGGAGGGGATTAAATCTGAGGGGACGCTAAAGAATACCACCCCCCGCCCAAAATATGTACCAGACATCCTTGGAGGGGAAGCTTGAGTAGCTACATTTACCTGCAGTGTTTATGCTTCCACTTCTAAAATGTTCTTCACGTAAACCGTGACCGATATAAAAGACGACAGGGGACTGAAGCACGGACGGAAGAGTACAGATAACTTTCTTTCTTTGGTGGAAGTGAGGTTATTGGGGGGTGTTGCTTCCATAAATAAATGTCACCTACACGTCATTGTGCATCAATCATTCTAACAGACACTTCATATCTGTGTGTGACTTATAGTCACTCTTCTAGATGGAGGCTGATGATTCTCTTCTCGGATAGTGCATGTCTCCACGGTGAAGAATTCCCAGTCGTTAGCGTTCCTTTTCCACCACACCGGCACTCCTCCCTTCCTCTCCCGCTCATTGGAGTGCAATTAACGGATGAGTAGGAAGTGGGAGATGAGAGAGCAGAGTGAAGAGCGACACCACAGCAATGACTAGGAGTAATCATCCGAGTCAACTTCTTGAGAAGCATTGCTCAGTGCAGGCTAAACAAACCAGCCCAACTGTAAAATCTCTATTTAAGTCACTCATGGATTCAGGAATCCAGTCCACTCCAGTCCCTCCCTTCTCGTGAAACTATGTCAGTAATGAAAAAAATTATCAATGGTAATATATTCGTAAAAGAAACAGACAGTAATGGATGCAGCCATTTCCAGCATGCTGTCAGCAGATGTGGCGTGGTGGTTTATGAAGAGCTGTCTGATAGGAGCCGACTTGAAAATAATACACATGGCAGAGCAGTACCAGACTTCCAGAGCACCAAGTGATGAGGAAAAACGGTTGTTAGGCCTCCCCAGAAAAAAAAAGTTGAGTGAATAATTCATATTTGTGACGGTAATGGCAGCACAGCTGTGTTGGTCACCCGGGGGATGCCAGCTTGGATGGATTCTTTCATATCGTGCCACCTCTGCCACTCCACTGATGACTGGGAGGAGGGTTCCAAGACACTTTGGGACTCTATTGTTTGTTTAATTTAACTTCATATCTTCTGTTCTGCACTTGTGTAATGTCCTTGACATTTGCAACAGCCGTCCAATATGGAAGTCGTCTTAGTCTGGGGATAACGTATCAAAAGATAAGGATTTGTGTCTTTGACGTCCTTTGTTGTTCTATGCCAAGAATTTTTTAAAATGGTGGCGATGGGGAGGGTAGAAGTCACAGTAAATCTGCTTTGAGTTGATAACAGCATTGTCTGAGAAGATATCTTAAGCCCCTGCCTGGCGATTTAACCCTTAGGAGATTAGGTCGATATCGTCCCACCTCCTCTTTAACCCCAGATAGAAGACGAGTCCATATCATGGCTGACCAGAAAAAAATAAATAAAAAAAACAGTCTTCCATCCCCATATGTAGCCTACACATGCACACAAACACAATCGACCTGGATACACACATTGGCACCGAGGCCTGGTCCCACGCGTGGCCTGATTAGTTTCTGTGGTGTAACTGAGCCCTCTGTTCTGCTCAGACGCCACCGGGGGAGGGCGGGCAGGGGGTGAGGAGAGAGAGACTAAAGTCAAGACGAGGGAGGACAATTAGGTAGGGAAGGGTCACATTTTAGACGTTGCAAACGTGGAACCAAGTTAGAGACACACGTAACAAGACAGCATGATAATAAAAGGAAGGAAAGAAAAGAAAGAGGAGGAGATATATGGAGTTGGTTGAATCGTCGGTAATCCCCTCACCCCATGCTGGCCTAATGTAGGACAATATCAAGGAATTAAGCAGGGGGAAGGATTAGCGCCAGTATGACCCCAGCTGCAGCTGAAAATCTCAGCCTAAACCCCCCCAGAGGCAGTCAGCAGCCCCAGGCGAGCCAGACTGCACCTCATGGCACAGCACCAGCAGCATGGCAGGCCTGGCCAGGGCAGACCAGGAGAATGCACTGGCGTAGAGAATGTGTGAAGGGATGAAACTCAATTCAACCTGACATCCATTCAAAACATCAGCTGGGCTCACTGGCCCAGACTCAATATGCAGTTGAATGCAAAAAACTTGGTTGTTTTGATGCGATTGTTCTTGGTTGTTTCTGGTCATTGGAATGGCATGATCATGACTGGTGTGACAGCTCTCCATCTTGACAGACATCTGTCCAGCCCTAATACCAGGCTGTGCCAAGTCAAATTTGACTTGGACAGTTATTAAAGTTGGTCTTTGGTGTATTTGAAAAGACTAAACCATGTAAGATGAGCAAACAAGATACTGTTATTTTGGTTGCATGTTGGAAGTGAAAGTGGATTTACTTGTGAAATAAAATGAGAGGATCTGTGCTCTGCTATTGCAGTGGCATAGAGGAGGTAGTAAAACTACTGTAACTAATGGCATATGGTTCCCTTTGGAAAAGGATGAATGAGGCAATAGAGGTTCACTGGTATGGATAATGTCATCAGCCTGAACACCTCGTTTGTGTCCAATGGGCCTTGATCAAAAGTAGTGCACTATATAGGGAATAGGGTGCCAATTGGGACAAAGACCTGGACATTACTGGCACCACTTCCCTTGTGGATCTGAACTGCCCTAAAAGAGAATGTATTGTAGGTGTGAAAGTCATGTAAGGACATTTCGGTATCAGTATTATTCATCCTAACCCATTATGTATGTGTGAACCATGCAGGCACTCATGTCATGCCCCACCCCCAACTCAACGGGGTTGTCAAAGCCCCGGGGGGGGCGGACAGTGGATTTGACAATGGATGAGGGGTAGACGAACTTCGATCATCTCTCACTCTCTACTGTGTACCCACACGGTCACACCAGTATTGACTTTCAGCTCTATTCAAATGTGCATGAAGTCAAGAAGTTGATCAATAGTTTGTCAACAACAAAAAAAATGCGCACATCTATTTGGCAGGAACAGCGTTTGACAAAACCTTGTAGCGACATAAACCATCAACATTTGCTCTTAAATAGGCAGGAAGGAGTAAACGGTGGTTTCTGTTGTGCAACAGTATCGGCGTAATGAATACACCCACGATAACTAATGTCCTACTTTTTAACGACTAGACACTTGACAATAGGAAAGGAACATTACGCTATTCTGCCATCAGGTTCAGAGACAAATCTAAAAATTGAAGGAGACAGAATGTCAGAGATAGGCTACATTGTATCCAGACCGGGAAGAACATTTATGGAATGCTGGGAAATTATGTTCCCAGTTTAGAGACAAGCGCAACACAGGAATGGAGAAACTGTGATTATCCTATCCCACTCGACTAACTTGACACGAATTTACTCTCTCCGAAGACTGTCAATACACGGAAATGTGACCATAAATACATATCTTTCTTACCTGTCAAAATACAAGAAGTTGTTTCGAATATTCCAAGTCTACGCAGGTCCACAAACAGACTTTTCCACCGATATACTTTGTTCTCTATGCCTCACCTCAACTGCGGTAGGATGATACTCAGAACAATGAGTAAAAAGGCTAACATCGGAGACTCCGCCCCTCTTACCACAAGCGCTGTCGACCCGACCCCACCCTTTAATTCTCCACAATTTGGAATTTAAACGCAATTGGCCAGAACAAAACAAAGGTGTGTTTACTTGAGTCTACCGACCAATTAATATTAAACCTCTGTACAGTAATATTAATTTAGTTTCAACGGTATTTTTGGTCAACTACATTAATAAAACATTGTTATTTTGTTTTTTCGAATGTACAACTATGGATATAATGTTAGTGGTTAGCATGCCCTGCTCACACAGGGTATTAGTCTACCTGTGTGAGAAAGTAACCTACAGAATGGCCACACCTTTGGCTACGTCATGAAACTTGCCGAGACAGAAGGTGAGTCACATGGGTAGACTAGCTTTTATGTCGCGAAGTGGTGGCATAAATTCGTATCACATTTTTATAGAGAAGACAGCCCACAGTGGTGGAAAAAGTACCCAATTGTCATAATAGAAAAATACTCAAGTAAAAGTGAAAGTCACCCAGTAAAACACTACTTGAGTAAAGGTATTTGGTTTTAAATATCCTTAAGTATCAAAAGTAAAATGATTAATAATGTCAAATTCCTTAAATTAAGCAAACCAGACGCCACCATTTTCTTGCTTTTTATTTATTTACAGATAGCCGGGGCACATTCCAACACTCAGACATAATTTACAAACAAGGCATGTGTGTGTAGTGAGTCCTTCAGATCAGAGGCAGTAAGGATGACTTGGGATGTTCCCTTGATAAGTGCATGAATTTGACAATTTCCCTGTCCTGCTAAGTATTCACAAAAATGTTATGAGTACTTTTGGATGTCAGGGAAAATGTATGGAGTAAAAGGTACATTATTTTCTTTAAGAATGTAATGAAGTTAAATTAAAAGTTGTCAGAAATATAAATAGTAAAGTAAAGTACAGATAGCCCAAAAAGCTACTTAAGTAGTACTTTAAAGTATTTTTGCTTAAGTACTTTACACTACTGCATACAAATACACTCATACAAATCACAAACGTCTGTGACTTTCACCATGGATTTAATGTAACCTGACACCTTTGCTTTGTTGTCTGCTTTTTCTGTGAGGAAAATCACACAAACACCATTCAAGACAGTGATGATGGGGTGTTGTTGCCCCTAGACACCCATCTAAGGTCATGGGAGAGGGAGAAGGAGAAAGTGCAAGACAGAGACGCAAAATACAAGTTAAATCTGGATTCATAATTTTAACCCACATTCACACTCTCATTCGTCTTTTCGAGAAGAAAAAAACTCAGTGGGCACAGAGAGAGTTTTAGTAACTTGTGGATGAAAATTAAAAGTGACACCCTGCATGGTGTTAGGAGTCTAGAAAGGATAGAGAATGAGGTTGTGTGAGGAAAGTGACAGAGAGAAAGTGAGCATGTGGAAAGTGTTTGTCTCTCGCATGCTATGTGACAGACTGAAATAGGTCAGTCCATATCCTGCCTCGGGGTGTATTGTTGTCAGGTTAGCAGCTAGCTGTCCATTGTGACAGCCATATTCTATCCCCTTAGCTGGATGAGACAGGGGCAAGAGCCGGTGGCACGGCATATTGGGTCAGTGCTGCTGATTATATAGGCCATGCGTCTGGGTGTAAAAGCATGTGTGTGGTTGACAGACTAATGTCTGAAAGCCTTAGGGCTAATTGACACTTCTCATCACAAACTTGTGTACTTTGTGATTGTGTTGCCTAGTCTACTCTTAGTAAATTGTCGTTTTGAGTGAACCTATTAGAACCTAACATGCAAACCTATTAGGAAGAATGTATCAATAAGTTATTGGTGAGGGAACCTGCAATTTCTCCCAAAGTTGAGAAATGGTTTGACTGGTCCATTCGTGAATTAACACAGACTTTGGCTCAAGAGATCACATGATTGTTCATATCACAATAACTCACTTTAAATTTCTTCTGAAGTGGTGTAACATGATTACAACTGTGTATTACAATAAAAAAGGCTGAATTTCATTCATTTGTTTTAAATCAATTCTATCATTAACTCTGCTAAACTTTCTTTAGAGATGAATGGATATTGTGGATAAGTGGCCATAGGATTTTCAGTGAGATGAATGGTCCTATTGTTTAAACACTGCATGCCTTGTCCTTGAACATTAGCCTGGAGGAATTATAGTGTGGGGTTCATGTGGGTTTCTGACTCATTGACTCGGTCTTGCCACCTATTTAGGGGCCTTCAAAGACGGGTGTTGACTCTTTGTTAAGGTGGGACCATTGAGGTAGATTTTCTAAAGATTTTCTCCAGAATCAAAAACAGAACATTCATCTGGTTCTCTTGTATGGGCAAGCATAACACACCCTATTCCTCTGTATTTTCTCTCTCTCTTTCACGCATGCACACACCACAATGCCTCCTACGTGATATCACAGATGTATTCATTAGCTTGTCGTAAGGCTGGTAGCTGCTCTGAACTTACTACATAGGGGTCATCTGAACATTCTGATGACTACATTTGGGTGCCAGTGACCAATCAGCCCTCTCCGACCTCAAAGCAACTGGACCAATGAATCTCAGTGTATATGACTGACTCAGTCACTCCAAGGTCATGGCTGGCTGATATGATGTCCTGCCTCACAATACTCCACTGTCTCTGCTTTTACACCCGACAGGAAATGGCCCCATTGTCCTTGGGAGAGGATGAGGCCGCCTGTCCGGGACCGGACCAGCCCCATCGGCTGGATTGATGGAGAGTGTTGTAAATTATTAACGGCTGTTTCCCCAATGTGAGACACTGTAGTCTTGTGTTTAATGCGGAAGAATGGACAGTGGGAAGCTATATATGATCTCACACCACAAGACAGAATTAGACTACTCTGCTACATTAAAACGTGTTTGAGTGATTAGTGTAGAGAGGTTCAAGTACCAATGCTTTTTTGATGGATTAATATGGATAATAATATTGTCTATAAAGTGGATTGTTTAGCATGCAACAACTATGACAGAGTATATGTGATAATATCTATAATGTCCTTTGTAACTCAGTTGCTAGAGCATGGTGCTTGTAACGGCAGGGTAGTGGCGTTCCCAGTGCCAACCATACGTAAAATGTATGCACGCATGACTGTCACTTTGGATAAAAGCATCTGCTAAATGGCATATTATATACTGTATATATACAGTTGAAGTCGGAAGTTTACATACACTTAGGTTGGAGTCATTAAAACTCATTTTTCCACTCCACAAAGTTCTTGTTAACAAACTATAGTTTTGGCAAGTCGGTTAGGACATCTACTTTGTGCATGAGAAGTAATTTTTCCAACAATTGTTTACAGACAGATTATTTCACTGTATCACAATTCCAGTGGGTCAGAAGTTTACATACACTAAGTTGACTGTGCCTTCAAACAGCTTGGAAAATTCCAGAAAATTATGTCATGGCTTTAGAAGCTTCTGATTGACTCAAATGATGTAAATTAGCCTATTGGAGGTGTACCTGTGGATGTATTTCAAGGCCTACCTTCAAACTCAGTGCCTCTTTGCTTGACATTATGGGAAAATCAAAAGAAATCAGCCAAGACCTCAGAATTTATTTTGTCTGGTTCAATTTGTCTGGTCCACAAGTCTGGTTCATCCTTGGGAGTAATTTCCAAATGTCTGAAGGTACCACGTTCATCTGTACAAACAATAGTACGCAAGTATATACACCATGGGACCATGCAGCCGTCATACCGCTCAGGAAGGAGACGTGTTCCGTCTCCTAGAGATGAACGTACTTTGGTGCGAAAAGTGCAAATCAATCCCAGAACAACATCAAAGGACCTTGTGAAGATGTTGGAGGAAACAGTAAAACGAGTCCTATATCAACATAACCTGAAAGGCTGCTCAGCAAGGAAGAAGCCAGTGTTCCAAAACCGCCATAAAAAAGCCAGACTACGGTTTGCAACTGCACACGGGGACAAAGATCATACTTTTTAGAGAAATGTCCACTGGTCTGATGAAACAAAAATAGAACTGTTTGGCCATAATGACCATTGTTATGTTTGGATGAAAAAGGGGGAGGCTTGCAAGCCGAAGAACACCATCCCAACCGTGAAGCATGGGGGAGGCAGCATCATGTTGTGGGGGTGCTTTTCTGCAGGAGGGACTGGTGCACTTCACAAAAGATGGCATCACGAGGCAGGAAAATGATGTGGATATTTTGAAGCAACATCTCAAGACACCAAGTTAAAGCTTGGTCGCAAATTGGTTTTCCAAATGGACAATGACCCCAAGTAAACTTTCAAAGTTGTGGCAAAATGGCTTAAGGACAATAAAGTCAAGGTATTGAAGTGGCCATCACAAAGACCTGACCTCAATCCTATAGAAAATGTGTGGGCAGAACTGAAAAAGTGTGTGTGAGCAAGGAGGCCTACAAATCTGACTCAGTTACATGAGCTCTGTCAGGAGGAATGGGCCAAAATTCACCCAACGTATTGTGGGAAGCTTGTGGAAGGCTACCAGAAACGCTTGACTCAAGTTAAACAATTTAATGGCAATGCTACCAAATACTAATTGAGTGTATGTAAACTTCTGACCCACTGGAAATGTGATGAAAGAAATAAAAGCTGAAATAAATCCTTCTCTCTACTATTATTCTGACATTTCACATTCTTAAAATAAAGTGGTGATTCTAACTGACCTAAGACAGGGAATTTTTAATAGGATTAAATGTCAGGAATTGTGCAAAACTGAGTTTAAATGTATTTGGCTTAGGTGAATATAAACTTCTAACTTCAACTGTATATACACACACTGAGTGTACAAAACCTTAAGGACACCTGCTCTTTCCATGACAGACTATCCAGGTGAAAGCTATGATCACTTGTTAAATCCACTTCAATCAGTGTTGATGAAGGTGAGGAGACAGGTTAAAGAAGGATTTTAAAGCCTTGAGACAATATAGATATGGATTATGTGTGTACCATTCAGAGGGTAAATGGGCAAGACAAAAAATCTAAGTGCCTTTGAACGGGGTATGGTAGTAGGTGCCAGGTGCATTGGTCTGTGTCAAGAACTGCAATGCTGCTGGGTTTTTCACTGTAACTAACAGTTTTCTGTGTGTATCGAGAATAGTCCACCCACCCAAAGAACATCCAGTCCAACTTGAAACAAATGTGGGAAGCATTGGAGTCAACATGGGCCAGCATCCCTGTGGAACGCTTCGAAACCTTGTAGAGGCCATGCCCGGGCGAATTGAGGCTGCAAAAGGGGGTGTGCAACTCAATAATAGGAAAGTGTTCTCAATGTTTAGTACACACAGTGTGTATATGTATATATTATTATTATTCAAAATAAACTATAGGTATTTCAAGACTGATAATCAAATTTGTTATCCATCAATTTATATTTAACATGTTTTTCATGTACAAATATTTAACACATTTTGAAAGTCAATGCATTGCTTTGTACATGACTTTAGCCACTAGAGGTAGACAGTAGCCACGCATCAAAACACACAACACTACACATTCAAATACTGCTTTACCCCATATTTCAGCACCACTGTGTGTGTGTGTGTGTGTCAGTGGACGCTGCTGAGGGGAGGACGACTCATAATAATGGCTGGAAGGGAGTCGATGGAATGGTATCAAACGCGTGGTTTCCACATGGTTCATACCAATCCATTGACTCCATTCCAGCCATTACTATAAGGCGTCCTCCCCTCAGCAGCCTCCAATGGTGTGTGTGTGTGTGTGTGCAGATGTGCTGTTCACAGTCAGATGGATGCATTCCCAAAGGGGTTTGGTGGTTCTCTCTGGGGGTTAAAATAGCCAGCATTTGCTGCTCCAACCCAGTGTTGGCATCTTAAGTAGCGTGGGATAATCTAGATATAGAGTAGGAGAGAGATGAAGCCCATCTTTAGAATGGGAGAGACATCAAGCCCATAAGAGTTCTTATGGTTCTTATGGTGCTGTTTTGGGAGGAGTGGTACAATTTCACATCAAATTGGTCCTTTACAATTTTCTCACCATATACAGTACTGTGCAAAAGTTTTAGGCAGGTCAGGTGTGAAGAAAATGCTGTAAAGTAAGAATGCTTTCAAGAATAGACATAATAGATTATATTTATCAATTAACAAAATACAAAGTGAGTGAACAGAAGAATATACATCAAATCAATATTTGGGGTGACCACCTTTTGCCTTCAAAACAGCATCCATTCTTCTAGGTACACTTGCACACAGTTTTTGAAGGAAGTCGTCAGGTAGGTTGGACCAAACATCTTGGAGAACTAACCACAGTTCTGTGGATTTAGGCAGCCTCAGGTACTTCTCTCTCTTCATGTAATCCCAGCCAGACTTGATGATGTTGAGATCAGGGCTCTGTGGGGGCCATACCATCACTTCCAGGACTCCTTGTTCTTCTTTACGCTGAAGATACAGCGAAAATCATTAAGAACTATGTTTGGGGTCGTTGTCACGCTGCAGAATACATTTGGGGCCAATCAGACGCCTCCCTGATGGTATTGCATGATGGGTAATTATCTGCCTTTACTTATCAGCATTGAGACCATTAATTCTGACCAAACCCCCAACTCCGTTTGCAGAAATGCATTCCCAAACTTGCAAGGTACCTCCACCATGCTTCACTGTTGCCTGCAGACACTCATTTGTGTACTGCTCTCCAGTCCTTCGGCGAACAAACTGCCTTCTGCTAGACAAATATTTCAAATTTTGACTCATCAGTCCAGAGCACCTGCTGCCATTTTTATGCACCCCAGTTCCTGTGTTTTTGTGCATAGTTGAGTATCTTGGCCTTGTGTCCACGTGGAGGTATGGTATTTTGGCCGCAAGTCATCCATGAAGGCCACTTCTGACCAGACTTCTCCGGACAGTGGATGGGTATACCAGGGTCTCACTGTTTTCTGCCAATTCTGAGCTGATGGCACTGCTGGACATCTTCTGATTGCGAAGGGAAGTAAAGCACAATGTGCTTTCATCTGCTGCAGTAAGTTTCCTTGGCCGACCACTGCGTCTACGGTCAACACTGGCCGTTTCTTTGTGCTTCTTCAAAAGAGTTTGGACAGCACATCTGGAAACCCCTGTCTGCCTTGACATTTCTGTCTGGGAGAGACCTTGCTGATGCAGTATACAGTGCCTTGCAAAAGTATTCACCCCCTTGAAGTTTTTCCTATTTTGTTGCATTTCATGTCATGGACATACACAATAGTCCAAATTGGTGAAGTGAAAAAAATAACTTGTTTAAAAAAACGTGAAAGTGGTGCGTGCATATGTATTCACCCCCTTTGTTATGAAGCCCCTAAATAAGGTCTGGTGCAACCAATTCCCTTCAGATGTCACATATTTAGTTAAATAAAGTCCACCTGTGTGCAATCTAAGTGTCACATGATCTGTCACATGATCTCAGTATATACAGTTGAAGTTGGAAATTTACATACACTTAGGTTGGAGTCATTAAAACTCGTTTTTCAACCACTCCACCAATTTCTTGTTAACAAACTACAGTTTTGGCAAGTCGGTTAGGACATCTACTTTATGCATAACAAGTAATTTTTCCAACAATTGTTTACAGACAGATTATTTCACTGTATCACAATTCCAGTGAGTCAGAAGTTTACATACAATAAGTTGACTGTGCCTTTAAACAGCTTGGAAAATTCCAGAAAATGATGTCATGGCTTTAGAAGCTTCTGATTGACTCAAATTATGTAAATTAGCCTATTGGAGGTGTACCTGTGGATGTATTTCAAGGCCTACCTTCAAACTCAATAGCTCTTTGCTTGACATAATGGGAAAATCAGAAGAAATCAGCCAAGACCTCAGAAAAAAAATTGCGGACCTCCACAAGTCTGGTTCATCCTTGGGAGCAATTTCTAAACGCCTGAAGGTACCACGTTCATCTGTACAATAGTACGCAACTATAAAAACCATGGGACCACACAGCCGTCATACCGCTCAGGAAGGAGATACGTCCTGTCTCCTAGAGATGAACGTACTTTGGTGTGAAAAGTGCAAATCAATCCCAGAACAACATCAAAGGACCTTGTGAAGATGCTGGAGGAAACAGGTACAAAAGTATCTATATCCACAGTAAAACGAGTCCTAGATCGACATAACCTGAAAGGCCGCTCAGCAAGGAAGAAGCCACTGCTCCAAAACCGCCATAAAAAAGCCAGACTACGGTTTGCAACTGCACATGGGGACAAAAATCGTACATTTTGCAGAAATGTCCTCTGGTCTGATGAAACAAAAATAGAATTGTTTGGCAATAATGACCATCGTTATGTTTGGAGGAAAAAGGGGGAGGCTTGCAAGCCGAAGAACACCCGTTAAGCACGGGTGTGGCAGCATCATGTTGTGGGGTTGCATTGTTGCAGGAGGGACTGGTGCACTTCACAAAATAGATGGCGTCACAAGGAAGGAAAATTGTGTGGATATATTGAAGCAACATCTTAAAATAAAGTGCTGATCCTAACTGACCTAAGACAGGGAATTTTTGATAGGATCAAATGTCAGGAATTGTGAAAAACTGGGTTTACGTGTATTTGGCTAAGGTGCATGTAAACTTCCGACTTCAACTGTATACACCTGTTCTGAAAGGCCCCAGAGTCTGAAACACCACTAAGCAAGGGGCACCACAAGCAAGCTGCACTATGAAGACCAAGGAGCTCTCCAAACAGGTCAGGGACAAAGTTGTGGAGAAGTACTGATAAGGGTTGGGTTATAAAAAAACATTCGAAACTTTGAACATCTCACGGAGCACCATTGAATCCATTATTAAAAAAATTGAAAGAATATGGCACCAGAACAATCCTGCCAAGGAAGGGCCTCCCACCAAAACTCAGACCAGGCAAGGAAGGCATTAATCAGAGAGGCAACAAAGAGACCAAAGATAACCCTGAAGGAGCTGCAAAGCTCCACAGCAGGGATGGGAGTATCTGTCCATAGGACCATTTTAAGCCATACACTCCACAGAACCGGGCTTTACAGAAGAGGCCATTGCTTAAAGAAAAAAATAAGCAAACACGTTTGGTGTTCGCCAAAAGGCATATGGGAGAGTCCCCAAACATATGGAAGGAGGTACTCTGATCAGATGAGACAAAAACTTTGCTTTTTGGCCATCAAGGAAAAAGCTATGTCTGGCATAAACCCAACACCTCACATCACCCCGAGAACACCACCCCCACAGTGAAGCATGGTGGTGGCAGCAGCATCATGTGGGGATATTTTCATCGGCAGGAACTGGGAAGCTGGTCGGAATTGAAGGACTGATGGATGGCGCTAAATACAGGGAGATTCTTGAGGGAAACCTGTTTCAGTCTTCCAGAGATTTAAGACTGGGACGGAGGTTCACCTTCCAGCAGGACAATGACCCTAAGCATACTGCTAAAGCAACATTCAAGTGGTTTAAGGGGAAACATTTAAATGTCTTGGAATGGTCTAGTCAAAGCCCAGACCTCAATCCAATTGAGAATCTGTGGTATGACTTAAAGATTGCTGTACACCAGCAGGAGCTGGAGCAGTTTTGCCTTGAAGAATGTGCAAAAAACCCCAGTGGCTAGATGTGCCACGCTTATTGAGACATATCCCAAGGGACTTGCAGCTGTAATTGCTGCAAAAGGTGGCTCTACAAGGTATTGACTTGGGGGGGGGGGGAATAGTTATGCACGCTCAAGTTGTTTTTTTGTCTTATTTCTTGTTTGTTTCACAATAAAAAATATTTAGCATCTTCAAAGTGATGTTGTGTAAATTAAATGATACAGACCCCCAAATAGTCTATTTCAATTCCAGGTTGTAAGACAACAAAATAGGAAAAAATGCCAAGGGGGGTGAATACTACCTTGTGGCTGTGCTCAGTCTTGCCATGGTGTATGACTTTTGACAGTAAACTGTCTTCAGCAACCTCACCTTGTAAGCTGATCCTTACCCAGTTTTATTCCTCCTACACCCATGTTTCTGTTTCAGTTAATGATTGTGTTTCAACCTACACATTTAATTGATGATCATTAGCACCTGTGCGGTATAATCATACACCTGACTATATGCCTACACAATCCCTGACTTTGTGCAAGTGTACCTACAAGAATTTATGCTGTTTTGAAGGCAAACAGTGGTCACACCAAATATGGATTATATTTTTCTACTGTTCACTCACTTTGCATTTAGTTAATTTAATCTTTATTTAACTAGGCAAGTCAGTTAAGAACAAATTCTTATTTACAATGATGAGTGGGTTAAGTGCCTTGTTCAGGGGCAGAAGGACAGATTTTTATCTTCTCAGCTCAGGGATTCAATCTAGCAACCTTTCGGTTACTGGCCCAACGCTCTAACCACTAGGCTACCCTATAATCTATTAATATGTGTATTTTTGAAAGCATTCTTACTTTACAGCATTTTTTCATACCTGCCTAAAACTTTTGCACAGTGCTGTATATCTGTACTCATTTGCACCCTTGAATATTATTACACACATCCAATTTTATCTTTCAAAAAATAAGTATGAATATAACCATAAATAATATCTAAGAAAGTCAATAAACAGCCTCAAAATGTAATATAGGAAGTAGGCCAAGCTTATTAATAATTTCCATGCTTGTAATCTGCTGCCTTGAGGTTGACTGCTTCCTTTAACCTACGAGATGAATGCCTGATATGTCAGATATAGTATCATCAAAATGATCCATGGAGCAGCAGGACATGACCAAAATACATTTCATGTGACCGCTGGTTTGGACTGCCTCTAATTTGAACATGGCTGGGCTGCAAACTGCAGGGAAGTTACTTTTATGATGTACCCAGGGAACTTCCACTGGATTTTTTTAGGTGGTTTTCTATAATAATGTTTTGTCTGTTGAAATCAAACAACAAGGTATGTGTGTACATCTTATACCTACCTACATGTTAGACACATTCTGAACACATTGACATTTGTAATACATATAATTTCACTAAATAGTTTTCATATTTGCGCATGAATGCGAGATTGTTGAGGTGTTCATGTCTGTTACTGTTCCTGGGGGCCACTGCTTCAAAGTATTCTAGCTAAGCAAGGAGGTTGCCCGTGAAACTACATGTTCCATAATGCTTCGCTTCTAAGATGACCCAATACAGACGGACCCAGCGCTTTGACAGCCCAAGTCCGGAGGAAAAGTTCCTGTCAAGTTTGCCTACAATGACCTTGAAGAACTTGGATAAAAGCAAATGCGTAAGTCTCTATAAACTTGTCATCGTATGTCACAGTATTATCTGTTGATGGTTGCATTTAGGTAATTATCTTCTAAACAAAGCAATGTGTGACCAACTTGATGAAGCGAAGTTTCCATAGGCTCGCTCACAGGGTGGGATCCCTGCCCTCTTGTTGTCGGTGGAAATGCAAAACGCCTGTGCTCTTTGAAAATGTTCTCAAAAGAAACACTTATTTATCTCAGAAGTAGGTCACATTAATTCAGTGTACACGACTGTCACCCTTTTCAGTTGCAGCATAGTGAATTAATTATCAGCAGAAAAGATGAAGAGAGATGTAACGTTAGCTAGTCAACTGGAAAATTGGCTGAGGCAAATCGGATCGTATCACGACAACATTATCTAATCTTTGTTAGGCCTAATTGACAAATGAATCGCACCCATCAGGTTGCCGACAATTCAAGTCGATAATTAACATTTCCTTTTTACCCCAAACATGTCAATCTTTAGTTTACATGCAATTGATTCATAGTGGACGACAAATCACAACGGGAAATAGGAAGACGGCAGATAAATATTGAATAGGATAGTTTACAAACAGGACTTGCCATGTTTCTGTTTGCAACATTGTTTCTGTTTGCGACACCATTTTTTGCAACGTTTTGCAATGTTTCAAACAAACAGTAAAGTTTGTCTTTGAAAATCCCCTACCGGTATAACTGTGGTAGGCTACAATTTTATGACTACTGTCAATGTGTTCTGTAGTGGTGTTTCCGTACCAGTCCTCTGTCAATGTGGCCATGTTTTGAAAACATTTATCAAAATAGGTGTATAAGGCCCTATTCTGTCATCTACTGCATATTGATAGTGTTAAACAACTGATGTTAGTCCTTGGAACTATCCAACACACCCTTGACACTGACTATACCAACCCTACATATTGATTGGTGTTTGCAATATACTTTAGCACCTCGATACAGATACAATCAAGCGAGTTACTGCATGTCAGATCCAGTCACCTCACTCTTTGAACGTCATAATCACTTTAGCCTAGGCTGTCTTGACTGCATCCTGTTGTATTAGCTCGGGACACAACAGGAGGTGGCGCTATCACCATCATTTTTTTGATGACTAAATAGAAATGCCCTAATATGGCAGCCCTTATTACTCAGAGCTGTAATTTAGAACATGCCTTTTTTAAAAGTTGTGATACCTTTCCATAAATAGCCTAACAGTTCATGACCAGCCAACTGGTTTAGAGTCTATGCCAAATAATGACGCCTCTGTAATCACAGATCTATGATGTGTTCATGCCTTTCATATTCAGTGCATTCCTTTCTTGCCCATTGTCTGTCTGGTGTTGCCCTACCATATGCCATCAGCATGTAGCCGAAGTGTCCTAGTTTTCCGGTTAGTTTAATTGTCAAACTACAATGGACAATTATTTCTAAAACCTATAAGCCAGATTTAGAGAGCATTGTGGAACCAAACAACATGAGCTAAGTTTATCTTGGTTGGTTGCACGTCACTGGTTTTATTATGATCATATTTGAGCATTATTGTTTGTTAATCAGTCATCTTCTACTTTAGAAAAACAGATTCATTATAATAGCTGTAGGTAATAGATGTTGAACTGTAGCGTAATATAGTAGTGCATGAGTAAGGCATTTGATTTGGCTCGTGTACAGCCTTGTGTAAAGCAGAAAGTGAGATGTCTGATTTGACTGATGCAAATGAATGGCTCTAATCAGAGCACCAGACTGAGGCAGATAGTATGACAGAGAGAGAGAGGGGAGAGGGAATTCCTTGCCTGAAGCTGCAATATGACAGGGTGTACAAGTGCTGACTCACAGACTGTCTTTCATTCTCTCTCACACACACACACACACACCCTCTCTTTCTGTCCCTCCCCAACTCTCCATTATAACCCCACCTCTTCCCGCCTTCCCTCCCTCACTCACTCTCTCTCTAAGGTAGCTGACAAGAGAAGCAGCAGCTGTAGAGGCCATTGGATTTGACTCGGGCTCACTCACTCTCAAGGAGAGACTGTCCTACCAACAGTACCTGCAACCAATCAATGCAAGGATACTCCTAGCAGCACAGGAAGAACTGTCATTTACAACAGTAAGTGATATACTGAGTTAGTCAATAAATCGAATAACCTAATGTTATTAGCATTAATAGCATACCGTCTCTGTGTCTATGCTGCTGTAGTTAGCCTCTGACTCGGTTTGCGTTCATTATCCCTTATTTGTTGTTATTTTGAAGATCATAGAGGCTGAGGTTCACTTCATAGCTAATGTATTGTGTTATCATGTGTGTATTGTTGGCCTTAGCTAGGTTGTGTAAGAGCCAGTCAAAAGGCCTTCAGAAGGACTATAGGCCTGTTGAACCACAGGTTGATTTGGTTGTAGGCCTGTTGAACCACAGTACTTGCAAGATGGGGTTAACATATACCAAGATACGGTATTTCACAAACTGATGCTGTGGTTGTTCTTTATCAACTGTTTAACTGTTATTATGATGGTATGGTTTATCTATCCTAAGGTTGTGGCTGTGTTATTATAATGGCATGAGTCTGCTAATGTTGTGGTATGTTATTATAATGGCATGAGTTGGGTAATGTTGTGGCTATGTTATTATAATGGCACGAGGCTGCTAATGTTATGGTATGTTATTATAATGGCATGAGTTGGGTAATGTTGTGGCTATGTTATTATAATGTCATGAGTTGGATAATGTTGTGGCTATGTTATTATAATGGCATGAGTTGGGTAATGTTGTCCATACCACCTGCCACCTGTTCTCTTGACTTGGGAGGCCTATATGGAAAATATTCAATATATAGAAGTATAGGGAAATATGTGTCTGGTGTGTGAGAGGGCACATGTCTGAAAGGATTTATAGTTTACCAGGCGTGGTATGACTGACAAACAACTGAAGGAGCTTTTGGCCAGACAGAGCACATGTGGTTGGCAGCCATTGCAGAACGTGTGTGTGTGTGTGTGTGTGTGTGTGTGTGTGTGCGCGCTCAACACATTCATTTGTATTTGTGTGGGGCCACTAGGTTGATTATTGACCTGTGACAACTGCCTCGTGAACTGGCACAGTGGTTTCAGTTTGTAATACCGTCTTCCTACTAAAAACGTTGAGAGAATGTAACACGGTGTAGTCGTCCAAGGTATTTGTGCAGCGTCAAGTTAGCATGAGTCTGATTGCATGTTGTGTGAAAGTCTAGTTTAGCCACGTCGGAACTGCAGCAATTCACACCAGCGCAGACCAAATGTGTGCATGATAAAGGATACAGTGTGTGCATTGGCGTTCCCAACTACCCAAACCATCAGCGTACTCTCTTCAAATACAACCATGTGTCTAAAATAGCAACTCTCTGTCTGTTAGCATATTAGAGTTAGAATGCCACTCTGCTAAGCTGGAATGGTCCTATTTGTCTTCTTAATGCCGAGTTGTGAATGACATTACATTGATGAGAATTACCACTTGACAGACATAATGATGACGGTGTGCGACTCTCAATCCTTCAACCTCCCATTCACTTGTAGTTTTTGTTCACAGACTCTTGTCTCTAGCTACAGCGTGTGCAGGCTTTTGTTGCAGCCCAACACTGATGTCAACTAATTCAACTGATCAAGGTCTTTATGAGTAGTAGATTGGTCCGGTCACATCAGCAGGTATGTTAGAGCTGGGCTGGAACAAAAAGCCTGCACACCCTTCAGTGTATTAGCTCTGTAGGAGCAGGGCTAGTGACCTCTGGTCCACACAGAGAATCAGCTGAGAGTGTGTTGGTATTTAGGTTTAGGCATTTAAGGCCACTTTCTATTCACACCATAGTTGGAGTCCAGATATAGCCGCTCCAGTTGTCTGGGTGACTAGTGGGTTGTAAAAATAACCGGTCTCTGTCCAAGTAAAGGTTCTCCTGATGCACTGCTGTTGTCTCTCTCTTTCTCTCTCTCTCTCTCTCTTTCTCTCTCTCCTTCTGTCTCTCTTTTTGTGGCTCTGTGTCCTCTCACTCTGTCTCTCTGTCTCTCACCCCCCCCTTTCTTTGTCCACTTTCCCATGCCCTATACCTGCCTCTGTATCATAGCTGTATTCATTAGCTTGGAACAAAATATTTAAAGATACATGCTGGTGTCTGTGTAGTATATCTCTCTAGCTTTCTTACTATTTCTCTCTCTCTCTCTCATCCACTCATTCTGTTTTGTCTTTCTCTCAGACTATACCAAGTGTTTCCTCATTTGCTTTGTGGAGCGTTATCTCTCACCTCACATCCTGCCTTTTGTCATGACTCATGACAGGCTTGGTGATTTGCATTTTGCCTTGGTTTGTACCTGATCGAGGCCCTGCTCCTATGATCATGTCAATAGTACCTGTGGCTTCATCTCTGTAGATCCAGAGGCTTCAACGTTTGTCCAGACTTTGGTTTTGTCTGTACCATCCATATGATCTAAAAGAGACAAACAGGCATAACAACAGATGGCATATAGACATCACAAGTCATTTTCAAAGTATCCAAATAGTGCGTATTGTTAGATAGGCAGAATTATGAGGATAACTGAAATGTCACAGTGGAAATGCACAAACAATGATCTTCAAATGCTTTGTCCTACTCCTTTCCCTCTCTATTCCCGTACCAGAATTAACACAATATACGTTTAAGAGACGCCACACCTTTATCAGTGAGGTGGTTGATAGACTGGGTCTTTATGGGAAATAGTACAATGAGGAAGTTAATGGTTAACCGAACAGTGCTCCCAGTTTGAGTTAATGGAGATTGCAGTGTTTGGGGTAGAGGTCGACCGATTTATGATTTTTCAACTCCAATACCGATTATTGGAGGACCATAAAAAGCAGATACCAATTAATCAGCCTATTTCATAAAATATATATATATATATATATATATATATATATATATATATACATTTGTAATAATGACAATTACTACAAAAAAATAATGAACACTTTTTTATTTTAACTTAATATAATACATAAATAAAATCAATTTAGACTCAATTAAATAATGAAACAACATGTTCAATTTGGTTTAAATAATGCAAAAACACAGTGGTGGAGAAGAAAGTAAAAGTGCAATATGTGCCATGAGAACAAAGGAAAGCTGGTGGTTCCTGTTAACATGAGTCTTCAATATTCCCAGTTAAGAAGTTTTAGGTTGTAGTTATTATAGGAATTATAGGACTATTTCTCTCTATACTATTTGTATTTCATATACCTTTTGACTATTGATGTACTTATAGGCACTATAGTATTGCCGATCTAATCTCTGGAGTTGATAGGCTTGAAGTCATAAACAGCGCTGTGCTTCAATCATTGTGAAGAGCTGCTGGCAAACGCAGGAAAGTGCTGTTTGAATGAATGCTTACAAGCCTGCTGCTGCCTACCACCGCTCTGTCAGACTGCTCTATCAAACATCAAATCATAGACTTAATTATAATATAATAAACACACAGAAATACGAGCCTTAGGTCATTAATATGGTCAAATCTAAAACAAAACGTTTATTCTTTCAGTGAAATACACAACTGTTCCGTATTTTATAGAACGGGTGGCAACCCTAAGTCTAAATATTGCTGTTACATTCCACAACCTTCAATATTATGTCATAATTATGTAAAATTCTGGCAAATTAGTTAGTCTTTGTTAGGAAGAAATGGTCTTCACCCAGTTCGCAACGAGCCAGGCGGCCCAAACTGCTGCATATACCCCGACTCTGCTTGCACTGAATGCAAGAGAAGGGACACAATTTCCCTTGTTAATATTGCCCGCTAATATGAATTTATTTGAACTAAATATGCAGATTTCAAATATATACTTGTGTATTGAATGTAAGAAAGGCATTGATGTTTATGGTTAGGTACATTGGTGCAACGATTGTGCTTTTTTCGCAAATGTGCTTTTGTTAAATCATCACCCGTTTGGTGAAGTTGAAGTAGGCTGTGATTCGATGATACATTAACAGGCACTGCATTGATTATATGCAAAGCAGGACAAGCTAGTTAAACTAGTAATATCATCAACCATGTGTAGTTAACTAGTGTTTATGTTAAGATTGATAGTTTTTTACAAGTTTAAAGCTTGCTAGCAACTTACCTTGGCTCCTTGCTGCACTCGCGTAACAGGTGGTCAGCCTGCCACGCAGTCTCCTCGTGGATTGCAATGTAATCGGCCATAATCAGCGTCCAAAAATCCTGATTACCGATTGTTATGAACTTGAAATCGGGCCTAATTAATCGGCCGTGCCGATTTTTAATCGGTCGACCTCTAGTTTGGGGGATGTTGCTTTATAGGAGTGAGAGCTAAGTGTCTGTTAGAATACCTATGTAGACAGGGTGTGATCGATGTGGTGTCATCTGTTGGATGGGATGGTGTGTGTCAGTTTGTCTTCAAAAAAGAGATTGTGTTAAACATTTTTAGTTATTTAGCAGCCGCTCTCATCCAGAGCGATGCGAGTGCATACTTGTTCCTACCGGTCCCCCGTGGGAATCGAACCCACAACCCTGGCGTTGCAAGCTACCAATTGAACCACACATTAATTGAGAATCTTTGCACAAAGTGACAGCTTTTTTTTTCTCCATTTGCAATTTCTATTTTTCTTGTTTATTTTGTACTTTAGAGTAACCTTGTTTTTGGTGTATGAATGTATTTTGATATGTCACGGCAGTCTGTTTACAGGGGCGTTGACTTTGTCAGCGGTTTTAATCTGGTTAAAGTTCACGTTCCTCGTCCTCTGAGAAGCTTGAATTAGTTTTTTTGTATTGGAATCAGAAAACTTTGTTTACTTTAAAGGTAGGCTCAGCGATATGATGTCGATGCAGAAAGTAAACAGCACAGTGGGCCAATTTCCGCAACAACTGAGAGCGTTGAAGTGTGAGGCTGTTTTGGTGCCCCGTCTACCACGCTTTAACAGCATGATGCGAACCCGTACAGATACTGTGTGAGAGCGAAGTCTTCCATCGCACTTATCTCAATATCTGCGGTGCTGCTCGTGGCGACGTCATTTCGCCGAGTCCACCTTTTTAAATTGAGATATAATTTAGTCGTAATTGCCTTGTGACTTGATGAATCAGGTTTTGTAGTGAAGGCAGTTCAGCCATGGTAAGTGTGCAGAAGGTCTCGTAGGCAATGTTTATTGTTTGGGGAGTGAACACTGTCTCTAGATACTCAACTGATACAACACAGCAGCTTATTTCTGACCATGAGACAGTGGCTAAGGTCATCTCATCAGTTCAGCTGTTTGAAATGTCTCTGCATACTCCTCACCCGCCTCAACCCATGTTGTCTGGCTGCTTGGCTCCAGAGATGTGTATAGTATTTACTTACTTACTCAGGCCTGTTACTCCTTCTGGATCATAGGCCGTCGACTATTTTAATAGTTAATTTTCTGCTTTTTATTAGTATAGTGTGTTGACTAATTATTGTCTTTTCTCAGAGGTTTGGTGGGTTTTTGGTGTCTTTCCCGCAATTTTAGTTTGAAGGCCTACCTAGTAGGAACTAATGTTACCTGCTCTATTTTGGGGGCACCTCTATTGCCATGTCTACACTAGACACTTACATGCGGTTTCTGCTATCAGAATACGAAGATCGGGTCTAGATGCATAAAAGTCGCACTGTGGTCTGGGATGCATTGTGGGCGGGTTTCTCCTCAGTCTGGATGCAATCAGGCTACCTAAAGCGTACACAGTGGGTGACGTCATCAGCACTCCGCCCATAAGTCTCCAGAAAACGTGTGTTTTGGTACTGAGGCACCTTTTCATTATAACACTGGAGGAAATATGTTCCTAGTGTGTGAGGAGCATGTTTGCTGGCCTCAAATGCTAGCCGGCTAGTTAATAGTTAGAAAAACACATTTTCTTTTGGCTAAACTTATGCTCTCCTGTTTGTAATCCCTTTAGTTTTGCTAGTTGTTGTGTTATCATATTTAGCCTATTCTACCATTTGCAGAATGTAGTCTGGCATTTTAATATAGTGCGTTAAAAGGGAATCTGGACACAATGTGGACATGGTGGACACATTTTAGTGTAGATGCATGATGTGTTCGGAATTCCATGATCAGAACTCCATAGTCCGAATACAAAAACTGCATTAACTGTCAAGTCTAGACACGGCCATACGGGAGCATCACTCCAAAATGAGGCCAGTATAATTAGCCTGAACCACAATCATTAGAAAGGCTCTAATCTCGTCACCCAGAACTACATTTCATGTGCATGCTGGCCCTTCAGCCTATCAGGAGAGACTATATACGCTACTATCTCATGGCAGTGTTAAATAATGAAATGGTGGGTATCGTTCAAGCACTAGTTTATCTACTTACCTATCAATCTGATCTCATTATCCCATAGTGCCCACTCTGCCCTCCCTGGCCACCACAGTAATGGACTGTGTGGCACTGCTTGATGTAAATGAGGCCAGTTATGGGGTCAGTTACACCCTCAGTGAAAGAGCGTTGACGTTCTTGGATGGAAGCCCTGTCTGGGTTCAGAAAACAAGTTTCATCACTGTTGCATTGTATATTAGCTTGTGTGGGGCGGTGATCTGGTTTAGATTTACTAAAGCGATCTCAGAGGTGTACTTTCCTCTTGTTGTTATGTGGAAGTCTTAAATGGTTTGACTTTGATTGTTCTAGCTTTTCCTGTTCCCTCTGGGGGGAAAAGGTGCAGATTTCACTCTAGTGCAAAAGGTCTTGTAAATCTTGCCCCATTTTAGTACAGAGCCTTTCTCTGGTTTGTGTAAAAGCTTCTACCTTGAAGTTGAATAATTACGTACTTACCATTTGAATAAAATCCCTACTGGCAGAGGCATCAGTTGGGCTTCGTCACATGACCGAACTGTCGCCCGGGCGACCATGGGTCCAGAGTCCTTGGCCCTCTCAGCCAATTAGAGGTGAGATTTGCATTTGACTAGCTTCTCCCTCTCAGCCGGTTTGCAAATTCTGATTTGTTATTCAATCTGGTGGTGACAGGCTAAACTCATTCATCCCTTTCTTTCCTCTTTCCTAAGTACCCTTCTCTCAAGGGCCCCTCTCCTCCCTCCTGTGCCCCCTCTCGCCGTCTCAGTTTGCGCCCTCTTTCCTACCCCTTCCCTTCCCACTTTCCTAAGTACTGTACCCTGCAAGTGTCCCTCCTCCCTCCTCAACCGTCACTATCTGTCTATTTTCTACCCCCTCCCTCCCTCGCTTCTTTCTGTAACACCCTCGTCTGCCCTTCCTTCCTCTCTCGTTCGTGTGTGACTCCACACACGTACACACCCCTTCTGAACGGCCAAAGAGCACCAAAGACGGGCTCTTCCAACCGGCCTCTACGAGTTCAACGCGAGTCCTCTGGAAGGTCAGTCGGACTCAGAAGGACATCCATTATTAGAGTCAGAGACTTACACTTTTATACGTGGATTATTGAAGTTCCCTCTGAAAAGTCTCCTTATTATTCCTTCACCTTTGGCGCTGCTCATCTTGGATGAACGGCCCTATGCAACTATAACACTTTAAGGTAACGTTTTAACTTCTCATTTACGTTAGGAAAGCCGTTTGCGATCCTTGACATTCAGATTGAAGTAACTTTCCTTGTTTGAGTTAAACCACGTAGCATATTGCTGTTCATTCCACATTTCTCAAGAGTAACTTGTGTAGGCTACACAAAAACAATAGCCTGTGTGTTTGATTATATCCTTATGGATATACTGTACTGAACACATCCTCAGGGATCAGACGTTTTTGGCTTTGTCCTTAGTGGCCCAGTCTTCCGCACCCCACTGTGTGTTTGTCTAGGGAACTGGACAATTGTTTTCTCACAGTTCCTGTGGATTCTCTGGACTGTTAATTTGCTGGCAGACCTCGGAACGAGGGCCTAGTGGAGCCCAGGGTTGTACAGTGGGCACACTGGGCAGCGTAACAGGGTCTTTCCCTTGGCATTCTGCCTGGCCCAACGACAACCACACAGAGAAAGGGACGGGGAGATGGCCAATAACCATACTCACTGGTGACCCCCTCTAAATGGGATACAAGGCTGCGATTGGCTGGGTAGTTAATAGACCCACAATACAATGCCTGCCAACTTGGCCTTGGCAGCATGTAAATATGACAGATAAAGATATGACATGTCATTTGTTTGTTTGTGTGTGTGTGTGTGTGTGTACGCACGGATGGGCATGCTCCATTTGTTTTGTGTGTGAGACTGTGTGCTGCAGGTTAGTTGAGTGCCAGTACCAAATGCCAATTGACTCCCCTCTATCTTTTAATTTGTAATTTAAGACGTGGGAATAAGACATTTTATAATTGTATAATAACATGATATTTTGGATTGCATCCATGCACCCTTATTTAGCATTCTAGTGAAAACACAAGTACTACTTATCATTCTTGTCAATAGACACGACATGCTACAGGACTACCAGACATTAAGCATCCTGGTGGTGGGGGTGGATACAGTAAAAGCCAGACCTAGAGTATGTGTATGACCCTGCTGTATGTATACGACCCTGCTGCTCCCTCTGACGGCTGTACGTGGAGGGAGTGGATGGATGGATGTGGCAGGAGTGACCTGAGCAATACACTCAGTTAATTAAGGAGGTTGGAGAGGGGGAGGAAGGAGGAGGAGAGATTGTCATTCTCATCTGTCTCTTGAGTGGGTGTGTGGCGAGCTGCACACAGCTGAGTTAATATATATTTTTAAATGTAACCTTTATTTAAGTAGGCAAGTCAGTTAATAAGAAATTCTTATTTTCAATGACGGCCTAGGAACAGTGGTTTAACTGCCTTGTTCAGGGGAACGACAGATTTGTACCTTGTCAGCTCAGGGATTCGATCTTGCAACCTTTCGGTTACTAGTCCAACACTGTAACCACTAGGCTACCGTCGTGCGTGTGCGTGCGTGTGCATGCGTGTGTCACATGTTTTGTCTACCCACATGCACGGTCAGTGCTTTGTTAACCAAATAGTCCTCATATAATATGTCCTCGACTCAGACTGCAATGCATAGCTAATGTATTGTATGATATCCACTGTCCTTTACCACTGACCTTGATATTGCCTATGTCTGATGTATCCAAACACTAACAACCACAATATGACAATAAAACTGGATGTGACAATTAGGACATTGTTAGAATGTCCTGAACCCCCCCCCCCACCCGGCAGCATTTCCTGGCAGACATGTAGAGATGACTTGATATGCCTTACAAAGAGGGACACTCATGTTTCTCTTTGCTTTTGTAAACGGTATGAATTAGCATTTTACTCCTAATACTATAATACAGGTTACAGCTAGCCTTAGCACGCAGTCCCAGTTGGAATGTACAGCACTATTTATTGTGCCTCGTCAAGATTTGTTTAGTAACTGTGTTGGTTTAAATGTCATAAGGTGGTGTTGTGCTCCGGTTGTAACGTGATCTGTGTGTAGCTAGGGTAACTCTAGCTTTCTGACCCTGAGAGGTCTGGGGGAAAGGCCAAGCCTAGTGAGACAATTGGAGCATACATGGCACTGTACATGGCTTTAATAAGATTAAGATGCTTGTAAATTCGTGATTCAAGTGTCTGAAGTAATTTTATTTTCAACTGGTCCTTAAAAGTGACCGAAATCTGTATGTCTTTTCACCAGGCTGTTATAGAAAACGAGAGCATCATCTCAGTGTCTCGCCTGGAAAAACTGGTGAAATACATTTCAGTAAAGGGATGAGGGTTTTCTTGATACATTCGCATTTGATGGCACTCCATGTTCAAACGGCATTTAATGTTATGCCGTTCCGTACTAAAACGTAAAAGACTATGATGTTGGTTTATTAAAGATGGTCGGTTTGAATTCATCTTTCTAACCAGGTTTCCATCCAATCTTTTTATGCGAGTAAAGTACATGTCAGATCAAAACATTGAAATGACAAGACTGATGGAAACAGAAAATGTTTCAGTAAAACTTTCCAAAAATAAACTAGACTAGGTGGGATCTTTTTGTGTCTGCAAAATTAATTATGCGTAAAATGTCATTGGAAGCTCTTTTATGCAAATATGAATATAATAATCATAATGTCAAAGGTAACTTGGAGTCACACATGGAGTTTATTAGGCTACAGATTTAAATACATTAGGATGAACTTCACAGGGTGGTGAAAGTGCAAGGTGATGAGCTTGATGCTCCTTTCCAAGAAATACCCAAAGGTCTCATTCTGGTGACATGGTCATCAATGCTTGACTGCCGTTTGACAAATAAAAAATAATCTTGCACTTTTGTCGTAGATACAGTAGCCTACTGTATCTATGCTGTTGGCTGGAGAGCACGTGCCAATACCAGAGTTGGCACATGCGCTATGTCACGCAATTTTTTGTTGTTGTGATAAACCCGTCAATGTAGTTGAAAATGCGATGGAAACCCATTTAACTTTTATTTTTTATTCAGTACATGGGAACTTAACTGCAAAATGTATTTTGATGTGCATTACGTCATCACACACCTTTCATCTGCAACAAGTCAATTTGATGGAAACGCATCTCTGGTGGGAAAATGCGCATAGTGTTTTTATGTAGATTTTTAGAATATTTGCATGAAAATCTGTCGCCAATTGGATGGAAACCTAGCAACACTATATATATTTTTTCTCTCTTCCTCTCTCAGACCAGCCCTGGTACCAGATGCGCGATCAGCCTGCTATTTCTCCCTGATCCACCAGGGGGCCTCAGTCACTCACAGAGACCAACCCTGAGTCCTCCACCCTCACCCTGAACACCCCGGCCCCAGTCAAGCTGTCCCACCCTCATCCCTCTCCATCTCCTCCTCATCTCTTCTTCTGGCCCGCACACTCCCCACTGGACCCCCTGTTGACCCTCTCCCTTTATAGGGGGGAGGCGTCCGGGGGCCTCGATGAGGAGACCCTGCCCCTTTATGAGGGCCTTAATATGGAGTGCGACCTCCTGGAAAGAGTGGATAGGGGAAGCCATGATGTGTCCACCCTCACTGGTAGGTCACAGTAAATGAATGTAGCAGATGGGTTGTAGGGAATTGGAGAAGGGGTTCACTTTCATGTTGGACAGCACTTGTTAGAAACTAGTGGGAAGATGTGTCTCTTAGAACCATTGCAGGGGACATTAGATGGGAACTCCATCCAGTCAGTGCCTCAGGGGGGCAGCAGAGACTTGGAGATTTCAGAACGCTCAATCCAATGTGATGAATGCTGTCTCTTTGTTCTTCCATATCTCCCTTGCCACACCCTCATACACCCCCCTCCCTCCCTCCCTCCCTCCCTCCCTCCCTCCCTCCCTCCCTCCCTCCCTCCCTCCCTCCCTCCCTCCCTCCCTCCCTCCCTCCCTCCCCACTGTCAGAACTTTGTTCAGGTGGCGATAGTGAGGTGGAGATAGTGAGCCTGCTGTCTGAGGGACTGCCTAACTACACTCTGCGGGCAGACTGCATGTTTGGCTACGACCACGACGACTGGCTCCACACTCCTCTGCTGCCCCCTGAGGTTGCCCTGGGACTCACACACAACCAGATAGAAGAGACACTCAAGTACTTCTGTAAGTTCACCACTCTGTCCACGCTAGGCATCTAACACAGGAGAAGGCAACTCTGGTACTGGAGTGCCAAATGTACCGCACCTGTTTTACTAGTTAATCACTTCACCAACTTAGCTTGGAGGGAATCAACCACTTAAATCCAATGATGAGTTGACTCATGTGGTGCAGCTGGCTTGAGTGAAAGCACCTACCTGGTCTCCTAGATCTAAATTGGAGCTCGTATTCATAAAGGGTTTTAGAGTAGGAGTGCTGATCTAGGATCAGGTCCCCCTGTCTCTCCTATATTACACCATTATTTATCATTGCTGCATATCAGAGGCAAGACCAATTCGCAGATGAACTTGAAAATGTCTGGTATAGCCTACGCTCCAAATTGCGATGTGATTTGACGAAAACACAGACATTTTGCCAAGGCAGAGATGAGTGGCTGACACCGAGACGTACTTGGACAGCAGTGGACACTTTCATTCGGGCCCTTTTGACAATCGCCAAATGTCATAATACTTTTTGGTGTTTTGTGTAACAGATGTCTCTTTCAATTCACCACTGTTTGGAGGCTGGAAATATATATTTTTTTATTTTTTTATTTCACCTTTATTTAACCTTTATTTAACCAGGTAGGCTAGTTGAGAACAAGTTCTCATTTACAACTGCGACCTATGTTGCCAGTGGCTGAACATGCACAAGTAGTCTAGTAAAACAGCCCTTTGAAGCAGGGCTGGATTAATGCAGGGGTTTACAGGGACTGATGCCCCTGGGCCTAGGACTGTGGGGGGCCCAAGAGGTAGCAAAAGAAATATTTTAAAAATGTGTTTCAAAAAAATAAATATACGGTGCATTCAGAAAGTATTCAGACCCCTTCCCTTTTTTGAAATGTTATTACGTTACAGCCTTATTCTAAAATTGATTTAAAAAATGTTTTCCTCATCAATCTACACACAATATCCCATAATGACGAAGCAAAAACAGGTTGTAGAAAGTTTTGCAAATTTATAAAACATAAACATAAATACCTTATTTACAAAAGTATTCAGACCCTTTGCTATGAGACTCAAAATTGAGCTCATGTGCATCCTGTTTCCATTGATCATCTTTGAGATGTTCCTTCAACTTGATTGGAGTCCACCTGGGGTCAATTCAATTGATTGGCCATGATTTGGAAAGGCACACACCTGTCTATATAAGGTCTCACAGTTGACAGTTCATGTCAGAGCAAAAATCAAGCTATGAGGTCGTAGAAATTGCCCGTAGAGCTCTGAGACAGGATTGTGTCAAGGCACATTTCTGGTGAAGGGTACCAAAAAATGTCTGCAGCATAAAAGGTCACTAAGAACATCATTCTTCGATGGATGATGTTTGCAACCACCAAGACTCTTCCTACAGCTGGCCGACTGGCAAAACTGAGCAATTGGGGAGAAGGGCCTTGGTCAGGGAATGTTTTCCTCAACCACAGGAGGACTCAGAAGCCCGCTGTCAATGAGTGCACACAGCCTGCTCCTGCTGCCCTGTTAATCGTCAGATGGTGGGGAGGAGAAGGAGGTAGGGGGCCCACATGGGTAACTGGGGAGCTCTGTCTTGATTGGTTAACTGATTAATACATTTTTTTTTTTTTTTAATTTTTAAATGCATAATAAATCAATGTTACTGGTCAATTGTGTGAGTCAGGGGCTGGGCCCAAGCCCGTTGGAAGCCCAAGAGGCAAAACAAAATTGTATTATTATTATTTATTTTATCCAAGGGAACTGACCAAGAACCCGATGGTCACTCTGACAGAGCTCCAGAGTTCTTCTGTAGAGATGGGAGAACCTTATGGAAAGACAACCATCTCTGCAGTAGTCCAACAATCAGGCCAGATGGAAGCCAGTCCTCAGTAAAAGGCACGCGACAGTCCACTTGGAGTTTGCCAAAAGGCACCTAAGACTCTCGGACCATGAGAGAAACAAGATTCTCTGGTCTGATGAAACCAAGATTGAACTCTTTGTCCTGAATGCCAAGCGTCTTGTCTGGAGGAAACCTGACACCATCCCTACGGTGAAGCATGGTGGTGGCAGCATCATGCTGTGGGAATGTTTTTCAGAGGCAGGGACTGGGAGACTAGTCAGAAAAGAGGAACGGAGCAAAGCACAGAGATGAAAACCTGCTCCAGAGCGCTCAGGACCTGACCGGGGCGAAGGTTCACCTTCCAACAAGACAACGACCCTAAGCACACAGCCAAGACAACGCAGGATTGGCTTTGGGACAAGTCTCTGAATGTCCTTGAGTGGCCCAGCCAGAGCCCGGGTCTTGAACTCGATCGAACATCTCTGGAGAGACATGAAAATAGCTGTGCAGCGACACTCCCCATCCAACCTGAGAGCTTGAGAGCTTCTCTTCTGCAGAGAAGAGTTTGTAACGTAATAAAATGTGGAAAAAGTTGAGGGTCTGAATACTTTCCGAATGCACTTCATCTTTCTTTTTACTGCAACCGCCAACCACAGGAGGACTCAGAAGCCCGCTGTCAATGAGTGTACACAGCCTGCTCCTGCTGCCCTGTTAATCGTCAGATGGGGGGAGGAGGTAGGGGGCCCACGTGGGTAACTGGGGACTGATTTAATAAACTTAAAAATAATAATAATTGCATAATAAATCAATTTTACTGGTCAATTGTGTGAGTCAGGGGCTGGGCCCAAGCCCTTTGGAAGCCCAAGAGGTAAAACAAATTGTATTATTTATTTTATCCAACCACAGGAGACAACTCTCAATGTTCAAAATACAACAGAGAGCATAATTTAGCCAAAGAGGATCAATAGTTTCTAAACAATAACTGTGGATTAAATTTGATCACAAGCCATACATCTAACTGCCAAAATAAATGAAACACCAACATAAAGTATCTTAAAATGGTTTGGGCCACCACAAGTTGCCAGAACAGCTTCAATGTGCCTCTACATAGATTCTACAAGTGGATCTAAACCATGCCAGGAAAATGCACCCGACACCATAACATACAAAGTATACAGTATGCCTCATAAAAAATAAATAAGCCCCCAGCTTTGAAGTCATTGTTTGACAATCAGATCAAAACATAATGACTGGTTGTGTTTATGCCACAATAAAAGGTCATACATTTTTCAAGTAAAATTTCAAATCTTTATGACTAGGCCCACAGAGATCATATTAAATGGATTGGGATTCTATATTTAATTCTATGTTTTAGGCCCATACATTTTTTGGGGACACACTCAAATGGATGCACATATAGGAGGTCCCGTACCGGGAAGAAATTAGTTCTACTTTCAGCCCTTACGGGAACTGATGCTTAAACATACACAACTTGATGTACTGTACCTGCGGCATTCAGGACCAGGGCTACCGACTCCCAAAGCTATTGAATGTACCGCTGTGGAGGCGTGTCTTATATTTCAGGGTTGAGAACATGCTGTCCACTATCTAGTGTCCTAACCTGGTAAGATTAAGTCAATACATGACTTATTCCTCAGTTGAATATGTACTGAATGTCGCAGGGCTATTCAATTCCGGTCCTGGAGGGCCGAAACACTTCTGTTTTGCATCCTCTCTTTCCAATTAGGGACTAATTCAGACCTGGGGCACCAGGTGAGTGCAATTAACTACTAAGTAGAAACAAAAAAACTAATGTTTCGGCCCTCCAGGAACGGAATTGAACAGCCCATAGTGTTTTATAGGCAATGTTTTAGCCTACAGCAATTCCATCTTAAAGTCCTACTGTGACTTGACCCCTCACATATGCTTTGTAATTGGTCAATGGAAACTTTTTCACAGATTACACACATCCTTTAATCACTGGACTTTATAGTATAACATTGATAGGATAATCTCTCTCTCCTTTGCCATTATCAGGTCATCCATATGGTGTGGATCTAAAGAGCTTGTGGTCTGACTCCTTGCCTGTAAGACAAATACAATTGGAAGAAATTAGATACATTGCCTTGCAGAAGTATTCACCCCCTTGGCGTTTTTCCTATTTTGTTTCATTACAACCTGTAATTTAAATGGATTTTTATTTGGATTTCATGTAATGAACATACACAAAATAGTCCAAGTTGGTGAAGTGAAATGAAAAAAATTACTTGTTTCAAAAAATAAAAAACCCCACGGAAAAGTGGTACCTGCATACAGTGGGGCAAAAAAGTATTTAGTCAGCCACTAATTGTGCAAGTTCTCCCACTTAAAAAGATGAGAGAGGCCTGTAATTTTCATCATAGGTACACTTCAACTATGACAGACAAAAGGAGAGAAAAAAAATCCAGAAAATCACATTGTAGGATTTTTAATGAATTTATTTGCAAATGATGGTGGAAAATAAGTATTTGGTCAATAACAAAAGTTTATCTCAATACTTTGTTATATACCCTTTGTTGACAATGACAGAGGTCAAACGTTTTCTGTAAGTCTTCACAAGGTTTTCACACACTGTTGCTGGTATTTTGGCCCATTCCTCCATGCAGATCTCCTCTAGAGCAGTGATGTTTTGGGGCTGTTGCTGGGCAACACGGACTTTCATCTCCCTCCAAAGATTTTCTATGGGGTTGAGATCTGGAGACTGGCTAGACAACTCCAGGACCTTGAAATGCTTCTTACGAAGCCACTCCTTCGTTGCCCGGGCGGTGTGTTTGGGATCATTGTCATTCTGAAAGACCCAGCCACGTTTCATCTTCAATGCCCTTGCTGATGGAAGGAGGTTTTCACTCAAAATCTCACGATACATGGCCCCATTCATTCTTTCCTTTACACGGATCAGTCGTCCTTTGCAGAAAAACAGCCCCAAAGCATGATGTTTCCACCCCCATGCTTCACAGTAGGTATGGTGTTCTTTGGATGCAACTCAGCATTCTTTGTCCTCCAAACACAACGAATTGAGTTTTTACCAAAAAGTTATATTTTGGTTTCATCTGACCATATGACATTCTCACAATCTTCTTCTGGATCATCCAAATGCTCTCTAGCAAACTTCAGACGTGCCTGGACATGTACTGGCTTAAGCAGGGGGACACGTCTGTCACTGCAGGATTTGAGTCCCTGGCGGCGTAGTGTGTTACTGATGGTAGGCTTAGTTACTTTGGTCCCAGCTCTCTGCAGGTCATTCACTAGGTACCCCCATGTGGTTCTGGGATTTTTGCTCACCGTTCTTGTGATCATTTTGACCCCACGGGGTGAGATCTTGCGTGGAGCCCCAGATCGAGGGAGATTATCAGTGGTCTTGTATGTCTTCCATTTCCTAATAATTGCTCCCACAGTTGATTTCTTCAAACCAAGCTGCTTACCTATTGCAGATTCAGTTTTCCCAGCCTGGTGCAGGTCTACAATTTTTTTTTTGGTGTCCTTTGACAGCTCTTTGGTCTTGGCCATAGTGGAGTTTGGAGTGTGACTGTTTGAGGTTGTGGACAGGTGTCTTTTATACTGATAACAAGTTCAAATAGGTGCCATTAAAACAAGTAACGAGTGGAGGACAGAGGAGCCTCTTAAAGAAGTTACAGGTCAGTGAGAGCCAGAAATCTTGCTTGTTTGTAGGTGACCAAATACTTATTTTCCACCATAATTTGCAAATAAATTAATTAAAAATCCTACAATGTGAATTTCTGATTTTTTTCTCTCTCATTTTGTCTGTCATAGTTGAAGTGTACCTATGATGAAAATTACAGGCCTCTCTCATATTTTTAAGTGGGAGAACTTGCACAATTAGTGGCTGACTAAATATGAAGCCCCTAAATGATATCTAGTGCAACCAATTACCTTCAGAAGTCACAGAATTAGTTAGATTGCACACAGGTGGACTTTATTTAAGTGTCACATGATCTGTCACATGATCTAAGTATATATACACCTGTTCTGAAAGGCCCCAGAGTCTGCAACACCACTAAGCAAGGGGCACCACCAATCAAGCAGCACTATGAAGACCAAGGAGCTCTCCAAACAGGTCAGGGACAAAGTTGTGGAGAAGTACAGATCAGATTGTGTTATAAAAAATATCTGAAACTTTGAACATCCCACGGAGCACCATTAAATCCATTATTCAAAAATTTTAAGAATATGACACCACAACAAACCTGCCAAGAGGGGGCCGCCCACCAAAACTCACGGACCAGGCAAGGAGGGCATTAATCAGAGAGGCAACAAAGAGACCAAAGATAACCCTGAAGGAGCTGCAAAGATGGGAGTATCTGTCCATAGGACCACTTTAAACCATACACCCCACCGAGCTGGGCTTTACGGAAGAGTGGCCAGTAAAAAGCCATTGCTTAAAGAAAGAAAATAAGCAAACACGTTTGGTGTTCGCCAAAAGGAATGTAGGAGACTCCCCAAACATATGGAAGAAGGTACTCTGGTCAGATGAGACTAAAATTGAGCTTTTGGTCATCAAGGAAAACGCTATGTTTAGCGCACACCCAACACCTCACATCACCCCGAGAACACCATGATGGTGGCAGAATCATGCTGTGGGGATGTTTTTCATCGGCAGGGACTGGGAAACTGGTCAGAACTGAAGGAATGATGGATGGCGCTAAATACAGGGAAATTCTTGATGGAAACCTGTTTCAGTCTTCCAGAGATTTGAGACTGGGATGGAGGTTCACCTTCCAGCAGGACAATGACCCTAAGCATACTGCTAAAACAACACTCGCGTGGTTTAAGGGGAAACGTTTAAATGTCTTGGAATGGCCAAGTCAAAGCCCAGACCTCAAGCCAATTGAGAATCTGTGGTATGACTTAAAGATTGATGTACACCAGCGGAATCCATCCAACTTGAAGGAGCTGGAGCAGTTTTGCCTTGAATAATGGGTATAAATCCCAGGGGTTAGATGTGCCTAGCTTATAGAGACATACCCCCAAGAGACTTGCAACTGTAATTGCAGCAAAGGTTGCTCTACAAAGTACTGACTTGGAGGGGTGAATAGTTATGCACGCTCAAGTTTTCTGTTTTTGTCTTATTTCTTGTTTGTTTCACAAGAAAATATTTAGCATCTTCAAAGTGGTAGGCATGTTGTGTAAATCAAATGATACAAAACCCCCAAAATTCCAAGGGGGGGTGAATACTTTCGCAAGACACTGTATCTCAATACACCGTGTAAGCATTAGTAGTGTCCACAAGAGAAGACTGTGAATGTAGAAATTTGTCCTGCAATAATACATCTGATATTGGACCAATTTATCCTGGTGTCTTTAAGTCACTCTTGAAAATACCCTCATAATAGAATCACACATAGTGGTGACAAAATTATTGGTTGGATGGGGTGGTATGGGTCCAAAGGGCTTGGTTGGTAGCATGTTGCCAACAGGGAGTACCGTATATAATGACCATGGTAAACTCCTGCTAGTTTATCTTGAACTGTAAATCTGAGGTCTGACGCAGATTCCGAGTTAAGGTCTGGCTAAAGATTATATCTGTTTCAATTGTCCTTTCAACAAAGTGTTTTCGCTTGACTCTCCTACGTAGACTTGGAAAAACAAATCTAATGAGATTTGTAAATGTTTTTTCAGCAATATTGTGATCGTTTTAATGGGGTAATGTTATAAAGGTAAATGCTAAAATATGAGCTAGAGATAGATATGGGTGAAATTGATCATAGTCACAAGATCATAGTCTGATTCTAGGAAGAAACAGTTGATTTGGTACATGGACTCCTGCATACTTTATCCCTCAATCTAACACAACAAACACTCAGTTTACCCAAATCCAACACTCAACATCATCATGCTACTGACTATTACAATGCTACTCCACTGTCATAATCACGTTAACGGGACACTATTATATCAGAATCTCCATTTATCAATACAGTACAGTAGTACACGTATGTATGGTCTGTTTAGTAGAGGAGCTAACAGAAGCTCCTCCCCCTCCTCCCTCTGGTGACTTTAGGGGAGGTGTCTAATCCTCTAGCCACATCCCTTCCCCTGATGCTTGGGGCCACAGATGCCAAATGCCACTAAACTGATTAGCCTGTTGGCTACAATCAGTTTCCTTCTGCACCTCCAGTCCAGGACTGACTTTAACAGTAGCCTTTACAAAGGGCTTGGTCCCGAGCACTGACTGCTCTTCCGACATCACGGCGACACTGACCGTACTCTCGTCACTGTGTAGGACTTGGTCGTCTTAGCAACCCATCAGTAGTGTATATTTTAATGATCTGTCTGTGAGCATAGTCTAGACCAGAGAGGTGTCGGAATGGTGACAGGTTGAAAGCTCAGAGATTGGGTTTGCTGTGTAAACAGTGTGTATTTGTGGCCTTTGGTGTAATTCTTTAGAGAGACATCCTAAAGAGGTTAATTAATGTGAAAGCAAGTCGATGGTCTCAAATATAGACGGACGTTTAAGATTGGTTGAACATTTTGGCCAGGTCTCCCCTGTTTTTTTGTTTGTTTTTTTACCTCAATGGGACAGCCTGGTGATAAATGATGTTTGTTTCCAACATTAGGACTGTTTCCCTAAAGAAGTTAAATCCGCTTTGTGTTTTGTTTCCTTGCCAAGATACTAACGAGTATCGCGAGACTGGTATTGTCCCAACCCTACACTCAAGCCGATCGTGACTAGGGGTACATTTCCATGTTGGTTCCCATGTAAGACAGGATAGACTGTACTCTCCTTTACTCAAGTCAATCGTAACTGGGGGTACTGTGCCAGGGATACGAGGGTTGCCAGATTCCAATAAGATAGTGAGAATAATCCCCCATAAGGCAGGATAGGCTGTACCCTCCTTTCATTCAAGCTGCTTTGGGCTGGGGGGTACAGTCCGTGCCAGAGTTGCAATATCCCATATGTTTGCATGGTGTACTCCTTTATAAGGCAGGATAGGCTGTACCCTCCTTTCACTCTGTCTTCTTTGCAGAGCACAGGACAGACAGGTACACAGCCAGTCAGCTGACACACAGCTGTGTCTTATGCCTGATCCCGTGTTGACAGTAGCTTCTTAGCATGCAGCACGTGCCCTAAACTTCTGTAAAGCTCTTATTTGGGTGTCCCTCTTCTGGCAATCTACATTGGTGCACACCTGTTCTGATCTAAATCTGTTCCCTCGCTCCTGTTTTTGCTCTCTGTTCCGTCTGTGGGTTGACCCATTCACTGCTTCTCTCACTTTCTACCCTCCTCTAGCTGTCTCCTTTATACCAATTCAGTATGTTTCTCTTACTCCCTTTTCTCTGTTATTTCCAGGTTCTTTCATGCACCTTCTGTCTCCTGGCTTGTTTTTCTCCATCTCAAAGACTCTCTCTCCTTCTCTGCCACCCTTTTTTTTTTTAAGATTCAACTTCCTTCCAGTTACAGACGTATTAGTAAGTAGTCCTTTTGTGTCTGGCTCTGTTGCTTGAAATACCGGTTCAGCTTAGTCTTAACAGAGCTGGCAGGGATATGGGTGGATGCCCATGTAAGTAAATAGACCCACCTGAAAGGGAGCTAACCCCTATCTCTGGGTGCGTCTGAAATGGCATCCTATTCCCTATGTAGTGCACTACTTTTGACCCGGGCTCTGTTCAAAAGTAGGGCACTAGACAGGGAGTAGGGTGGCATTTCAGATGCAACCTTTGTGTTTTGCCGTTGCGTTGGACGGCTGACCACTTCAAAGAGCAGAACGTGACTGATTCCACTCTTCATATGTCGTTGTTGATCGACGCTTGCTATGTGACCACTACATAGTGTACTTTACACTGGTTCAGTCTCTCTTTATCTGATCAGTGATATGGAGCTTATGGTGTTGTTTTGCTCATACTGTGTTTCCCCGGAAACCGTAGGCACCCATAAAACTATTTGGCCATTGACCTCTAAGGGTGTGTTCTTTCATCTTTGTCAAATATTGAACTGTGAACTGCGTTCCATTGGTTGATTGCAAGGAAGTGATATCAGTGCAAAGTGGTTTCTTGTGTCAATATTGACTAGCAACTTGTGTTTTTGTCCATATCTGCGGAGGCAGAATGGATTTGTCCATGAATAGCAGCTCTTGGTAACATTTTACTTGATCCTTCCACTGTTATTAGTATGATATTACATAAGTCATGATAACTGACATCATTTTATGTCAATATAACATTGTCAGGTTGCTTTGCAGTGCTATTTTATGCACTCTAATAATGGCTAGGCTGGGGTGTGGGACTGTGTGGGGGGTCCCAGATGGTTGAGGGGCAGTTCTTGGGGAACTGTGGGGGGAGGACGGCTTGGGCCGGTGGCTGATGGATCACTGGTTCAGGTCCCCGTTTTTGACCTTGTGGGAGATCTGTCGACGTGCCCTTGAGCAGGGCGTTGACCCTGGTTGCTTCTGTGTGTCTCTCTGGATGGGAGTCTGTTAGACGACTAATGCGATGTAGTTGTTGAGCGGCTTCACTGCCAGTATATTGTATGTTTTTAAAATATTGAATACAAAAACAAAACAAAAACAAAACAATGGCTAGGTTGGCATAGTCATGACTGTGTCAAATCAGTCAGCTAATTATGACTGCTTAGTGCTTATGGTACGTGTTATTTCATGCCTTTGCAAAAACGTCAGCTTTGTCATAGATAATGTGAGGAAAATGTTAACAAACTTTACTACTACACAGCTTTTAATGAGCTTTGGTGTGGTGCACTTTTTATTGGAGACAAAGGGCCTGACCGTGTATATTCTGTACTGTAGCCTTCTTTAGCCATCTTGGCCCTAGCTTAATCTTAACTTTCCATTGTCTTTCTAATACGGTGACTCAACAAATCCTATTGTAGCAGAGACCGGTTTCTGTTAACTGAATTAATCAGTTCGGTTTGGAAGGGTAAGGAAGTCCACTTGTATTGGATGGGCTGATATTTTTAGGGAGCTGGCAGCCTCCATTTTGTCTTGGCTGGCTAATGCGTCGTGTTGGGGTGCTGTGTACACAACCCTGGTAGGAAAGCGACGTGGATAGGGGGATGAAACGGGATAGGGGGGTGTAAAGAGCGAAAGGAAAAGAGAAGGGGGAGACGGGGAAAGTTGTGTCCCAGCCTCCCCTTGCGTGCCGCACTCGACCTGAAAGAAACCGTCTGCGGGTGAAACATTGATGAAGGGGAGGTTAATATTTGATTGGGAGAGAACACTTGAGTGCCAGGGTAGCAACAGGGAGGGCACTGGGTGGATGAAGTGATGATGGTTGGTGGTGATGAAGGCTAGACTTCAGGGATGTGTTTTTCCCTATACAAAGTTGTTATATGTCAATAAAGCATACCTGGTACCATATCTGATATATTGTTTTTCCACATATCAGTTGATGTGAAATAAGCAGCTTTAGTACTTTGGGATTACTTTATTTTAACTCTGTCAATGCAGACCATTATTTGCAAAACATGAAAACAATGGGCATCGCTCCAGTTTGTACATTCACTATTGTGTTTGCATTATTTTACTGTGCATGTGAGGTTTGTGCTAACATACTAAAGAGCTCAGTAAATTGAGAGGCCCTGCTGAAAACCCAGCTTGACGTCAATTCATATACTACTTTCCCTCTCAGACACCTATCCTCTCTCCACACAAACCAACAGTCCACACAAACATCAACAGTCGATTTACAATCCCAGTCTGTTTGTACAGTATCAGTGTTGCATCCCTCTCCCTCTAGAAGGGGGTGTGGCTCAATCTGCACCAATATTATGTGTGCAGGAAGATAACAGTCATGGCCTTGGCTGGAACATACCATCTCACTCTGCCTCACGGGGATGCCGGGACTAAGCGCATTCTCTCACTAAACCAGATTATAATTTTGTATTGTGTTTTATATTAAAGACTTGCATTTCTATATGTATAGTTCTTAGGCAAAGTTGGGTATGATCTATTTTAGCTTTTTATGTGTCGTTCTGGTCTCAAAACTACCTCCGACACCGCCCCTTCTCTTTCTGCGTTCCCACAGTCCAGTGTGGCCAGGTCGATATAAGCAAGAGGGTGACGGCAGATGGACCTCCCAGGCAGAGGGATTACATATTAACACTAAGGACAGCTCAGTCTCCTCTCACACACGTAACACATTCCCACAGGGACACACAGAGGAGGATACTGTTTTGAATGCGCCACGGAGCATCGGCTTATTGGAACGAGCATAGAGCTGAAACGGGGAACAGAAGAACAATATTAAATAGAGCGATATAACAGAAGGAGGGATGGAAGAGAGCTTCTGTCCGGTCACCATGGAGGTGTGGAGCTCCTCTGCTTCCGAGGAGGAGGAGGAAGAGAAGGAGAGCGGCCACGGGAGCCAGGAGGAGGAAGAAGAGGAGGTGGAGGAGGGAGGAAAGCTACACAATAAGGAGATTCTGTGCAGGGAACTGATGCAAGGTGAGGGGGTAAAGGGAGGATGAGAGACGGACAGAGAAGATTGGGAGAGGAGCAAGGATCGAGGGAGCAATGGAGGAGGTTGAGAGAGGGGAAAAGGAGGGAGTTGCAGGCGATCAGGGGGATTCGGCAGCCATAAATCTGTCTTGTTGGCAGTGTTGCTGTGCTGTTAACATATTGTAGAATCTGTGCAGGTTACAGTCAAGCTAAGTGAGTGACGGTATGGCTGGGAAGGTGCTTATGCATGAATTATTTGTTGTATGAATGGTTCTTTCAGCTGTGATTTCATTCACATGCAGTAACACATGGTTAGGTTATTGACTGGCTGTATGTGTGTATATGAATATCTGAAGCCTGATCTGACTTTTGAGTCATTGAAGTCACATATGCCAAATGTGTAACTTACCTCCAGTGAACAGGGGCTGCCAGGTATCCTGAGCTTGCAGTTCTCCTCATAGAGTGTGAAGGTCACTGTGCCACAGTGTGTGTTCCTAGCAGCAGTTTGTGTGTTTTCCGTCAGCAGCAGCAGTGTTTTCTGTGGTGTATTGTCTCTGTGCCTTTGAGTGTCATTGACTTTGGGCTGCAGTAGACAGACTGGCTGGAAAAGGTTTGTGGACTTTTAGGACTCAATATGAAGGTCAAAAACATGGAAGTACTGGCTACCCACTCGGCACAGACGTCAGTTTGGTTAAAAATACATTTCACATGCTATTGGATTTATGTTAAAAGTTGGGTGTCTAAATGCCCTTACGATTGATGACATTTTGCAAATCCAATTAGTTTTCCACGTTGACGTCATCATATAGATTTTTTGGGGTTGAAATGACAGGAAACAAGGGTTGATTCAACCAGTTTTTGCCCAGTGAGTATGTTCTAGTACTGTCCAATTGCCCTGATGAGAACAATGTTTTGTAAAGATGGGATCTATCATATCTTAAATTAAGAAATTGAACCTACCCCTCATGTTTGAATTGGGTAATTTTCCATAATTGTTTCAGTGGGCATTTAATAGAATTTTCAATTCATGCCCTAAATTGATGAAATGACAAGTTGGTCCCAACCATGCTGTTCTGTTATGGTCCTTCAATGTGGCAGGTATCATGATGATGCCCTAGATTCACACCCTAGTTAATTGTCTTCACTCCGTGCCTCTAGCAATATTCCATATGCTGGGTTACAGTATATTATACACTCAGTGGCCAGTTTATTAGGTACTCCCCGTTCACGAAAATGGTTCTCCTACGGACAGGGAGTCACGTGGCCGTGGCTTGCTATATAAAGCAGGCATGGAGACATTCCGTTTCTGTTCGGTTGAATGTTAGAACGGGCAAAACGAGTGACCTAAGCAACTTTGAGCGTGGCATGATCGTCGGTGCCAGGCGCACTGGTTCCAGTACCTTGGGACACACAACTCGTCGGTCCTTGTCGGGGATGGGCTATTGCAGCAGATGAGCACATCAGGTTCCACTCCTATCAGGTAAAAACAAGAAGAAGCGGCTCCAGTGGGCACACGATCACCAACACCGGACAATTGAGGAGTGGAAAAACGTTGCCTGTTCTGACGAATCCCGGTTCCTGTTGCGTCATGCTGAGTCAGGATTTGGCGTAAGCAGCATGAGCCCATGACCTCATCCTGCCTGGTGTCAACGGTACAGGCTGGTGGTGTAATGGTGTGGGGAATGTTTCCCTGGCACACGTTAGGTCCCTTGATACCAACTGAGTAACATGTCTATTCCCCAAAGAATTCAGGCTGTTCTGTACTAGATGGGTGTACTAAATAAACTGGCCACCGAGTGTATCATTTTATTTTACCTTTATTTGTCGTTCTGCCCCTGAACAGTCAGTTAACCCACTGTTCCTAGGCCGTCATTGAAAATAAGAATTTGTTCTTAACTGACTTGCCTAGTTAAATAAAGGTAAAATAAAAAATTTAACCAGGTAGGCTAGTTGAGAACAAGTTCTCATTTACAACTGCGACCTGGCCAAGATCAAGCAAAGCAGTGCCACACAAACGACAACACAGAGTTACACATGGCATAAACAAACATACAATAGAAAAAAATCTATATGAAATAAGAATACGGCAGATTATTCATTCTACCTCAGAATATTCTAGATCAATTCTTTGCAATCAATATAGATCAGAAATTACTGTACACTATCAAGGGTTTGACTTGCAGATTAAAGGGGCACCCTGGTTTGACACACTGATATATAGTTGCTAAGAAGTGGCCTATTTCAGCTAGAGAATGTCTTTCTTTTCAGCCTCCATTTGGTCCTTTGTCTGAACGGGCAGCGTGCTGGCTGGCTGGCACCTTTTCTGTCAGTGCACTGCGACACTGGCATAGATGCTGGCACAGACCCAGAAAACGAACAGACTTTTCTAGAAAATCTCTGGCGTTACATGACGGTTACACAATGGCTAAATAAAATTGGATGATTTATAATATTTCATTACACAAGTACAGTACAGCTGTAATCTGTAGGCACTGCTACTCAAGGGATTTGATGATGATGTCCTCAGGGCTGCCTACACCACAGACGGGCAGAAACTTTAACCTGGGTGCAATTTCTGCCACAAATTATGATTTCTTATCTCCCTTGTCGTCATTTAGTATTACGTGGAATTAACTAGGCTAATGATGTAATCATAAATTATGTATAGCTAGAGGCCGGATATATTTGATGAGGTCTAATATATTTAATAGATTATGTAGAGGTCTAATATTTTAGACCAAATAGTCAATTGGGTTTTAATGTTTATAGACCCAAGTTCAATAGTGAGATTCACTGGCTCTATACTGCCTTAAAGCACTCATAGTTGGCCTCAATGACCCTCTAGGCAGGACATTGTTGTACTGGCTGTCTCTTTCTCCCTGACCCCGGCACCACACAGCTAAACGGATCAGGGCAGGAAGACGTAGGTATTGTGATGTCACGTGCAAGTTTCTGCAATCTGTCCCAGGCCCATACAATGGCCTGCCCTGTATTAGTAGCCTAATGCCTCAGAATGGACGTTCCAAGAAGATTGGGAGAAAGGCTTATGATAACGTCTGTAGTGATGCGAGAATCAGACTGACAGAGTTGAGCTTGTGGGATTGATCCCTATGGATCCCTGTTGATCCTGTAGGCTCCTATGTACTGTACAGGATCCACTCTGAACCCTCTCGGTTAGGGTACATTGAGCTAGGATAGTGTGGTCTTAGTGGGTAATATAGTACAGTATGTATTGCTCACAGACAGTCAATCAACTACTGTACTGTGGCATAGCTTTAAAAGGATAGTCCACTCAGATTTCATCATTCTTGAAACATTTTCTTTCCAAAGAAATCAATAAAGCTTGACACTGTGAAAATAAATGTAAGAAAATAAGTTAACATCTAGATACAAATTCAGCATTAGTTCTTCTTGATAGTCCAACACAATGTTCTATCTGCAGTGTGTCTGAATTAAATACCCCTTTCTTGTCTGGAAAGTAGTCCAGTCTATAAGCTTGTAAAGATTGAGAAGCTATTGGGGAAGCTAAATGGGGATTTAGCATTAGCATAAGTATGTACTCCCAGTAAATGACCATATAACCATTGGATTTTAAGTTCTATGGATGAATCTATTTTGATAATAGTACAATTAGGAATTGTTACATGGATAGAGCTATTTCAATTGTAGTGGCCCGATTTTATAATTAGTCTTTGTTCTAGGAAGTTACTTTAATTGAAGTAGGCCTTGCCATATTAGAAAATGTGCCTTTTGTTCTATGGAGGTAGCTATTTTAATTGTAGTTTCAGATGGGAACATTAGCAGTTAGCCTATCCCAGTTAGGACAGCAGTGTTTTAGGAAGCTATACTTACTTAGGGTCAGTTATCCATGTGGCTATGTAATCTTATTATTGAAAACTGGACACCCTTGCTCTGCTCTACCATTGAAAGTGGTAGGCTACCTGATCAAACTGATTGTCCAGATTAGGCTATTCCAGGGTATTTTACAGAATGTTCGTCTTAATAAAGAACACAATTAGGGTTTGTCTTTATGATATACTGTACTGTAGGAATGTATCATTGTAGACTCAGCGATAAACAAATGACCTGCAACGTATTGGCACTTCTTTTGGTGCATAAGTAGCAGCTCTGTCTGTTGCAGGGGTTAGGTTGGCATTGTAGCTGCAGTCTGCTAGTGCCCGTGCCCAGTGCTGCGGGAAGCCGTTGGATCCAACTCAACCACCACCCGCTTCTGTGGACCGGTCTCAGTATCCTAGAACAAGATGTTATTTCTCTTTCTCTCTCACTCTTTCTTTCTCTCCTCCTTTTATTTAATTCTCTGTTTCTCTCCTTCTCAATTGCTCTCCCTATATCTCTTTTTTTCCCCACGCTGCAGACCCCCATCACCTCTAAACAAGGACACACACTATTTTCTTAAAGGGTTCACATGATTAATGACTGTAGGCATACAGTAGATCCGGCCCACGACCATTTCATTCCATTGAATAATTGGCTCATGGATGCTGTTACAGTCACCTCATTTTCAGCCAAATGCTGCCCCTCACTTTAATGATTTGAATCTACTGTACAGTACTGATGAGTACCTCATCTCCTTGGTGCCAGCCAGGCTTTTGATCAAAGGGAGATTTTTAATGGTATGTACCTGCACGAGACTACATCTGCAGGATGTATGCTGATGAAAATAAATGTCAACTTGAAAGTCCTGGCTGATTGGTCGGGATAGAAACATATTTTTGGATTATTTGGAGATGAGGCCTTGCATAGAAACCATGGGCCCCCCTTCTTAAGGTCACCAGAATGATTACTATGACGAACGAAGCATCAACTGTAACTCCATGATGACTCAGCTTCTAAACAGGATGACCACTATTGACCCGCCCATCAGTCCTGAACACGGTCGCGGTGCCCATTCACAAACCAGTAAACGAACTGACCTGCCTATAACCAGACCTTTCTATAATCACAGCCATAGATATCCAGCCCGACTTCCTACTGGGAGTTAACTGTTCTCATTACCATTTTCTACAGCAGCTTGTGCTGAGGTATATTTATATCAGAGGGGAAGAGAGAGATGGGTATTATCCCTGTAATGAGGCTCAGGCTAAGAGGATAAGCTCTGACTGACTGGCTATGCGGCGGTCAGTGTCCTGGTCTGTTTCCTTTCAACTGTTGTTGACCGTGAGTCATTCACTGAACGAGAGGGGATAAGAGAGGACATAGTTGCGGGACAATAATGACCTGGGCAGTTAGCTTTTACCTGTCAAAGATTTACTTCCCGATTATTGTGGTCAGTGTACACCAGAAATTATCTTAGCTCCTGTGACTAATTTAAGTTTCTAACCAGAATGTTACTGTCTCTATACTGTCCCAATAATTCACTGTCCAATGACCTCGCTTACTTTTCAGTGAACCATATATTAACCAGGTATTTTTATTTTCTCCCTCCATTCCCCATCTCCCCCCTACAGTGCTGTGTTCAGAGAGAGTGGGCCAGGTCACTAAGACGTACCATGACATCGAGGCTGTCACCCACCTACTGGAAGAGGTAAGTAAATATAAGGGGATTGTTTTCATACGTGAACCCTTCATCAAATTGAATAACGTGTACCTGAGTATATTATAGATTTGAACAAGTCACGATAGTCATCAGCCATAAATAAGCATGTTGCTAGAATGATAAACAAGTCTTCTACTAGAAACTAGACTGTAACTACATCGCAGAATGAAGAACATCAAACCGCTGTCGTCTTGCAGAAAGAGCGGGACCTCGAGTTGGCGGCCCGGATCGGCCAATCACTGCTCAAGCAGAATCGGGATCTAACGGCACGGAATGAGTTAATGGACGAGCAGCTGGAGATCGCTAAGGAAGAGGTATGAAACCATCACCGTGGTCCTGCTTTGATTTATCTCACCTATTACAGACAGAATACAGTAGTACTGGAGCATAGCATTTAGCGAGAGAAAATACATACAGCGTATGTTGTCTTTAGTTCCAGTCCGGCATTAACACAGCTGGTTCAACTTTGATTTAGACCTTGTATCACTTGAATCATTGCATTAATGCTAGGCAGGATCAAAAGCCTGCACACCCGGTAACTCGCCCGGACCAGGAATGGGGACCACTTTACATGATAGATCCTAGTTCAGTACTCTGACCCTGCTTCCTGGTTCCAATTCACCAGATAGCCCAGCTGCGACATGAGCTCTCCATGAGAGACGACCTGCTCCACTTGTACGCCAGCACAGAGGAGATCGAGAACGCCTCCGACTCACACGCACTGTGAGTGTGTACACACATACACACACACACACACACATACACTACAGAGTACACATACACATTGTACATGCTCTCAGGCATATCAGCACAACTTTGGCAGGTAAATGTAAGACTTAAATTCTGACTGCCTTCTCCCTCTTTCCTGGTTTTCAGAATGAAGAGGAACGAGTCGTCTAACTCCCTCAGTAACTTTGTAAATTATGACTTCATACAGCAGAAACTCAAAGGTCTGGAGGAGGAGAACCTCAAACTACGCTGTGAGGTGTGGAACACTGACTACTTCCAAATACCTGAAGTCATTGAAGTGGATTGGAAACTTGCTAATGCAATTGATGTTGCTACTCCACAGGCCAATGAACTGACGTCAGAGACCTCTAACTATGAGGAACAAGAGCAGGAGCTGATGATGGTGTGTGTGGAAGAACTCAGTAAGTATATGTACTACAGTGTAATACTATGCATATTTGTTAAGGTATACGGTATTACTGTGTTCCTGAGGGAGAGGTAATTGGTGAGTGGGAGAATACAGTGAAAACAGTATATGTGTTCGTACTGTGTATTCATACTAACCCTCTCTCTCTCCCTCTTTTTCTCTCTCTATCGTGTTCTCTCCTTCTCTCCCTCCAATCTTTTTGTTCTACCTCCCTCCCTCCCCCCTCCATCCCCCAGCTTCTGTGAATAAGCAGGTGGTGGACCTGTCTGATGAGTTGGCCCGTAAGGTGGAGGACACCCTCAGGCAGCAGGAGGAGATCAGCTCCCTGCTCGCACAAATAGTCAACCTGCAGGCACGCTGCAAAAGGGTGAGTGATCACAGACACAACGAGGCAAAGGCATACACGCACCTAAATGCATACCCAGACACACACACACACACATGCAGTGCACGGACACACACACACAGAGTTGACATGGCACTCCTCTCATGCCTTGAGGTTCCACAAGGACAAAAGACTCAAGACTCGCCCACACCGAACACTTTATTAAATATTTACACGTGCACTGAAGTTGGAATCTACAGTATCAAGTTGGTAAACAGTATCACTGATACGATCATGGTATTAACTCTCCACTCTGTTCCTCTAGCTCACCACTGACAACGAAGAGCTGACCCAGCACCTGAGTGCCTCGCGGGAGAGCCAATCACAGCTCAAATCAGAGGTAAGACACGCCCTCCACACTCTCCCAACAATCCATTACCCTCCAATGAGCTATCTATAACTAGTAGGATAAAGTTGCTCTTTAACACAAATCTAAGGTCTGTTTTTGGCTTTTCCCCCTTATTGTTAATGCAATGATTTGAGGAGGCTAAGCTGATCGTATATCTGTCCCTCAAGGCAAGCTTGTAAATAACCACAGTAGCAGTGTGTATCTAACTGACCTCTGGCACTCCCTGGCTGCAGCTAAACTACCTGCAGGACAAGTACTCAGAGTGTGAGGACATGCTACGGGAGGCCAGAGAGGACATTAAGAACCTGCGCAACAAGAGCCTGCCCAACAGCACGGTGCAGCGCTACAGCTCCCTATCAGCCGTGTTCCCCATGGACTCCCTGGCAGCAGAGATAGAGGGCACCTTCCGCAAGGGCCTGGATGTCCCCGCCCCTACCGAGTACAAGTGAGTGATAATATCACTGTGAAAACATAAAACACCAGGGACAATGTGCTTTTTCCAACCTGTTAAGCTCAGTTGAATGACAATACTGGTATGTCAGTTATGTGCCAGAGGTGAAGTGTTATCAAGTGTGTTTGATTGAACAAAGACAGCATGACATAACAAAGCACATCTGTTGATGAAAAATATAGAATATATTTTATATTTTATATTAAAAGTCAAATACAATGTTTCCAGAAATACACTAAAGGAGATCGAATATTCAAGCAGAAATACACTGACATAAACATTGAAATGTTAGACTTACTACAAGTCACTTTGTCACCACCACTAATCTATATCGTTTATCTATATGGTTTATCTATGGTTGTCAAAGGAATCACCCGTGGCGCGTGTTTGAGACGGTGAAGGTGGTGAACCAAGCGTCGAGGCTGCGGTCGCGGTGCCACTCCCCCGGCCAGGTGCCCGGCTCCAGCCCTGTGTCGCTGCGCTCCAGCCGTGCCTCCACCCCCCGTACCAGCTACTACGGCTCAGATAGCGCCAGCCTCACCTTGGAGGACAAACCACCTAGTGCCGTATCGAGACTGGCAGAGATGGCACACACTGAGGACAGCAGGTGAGACTGGCAACCGTGTGTAAATATACACTCAAAGGTTTTAGAACACCTACTCATTCAAGGGTTTTTATTTTCTTTTTTTGTATTTTCTACATTGTAGAATAATAGTGGAGACCTAAACTATTAAATAGCATGAAATAATGACTGTCGTGTCTCCTTTCTTATTTGAGCTGTTCCATAATATGGACTTGGTCTTTTACCAAATAGGGCTTTCTTCTGTATACCCCCCTACCTTTTCAGAAGACTACTGATTGGCTCAAACACATTAAAAGAAAGACATTCCACAAATTAACTTTTAAGAAGGCACACCTGTTATTTGAAATGCATTCCAGGTGACTACCTCATGAAGCTGGTTGAGAGAATGCCAAGAGTGTGCAAAGCTGTCACCAAGGCAAAGGGTGGCTATTTGAAAAAGCTCAAATATAAAATATATTTAGATTTGTTTAGCACTTTTTTTGGTTACTACATGATTAGGCATTCTAAAACTTTTGACCGGGAGTATACATGGGTATTTATGGGTATATGTGTGAATCACATTAACTCTCATAGTCTACAGACCTCAGACACACAGAGTATTCACTTTTCAAATGAATTTGTATTTGTCACATACTTCGCAGACAACAGGCGTAGACTAACAGTGAAATGCTTTTCCATAGTATATTAATGGACTGTCCTTCATACATGTTCAAACATACAACTTATATTTCTCTGGTCTATGTGTACTAATAACAGCAGTGTATTTGTATTCAAAACCTATCCTACCTCCTCTGCTCTGAGTGTTAGTGAATCAACAGTGTGCAGTATATCATTAACCTTCCTTTATTTCTCTCTGATCTCAGTGTAAGTGGCCCTAAGCGTCTGGGTATGCCGGGCATGCCTGGAGGCCAGGACCTTGAAGCCGCCCTCCGCTGTTTATCTGACCGCCAGCAGAGCCATGCCTCAGAGCGCCCCTTCTTTGAGGTGGAGCGTGAACGCAAACTCCGCGCCCTGGCCGCCGTCTGCCAGCGGGGCAGCGAGAAGGGTGAGGGGGTGGGCGAGCTGGGCTCCAGCGGGTTCCTTACGCCCAACGACAGCCTGGTGTCCAGCTCGGTGGCGTCGACAGGCACCAACTACTCCAATGGCAGCTCGCTGCACTCCTCGGCCGGATCGGGGGGCTCGCGGTCCTACCTACCTGACCGCCTGCAGATTGTCAAGCCCCTGGAAGGTGAGGAGGGACGGGGAGACCCTGTGTGTGTTCATAGCGGTAACTCAACTGTTAGTTTTACGGTAAGGTCGATGGACTCAGTTTCAAGTGAAACTATGAATGTAGACTTCACAGCTGAAATTAGACACTCTTTACAATTATTTCCTTCTTTCAATCTGAAGAATATGCATGATTAGAGAAATACAGGTTATTACATAAAGAAATGTGTTATTCCCAACATGCAACAATGTTAACTATATCACACTTCCTCTGCACCCCAGGCTCAGTGACCCTGCACAACTGGCAGCAGCTGGCCAAGCCCAACCTGGGAGGTATCCTGCACCCTCGCCCGGGGGTCCTCACCAAAGACTTCCGGGAGCTGGAGATCGACCTCCAACACGTCTACAGCCTCAATGACCTGGAGGAGGACGAGCCTGACCTATTACAGCTCTCCCATGGCCTGGCTGCTGGAGCCCACGGCACCATGGGTAAGAAAAGAGGCCACAGGGTAGTGTTTAGTTGAATTTAGTAGATAGGGTCTCAATTGTGAGTGAAAACACTCACACATACACACACATTACACACTCATTCCTCTGGTCCATCTAGTCTGGTGTGGAAATCTGATCATTCTCCCTTCTCCCTCCGACGGAACTCTTTAGGTCCGTCAGATTGGGTAAGGGAGAACGATCAGGCATTGACACTGGAACCTTCTATTTGGATAACATGTCTACTGTGGTCCATATCCCCCTAAGTTCACCTGTGTGGTAGGTGTGATGTTACTAAACAGTTTGTGTCATTCCAACTCATACTGTCGTTGTATATCATACATTTTCCCATCTGTGTCGTGTGGTGGGTGGCTCTGGGATTTTCTTCATCCATTGTGAGTAGCTTTGTGTGTTGTTGTGTTTGTGTGTAGTTGTGTTAAGTGTGTCCATCACCCACAGTCACTCCTCCATCCTCTGGCCCCAACCTACCCCAGACCCCTCCCACCCACACCGTCACCACCTGTCGGCGCCACCACCCATCCCTCCTGCTCCCCTCCTTCTCCACCAGGTAAGATCTGCGAGTCCCTCACACACACCTATTCATTGGTTACACTTTATTTTACAGTCCGGTTTCACATTTTATTTGATGTTTGTTTTATTTAACCAGGAAGGCCGTTAAGATATTTTTTTCAAAGGAGACTTGGCCAAGAAAGCAGCATACAGTCAAGTGCATAAAGTTACATGTTTTTTGTCTGGTATTTACTAAGAGCGTATTTATGGTGACAATGAATACTGGTAATGACGTGTAATGTAATTTACAATATGACGACAAAAGACTACACCACTCTCAAAACAGCAGCTTTTCTGCCCCATTTTTCTCCTCAAAGGTACCTTGCTACTTTGTGTGTGTATAGCAGTCCTTCTCTCCTCCCTTACTCAATCCGTCTCCCCTTACCCCATGTCTCTCCCCTCAGTGGTAGGAAACGCTGGTCCAAGCACTTTCTCCAGCTCTAAAGGGGGCTTCCTAGGCAAAGTAAGAGCCAACAGGCACGGACAGAGTGGGAATGATGCAGGAAAATCCCATATGTAATCCCCTAACTTTTCTAAACCATGCCCCTTCTAACTCTGACCCCACTCAACCCGGAAGCAAAACTATTGATCATACCCCACGCTAGAGTTTTAAACAAACACCACTACAAAGTAACGTGAATGAATGCACTCGCAGCTTCGACAATGCTTCAACCTTCTATGCATAAAACAAAAAAATGGATGTTCTTGTGTCTATTTAAATGACTTTGAGGTTTAGTATTCGATTATTGGGGTCAAATCTTAAATTAAGATGCACACGTAACTCAAACTTTAATACACACAGGTCTCCCATTCCAACATCTTAATGCCTGCTTCTCTATTAAGGATGTGGTCCATTATCTTGAATCTACTTCGTAAGCAACATGTCACACACTTGCTTGGCTTGCTATCATGGACACCATGGCCCCTGTGCTCATCTTAACAGTTCCTGATCCCTTCCAGATTCTTCCAGGTAAACTGCATGAGCCAACAGAAATCCTCTTTTCAGTTCTCAGGCTGACTAACTAACTGACTAACACAATCTCTAACCCACCCTTACAGGCGTAATCCATCACTGGGAGCAACTAAACTGACTAACCACTCTTAACTAATGCTGCACTGTTACTAATGCTCCTTAGCTTCTCGCTATGTATTTATTGTATTTAACAGAACTCCTGTGTCTGATTGGTATTTTTCTCTTTTCCTGTATATACAGCCTTTGCTCTCGCAGCCTGTCCACTCGTGGGAGCTGTGAGCATCTGAGTCCCACGTCGCCCTCCTCTTCCAATCAGCAGCACTGTGTGCTGACCTTGGACCCTAGCCAGGGTGGTGGCCACCACTCCACCTCCACCCCAGCACCTCCTCTGTCACTGGGACTCCTGAAGCTGCTGGAGGAGCAGGGCATCTCTGCCTCCACCCTCCCCTACCCTTACCACCAACTGACCCCACACACATCCCACACACGACCCACAACGGCAGAGGAAGAGCGGGGTGGAGGAACATGCATTATGGAGGAAGAAGGGAGAATGAACATTTTCAGCTTCAACCTGGTAGAGAAGCTGAGGAGTCTGGGACTTCACAAGGTGGCAGCCCGAGGCGTGGTGGACTGAAGAGAGAACGAAGAGGAGAGAAAAGTAATCCGAAAATACAGACATCCACCTAGAGTCTGAGAAAGACTGGGAAAACTCCTCCTCCCCTTCCTCCTTAATCTTCATTGACTTCAATCCACATGCTGGCTATGCCACTGCACCGACATTTTGTGTTTCGGGCCCACAGCAATACATCATAAAATGGAACCTCGGGAGAACCATAGAGCCATACATTGAGTTTCTGTTACGTGTACAGTCACTCTTCTTTTTGTAATGGACTCATGTATTGTATATACTAGGTCTCCACGACAATGTGTGATGTCATGATCATTCTCAGGAGAATCACCTGATCACCAGTCCGGCTGGCTTGAACACGGTAAGGTTTTTTTTTTTTTTTAAGATAAAAAGATGAGAAACATCAAAGAAAAACATGCGTTTCTTTTTTATACCTGTGTTTCGTGGGTGTCGGATGGTTTTACACTTTTTTTTTTAAAGCCCCCCCCCCCCCCCCCCCCCCCCCCCCCCCCCCCCCCCCCCCGCTATGCTTTTTTATATATATATTTTTACCATCAAATACAATCACATGACCTTTTCATTACTTTGGGAAAGATTCAAGGTATCGTTATTTAAGAACCACCACCAAACGGACCAGTTTGTCATCCAATGACGCACTGGAATTCAGTATGTCCTTTTGCATATTAGCTGCTATTAGAAAATGAAGCATTTGTGGGTATTAACCACATTGACTTTACTGTGGTAAAACCACAAGCACTTCAATCACTCCCCATTACAGAATGGTAGAGAGATTGATACACTGACTTTACTTCCTGAACGTTTGTGACATTATTGACATTCACTGAGTTATACTACTCTGCTCTTTACTCAAAAGTCCTCATTTAGCACTCGCAGTACTGTGTGTTTACATGGCATCACCTGCTGCAAGTCATTGTAAAACGCTTTACTTCGAAATGCTGTCAATTATTGTAAACTTCTGTATTTAGTCGAACCTCACCAAAGCATTCAGGTGGTGTACCATGCTGTATCAAAGACAACAGAAAGTGACTGTAAAAGGTCTCGGCACTAGTCTATGTGCTGGATCTGTGTTAACAGACCTTAAACTAAAGTGGTGTTGGTACAAATGTAATTCATGTCATCAGGAATAATGAAAGTGAGTTGTATGAAAAAACATGGACTGCATGCTTTTTTGGATGCTCTTTCAGCTGTCTGGACAATCAATTGTAGATAAAAGGCGTAGGATACTGCAGATCAAAAGGGAAAATGATAGCAAATTATGACAATTTGAATTCAGAAGAAAATGAACCAAACAGCACTACATATATTTCAGATGTTGAAATGGACTACTCTGTGCTGAATTCTATGTTATGATCACTGAGATGAATGTCTGTATATATTGTACCACTTGTACATTAAAAAGTACATTGTATTTCCATCAGCCACACGTGCATGCGTGTTCTTTTTCTATTCTAAGGGCCGATTTCCCCAGACACATTAAGCCTTGTCCTAGACTATGTCCTAAATGAAATCAAGAAAGGTCCGTAGACATATACCGCAAACATGTTTATTTTGACACTTGGATAAAAATCAAAACTCATGACATAAGCCAATAAACATTTCAAATAGGGATGGATTCCTGAGTAACGCCAGTGCAGGCAGACGTTCCTCATTTGGCATGTGATACATCTCTACTCTGCACTCCGCCGTCCAAAGTCTACCCATCCTTGGTAGTCCCGGTCCGGACACTCGTTCATCTCTGTGAACAATACAAACCTACATGAACCAAACAGAAAAGTTCAATGTGCATTTAAAGTGCTCAAGCACACAACGATACACTTCACATTTGCCATGGTAGATGTTGGCATCTCTCTCTCACGCACTTGACTCGACACCACCACTTACCTGAGATAGCCTGCATGATTTGCTTGGACATGAACTCGCGCTGGTCCTCCGACAAGTGCGCCATCCTCTCCATCCGTGCCATGCTTGTTTGAGGGTCTTGCTCCAGCTTAGCGATGTTCTCCGCAGCATTCCCCACTGCCTCCCTCCTGGCCAGTAGCTGTGGCAGTATCCCACCCTGTTTGGTGTTGCCATCCGACTTGGATACGGGTGATGTCAAACCAACCCCCACTAGCGCTGCCATGAGGACGCACACCAACAATCCACTCATTGCCATGCCTGGACGCAGAATAAGAGTTTTCTTACAATATAGCTTTAGATTATTAGAAGTAGGGAATGCAAAAAGCTATTTTTTTGTGTGAAAGTGAGAGGTATGTAACAGTCTGTACAAAACGAAGTCGGCAAGTGCGAATGATATTGCCAGTTGTCCATGTCAGGTATTTTATAGACAAAGGTCTATGTAGCCAATATGGTAAAAGAGCAATATCTGATAACAATGTCCAAGATGGATCCCTTGATTGATTGAAAAAGACGATGGAAACTCCATGCGTAATGGATGCTCGGTGCCAGAATGGGGCGCATCAATATTCTAATCGTTCGCCTGGAAATGAGAGACAATAAAGTATAACTCAGACATGCAATAGTGGTTGTTGTTACAGAAGTCTACAACCCTGTCATAACACCTGTATCCAAGGCCAAGGTCCACCAACTCTAACTTCCACTTGCATTGACATGCAATAAAACCCATAGATCAACCATTAGAAAGGCCATAGAAAAAGTTGCAAGTGGTGCATCACTTAGAAACACATTTGAAGCACAAAGGCACCATATCATTACTGTTGTTCTTAAGATAGACCTAGTTGTAAAATTATAATGACTGATATCATGAAAGCATAACCTAAACAACCGATGGGGAAGGTTTAAGTGGACAGTGTATGATGACGTACATCCTTCATCTTTGACTGGGAACAACAGAGTTGTTTACCTATAGATTTTTGTTAAAGAAGTAACTTCTGTATATAATAAAGTCTTTAGTGTCACTGTTGTAGAGAGGAGTAGGCAGGATGCAGTTGCAGGTTTATAACTACTTAATTTGTTTAGGCACTATAGATCAAAGCCTGTCGAAACCCAAACGCTGTTGTGCTCGAAATGTATCTTCCTTATCAAAAAGGCACAGGGCGAACCCAAAGTGCAAAATATAACGTACTCAGGAAATAGTAGGAGAGATTCCTCTCAGGAAAACAAGTAACATTTACAATGACCGACAAAGACAAATGACAGAGGGAGTATATATACAGTGATAGAGTGGGGATTGGAACCAGGTGTGTGTAATAATGACGAGACAAGTCCGGGATTGATGAGTGAAGGCCGTTTGCCAGCAGTAGGTTCGGCAGCAGCTAGGCCGGCGATGCCGAAACGCCTGAGCTGGACAGGAGAGGGAGCCAAAGCGAAGGCTGGTGTAACATTTAGAAGCTGTGTATTTTTAAAATTCATATGATTTTAAAAAACACGAATTGTTGTAAGGATACCACAGCCAAAGTGATATGCTATTGGATATAAGAGCAACGTCAACTCACCAACATTACGACCAGGAATACGACTTTCCCGAAGCGGATCCTCTGTTTGGTCCACCACCCAGGATAATTGATCGGATCCCAGCCGGCGACTGAAAACAACAGTGCCGTAGAAGGGGCAGACGGAGCGCTCTTCTGGTCAGGCTCCGTAGACAGGCACATCGCGTACCGCTCCCGAGCATACTACCCGCAAATTTCAGAGATTGTAATTTTCTTTGTTTCACGGAAACATGGCTCACTCGGGATACGTCATCAGACTCGGTACAGCCACCTGGCTTCTTCCCGCATCGCGACGACAGAAACAAACATCTCTCTGATAAGAAGAAGGGCGGGGGTGTATGCCTTATGATTAACGAGACGTGGTGTGATCATAACAACATACAGGAACTCAAGTCCTTTTGTTCACCTGACCTAGAATTCCTTACAATCAAATGCCGACCGCATTATCTACCAAGAGAATTCTCTTCGATCATAATCACAGTCGTGTATATCCCACCCCAATCAGACACATTGACGGCCCTGAAAGAACTTCATTTGACTCTATGTAAACTGGAAACCACATATCCTGAGGCTGCATTTATTGTAGCAGGGGATTTTAACAAGGCTATTCTGAAAACAAGGCTCCCTAAATTTTATCAGCATATCGAATGCACAACCTGGGCTGGCAAAACCCTGGATCATTGTTATTCTAACTTCCGCAACGCATATAAAGCCCCCCCCCCCCCCCCCCCCCCCCGCCCTACTTTCGGAAAATCTGACCACGACTCCATTTTGTTGCTCCCAGCCTATAGACAGAAACTAAAACATGAAGCGCCCATGCTCAGGTCTATTCAACGCTGGTCCAACCAATTGGATTCCACGCTTCAAGATTGCTTCGATCACATGGACTGGGATATGTTCCGTATAGCGTCGGACAATAACATTGATAAATACGCTGATTCGGTGAGCGAGTTTATTAGCAAGTGCATCGGTGATGTTGTAACCACAGCGTCTATTAAAACATTCCCCAACCAGAAACCGTGGATTGATGGCAGAATTCGCGAAAAACTGAAAGCGAGAACCACGGCTTTTAATCAGGGCAAGGTGGCCGGAAACATGACCGCATACAAACAGTGTAGCTATTCCCTCCACAAGGCAATCAAACAAACTAAGCGGCAGTATAGAGACAAAGTAGTGTCACAATTCAACAGCTCAGACACGAGAGGTATGTGGCAGGGTCTACAGTCAATCACAGACTACAAAAGGAAAACCAGCGATGTCTTGCTCCCAGACAAACTAAACAACTTATTTGCTCGCTTTGAGGACAACACAGTGCCACTGACATGGCCTACTACCAAAACCTACGGGCTCTCCTTCACTGCAACCCACGTGAGTAAAATATTTAAACGTCTTAACCCTCGCAAGGCTGCCGGCTCAGACGGCATCCCCAGCCACGTCCTCAGAGCATGCGCAGACCAGCTGGCTGGTGTGTTTATGGACATATTCAATCAATCCCTATCCCAGTCTGCTGTTCCCACATGCTTCAAGACGGCCACCATTGTTCCTGTTCCCAAGAAAGCGAAGGTAACTGAGCCAAATGACTATCGCACTGTAGCACTCACTTCCGTCATCATGAAGTGCTTTGAGAGACTAGTCAAGGACCATATCACCTCCACCCTACCTGACACTCTAGACCCACTCCAATTTACTTACCGCCCCAATAGGTCCACAGACAACGCAATTGCAATCACACTGCACACTGCCCTAACCCATCTGGACAAGAGGAATATGTAAGAATGCTGTTCTATGTAAGAATGCTGTTCATCAACTACAGCTCAGCATTTAACACTACAGTACCCTCCAAACTCGTCAATAAGCTCGAGACCCTGGGTGTCGACCCCGCCCTGTGCAACTGGGTCCTGGACTTCCTAACGGGCTGCCCCCAGGTGGTGAGGGTAGGTAACAACATCTCCACCCCGCTGATCCTCAACACTGGCGCCCCACAAGGGTGCGTTCTCAGCCCTCTCCTGTACTCCCTGACTGTGTGGCCATGCACGCCTCCAACTCAATCATCAAGTTTGCAGACGACACTACAGTGGTAGGCTTGATTACCAACAACGACAAGACGGCCTACAGGGAGGAGATGAGGGCCCTCGGAGTGTGGTGTCAGGAAAATAACCTCACACTCAATGTCAACAAAACAAAGGAGATGATCGTGGATTTCAGGAAACAGCAGAGGGAGCAGCCCCCTATCCACATCGACGGGACCGTAGTGGAGAAGGTGAAAAATTTTAAGTTCCTTGACGTACACATCACAGACAAACTGAAATGGTCCACCCACACAGACAGCATGGTGAAGAAGGCGCAGCAGTGCCTCTTCAACCTCAGGAGGCTGAAGAAATTAGGCTTGTCACCAAAAACACTCACTAACTTTTACAGATGCACAATCGAGAGCATCCTGTCGGGGTGTATCACCGCCTGGTATGGCAACTGCTCCGCCCACAACCGTAAGGCTCTCCAGAGGGTAGTGAGGTCTGCACATCGCATCACAGAGGGCAAACTACCTGCCCTCCAGGACACCTACACCACCCGATGTCACAGGAAGGCCAAAAAGATCGTCAAGGACAACAACCACCCGAGCCACTGCCTGTTCACCCTGCTATCATCCAGAAGGCGAGGTCAGTACAGGTGCATCAAAGCGGGGACCGAGAGACTTAAAAACAGTTTCTATCTCAAGGCCATCAGACTGTTAAACAGCCACCACTAACATTGAGTGGCTGCTGCCAACATACTGACTCATCTCTTGCCACTTTAATAATGAAAAAAATGTATGTAATAAATGTATCACTAGCCACTTTAAACAATACCACTTTATATAATGTTTACATACCCTACATTACTCATCTCATATGTATATACTGTACTCTGTACCATCTACTGCATCTTGCCTATGCCGTTCGGCCATCGCTCATTCACATAGTTGTATGTAGATATTCTTATTCATTCCTTTACACTTGTGTGTATAAGGTAGTTGTTGTGAAATTGTTAGGTTAGATTACTTGTTAGAAATTACTGCACGGTCGGGAACTAGAAGCACAAGCATTTCGCTACATTCACATTAACACCTGCTAACCAGGTGTATGTGACAAATAAGATTTGATTTGATATGCTGTTATGGAAATAGGAAACAAGATAAAGGTCAAGGTGGTTCATTGTTCAACATGGACCTGGTGGTTATGTTCATTGTGCACATCACAGTAAAGTAATGTCAAGGAAAGTATCAACTCATTTATATAGAAAACTGGAAGGTTAGTTTCATATTGGCAGATTGAATTCACTGCAGAGCTCTTGAAAGGATTTCAGTGTGGTTGTGTTCTGATGAAACAGGTCTGAAAAGGTCCTGATCCCTAGAGTATGCCAAAGATGAAAGTTGGTATCACTCAGGGCTTTTGGCAAGTCTGGGTTGCATACAACAGGCGAGTGAGAGCACATCAGGGAGGAAATGTTTCTGGCACTCCAACGACATTGAGAATGCTTATGGAGGGAGGGTCTTTCCTAGGAAGACAGGGTTGAAGTAGTTCTGTGTAATTGAGGTGCGGTGTGAGATGTTGTTCTTTCAGTTTTGAGATGTAGGTCTGGAAGAGAGAGTTAAGGAGAAACTGAAAATTAAAGGGAAATAAAAAGGATCATCATTAAAGAGAAAAAACACACACAATAGTGTTGATGTCCTATATTAGAAAGACATCCATTTCGTTAATGTTCTTCCATCTCCAGGCCTCCAAACGATGCTGGCCGTGTCTGTGACGTGTCCCTCTTCTGTTGCCATCTTGCTACACCTTATACAACCAACTAATTAGCTTTACCTTAACTGAAAGGGGGGAAACATCATTCGAAACCAACACAACCACGTTATTCTCATTTTACTGGTGGAACTTCCAGTAAAGGAGGTATACCACCCTCTACAACTGATTTATCATAAAAGCCCAGACACACAGGCATTCCAACTGACATTTGAAAGGAATTGCACGTAGGCCAAACACAATTAGCACTCACCCTTTCGCTTTAGTTGCCGTCTTACCTAATCGAGGCAGAACATAAATATCTCTACCTGTGATAATAGAACCAAAGAAAACAGTAGAAATAGCAGAAGGCCTGCCAAGTGATTAGGCACGCGATGGTGTCTTGGTTTCCCTGGAAATAACTCTGGTCACACGGTGCGAAAGAAGATTTGAGTCAAACACTCCCTTTTAACCTTTAGGGTCACCAGAGAATACATAGAGGCCATGAAGTTAAGTGTTTGTTTAATATACAGTCTATTGGCTAAATGGGTGGAATTTGGGGTTTCAATAGGTGGTGGTTTGAGGATAGCCATAGTGAAGTCTTGATGGGGATGAGTTTACATAGCGAGGCATGTGTATCATTCATTATGTTGTCTTGTGGGTCTAATGTGTATGAATGATTTGTACTTTTGTGGCTTAGAGGTAACTCTAACCCTTAAGAAAAGTATTCACATCCCTTGTTTTTTTCCACATTTTGTTGTGTTACAGCCTGAGTCTAAAATTGATACAATTTAGATTTTGTGTCACTGGCCTAATAAAAATACCCCATAATGTGAAAGTGGAATTATGCTTTTAGACATTTTTACAAATTAATTGACAGTGAAAAACGGAAATGTCTTGAGTCAATAAGTATTTAACCCCTTTGTTATGGCAAGCCTAAATAAGTTCAGGAGTAAACATGTGCTTAACAAGTCACATAATAAATTGCATGGACTCACTCTGTGTGCAATAATAGTGTTTAAAATCATTTTGGAATGAATACCTCATCTCTGTACTCCACACACAGAATTATCTGTAAGGTCCCTAAGTCAAGCAGTGAATTTCAAACACAGACTCAACCACAGGGAGGTTTTCCAATTCTTGCAAAGAAGGGCACCTATTGGTAGATGGGTAAAAAGCAGACATTGAATATCCCTTTGAGCATGGTGAAGTTATTAATTACACTTTGGATGGTGTATCAATACACCCAGTCACTACAAAGATACAGGCGTCCTTCCTAAGGAAACCGCTCAGGGATTTCACCACGAGGCCAATAATGACTTTAAATAATGTACAGAGTTTAATGGTTGTGTAGTTACTCCACAATACTAACCTAAATGACAAAGTGAAAAGAAGGAAGCGCATACATTATACAAATATTCCAAAACATGCATCCTGTTTGCAACAAGGCACTAAAGTAAAACTGAAAAACAAATTGGCAAAGAAATGTACTTTATGTTCTGAATACAAAGCATTATGTTTGGGGCAAATCCAACACAACAGATCACTGACTACCACTCTTCCTATATTCAAGCATGGTGGTGGCTGCATCATGTTATGGGTATGCTTGTCATCGGCAAGGACTAGGGAATTTTTTTGGGATGAAAAGAAACGGAATATGGCAAATTCCTAGGGTAAAAGCTTGTTCATTCTGCTTTCCGACAGACACTGGGAGACAAATTCACCTTTCAGCAGGACAATAACCTAAAACACAAGGAAAAATATACACTGGAGTTGCATACCAAGATGACATTGAATGTTCCTGAGTGGCCTAGTTACAGTTTTGACTTAAATAGTCTTGAAAATCTAACTTGACAGAGCATGAAGAATTTTTTAAATAATAATGTGCAAATATTGTACTGTCCAGGTGTGTACAGCTTTTAGAGACTTACAGTTGTAATCACTGCCAAAGGTGATTATAACATCTAACATCTAACACTCAGGGTGTGAATACTTATGTAAATGAGATATTTCCGTATTTCATTTTCAATAAACGTGCAAACATTTCTAAAAAATACTTTTCACTTTGTCATTATGGGGTATTGTGTGTATATGGGTGAGATTATTATTATTTTATTCATTTTGAATTCAGGCTGTAACACAACAATATGTGGAATAAGTCAAGGGGTGTGAACACTTTCTGAAGGCACTGTATCTGTGTGCTATTCATCACTAATGGTTTTTGTTAATGTGAAAAGGCCCTGGGGATATGTCTGTTCATGCTCTGACAAGGTAGAACTCATTCATCATCATTACATGGAAAGAGGCAGGGCTCAATTCAGTCTAACCTGCCTTGCAGTGCTTACACAGCAGCTCATTTCCCCGAATTCAAATAACATCAGAATGGTTTTCACAACTGTAACAATCCAACTACAGACTCCTCTAACTTGGTTTTAAGAATTAGTGTGTGATCTTGGACAGTTTTTATTAATCAAAGAGAGTGTGTAAACATACAATACGATGCGCTCTCAAAAAGGAAAAAGCAGACATCGCTCTATTACAAGAGACACACGTCTGTGATGCCGAACATGCTAAACTCTGCAGAGCTTGGGTGGAACATGCTAAACTCTGCAGAGCTTGGGTGGAACATGCTAAACTCTGCAGAGCTTGGGTGGAACATGCTAAACTCTGCAGAGCTTGGGTGGAACATGCTAAACTCTGCAGAGCTTGGGTGGAACATGCTAAACTCTGCAGAGCTTGGGTGGAACATGCTAAACTCTGCAGAGCTTGGGTGGAACATGCTAAACTCTGCAGAGCTTGGGTGGAACATGCTAAACTCTGCAGAGCTTGGGTGGAACATGCTAAACTCTGCAGAGCTTGGGTGGAACATGCTAAACTCTGCAGAGCTTGGGTGGAACATGCTAAACTCTGCAGAGCTTGGGTGGAACATGCTAAACTCTGCAGAGCTTGGGTGGAACATGCTAAACTCTGCAGAGCTTGGGTGGGACAGGTGTATATCTCATCTTTCAAATCTAACAGTAGAGGCACAGTCATACTTATCCATAAGCATGTTTCATTCATAATTGACAAAAACATATCTGATTCAGAGGGGAGATATAATAATAACTGGGTCATTGTTTCGGTAACCAATATTATCTTAAATATATTTTCCCCTAACACAGATACTCATGATTTCATGTTGAACATGATAACCCTGTTCAATGAGCATTGTGTTTCCTTTGGAGTGCTAGCTGGAGATTTTAATTGTACCCTCAACTCAACTCTGGACAAATCATCTCCAGTCCTCACCACAAACCCTAGATCGGCAAAGATGTTGAACTCTCTTACTAAAGACATGGGACTGATCGATATCTGGAGAGAGACTAATCGCTCATCTATGGACTATACCTACTACTCCAATGTCCACAACACCTACTCTCACATAGATTACTGAAAGAGTTAAACAGGATGGAGTGGAGATTTCTGTTCTCTGTCTTAGAAAAGTTCAATATGGGCCCAAACTTTATTAAATGGATTAAGTGACTATATTCTCATCCAAATGCCATGGTGTCTAATAACGGTCTGAACTCTGACAGATTCCCTTTGGGACGTGGCACAATACAAGCATTCTTGCTGTCCCACCTGCTCTACTTGTTGGGGGCGGAGCCTTTGGCAGAGTTGCTAAGGAGCAATCCATCCATGTATCATGGGGGTTTCTGCAGGCGGCCTTCAGCACAAGAGTTCGCTCTATGCGGATGATGTCTTGCTCTACATATCCAACCCTCCCATTTTAGACATAATGCTAGGTACATTTTCAGGATATAAGATACATTTGAACAAATCCATTGTTTGCCCTCTCAATCTTCCACTCAGCAGCTCTATGAAGACACTCTGCCCGTTCCAATGACAGACAATACCTTGGAATCTTTGTAACACCAGATCTGAACTGCCTTTTCAAGGAAAATAATCTCCCACTCCTGGATTGAATTAAGAATGATCTCTGAACCTGGACCTCCCTCCCAATTAGCTTAGTCGGAAGAATCAATGTTATCCGTACGAACATCCTCCTTAGATTGAACTTTTTATTTCAGATGCTCCCATGCTATCTTCCAGTCGCTTTTTTTCCCCCAAAACAACCAACCAAAGCTTCACCAAATTGATATGGGGAAATAAAAAACCTAGGATTAAGTTCCCCACTCTATCAAAATCTGAATCTAAGGGTGGTCTTGCCCTTCCCTGCCTTAAATTGTGCTACTTGTCTGCCCAAATCGGCAACATGTTAACATGGATCACAAACAGACAAGGTTCAATGTCGATTCAGATAGAGGCCCAATCATGTTGTTCATTGCACCTAAGATCAATTAGTGTATATTCATTAATAACTTTAGTGAAGGGGGCAACATACCCCAAACCTTTGTGATTTACAACACCCTACTAGCATGTAAGGACTGTGAGAAATACCTTGGCATTTCCTCCCTGATATGCTCTCACTCGCCTGTAGTATGCAACCCAGACTTGCCAAAAGCCCTGAGTGATACCAACTTTCATCTTTGGCATACTCTAGGGATCAGGACCTTTTCAGACCTGTTTCATCAGAACACAACCACACTGAAATCCTTTCAAGAGCTCTGCATTGAATTCAATCTGCCCTCCAAGACACCTACACCTCCCGATGTCACAGGAAGGCCATAAAGATCATCAAGGACAACAACCACCCGAGCCACTGCCTGTTCACCCCGCTATCATCCAGAAGGCGAGGTCAGTACAGGTGCATCAAAGCTGGGACCGAGAGACTGAAAAACAGCTTCTATCTTAAGGCCATTAGACTGTTAAACAGCCACCACTAACATTGAGTGGCTGCTGCCAACACACTGACTCCAGCCACTTTAATAATGGGAATTGATGGGAATTGACATAAAATGTATCACTAGCCACTTTAAACAATGCTACTTAATATAAATGTTTACATACCCTACATTATTTATCTCATATGTATATGTATATACTGTACTCTATATCATCTTCTGCATCTTTATGTAATACATGTATCACTAGCCACTTTAAACTATGCCACTTTGTTTACATACTCATCTCATATGTATATACTGTACTCGATACCATCTACTGTATCTTGCCTATGCCGCTCTGTACCATCACTCATTCATATATCTTTATGTACATATTCTTTATCCCCTTACACTTGTGTCTATAAGGTAGTAGTTTTGGAATTGTTAGCTAGATTATTACTGCATTGTCGGAACTAGAAGCACAAGCATTTCGCTACACTCGCATTAACATCTGCTAACCATGTGTATGTGACAAATAAAATTTGATTTGATTTGTATTATCTTCAAACTAGACACATAATTTCCTCAGTCACTTGAGACTCTTCTTGCCATGGCACAATCCATCAAAGGCAAAATCTACTATATCTATAGAGTCCTTTCTGAGAATGTGGGCTCCTCCTTTACTCCTTTGAAAATAATCTGGGAAAAGGACCTTTGTTTGACTATCAGTGATGAGTTATGGGCGGATGTTTGCGACAGGGTATACTGCTCCTCTACTAATATAAAAATTAACTACACATTTTATTACACCCCAGTGAGACTCCATAGAAGGAATTCAGACATTTCTCCTGATTGTAAAACACGTACCTCTGAAAGTGGAACCTGCTGTAGAAGCATGTATTGTATAGAGATTACCAGATTTTGGCAATCTATACAGCGAGGGAAAAAAGTATTTGATCCCCTGCTGATTTTGTATGTTTGCCCACTGACAAAGAAATGATCCGTCTATAATTTTAATGGTAGGTCTATTTGAACAGTGAGAGACAAAATAACAACAAAAAAAATCCAGAAAAACGCATGTCAAAAATGTTATGAATTAATTTGCATTTTAATGAGGGAAATAAGTATTTGACCCCATCTCAATCAGAAATATTTCTGGCTCCCAGGTGTCTTTTATACAGGTAATGAGCTGAGATTAGGAGCACACTCTTAAAAGGAGTGCTCCTAATCTCAGTTTGTTACCTGTATAAAAGACACCTGTCCACAGAAGCAATCAATCAATCAGATTCCAAACTCTCCACCATGGCCAAGACCAAAGAGCTCTCCAAGGATGTCAGGGGCAAGATTGTAGACCTACAAGGCTGGAATGGGCTACAAGACCATCGCCAAGCAGCTTGGTGAGAAGGTGACAACAGTTGGTGCGATTATTCGCAAATGGAAGAAACACAAAAGAACTCTCAATCTCCCTCGGCATGGGGCTCTATGCAAGATCTCACCTCGTGGAGTTGCAATGATCATGAGAACGGTGAGGAATCAACCCAGAACTACACGGGAGGATCTTGTGAATGATCTCAAGGCAGCTGGGACCATAGTCACCAAGAAAACAATTGGTAACACACTACGCCGTGAAGGACTGAAATCCTGCAGCGCCAGCAAGGTCCCCCTGCTCAAGAAAGCACATATACATGCCCGTCTGAAGTTTGCCAATGAACATCTGACTGATTCAGAGGACAACTGGGTGAAAGTGTTGTGGTCAGATGAGATCAAAATGAAGCTCTTTGGCATCAACTCAACTCGCCATGTTTGGAGGAGGAGGAATGCTGCCTATGACCCCAAGAACACCATCCCCACCGTCAAACATGGAGGTGGAAACATTATGCTTTGGGGGTGTTTTTCTGCTAAGGGGACAGGACAACTTCACCGCATCAAAAGGACGTTGGACGGGGCCATGTATCATCAAATCTTGGGTGAGAACCTCCTTCCCTCAGCCAGGGCATTGAAAATGGGCCGTGAATGGGTATTCCAGCATGACAATGACCCAAAACACACGGCCAAGGCAACAAAGGAGTGGCTCAAGAAGAAGCACATTAATGTCCTGGAGTGGCCTAGCCCGTCTCCAGACCTTAGTCCCATAGAAAATCTGTGGAGGGAGCTGAAGGTTCGAGTTGCCAAACATCAGCCTTGAAACCTTAATGACTTGTAGAAGATCTGCAAAGAGGAGTGGGACAAAATCCCTCCTGAGATGTGTGCAAACCTGGTGGCCAACTACAAGAAACGTCTGAACTGTGATTGCCAACAAGGGTTTTGCCACCAAGTACTAAGTCATGTTTTGCAGAGGGGTCAAATTTTTACAGTATTTCCCTCGTTAAAATGCAAATCAATTTCTAACATTTTTTACATGCATTTTCCTGGATTTTTTTGTTGTTATTCTGTCTCTCTCTCACTGTTCAAATAAACCTACCATTAAAATTATAGACGGATCATTTCTTTGTCAGTGGTCAAACGTACAAAATCAGCAGGGGATCAAATACTTTTCCCCCTCACTGTACATACTGCTGCAAAGGAAACATTAGATGTACAATTTGATATGACCACATGTCTCTATCGTCTTACTGCCCAGCCGGACTTTGTTCTTCATCCAGACAGAGAAAAATGTATTTTTGACCATCACATACTTTACTGTGGGCTTCTAATTCTTCTCCTACATTTAAAATGTGGATTAACCAGATTGAAAAGCCCATTTATGACCTACACAAGAGACGGCCCAGATTCTATAGACTCTGGTCTCCACTACTCAACCTATATTTAAAATTGGACAGAAATGTGTGTACAGTATATCCATGCTGTGTAAGGTGCTATAAAACAAATGATTTGCTTGTTGTCTCCGCTAAAGCTGGAAATAGCTAACATGATCACAGATATTTGCAGCAGCACTGTGTTGTTTGTTTTATATTCTATTTATTATATTATTTATGTCTGCCACATCTGTGAATGTGGAATGTGTTTTGTTTCTTGATAGAAAAACCAAAATTTCATATAACTTTAAATACATTTACAAGTACTGTCAGACTGATTTGTAATAGAGAGCAATACCCCCAATTTCAAAGTAAACATTGACCGTTGATTTATTTAATTTGCTGGGGTTGCAAAAAAAAAACGTTATATCAAAATGAGGTCGTAGGTCAAAAAAGGTTGGGAACCCCTGCGTTATGGGCAGGTTGTATGTAAAATAACCATAGCCCAACCACGTTCTGACCAAGCTCTAAGAAACATATGGTTCTCAGAACTTTGTGCGCTAGCTGGCATAATTTACAAGTATTTGAAAAATATAAAAATGTTAAATAATGATGTCACAAATATATAATTTCCTTATAAAAATTATATTAATTTGTTACATTTGACTGTGTGAAACCTAGCAGTAGTAACATTCACGTCGACTCCTCCCCTCTGGCGTTCGACCTCGCCAGTTTTCTAACCATCGGTCCTGTCAACCATCATTACGCGCACCTGGCATAAATCATTGTGCGCACCTGCGCTTCATCATGAGTCACATCTGGACTCCATTACCTCACTCATTACCTCCCCTTTATCCGGCACTCCCTTAGGTTCTTTCCCCAGGCAGTGTTGTTTCTGTGTTTCATGTCAAGACGCTATGTCTATGCTGTATTGGTCTTTGTTATATTAAACTTGCCACCTGCTTCTCGACTCCCAGCTTCTACGTTACAGAATACTGCCTCACAAAATGGAAGCAGCAGGAAATCAGAACATCTCCGATACCTATTTTGTCAACACCACGACCAGCTGGCTCAACTGGGGACGGCTATGAAAGAGGTTCTTCGCAGTTTTCGACGTCTCAAACATACCCGAGAGGCGTTGCCTTCCACTAGTGGAGGATAATCTGCCACCAGTCGACCCAGCGAGCCCGCACACCAGTCCATTCAGCAACCTGCCCAGGTCAGCGAGGCCTTTCATCTCTCCCGGATAAATATGACAGGATCCCATCTAAATGCTGTGGCTTCCTACTACAGTGCTCCCTCTACTTTGCGCACCAGATGGGATCCCCTACCACTGAGAGGTCCAAGGTTGCCAAGGTTATTTCTCTGCTGACTGGGCAGGCGTTGGAATGGGCCACAACCATCTGGGAGAGAGGAGAGGAGGAAATTGAGAGGTTCATTGCACTGTTCAGAGGTCTCTTCGATCATCCACCGGAGGGCAGAGAGGGGGGTGAGTGCCTACTCTAACTACGGCAGGAGGACCAGACTGCTGCCGAGTACGCCCTCACCTTCTGGACAGTGGCAGCATACAGCGGATGTAATGAGCTGGACAGTTTTACGATATTCAGAAGAGGACTGCGCGAGGAGGTCCACCCGGAACTGGTCTGTTGAAACAATAGCCTCTCCTTGGACGCACTCATCAATGGCCATCCGTCTGGATGACTTACTTCGGGAGCGTCACTTCTCTCCCTCCCTCCCTCAATGAACACTTTGGATCAGAGCCTAAACCCATGGAGGTAGGGGTCCCACCCCTCCCCACGGCATAGCAACGCAGACGGAGACAGCTGGGGCTCTGTCTCTATTGTGGTCAAGGAGGGCTCCAGCACGGTCCGATACGTCCCAATATGGGATCCACGAGAGCCGAGGGATGGTCATGTGATCTTTCACATCCTGATGCAGGTGTGAGTATCCCCTCATCACTTTCTGCCAAACCCTTTTTGGTGTCGATCACACTTGTTGACTGTCCCTCATGTACTGTTTCTACAGAGTTAGTGGATTCCGGTGCCGCGGGGAACTTTATTGACCAGACCCTTGCCTCCTCTCACCTCATACCCACTCTCCTCTCCTTTCCCGGTTCAAGCCTTCAACAATTGGCCATTAGGTTCCGGGATCATCACACATCGCCAAACCAGTCACCCTCACTGTGGAGTCCATCCATCAGGATAACATTCCCTGAGTGAAGATGGATGTCAAAAAGGTAGATGTGATCAGGTCATGGTCAGTCAAAACCACCATAAAGGGGTACAATAGTTTTTGGGGTTTGCTAACTTCTACCGCCATTTCATCAGGAACTTTAGCTCCTTTGCTGCTCCTCTCACCTCTCTCCTCAAGGGTGGTCCCCATAGGTTGGTGTGGAGTCCAGCAGCTGACGAGGCCTTCCACCTACTGACGGGACATTTCACCTCTGCCCCATTGCTCAAACACCCAGATCCCACGATACCCTTTGTGGTGGAGGTAGATGCTTCAGAGGTGGTCGTGGGGGCTGTCCTGTCTCAACGACAAGGTAATCCACAAACTATCCGTGTGCGTAATACTCTAAAAAACTGTCCCCTGCAGAGAGGAATCACGACGTCAACAATCGAGAGCTCCTGGTGGTGAAGTTGGCATTAGGAGTGGAGACACTGGCTGTAGGGCGCCAAGGACCCATTCGTTATCCTCACCGACCATCGGAACCTGAAGTACGTACGGACAGCGAGGAGGCTGAACAAGATTTGATTTCACGATGACCTATTGCCCAGGTTCAAAGACCACCACAGCCGTTGCCCTGTCCCGTCTCTATGATTCTGGAGAGGGTACTATCCAAAATTCACCCGTAATCACTTCCTCTCGAGTTGTAATTCCTGTGGTCGGGGATGTAGATGTGGACATTCGCCAGGCTCTGGAGAGGGAGCCAACACCCACTACCAGTCCTCCTGAGCGCATTTACGTTTCCACGGGGATAATGGATCGGCTGCTGACTTGGGGGCACACAGCTGAACATCCAGTTATTCTCGTACTACTCGGTCTATCTTCGAGAAGTATTGGTGGCCTACCTTGGCGCAGGACGTTATTCACTACGTCAAATCTTGTTCTGTATGTGCTCAAACCAAATCCCCCCGGCATGCTCCAGCAGGGGAAGTCCTTCCCCTTACCGTGCCTCAGCGTCCCTGGTCTCATATATCCATTGACTCTGTCAATGATCTTCTCTCTGATGGTTTCACCACCATTTTGGTGGTTGTGGATATATTTTCCAAATCCTGTCATTTCATCCCTCTGGTCTCCCTACTGCTCTCCAGGTCACTGAGGCAGTATTCCAGCAGGTCTTCTGGCATTATGGCCTTCCGGAGGATATTGTCTCCGACCATGGTCCCCAAGTCACATCACGGGTATGGAGAGCCTTTATGGAGAAGCTTGGGGTCATGGTCAGCCTCACTTCTGGGTATAGGCCTCAGTCTAACAGGCAGGTGGAGAGGATGAACCAGGAGCTGGGGAGGTTCCTGAGGAGTCACTGCCAGGACCAGCAGGGAGAGTGGGCCCGTTTCCTTCCATGGGCAGTGTATGCCCAGAATTTATGTCACTCCACCACTGGGAGTGTTCTGGGTTTTCAGCCGACCCTGGCTCTGTGGACCCAGGGCCCGACTGAAGCACCTGCGGTGGATAAGTGGTTAAGGCACACAGAAGAAGTGTGGAGTGAGGCTCATGTAAGACTCCAGAGCGACATCCACCATCAGAAGGAGCAGGCAGACCTCCACCACAGTGAGACTCCTGTGTTCCATCCTGGGGATCGTGTCTGGCTCTCTACCAGGAACCACCCACTCCGCCTGCCCTGCAAGAAGCTGAGCCCCCAGTTTGTGGGGCCGTTCAAGGTTCTCCGGAGGGTCAACGAGGTGAAGTATAGGTTACAGCTTCCCAGTGACTACCGTATCACACCTTCCTTTCCTGTCTCCATTCTCAGGCCGGTGGTTCCTGGTACCCTGGCTGATGCTGTTCCCCCCCCCCCCCCCCCGACACCCCTCCTCCCACCCTGGACGTTGAGGGAGGTCCCGCCTATGCCGTCAGATCCCTACTGGACTCCTGACATTGTGGGGGTTGGCTCCAGTACCTGGTGGACTGGGAGAGGTACGGCCAAGAGGAGCGGTGTTGGATCCCAACATCATCTGTGATTTCCATCTCCGCTGCCTGGACCGGCCCGCTCCTCGTCCTCAGGGCCGTCCCTCTGGCCTGCGTCATCCTGGAGCCGCGAGTCACTCTCCGGCGTTCGACGTGGCTGGTTTACTAACCACCAGTCCTGGCAACCATCATTACGTGCACCTGTGCTTCATCATGAGGCATACCTGGACTCAATTATTTATCATTTGCTCACATCGTATATAGACTTGTTTATACTGTATTATTGACTGTATGTTTGTTTTACTCCATGTGTAACTCTGTGTCGTTGTATGTGTCGAACTGCTTTGCTTTATCTTGGCCAGGTCGCAATTGTAAATGAGAACTTGTTCTCAACTTGCCTACCTGGTTAAATAAAGGTGAAATAAAATAAAATAAAATAAATAAATAAAATTAGATCACTCATTACCTCCCCTTTATCTGGCACTTCCTTAGGTTCTTTCCCCAAGCAAGTGTTGTTTCATGTCAAGATGCTACTCCTATGTTGTATCGTTCCATGTCCTTACCACCTGCTTCTCGACTCCCAGCATCTACATTACAGTAACAAATACATGTGTCATTGAACAAAACACACACCAATCTCTTTCATAATGTCTTTAAACAACAAAATAGAATTGACCAACATTTCTAAAAATGGATATAGCGCGTTTTGGAATGAAACTGTTCAATTTACTCACAGTTTTGTGACTGTTTTGCATTCACTTTTACCTTGAATAAAACACACTATACAAACCAACATCTGAGAGCAGGTACGGAGTAGGCAAAATGGAATGTGAGGAATTGAGGTTTATTCATATTTCAAATAAATTACTGTACATCTTTGAATGAGAAAATCAAAGTGACTTGGGACAATGTTCTATTTTGGGGAAAAAATAGCAATAGCTACTACACATCTTTGACAATGATTAAACATACTATCCAAACCAACTAATCTGAGAGCAAATAAACCGAGTAGACAAAGTAACAACATTGAATGTGTTGCATTTATGAACAGTTCATAATGGTTATCTACATTTCAAAAAGATGACTGTTACTGACCATCTTTTCAAGTGGATAGAATGACAAATCATCAAATGTAAGTGAAGGAGTGACTTCGTGCAACATTTTTGTTTGGTAAAATAACAACATATACAACATTTAGCCTACAAATCCTTGACAAGTATATATTCACATACATTACAAATGTCAGTAAACAAACAAAAATGTAATTGAAAATGGATATCTGAAACCATCAAATGTCAGTTTTACAAAACACATCCAGTGAATTTCCAGAGGATCTCAAACTCTCATGTGTCTATACCTGTCAAACACAATACCCTTCACAAACCACAACCCTTTCTGAACATTTAATTCCCTAGATGTCCTTCGTGACTTGATGTATCTTGTTACATAGTTATTGCAAGCCCTGTACCCACCCACTGAACAAAACAATTGGGTCTACCTTCATTCCAAGGAAAAGTGGTGACCTTGTCAATCATTCTTAATCGAACTGTATAAGAGTTAAGAGACCCTGTATTAGATTTGACTTGTCGCCTCCTACTCGGAAGAACGCACTTTAACCTCACAGGACGCATCGCCAGACCATCTCTCGCCATGTCCATTGTAGCCAGTCGCAGTAGTAGTCGTAGCCACAGTTCGCGTAGTGGTGTCGGTTCGAGTGGCCTCCGTTCGTCCGATGGGATGCAGTTTTCCAGCGGTTTGGGAGGCGGTAGATCCAGTATGAGCGTGTCCTCTGTTGGGAGCAGTCGCGCGCCGAGTGTAAACAGAGGTGCCGGGAAATACTGCACCCGTATCTCTCAGTCTTCTTTCTCTATGGACGGGCCAGTCCGGATTACTTTTGGCGCCAACGAAAAGCATACCATGCAGAATCTGAATGATCGTTTGGCCACCTACCTGGAAAAGGTAAAGCAGAGTGATGGAGATGTGTCTGGAGATTAGGTGCGCTCCGCGATATTACGCACAGCCCAGATAATGTGCTTGGAGACCGAAAGTCAAGGCACGAACGACAAGGCAGAGTGATCAATCTTTTCAAAACACAACTTATACGATGATATAGAAAACTGCTATGAGAAAGTCATATTTAATATTTGTTATAAAGTTGTTGTTTTTTATAACCCCTTTCACAAATACTATCCACAATGTTCAATAAAATGTGATAACACAGTAGGCTACAGCTAATGGACCCCATACACATATATTTAAAACAACTTTTACTTAACTTTAAACTTTTTTTAAACGATGTATTCCACCATTAACTTTTCTAATTGTAAAATTGCTATTGAGAAGAAACAGTAACCTACCGTTTTCCTGTAAAGCTCAAAGGGGAAATCTTATTATTATTAAGACACACCTGTATTACTATTGTAAACACACGTTCCTACATAATGAGGACAATGACATAGCAGGATTTTATTATTTATTTTCAATTCCATTATGTTGGGGATTATTTTATGGGAGTGCGCTGATTCACATAACGTGATGGGATGCGCCCCAAATGGAACCCATAGGTGCTGTTTCGGGATACAGCCATGAACTGAACTGATTCCCTCCACTCCCTGTGTACACAGGTGCGCTCTCTAGAGACAGCCAATAGCAAGTTGGAGCTGCAGATCAAAGAGTTCTACGAGATGAGATCACCAACTCACAAGAAGGACTTCAGTGGGTTCCATGCCACCATCACAGACATCCGCAACAAGGTACTTCTGGGTAATGTAGTCAAAATGTAGCAACCTAGTGGCCATACACTGGTTGAATCAACATCGTTTCCATGTCATTTCAATTTAAATATGTTGAACCAACGTGGAATAGACGTTGATTTGCTGTCTGTGCCCATTGGGAAGGGAGGTGGGGATTGAATTGAGAAGGCGCCAACAGGTTTGTGAAAGATGAGTCACTAGAATTAATTAGATAAGTGATAGATTATAGGTATAATTCCTTTTGTCTATCTTGTTGACCGTCGAAAAATGGTGTCCTGTTGTTTATGAATGAACTGTAGACATGAACCAGATCTGTTGATCTAAACACATGATATCCTATACATAGTTGACTCTGTTGTTACATTCCATTGACTGTGACTGTCCTCCTGTTCCTAGATCCAAGCCAGGTCTGTGGAGAACTCTCAGATGATCCTGCGGGTGGATAATGCCAGACATGCAGCTGATGTCTTCAAGATGAAGTAGGTGCACTTCCTCTCTGTACTGTACACAGCCTCTCTGAGTGTACTGATTCTGTTTGTAACTCTTGGCCTATAGGTTTGAGATTGAGTAGATTGAATCCTCCCAGATCTACAGAAATGCTCATGGGGGTAGGCAGAGCTATGGATCAGTTTATGGTTGGGCAAGTTGTATCTTGGTTTGTTGTGAGAAGGAACTAATCAATCCCTCTTCTTTCCTCAAACCCTGTAGGTTAGAGACGGAGGTTAACATGCGTATGAAGATAGAAGGGGATGTGGCTCGTCTGAGAGGAGTCCTGGACAGCTTTACACTCACCAAAGCAGAACTGGAGATACAGATTGAGGGGCTGAATGAGGAGCTGGTCTACCTCAGGAAGAACAACGGGGAGGTCATTTCTCCTTACACACTCAAGTCGTAACGCTTGTGCTGTTGGCTGAAGTCTCAATGTGCCAGGACAGCCACATGGGGTTTTTCATTTGGACACAATGGCTTCCCCTGTAGTTTTTGCACAATCAATTTATTTATCAATTCTCAGTGAGTTTGAAACCTTTCCATGTTTGGCCACAAGGGGGCAAAACCCACACACAACAAATCTAGAGCAACTTCACTGTTATTAGTCCCCAAATATTGAGTAACTGATTGTTTTCAGGTGCTTTTGCCCTTCCATCTGTATAAGGAATCTACAAATCCCAGGTATTATAGCACAATTTGTTCCCCTTTTCCTGTTGTTAGGAGATGCAGTTGATGCGGCCGCATCGTGGTGCTGTGAATGTGGAGATGGACTGTGCTTCCTCAGTGGACATGAGCAAGGTGCTGGAAGAGATGAGGACCCAGTATGAGGGCATGATAACGAAGAACCAGAGAGATGCTGCCAAGTGGTTTGAGAGCAAGGTGAGACAACCTCTGAAAATAGTACAGGGGGACTCCAAAGATGTGGGCATGGGTCCCTGAATGTGTTTTGTGAGAGGCACAATTGACATGTATTTTGTGAAGTGGTACTATACTTTTGACTAATACGGTGTGTGTGTGTGTGTCAGGTGGAAGTGCTTCAGAACCAGATCACCACCAGCACCACAGAGGTGAAGACCTCTCAGTCTCAGGTGACCGACCTAAAGAGGACCTTCCAGAGCCTGGAGATTGAACTGCATGGCCTGCTCACTCAGGTATGATGTAAAACCATCTTAGTGAATCAGCATCCCTAAACATATAGCGTTTCTCTTTACCCTACCTCTGTTCCTAAAATATGGAATTCCTTTAGGTCTTAAAAGAACAGTACATTCCAAAATCAAAGTTTGTTAGATGTTTTCAGACCTCCACAGTGGTCTAATGTGAAGGTGTTCTAACACCTTTATGCACACCAATCTAACTATCTCTACCATTCTTCATCTCCCTCTTTATACATTTCTACTACCCTCTCCTTCATTCCTTCATCTTCATCCCTTACAAACATAAACACATTCCTAGAAGGGGTACGTTGATATAAACGGCCGCCACGGCTCCCAGCTGAGCCATCTGCAGGTTTGTATCAACAGCATGGAGGAGGAGCTGCAGCAGCTCAACGTCAGCATCCAGCAGCAGGCCTCTGAGTACCAGATCCTCCTGGACATCAAGATGAGGCTGGAGATGGAGATCGCTGAGTACAGGAGGATGCTGGATGGAGAGGGACTCAGGTGAGAGGGGATAATGGAGGGGCAGGAAAGAAGGAGGGGGATAGCGAGATAGGGGAATGGAAAGAGCGGAGAGTAGAGGGAGGATGGAGATTGAGCAAGTTGGAGTAATTGGGGGTTGGAGAAGAGGGGAGGGAGGGAGGAGGGGATGTGGGATGAGAGTGGAGGGAGGGAAGATTAAGGGAGAAAGGAAAGACAGAAGTAGAGAGAGGGAGAGGTTAGTGGAAGAGAGAGTGTGGACCATAAATATGTGGTACCACAGTATCTACGGTCATTTATACTGGTGTTAGGTAAATAGACAGTTGGTTGGTATGGTGTACTCCAGTACCCACAAGGCTTTTTGTAAGCTGTCCCATCTCCTTATCAATGCTGGTACACTACAGTGGGTTCAGTGAATGACAGCTCTTTATTAGCACCTCATTGCAAACAAGTAGATCAAAATGTGTGTTGGTGAGTTTAGCTGACCGTAAGTGTTCTTCGCCTGTGTCTACCAGTAGGCATGTGGAGACCAGACAGGAGGTCAGGAAAGTGATCGTGGTCGAGAAGGTCCAAGAAGTACAACAAGTCCAGAAAGTGGTGGAAGGTGAGCAAGCAGGAGAATAATTAACAAAACAAATGAATCAATGAAAGTTTAAAGTGTTGTTACCCATAATACACACAATTCATTCATTCATTATTTTTCGGTTTTGCCACAGCGTATTACCCCCACATAAAGAAGTGTGTGAGGGTGATTGAGGAGGTGGTGTCCACCGTAGTTGATGAGAAGGTCCAGGAAATTAACGAACTGAGAGGTCGAGATAGTTCCAGAATCTGGTGAAGAGGTAACACTCCTGCCTCTGGACCACAAATACCCCTGATGATGGGGGGATCAAACCATATATATATGTATGTCATGGTCACATACTGTAATATGTAATATGTCACTTTTGACAGGATTGCATCAGCTGAATGATAACTAATGTAATTTACTCGTGTTACCTTATAACTCTTATGTGGCTCTATCATGTGGACAATTTAATATTATTTCTAGAATGTTTTTTTGCCGTTCCATTTGCTGCCACCAGGTGGCATGTCTCTCATTTAAACATCTTTGGGTAGCCCAATTAAAAGTTAAAATGATCTAATTTGAGTAAATTGGAAACAGATTGATACAGTTACATAAGTGACATCAGGGAAAATACAATTTGCTTCATCAGCTATTATAAAGGTGTTTTAGCTCCATTGTATACTCCCAGGACCACAAGCCATGAATGTTCTCTGTACTCTATGACAGGTTTAAAGTTCATGTTCTGTAGACCTATGACACTGACGCTACGTGATACATTTGGCTGTGGATTAAATCTAGATGTCAACGCAATTCAGGACACTGATATCATAATTGAGGGCGCGTTGTTGTCCTCTAAAAATCTGAAAATAAACAACTTTACAGCAGTGTCAGTCGGTGCTGTTTAAGATGAGGGAGGAAGACCATTTTTTTGATGAGCATGGCCTTATTTCTATTATAGCATATTGGAGGACTGTCTTTCATATTCCATTCCCCCAGTTCAGTGTTACAATGACCGGTTTAGGCTTCTACATGATGCTCACATTTTCCTTATACCCATCATGAGGTAGCTAGCTACAAGATAGTATATGAATTTAAGTTTACAACATAGGTGCAAACAGGTCGAGTGAAAACCTTTGAGGTGACAGACAGTGACACATTCAATACCACCTTTCACACTCTTGCATCTAGCTGATCTAGAGTGTAATCATTAGTCCAACAGTTGCAAACGACAGTTTCGGTTTTTCAACAGAATCGACAGAATGAATACACCGCTGATCACACGTACAGTTCACTTTCATAGCCACATTGCATTCCTTTTCACATCTACGTGCTTTCTTCCTTTCAACCTTGTTTGTTGACTTAAATGCACAACACATCAGCTGTCTGCAACCAGGCAAAAATAAAACATTCCAAACCACATCATTACCGCTGAACACTACACACAGCCTACATCGTTGTCACCATATTAGCTAAAGTAACATCATAGCTAATATAACTAATGCGCTAGTAATCCCGCAACAATTATGCAGTACAGGCAGTAAGCAGTTTAGCAGTTACACCAGCGGGCCCCGGTGGCAATAAATTAATAAAACCAAAAGGTTACCTTAATTTGGAAGAGTTCCAGTGTTGGATAGCCATAGCCAGCTTTCTAGCATAGCACCTCTGTTTGTTTGAGCAAGGTTTTCTAGTAGGCTAAACTAGCTAGCTGCATTTTCTAGCTAAGTACATGCAAGTGAAATTTTTAAATAAAAAATAGAACGAAATATAGTTAGCTCTCTCAGTTAAAAACTGTTTAACTATGGTCTGTCTCTCTCTTTGAGTCAACTACTCACCACATGTTATGCACTGCAGTGCTAGATACAGTTGAAGTCGGAAGTTTACACACACTTAGGTTGGAGTCATTAAAACTAATTGTTCAACCACTCCACAAATTTCTTGTTAACAAACTATAGTTTTGGTAAGTCGGTTAGGACCTCTACTTTTTGCATGACACAAGTAATTTTTTCAACAATTGTTTACAGACAGATTATTTAACTTTTAACTTACTCACTGTATCACAATTCCAGTGGGTCGGAATATTACATACACTAAGTTGACTGTGCCTTTAAACAGCTTGGAAAATTCCAGAAAATTATGTCATGGCTTTAGAAGCTCCTGACAGGTTAATTGACATCATTTGAGTCAATTGTATTTCAAGGCCTACCTTCAAACTCACTGCCTCTTTTGCTTGACATCATGGGAAAATCAAAAGAAATCAGCCAAGACCTCAGAAAAAACATTGTAAACCTCCACAAGTCTGGTTCATCCTTGGGAGCAATTTCCAAACGCCTGAAGGTACCACGTTCATCTGTACAAACAATAGCATGCAAGTATAAACACCATGGGACCATGCAGCCGTCAAACCACTCAGGAAGGAGACGCGTTCTGTCTCCTAGAGATGAACGTACTTTGGTGCGAAAAGTGCAAATCAATCCCAGAACAACAGCAAAGGACCTTGTGGAGATGCTGGAGGAAACAGGTACAAAAGTATCTATATCCACAGTAAAACGAGTCCTAGATCGACATAACCTGAAAGGCCGCTCAGCAAGGAAGATGCCACTGCTCCAAAACCGCCATAAAAAAATCCAGACTACGGTTTGCAACTGCACATGGGGACAAAGATCGTACATTTTCGAGAAATGTCCTCTGGTCTTCTTGTCTGTCCTCTGGTCTGAACAAAAATAGATTTGTTTGGCTATAATGAATATTGTTATGTTTGGAGATAAACAGGGAGGCTTGCAAGCTGAAGAACACCATCCCAACCGTGAAGCACGGGGATGGCAGCATCATGTTGTGGGGGTGCTTTGCTGCAGGAGGGACTGGTGCAAAAAAATACAGTTTTATATCTTTATGTTTGAAGCCTGAAATGTGGCAAAAGGTCGCAAAGTTCAAGGGGGCCGAATACTTTCGCAAGGCACTGTATTACATTTAAGAGCAGTTGGAGGCCACGGAAGGAGAGTTGTATGGCATTGATGCTCATCTGGAGGTTAGTTAACACAGTGTCCAAAAAAGGGCCAGAGGTATACAGAATGGTGTTGTCTGCGTAGAGACGAGAGCGACATCATTGATGTATACAGAGAAGAGAGTCGGCCCGAGAATTGAACCCTGTGGCACTCCCATAGAGACTGCCAGAGGCCCGGACAACAGGCCCTCCGATTTGACACACTGATCTCTATTAGTTGGTAGTTGGAAGTAGTTGGTGAACCAGGCGAGACAATCATTTGAGAAACCAAGGCTGTTGAGTCTGCCAATAAGAATGTTGTGATTGACAGAGTCGAAAGCCTTGGTCAGGTCGATGAATACGGCTGCACAGTAATGTCTCTTATTGATGGCGGTTATCATATCGTTTAGGACCTTGAGCGTGGCTGAGGTGCACCCATGACCAGCTCTTAAACCAGATTGCATAGCGGAGAAGGTATGGTGGGATTCGAAAATGGTTGTTAATCTGTTAACTTGGCTTTCAAAGACCTTAGAAAGGCAGGGTAGAATAGATAACCTGTAACAGTTTGGGTCTAGAGTGTCTCCCCCTTTGAAGAGAGGGATGACCGCGGCAGCTTTCCAATCTATGGGAATCTCAGACGATACGAAAGAGAGATTGAACAGGCTAGTAATAGGGGTTGCAACAATTTCAGCAGATAATTTTAGAATGAGAGGTTCCAGATTGTCTTGCCCGGCTGATTTGTAGGGGTCCAGATTTTGCAGCTCTTTCAGAACATCAGCTATCTGGATTTGGGTGAAGGAGAAGTGGGGAAGGTTTGGGCGAGTTGCTGTGGGGTACACAGGGCTGTTGACTGGAGTAGGGGTAGCCAGGTGGAAAGCATGGCCAGCCGTAGAAAGATGCTTATTGAAATTCTCAATTATTGTGGATTTATCGATGGTAAGTGTTTCCTAGCCTCAGTGCAGTGGGCAGCTGGGAGGAAGTGCTCTTATTCTCCATAGACCTTACAGTGTCCCAGAACTTTTTTGAGTTTGTGCTACAGGATGCAAATTTCTGCTTGAAAAAGCTAGCCTTAGGAAAGCTAACTGCCTGTGTATATTTGTTCCTAACTTCCCTGAAAAGTTGCATATCATGGGGGCTGTTCGATGCTAATGCAAAACACCACAGGATGTTTTTGTGCTGGTCAAGGGCAGTCAGGTCTGGAGAGAACCAAGGACTATAATCTGTTCCTGGTTCATTTTTTTTGAATGGGGCATGCTTTTTTAAGATGGTGAGGAAGGCACTTTTAAAGAATAACCAGGCATCCTCTACTGCCAGGATGAGATCAATATCCTTCGCAGCAAAGAAAATAGCCATGCCGAAATCCCCCCATCCCCCTTCTAATTTCCTTAATTTTGTGGCTGGCAAGGGAAGCACAACACAAGTTTCCCCGGACACATTAAGCCTTGTCCTAGACTAGAAAGAATACTTCATGTAGATTCTGTGTCCGGGAAACCAACCCATATCCTAAATGGAAACCCGCCCATTGTCCTAAATGAAATCAAGAAATGTCCGTAGACATACATACTGCAAACATGTTTATTATAACACTTGGATTAAAAGCAAAACTCATGACATAATCCAATTAAAATATACAATCTACTTCAAATAGGAATGGATTCCTGAGTAACTGAAGATGTACCACAGGCCTCATCTCTACTCTGCACTCCGCCGTCCAAAGTCTACCCATCCTTGGTAGTCCCGGTCCGGACACTGGTTCATCATCTCTGCGAACAATACAAACCTACATGAACCAAACAGAAAAGTTAATTGGGGATTTAAAGTGCTCAAGCGAACAACGATGCACTTCAAATGTGCCACAGTAGATGTTGGCATCTCTCTTTCTCTCTCACACATGCACTTGACTCGACACCACCACTTACCTGAGATGGCCTGCATGATTTGCTTGGACATGAACTCGCGCTGGTCCTCCGACAGGTGCGACATCCTCTCCATCCGTGCCATGCTCGTTTGAGGGTGTTGCTCCCGCTTAGCGAAGTTCTCCGCAGCATTTCTCACTGCCTCCCTCCTGGCCAGTAGCTGTGGCAGTATCCCACCCTGTTTGGTGTTGCCATCCGACTTGGATACGGGTGCTGTCAAACCAACCCCTACTAGCGCTGCCATGAGGACGCACACCAACAATCCACTCATTGCCATGCCTGGACGCAGAAGAAGAGTTTTCTTACTATATAGCTTTAGATTATTAGAAGTAGGGAATGCAAAAAGCAATTTTTTGTGTGAAAATGACAGTGGCAATTACCTTAAAAGAGAGGTGATCGTACGCAACAGTCTGTACTAAACGAAGTCAGCAAATGCGAATGATATTGCCAGTTGTCCATGTCAGGTCTTTTATAGACAAAGGTCTATGTATAATATGGTAAAAGAGCAATATCTGATAACAATGTCCAAGATGGAACCCTTGATTGATTGAAAAAGACGATGGAAACTCCATGCGTAATGGATGCTCGGTGCCAGAATGGGGCGCATCAATATTCTAATCGTTCACCTGGAAATGAGAGACAATAAATTATAACTCAGACATTCAATAGTGGTTGTTGTTACAAAAGTCTACAACCCTGTCATAACACCTGTATCCAAGGCCAAGGACCACTAACTTCCACTTGCATTGACATGCAATAAAACCCATAGATCAACCATTAGAAAGGCCATAGAAAAAGTTGCGCATTAAAAGTGGTGCATTACTTAGAAACGCATTTGAAACACAAAGGCACCATATCATTACTGTTGTTCTTAATATAGACCTAGTTATACAACTATTATGACAGCGATATCGTTATGGCGTAACCTAAACGACGGATGAGGAAGGGTTTTAAGTGGACAGTGTGTGATGACGTACATCCAACACTCTTATCTGGATTAAAGAGGGCATCATTGACTGGAACCAACATTAGAGTTGTTTACCTATAGATTTTCTAAATAGTCAAGGAAATATCTTCTGTGTATAGGATAGTCTTTAAAAGCAATAAAAACATTTTAATTCAATTCGTACGGATATGATATCCATTTAGAATGTTGCAAATGAAGCTTGTTAATACAGTGCCTTGCGAAAGTATTCAGCCCCCTTGAACTTTGCGACCTTTTGCCACATTTCAGGCTTCAAACATAAAGATATAAAACTGTATTTTTTTGTGAAGAATCAACAACAAGTGGGACACAATCATGAAGTGGAACGACATTTATTGGATATTTCAAACTTTTTTAGCAAATCAAAAACGGAAAAATTGGGCGTGCAAAATTATTCAGCCCCCTTAAGTTAATACTTTGTAGCGCCACCTTTTGCTGCGATTACAGCTGTAAGTTGCTTGGGGTATGTCTCTATCAGTTTTGCACATCGAGAGACTGACATTTTTTCCCATTCCTCCTTGCAAAACAGCTCGAGCTCAGTGAGGTTGGATTGAGAGCATTTGTGAACAGCAGTTTTCAGTTCTTTCCACAGATTCTCGATTGGATTCAGGTCTGGACTTTGACTTGGCCATTCTAACACCTGGATATGTTTATTTTTGAACCATTCCATTGTAGATTTTGCTTTATGTTTTGGATCATTGTCTTGTTGGAAGACAAATCTCCGTCCCAGTCTCAGGTCTTTTGCAGACTCCATCAGGTTTTCTTCCAGAATGGTCCTGTATTTGGCTCCATCCATCTTCCCATCAATTTTAACCATCTTCCCTGTCCCTGCTGAAGAAAAGCAGGCCCAAACCATGATGCTGCCACCACCATGTTTGACAGTGGGGATGGTGTGTTCAGCTGTGTTGCTTTTACGCCAAACATAACGTTTTGCATTGTTGCCAAAAAGTTCAATTTTGGTTTCATCTGACCAGAGCACCTTCTTCCACATGTTTGGTGTGTCTCCCAGGTGGCTTGTGGCAAACTTTAAATGACACTTTTTATGGATATCTTTAAGAAATGGCTTTCTTCTTGCCACTCTTCCATAAAGGCCAGATTTGTGCAATATACGACTGATTGTTGTCCTATGGACAGAGTCTCCCACCTCAGCTGTAGATCTCTGCAGTTCATCCAGAGTGATCATGGGCCTCTTGGCTGCATCTCTGATCAGTCTTCTCCTTGTATGAGCTGAAAGTTTAGAGGGACGGCCAGGTCTTGGTAGATTTGCAGTGGTCTGATACTCCTTCCATTTCAATATTGTCGCTTGCACAGTGCTCCTTGGGATGTTTAAAGCTTGGGAAATCTTTTTGTATCCAAATCCGGCTTTAAACTTCTTCACAACAGTATCTCGGACCTGCCTGGTGTGTTCCTTGTTCTTCATGATGCTCTCTGCGCTTTTGACGGACCCCTGAGACTATCACAGTGCAGGTGCATTTATACGGAGACTTGATTACACACAGGTGGATTGTATTTATCATCATTAGTCATTTAGGTCAACATTGGATCATTCAGAGATCCTCACTGAACTTCTGGAGAGAGTTTGCTGCACTGAAAGTAAAGGGGCTGAATAATTTTGCACGGCCAATTTTTCAGTTTTTGATTTGTTAAAAAAGTTTGAAATATCCAATAAATGTCGTTCCACTTCATGATTGTGTCCCACTTGTTGTTGATTCTTCACAAAAAAATACAGTTTTATATCTTTATGTTTGAAGCCTGAAATGTGGCAAAAGGTCGCAAAGTTCAAGGGGGCCGAATATTTTCGCAAGGCGCTGTATATATATATTTTTTTAAACACTGGAATTGTTGTCAGGATACCACAGCCAAAGTGATATGCTGTTATGGAAATAGGAAACAAGATATAATGGTTTAACATGGACCTGATGTCTCTTTACATTGTGCACTTCACAAGAATGTAAAGTATCAACTAATGTATGTAGAAAAACTGGAAGCCAGTCTGTCAGTTTATGGCACTCCAAAGGATGATAAGAATGTATAGGAGGCTCTTTCTTATGAAGACTGGAGGTGTGTGTGTGGTAACTGGGGTAATTAAGGTATGTTTGAGATGTTGTTCATTCAGTTTTGAGATGTGGGTGTGGAAGAGAGTGTTATGGAGAAACTGATCATTAAAGGGAAATGAAAAGGATAATTACATTTAAAAAAGCACAAAGATTGTTGATGAACCTAGATTAGAAATAAACTGATTTTGTTAGGGTCCTTCCACCTCCAGCCCTCTAAATGGTGCTGTGTTCCTCTTTTTTACTGCTGTAACTTCCAGTAAAGGAGGTATACCACTCCCCTCCAAACTTTCTTTATCATAATATCACACACACAGGCTTTCCAGCTTACATTTGGAAGGAATTGAACGTAGGCCAAAGACAGAGGACTCACCCTTTCGCTTTTGTTACCGTCTTACGCTAATCGAGGCACAACATAAATAGCTCTACCTGTGATAATAGAACCAAAGAAAACAGTAGAAATAGCAGAAGGCCTGCCAAGTGATTAGGCACGCGATGGTGTCTTGGTTTCCCAGACATTACTTGGATATACCTTTTGACACACGGTGCCAAAGAATAATCAAGTCAAACACTCCCTTTTAACCTTTAGGGTCACCAGAGAATACATAGAGGCCATGAAGTTGTGTTTGTTTAATATACAGTTTATTGGCTGAATGAGGGGGCTTTGGGGTTTCAATAGGTGGTGGTTTGAGGATAGTGACAGTGAAGTCTTGATGGGGATGAGCTTACCTAGCGAGGCGTGAGGATCATTCACCACGTCGTCTTGTGGGTTCACCGTGTATGAACGATTTGACCTTTTGAGAGGTAAAAAATTTCAAATGTCAGTATTCACACCCCTTGACTTTTTACACATTTTGCGTCACATCCTGGATTTAAAATTGCTACAATTAAAATGTTGTGTCACTGGCCTACACAAAATACCCCATAATGTGAAAGTGGAATTATGTTTTTATTATTTCATTAAAAGTGAAAAGCTGAAATGTCTTGAGTCAATAGGTATTCAGGTCCTTTGTTATGTCAAGCCTAAATAAGTCCAGGAGTAAATAATTGCTTAACAAGTCACATAATAAGTTGCATGGACTCACCCTGTATACAATAATAGGCTTCAATATCATTTTTGAATGACTACCTCATCTCTGTACCAGACACATACAATTATCTGTAAGGTCCCTCTGTCAAGCAGTGAATTTCAAACACAGATTCAGCCACGGAGACCAGGGAGTTTTCCAATGCCTCGCATAGAGGGGCACCTATTGGTAGATGGGTAAATTTAAAAAAAAAAGCAGACATTGAGTGTCCCTTTGAGCATGGTGAAGCTATTAATTATACTTTGGATGGTGTATCAATACACCCAGACACTACAAAGATACAGACATCCTTTCTAACTCAGTTGCCAGGAGAGGAAGGAATCTATGCAGGGATTTAACCATGAGGCCAGTGGTGACTTAAAAACAGTTACAGAGCTTAATTGTAGCAATAGCAGAAAAGTGAGGATGGATCAACAACATTGTAGTTACTTCACAACATTATCCTAAATGACAGAGTGAAAAGAAGGAACCCTGTACATAATAAAAGTATTCCAAAACATGCATCCTGTTTGCAATAAGGCACTAACATAAAACTGCAAAAAATGTGTCAAAGAAATTGTCCTAAAAACAAAGCATTATGTTTGGGGCAAGTCCAACACATGACTGATTACCACTCTTCATATTTTAAAACATGGTGGTGGCTGCATCATGTTATGGGTATGCTTGTTATGACATGTTTTAGGATAAAAAGAAACTGAATAGAGCTAAGCACAGGCAAAATCCTAGAGTAAAAGCTTGTTCTGTCTGCTTTCCAACAGACACTGGGAAACAAATTCGCCTTACAGCAGGACAATAACCTAACACGGAACCAAACCGGCTGGCTGCGCGCGTGCGCCATCGTGCATAAATGTATTTAATCCACACATAAAATGGTCAACTGAATCGTTTCTAGTCATCTCTTCTCCTTCCAGACTTTTTCTTCTCTTGAATTTATATTGCAATTGGCAACTTTCATAAATTTGGTGCATTACCGCCACTGATCTTGTTCGTTTTACAGTCACCCACGTGGGTATAACCAATGAGGAGATGGCACGTGGGTACTTGCCTCTATAAACCAAGGAGGAGATGGGAGAGGCAGGACTTGCAACGCGATCTGCGTCACAAATAGAACTGACTTCTATTTTAGCCCTTGGCAACACAAATGCTTGTTGGCGCGCGCATGCAGTGTGGGTGCAATAATTGAATAATATATATTTCTCAATGTATTTTTGCAATGCTCATGCACGCGATGCGAGAGGTGTGGTCAGCCTGTAAAACACAAAGCCAAATATATACTGGAGTTGCTTTCCAAGACGACATTGAATGTTCCTGAGTGGCCTAGTTACATTTTTTTTAAACTTAAATCGGCTTGAAAATCTATGGCAAGACTTGAAAATGGCTGTCTAGCACTGATCAGCAACCAACTTGACAGAGATTGAAGAATTTAAAAAAGAATAATGTGCAAATATTTTACAGCTCTTAGAGACTCTTAGACCCAGAAAGGCTCACAGCTGTAATCGTTGCCAAAGGTGATTCTAACATGTACTGACCCAGTGGTGTGAATACTTATGTAAATGAGATATTTCCGTATTTAATTTTCAATAAATGTGCAAATATTTCTAAAAACAAGTTTTCACTTTGTCATTATGGGTTATTGTGCATTTTTTAAATTCAATTTTGAATTCAGTCTGTGACACAAACACATGTGGAATAAGTGAAGGGGTGTGAATACTTTCTGAAGGCATATCTGTGTGTTATTTATCACTGATGATATTTGTTCAGGTGAAAAGGCCTTTGGGATATGTCTGTTCATGCTCTGACAAGATAGAACTCATTCATCATCATTACATGGAAGAGGCAGAGCTCAATTCAGTCTAACCTGCCTTGCAGTGCTTACACAGCAGCTCATTTTCCCCGAATTCAAATAAAATCAGAATGGTTTTCACAACTGTAACAATCTAACTACAGACTCCTCTAACAGGTTGATGCTTGATGGTTTTCAGAATTAGTGTGTGAGCTTGGACACATTTGATTAAACTAAGACAGTGTGTAAACATACTGTACAGGTTTGACTGAAAACCAGCCTCAGTATGTAGCAAAGTAAAGATCCAACTGGCCATCAGTAGACATAATTTGATTTGATCATGGAGATGTATTTGAAAAGTTTATTTCCAAAACGCTATATCCACAAATTGTTCAGTATTTTTTTTTCATCAGAAATGATTGCTTATGGTACCTTCGTGTGCTTTTAAAATATGAATGTTCTCAGATTGTTCATTCCTAAATTTGAGATGATAAAAATGTTTTTTTTGTTGCAAAATTTAAAAAAAAAAACATTGTTTAGCTTGAATGGAATGTTTGTATCCTGTATATTTGACAGTGATATCCCAGCTAGCAAATGTGTTTCCTTGGAAGTTGTGGGAATGTATGTTTTTGGTTTCCCATTGGTTCTGGGAACAAAGCCATACATTTCCTGACCATTAAAACTGACCCGTTTTTTTAAACAAAAGGGAACTATTCTCCTATTCTGGGAACATACATTTTTAAGTTGCAGGGAGGTTCTGAGAACGTTTTACTATGGTTCCCTGAATGTTTTTCTGAGAGGTTTTATTAATGTTCTGAGAACGGAAACTATTAGTTATTTGAAGGTAATGAAATAACGTTCTGAGAACATGTATGTTTCAATAAGACATTATCTGAGGACAGCGCCCCGCTTACAAAACCATGAAAAACATATTTCAACCAGGCAGGTGCTCCACGAAAGTCAGAAATAGCGATATAATAAATGCCTTACCTTTGATGATCTTATTCTGTTGGCACTCCAAAAGGTCCCAGATACATCACAAATGGTCATTTTGTTCAATAATGTCCTTCTTTATATCCATAAAAACTCAGTTTAGCTGGCGCGCTTCTGTCAATAATCCACCCAGTTTCCCTCCATCAAAATGCATACAAAATTAATCCCAAACGTTACTAATAAACTTTTTCAAACAAGTCAAACAACGTTTGTAATCAAACCTTAGGTACCCTAATAGGTAAATAAATTATACAATTTAAGACAGAGAATCGTTATTGTCTTTACTGGAGAAAAATACCAAAGAACGCGCTCTCTTCCATGCGCTTGGAAACACTACAGCCAAAATGGGAGCTACCTAGAAAAACAACCATTTCTGGCGAATTTTTCCAGAAACCAGCCTGAAACCCTTTCTAAGGACTGTTGACATCTAGTGGAAGCCCTAGGAACTGCAATCTGGGAGGATTTCGCCTTATAATAAAAGTGATAAAAGTGGCCATTGAAAACAGTGGTAGGCTGACATTTATTTATTTGGGGATGGTTTGTCCTCTGGGTTTCGCCTGCCATGTTATACTCACAGACATAATTTTAACAATTTTAGAAACTTTAGAGTGTTTTCTATCCAAATCTACCAATTATAGCCATATCCTAGCTTCTGGGCCTGAGTAACAGGCAGTTTACTTTGGGCACGCTTCTCATCTGGATGTGAAAATACTGCCCCTACTCAAGAGAGGTTAATTACAGTGCTAGTTCAGTTGTTTCCAACTCCAAGCAAAGATAGACATTTATTTACTTAGGCATTAATCGTGCAAACTGTCACACTGATCTGTTTCACCTGTCTTGTGCTTGTCTCCAAGCCCCTCCCATTTTCCCCATTAGCCCCCGTACATTTATACCTGTGTTTTCTGTTTGTCTGTTGCCATATTGTCTTGTCTCGTCAAGCTTACCAGCGTGTTTTTCCCATACACCTGTTCTCTCTGGTCCCTGTTTTCTAGTTCTTCCGGTTTTGACCATTTTGCCTGCCATGACCCTGCCTGTACCTTTGTGACACTGCCCTGGATTGCTGACCTCGGCCTGCCCTGAGACCGCCCTTCTGTACCTTACTGACTCTGCCCTGGATTGTCGACTTCTGCTTGCCCTTGACCTGTAATTTGCCTGCCCCCTGTTTTGTAAATAAACATCTGTGATTTGAACTGTCTGCATCTGGGTCTGACCCAGCAGACTCAGACCAGCTCTGCAACGCAGTCTCCTTCAAAGGAGCCACCATTGGGAGAAACAAGGATATACTTCCAGGTCTTATGGAAGGATTCCAGAACTTGGCGGAACGCCATGACCATGCCTTGAATGTTCTCTGCTGAGAGTGCCTGGAACCCGGAATCCCTGTTTGACAAGTTCCTTCACGGATTATCGGAGAAAGTTATACAAGCTCCCAGCCCGGGAGCTGCCTACAGATCTCGATTTGCTCATCGCCTTGACCATCAGGACTGATGGCCGTCTATGGGAATGTACAAGGGAGAGGAGGTCTGCTTCCGGTCCCACTTGCTCACCCAAGGATCCCAATCCCGGAAGTCCTCGGGGCCTAAGTTCCAGAGAGAATCCGAGGTTACCCAAGTTCCTCGGAGAGTCTCCTAAGTCTGCCATCCTCCGGGTTTCACCCCCAGTCTAACGGCCAGTTGGAGTGAGCCAATCAGGACCTGGAGACGACTCTTCGTTTCCTCGTCCCCGCCAACCCCACCACCTGAGCCAGCAACCGTGTGGGTGGAATACGCCCGCAACACCCTCCCCTGCTCAGCCACTAGTCTTTCACATTTCGAGTCTTAATTGGGTTATCAGCCCCCTGCTCTTCCCTGAGCAAGAGGTTAGCATACCCTCGGCCCAGATGTTTGTCCGCCTCTGTCACTATACCTGGAAGAGAGCCCGGTCTTCTCAAGACCACCTCCAGGTATTGATGACAGGCGGACCACCACCGGACCCCCGACTCCCCATTATTGTCTCGGGCAGAGGATATGGTTGTCCACTCGGGATCTGCCACTCCGGGTGGAGTCCTGCAAACGTTCACCACATTTTATAGGCCCTTGCCCCATCTCTAAGATTCTTAGCCCCTCTGCTGTTCTACTGTTGTCTCGTAAAGACTACCAGCGTGTTTTTCCTGTACTCCTGTTCTCTCTAGTCCCTGTTTTGACCATTCTGCCTGCCTTTACCCTGAGTCTGCCTGTTGGTCTGTACCTTACTGACTCTGCCCTGGATTACTGACCTCTGCCTGCCCTTGACCTGTCGTTTGCCTGCCCCCTGCTTTGTAAATAAACATTTGTGATTCAAACTGACTGCATCTGGGTCTTATCCTGAGTCCTGATACAAACATGTATTTGTTATTGTGGTATGGCATCTGTGAGATTCAAACCTATGATCTTCTGATGTATCCATGGAATTAGTCCACTGCGCCACCAGGATGGAGCTAGCATGCCATGTTTTTTTTACTCATACATAGCTGTTCATTTTAGTTTATTCAAACGGATCCTATTTCAAAGGAAACAAGCACTCATTAACATCAGGTGTGGCCAATTAGTGGGCAGGCCAACACACTTTAACACACTTAACAGGATAGAGGATGAGAAAGTTTTGTTGATGCTAAGAACGGAATATATGTTTTTAAATAACATTCTTAGAACGTTCTTAGAGCGTTACTCATGTTTTCTTGTAGATTTTATGGAAAGTTTTCTTAATGTTCTGAGAACATGACTTTAAATAGAACCACAAGGAAACCTGCAGAAAACGTTATGCTGAAGAATTGAAGTTGTTTCCTAACGTTCTCTGAACAGTCTGCAAACATGACTTTAAATAGAACCACAAGGAAACCTTCAGAAAATGTTACGCTGAAGTACTGAAAGTCCAACAGAAGAACGTTGTTTCTTAACGTTCTCTGAACAATCTGAGAACATAACTTTAAATAGAACCACGAGGAAACCTGTAGGAAATGTTATGGCAGCGTTCCCAAACTACGGGTTGCCTGATAAAAAAAATGAAGAGAGAAACTCTAAAATAAATAAAAAAGATTGCGCTTGGTTCATAGAACCGGGATTACGTCAATAAACTCTTGTACAGTAGCCGCAAGTGTGAAATGTGACTATCTTTTGAATGGTTTAAGCTCCAAAATATTATGACCCCCATCACCGAAAGACAAGACTCTCAGGAACACATACATGGTTTTATGTTTCCCTCTGTCGTGTCTTTGGCTATGCCGGATTAAGTGATATGACATGCTATTCTATAAAATAATGTATCTCTAATTAATATTACCTGATTAAGCTAATCAGGTAAATAATTAACTAGAAAGTCGGGGGACCACAAAATAATGTTTATAGAGCTGTTATCTTCTGAATAAACTCTTAAAGACCTAGTAATCTTTTACCTCAATAGCAGTCAATATTTAATAGGCACTTTATTTAGTCTCATCTGAAAGTTGCAAATTCTTGGTTATCTTCACGAACCCTGGCTAACAAGTTGAATCAGCAATACAAAATTTGGTTTAATTATTAATTTACTAAATACCTAAATAATCACACAGAATTACATATACACAGAATGTATCATACATTGATTACAAATTATGTCAGAGAGGAAAATGTCCCTAGTGGACAAAACAGATACGACGGCTGGTTACACAAAAAGAGGGGGTTAGGTTTGAGTGAAAGAGCGGGAAGACTGAGTAACAAAGGGAGTAGCTATGCTATCGTTAATACAGAATCTTATGCATTGTAAATAACCACCCATTTGAAAAAGGAAAATGCAATAAATATTTACTCTGAGCTGCACTTCGATCGGTTGGTCGTAGATGGGAGGCCGGGTTGTCCAGCATGGATCTCTGGTCCTCTGAAGACTGTCTAGTGGTGAACTGGGGCGTGGTAGAATGGATACTCTGTCCGTCCTTTCCAAACCCACGTTTACAGCAACTGCTGCTAACTCAACGGCTAGGAGGTATCCCTTCTGGAGTGAATAAAAGTTCAAAGTTCATACCAAGTTGCCATACTTTTAAGCTCATGCTATATTCTGGCTGGTATAGTCGAAATTCATCCTTTCGGTAGGTCGTCACCTTCACATTGAAATTCGATGCCAATTTCGTTAGGTTCTTGCTGACGTTGGCTTAGTTCTGTAGGTGGTCATCAATGATGATGTTCTTTTCTACACAGAAGATCATGAAAAATGATTGACTAATGATCTTCTAAACTTTCCAATACCTTTCTGATGTGTTCAGTCACTTCAAACCATACTTCCTTCAGATTGAAATACTGTCAAAAGTATTGTCAGATTTATTTATAATAGACTGTCATAGCCTCAATTAAAAAAGTAAACATTGACCGCTGATTACATCACCTTTTTTTTTTTACATGGTGGGGTCGCAAAACTTTTTCATATCAAAATGAGGTCATGGGCCAAACAAGTTTGGGAAGCCCTGCTTTATGAGAAGGTTGTATGCAAAATAGCCACAGGACAACCACACTCTCACCAAGCTCTAAGAAACGTGGTTCTCAGAACGCTATGTGCTAGATGGGATGTGGTTGTCTCACCTAGCTAGTTTGAAATGAATGCACTTTCTGTAAATCGCTCTGGATTAGACCATCTGTTATGACTAAAATGTAAAATGTAAACATTCTACATACAGATACTGACTATAGTGAATATTATTTTTGTAAAACATTTTTAAATATTGATGTCACAAATGTATAATTTGTACATTTCTTTCTATTTAAAAAAAAAAGCGTTACATTTGACTGTGAAAACTAACAGTAGTAACAAACACATCTGTCATTGAACAACCTCATTGGATAGTGAAAAAACACACCAATCTCGTTCACAATGTCTTTAAACAACAAAAGCTAATTGACCAACATTTCTGAAAATGGATATAGACCGTTTTGGAATGAAACTTACTCAGGCTGTTATGTGGCTGTTTTACATTTGTAACCTTGAACAAAACACACTATCCAAACCAACATCTGAAAGCAAGTACTGAGTAGGCAAAATGGAATGTGAGGAATTATGAGGTTTATTCATATTTCAAACAAGGATGTAGTTACTGAGCAGGACATCTTTGAAGTCAGAAAGAAAGCATGAGAAAATCATCAAAGTGGCATACTCAAAATAGTAAGAATACCTGCTACACATCTTTGACAATGATTGAACACACTATCCAAATCAACTAATCTGAGAGCAAGTATACTGAGTAGACAAAGTAACACAATTGAATTTGTTGAATTTATGAACAGTTCATAATGGTTATCTACATTTGAAAAAGATGACTGTTACTGACCATCTTTTCAAATGGATAGAATGACAGAAAACCATCAAATATAAGTGAAGGAGTGACTTGGTGCAACATTTTAGTTTGGTAAAATAATAACATAAAAATTACAATATTTAGCCTACAAAGATATATTAAAATATTGCCAATTTCAGTAAACAAACCAAAACGTAATTAAAAATGGATATCTGAAACCATGTCAGCTTTACAAAACACATCCCGTAATGTTCTCAAGCTGTCTGACTTGCCAGTCGATACCTGTCAAACCCACTGTCCTTCATAAACCGCAACCTTTACTGAACCATTAATTTCCCTAGAAGTACTTAGTGACTTTAGTGATGTCTCTTGTTACATAGTTGTTGCAAGCCCTATACCCACCCACTGAACAAAACAATTAGACATACCTTCATTCCAAGGAATAATGGTGACGCAGTCAATCATTCTTAATCCAACTGTATAAAAAGCTCGAGGACACGAAGGGGGTTATTTAACCTGACGCCTCCAACTCGGAAGAACGCACTTTAACCTCCCAGGACGCATCGCCAAACCATCTCTCGCTATGTCCATTGTAGCCAGTCGCAGTAGTAGCCGTAGATACCGCTCACTTAGCGGTGTCGGTTCGATTGGCTTTAGTTTGTCCGGTGGGATGCAGTTTTCTCGCGGTTTGGGAGGCGGTAGGTCCCGTATGAGCGTGTCCTCTGTTGGGAGCAGTCGCGCGCCGAGTGTATATGGAGGTGCCGGGGGATACGGCACCCGCATCTCTCAATCCACATGCTTTATGGATGGGCCAGGCCAGATCACTATCGGTGCCAACGAGAAGCATACCATGCAGAATCTGAACGATCGTTTGGCAACCTACCTGGAAAAGGTAAGGCAGAGTGATGGAGATGTGTCTGGAGATTAGGTGCGCTCCGCGATATTACGCACAACCCAGATTATGTGCGTGGAGATCGAAAGTCAAGGCACGAACGACAAGGCAGAGTGATCAATCTTTTCAGAACAAAACATATTTGATGATATAGAAAACTGCTATTAGAAAGTGATCTTTAATCTTTGATATATGGCTTTTTTTTTTTTAAATAACCCCTATCATCAATACTCTCCACAATGTTCAATTAAATGTGATAATACAGTAGGCTACAGTAAATTGACTCCATAAAAAAAAGTATTTAAAACAACTTTAACTTAACTTGAAACTTTAAAAAACGATTTATTCCATCATTAATGTTTCTAATTGTAAAATTGCTATTGAGAAGAAGCAGTTACCCATCGTTTGCCTGTAAAGCTCCAAGGAAAGTCTCATTATTAAAAAGACACACCTGTATTACTATCATAAACGCACGTTCCTAAATACATAATGAGGACCAGTGGTGGAAAAAATACCACATTGTCATAAGGATACCTTAATAGAAAATTACTCAAGTAAAAGTGAAAGTCATGCAGTGAAATACTACTTCAGTAAAAGTCCAAAAGTCTTTGGTTTTAGTATCAAAACATGTAATTGCTAAAATATACTTCAGTATCAAAAGTAAAAGTGTAAATCATTTCACATTCCTTATATTAAACAACCCAGAATGCACAATTATTTATTTACATTTTTTGTGCAGAAAGCCAGGGGCACTCATACATCATTTACAAACAAAGCATGTTGGTTTAGTGAGTTCGCCAGATCATAGGTACTTGGGATGACCAGGGATGTTCTCTTGATAAGAGTGTGAATTGGACCAACTTCCTTTCCTGCTAAGCATTCAAAGTGTAATGAGTACTTTTGGGTGTCAGGGAAAATCAATGGAGTAAAAGTACACTATATCCTTTAGGAATGTAGTAGAGTAAAAGTAACAGTTGTCAAAAACATGACTCGTAAAGTAAAGTAAAGTAAAGATACCCAAAAAACCTACTTAAGTAGTACTTTAAAGTATTTTTACTTAAGTGTTTTACACCACTGATGAGGACAATAACATAGCAGGATTTGAACATTTATTTAAAATTCCATTATGTTGGGGACTATCTAATGGGAGTGCGCATATTCACATAACGTGATGCGATGCGCCCCAAATGGCACCCTATTTCCTATGTAGTGCACAACAGGGCCCATAGGGCTCTGGTCAAATGTAGTGTTCTATATAGGGAATAGGGTGCCATTTCGGATAGACACATGAACTGAACTGATTCCCTCCACTCCCTGTTTACACAGGTGCACTCTCTAGAGGCAGCCAATAGCAAGTTGGAGTTGCAGATCAAAGAGTTCTACGAGATGAGATCACCGACTCACAAGAAGGACGTCAGTGGGTTCTATGGCACCATCACAGACATCCGCAACAAGGTGCTTCTGGGTAATGTAGTCTAATGTAGCAACCCACTGGGCTCACACTGGTTGAATCAACATTTCAATGTAATTATATTGAATCAACATCGAATAGACGTTGAATTGACGTCTGTGCCCAGTGGGAAGAGAGGTGGGGATAGGATTGAGAGGATGCCAACAAGTTTGTGAAAGAGTCACTAGAATGAATTACAGTGCATTTGGAAAGTATTCCGACCCCTTGACTATTTCCACATTTTGTTAAGTTACAGCATTGTCCCCCTCATCAATATACACACAATACCCCATAACAAAGCAAAAACAGGTTTTTAGAAACTTTAGCAAATGTATAATTTTTTGGGGGGAAATTTCACATTTACATAAGTATTCAGACCCTTTACTAAGTACTTTGTTGAAGCACCTTTGGCATCGATTACAGCCTTGAGTCTTCTTGGGTATGACGCTACAGCTTGGCATACCTGTATTTAGGGAGTTTCTCACATTCTTCGCTGCAGATCCTCTCAAGCTCTGTCAGATTTGATGGGGAGCGTTTCTGCACAGCTATTTTCAGGTCTCTCCAGAGATGTTCCATCGGGTTCAAGTCTAGGATCTGGCTGTGTCACTCAAGGACATTCAGAGACTTGTCCCAAAGCCACTCCTACATTGTCTTGGCTGTGTGCTTAGGGTTGTTGTCCAGTTGGAAGGGTAAACCTTTGCCCAGTCTGAGGTCCTAGGTGCTCTGGAGAGAGTTTTCGTCAAGGATCTCTCTGTACTTTGCTCCGTTCATCTTTGCCTCAGTCCTGGCTAGTCTCCCAGTCCCTGCCGTTGAAAAGCATACCACAGCTGCCACCACCATGCTTCACCGTAGGGATGGTGCCAGGTTTTCTCCAGACGTGACGCTTGGCATTCAGGCCAAAGAGTTCAATCTTGGTTTCATCAGACCAGAGAATCTTGTTTCTCATGGTCTGAGAGTCTTTAGGTGCCTTTTGGAAAACTCCAAGCTGGCTGTCATGTGGCTTTTACTAAGCAGTGGCTTCCGTCTGGCCACTCTTCCATAAAGGCCTGATTGGTGGAGTGCTGCAGAGATGGCTGTCCTTCTGGAAGGTTCTCCCATCTCCACAGAGGAACTCTGAAGCTCTGTCAGAGTGACCATCACCTCCCTGACCAAGGCCCTTCTCCCCAGATTTCTCAGTTTGGCCGGGCGGCCAGCTCTAGGAAGAATCTTGGTGGTTTCAAACTTCTTCCATTTAGGAATGATGGAAGCCACTGTGTTCTTGAGGACATTCAATTCTGCAGAAATGTTTTGGTACCGTTCCCCAGATTTTTGCCTCGACACAATCCTGTCTCAGCACTCTACGAACAATTCCTTCAACCTCATGGCTTGGTTTTCGCTTTGTCATTATAGGGTATTCTGTGTAGATTGCTGAGGATTTTGTTTTTTAAACCCATTTTAGAATTAGGCTGTAACATAACAAAATGTGGAAAAAGTCAAGTGGTCTCAATACTATCCAAAGGCATTGTAGATAAGTGATAGATTAGAAGTGTAATTCCCATTGCCTCTCAATGTTTATCTTGTTGATTGTCGAAAAACTGGGTTCTGTTGTAAATGAATGAACAGTAGACATGAACCAGATCTGTTGATCTAAACACATGATATCCTATACATAGTTGACTCTGTTATTACATCCCATTGACTGTGACTGTCCTCCTGTTCCTAGATCCAAGCCAGGTCTGTGGAGAACTCTCAGATGATCCTGCAGGTGGATAATGCCAGACTTGCAGCTGATGACTTCAAGATTAAGTAGGTGCACTTCCTGTTTGTACTGTACACAGCCTCTGTGAGTGTACTGATTCTGTTTGTAACTCTTGGCCTATAGGTTTGAGATTGAGTAGATTGAATCCTCCCAGATCTACAGAAATGCTCATGGGGGTAGGCAGAGCTATGGATCAGTTTATGGTTGGGCAAGTTGTATCTTGGTTTGTTGTGAGAAGGAACTAATCAATCCCTCTTCTTTCCTCAACCTCTGTAGGTTAGAGACGGAGGTTAACATGCGTATGAAGATAGAAGGGGATGTGGCTCGTCTGAGAGGAGTCCTGGACAGCTTTACACTCACCAGAGCAGAACTGGAGATACAGATTGAGGGGCTGAAGGAGGAGCTGGTCTACCTCAGGAAGAACCACGAGGAGGTCATTTCTCCTCACACACTCAAATCTTAACGCTTGTGCTGTTGGCTGAAGTGCCAATGTGCCAGGACAGCCACATGTGGTTTTTCAATTGGACACAATGGCTTCCCCTGTAGTTTTTGCACAATCAATTTATTTATCAATTCTCAGTGAGTTTGAAACCTTTCCATGTTTGGCCACAAGGGGGCAAAACCCACACACAACAAATCTAGAGCAACTTCACTGTTATTAGTCCCCAAATATTGAGTAACTGATTGTTTTCAGGTGCTTTTGCCCTTCCATCTGTATAAGGAATCTACAAATCCCAGGTATTATAGCACAATTTGTCCCCCTTTTCCTGTTGTTAGGAGATGCATTTGATGCGGACGCAGCATTGTGGTGCTGTGAATGTGGAGATGGACTGTGCTTCCTCAGTGGACATGAGCAAGGTGCTGGAGGAGATGAGGACCCAGTATGAGGGCATGATAACGAAGAACCAGAGAGATGCTGCCAAGTGGTTTGAAAGCAAGGTGAGACAACCTCTGAAAATAGGACAGGGGGACTCCATAGATGTGGGCCTGGGTCCCTAAATGTGTTTTGTGAGAGGCACAATTGACATGTATTTTGTGAAGTGGTACTACACTTTTGACTAATACGGTGTGTGTGTGTGTGTGTCAGGTGGAGGTGCTTCAGAACCAGATCACCACCAGCACCACAGAGGTGAAGACCTCTCAGTCTCAGGTGACCGACCTGAAGAGGACCTTCCAGAGCCTGGAGATTGAACTGCATGGCCTGCTCACTCAGGTATGATGTCAAACCATCTGAGTGAATCAACATCCCTAAACATATAGCATTTCTCTTTACCCTACCTCTGTTCCTAAAATATGGAATTCCTTTAGGTTTTAAAAGAACAGTACACTCCAAAATCAAAGTTTGTTAGATGTTTTCAGACCTCCACAGTGGTCTAATGTCAAGGTGTTCTAACACCTTTATGCACACCAATCTAACTATCTCTACCATTCTTCATCTCCCTCTTTATACATTTCTACTACCCTCTCCTTCTTTCCTTCTCCATTTTCTTCATCCCTTACAAACATAAACACATTCCTAGAAGGGGTACCTGGAGCAGAGCGTTGTTGATATAAACGGCCGCCACGGCTCCCAGCTGAGCCAGCTGCAGGTTTGTATCAACAGCATGGAGGAGGAGCTGCAGCAGCTCAACGTCAGCATCCAGCAGCAGGCCTCTGAGTACCAGATCCTCCTGGACATCAAGATGAGGCTGGAGATGGAGATCGCTGAGTACAGGAGGCTGCTGGATGGAGAGGGACTCAGGTGAGAGGGGATAATGGAGGGGCAGGAAAGAAGGAGGGAGAAGGGATGGGGGGATGACAGCTGTTTATTGGCACCTCATTGCAAACAGTGGTGGAAAACGTACTCAACTGTCACACTTGATAAAAAGTAAAGATACCTTAATAGAACATGACTCAAATAAAAGTAAGAGTCATCCAGTAAAATTCTAATTGAGTAACAGTCTAAAAGTATTTGGTTTAAAATATATTTAAGTATCAAAAATAAAAGTAGAAATCACTTTAAATTCCTTATATTAAGCAAACCAGATGGCACCATTTCTTGTTTTTTTTAATTTACGGAAAGCCGGCGCACACTTAAACACTCAGACATAACTAACAAACCAAGCATGTCGGTTTAGTGAGTCCGCCAGATCAGAGGCAGTAAGGATGACCAGGAATGTTTGGTTGATAAGTTTGTGAATTGTACTAAGTATGCAAAATGTAACAAGCACTTTTGGGTGTCGAGGAAAGGTACAATATTTTCTTAAGCAATGCAGTGAAGTAAAAGTAGTCAAATATGTAAATAACAAAGTACAGATACCCCCAAAAACAACTTAAGTTACACCACTGATTGCAAACTAGTAGATCAAGATGTGCATTGGTGAGTTTAGCTGACCGCAAGTGTTCTTCGCCTGTGTCTTCCAGTAGGCATGTGGAGACCAGACAGGAGGTCAGGAAGGTGATCGTGGTCGAGAAGGTCCAGGAAGTACAACATATCCAGGAAGTGGCGGAAGGTGAGCAAGCAGAGAATAATTAATCAAATGAATGAATCAATGAAAGAATCATGTGTTGTTCCCCATAATACACATAATGAATGAATGAATGAATTCCTGTTTGGTGGCTCTTTCCACAGAGTATAATCCACACATGCAGAAGAGGGTGAGGGTGATCGTGGAGGAGATGGTGGATGGGAAGGTGGTGTCCACCTCAGTAGATGAGAAGGTCCAGGATATGAACTAACTGAGAAGGCCAGATAGTTCCGGAATCTGGTGAAGCGTTAACGGACCACCCATACCCCAGGAACACCCATACCCCTGGACCACCCATACCCCTGGACCACACATACAACTGATGACGGGTGATCAAGCCCTGTCTATATATATATATATATATATATATATATATATATATATATATATATATATATATATGTATATAAATAATGTCGTGGTCGCATACTGTAATACTTCCCTTTTGACAGGATTGCATCAGCTGAATGATAACTAATGTCATTTACTCATGTTACCTTATAACTCTTATATGGCTCTATCATGTGGACAATTGAATATTATTTCTAAGGTGTTTTTCCTGTGGTTCCATTTGTTGCCAACATTTGTTGCCACCAGGTGACATCTCTCATTTAAACATCTTTGGCCAGTGCATACGTGAAAAGGATTTCATTTGAATAAAGTGTAAACAGATTATTACAGTTACATAAGTGGCAACAGGGAAACTATGACAACATTGCCATTACTGTTGAAAGTTTCCCTTTTTCTCTCTATTTTTACCCCACATAGTTTTTTTTTGCATCGATAACGACAAAAAGCAAAGTCTCAAATTTTAAGCAACATTTGGTAAAAAATCATTTATACACGTTTTTCCATTGTATACTCCCAGGGCCACAAGCCATGTATGTTCTCTGTACTCTATGACAGGTTTAAAGTTCATGTTCTGTAGACCTATGACACTGACGCTACATGATACATTTGGCTGTTATTAAAATATAAATCTCAATGCATTTCAGCACACTGATATCATAAATGAGGGTCTATTGCTGTCCTCTTAAAAGCTGGGAAAAAAACACCTTTGCAGAGTGGATGAAGCCAACACATACTGTACCCTACATTATATGAGCATAACACTCATAGGAGTTTCACCTACTCAATCGTTCTCAGAGCGGGAAAGGCAACCAATGAAAAAGAAGAGGAGGCGGGAATACCAAACGGAGAGCAGGTAGACATGTCACTTGATAGGCAAAATAAACACGTTTGGGAAAAAAGTGAGGGAGGCATAGGAAGTACAAAATTCTGCAGGAGCGAGCAGCATATAAGCAAAGTTGAATATAGTTCTTCATTTTGTGCATTAATGTCCTGTTTCCAGTTAGTCTAATTAACTGAATAAATACTAAATGTGAAGCAAGCTAAAATTAGTTAGGTAAAATGTGTTTTCTACGTTGTTAGCAAGCCAACAGTTTAGCCTTAGTTACCAAGCTGCTAGCTAGCTCAACAGTTTCAGCCTTACAGTGCCTTCAGACCTTTGACTTATTCCACATTTTGTGTTGCAGCCTGAATAAAATGTTTAAATATATATTTTTTAAATCACCCATCTACACATACCCCATAATGACAAAGTAAAAACATGTTTATAGAAATGTTTGCAAATGTATTGAAAATGAAATACAGAAATCTCAATTACATACCCTGCCTGAGTCAATACTTTGTACAAGCACCTTTGGCAGAGATTACAGCAGTGAGTCTTTCTGGGTAAGTCTATAAGAGCTTTCCACACCTCGATTGTGCAATATTTGCCCATTATTCTTTACAGAATTCTCCAAGCTCTGTCAAATTGGTTATTGATCAACAGCAATGTATATTTGGCCTTGTGTTTTAGGTTGTCCTGCTGAATGGTGAGTTCGTCTCCAAGTGTCTGTTGGAAAGCAGACTGAACCAGGTTTTCCTTCAGGATTTTGCCTGTGCTTAGCTCTATTCCATTTATTTTGATCCTAAAATATTCATCAGTCCTTGCCGATGACACACACATAACATGACGCAGCCACCACCATGCTTGGAAAATATGAAGAGTGGTACTCAGTCATGTGTTATGTTTGATTTGCCTCAAACATACTGTAATGCTTTGTATTCAGGACATAGTTCACTTTGACCCATTTCTGTACAGTTTTACTTTAGTACCTTATTGCAAACAGGATGCATGTTTTGGAATATTATATTCTGTACAGACTGCCTTCTCTTCACTATAATTTTCGTTAGTATTGTGGAGTAACAATGTACAATGCTGTTGATCCAGCCTCAGTTCTCTCCTATCACAGCCATTAAGCATGGCCATCAGCCACCTACAATCTCTAAACTTGGCTTGTCAATTTGATCTTGGGGTGGGCTACTGCTGAAAAAGTATAGCCGACAATAAGCAGGTTCACTGACAAGCTTTCAAATAGCGTTACCATTGCATGAACACCTGCTGTGACTATTAGCAAACGAATTATGCCAAGAGAAGAAAGTGTTACAGTTCAAGAGTAATCAGGACACTGGGAAGTCCAGAACACAAAGTCGCAAAACACTGAGCAATCTCATTGAGATCTTCCTACAACCAGATGGTCACCTCTTGGCTATTTTGTGTAGATACCGGCTCCGCACTACTGGATTTAGGGTACATCTCATCAGGATCATAACATTTTGACAACCATTAGAAACAACCACCATTGTAAAGTACTCATTTTATTGAAAAGTGCTCAAGTCAAAGGACTTCATATCCATACTGGGGATAGTGGAACGTGATGCACCCTTCTTCAGGCCACCTACAAATAGATGGCTGTAGAGACAAAAGACAGCCATCCCTGTAACAGGTTGAAGAATTGTTAGTAACATGCATCTCATTGCTGTTGGATGTTACAGTAAAATAACCAGCACACACACACCTGACAAGCAAAGTGTTCCAGACCATTACACCAACCAGTCAACTGAATACAGAACACAATGACAGATGAGTAGGTTACAGGTTCAAGTTCATTTGGCATCAAAGCTGATACAATTAAAAGCCAAGTGTAAACTATAGTCTTCAATGCCAAAATCACCAACCTTGTTCTACAGTAGGATATTTTACAAATTCACTGGGGATCCGGGTTTCAGAGTTTTCCACTATTGTGAGCGGTCCAAGAACAGAGTTTTGAACCAGGCCCTGGGGTTCTGAGAAAAAAATAGATATAAATTACTTCAAGCTGCAGTCCCATCAGAACTCAAGAGTGATCAGATCAAATGAATATGGAACTACAGTTTAGTCAGGCTTGAAATGAAGTGCCTCAAAATACCTGAATCCACCCCCCTCTTCAACCGAGGCTTGCAACTCGAGTCACAGCACTTGCAGAGGTCACTTTGAGACGGGTCGTCCAGCAGCTCCCATCTATGAATAAAAAAAGTTGGCTGGTGCATTGGCACTAACGTCATTATGGTCGTTATGTGACATATACTTACCCTCCAGTCTCTTTAATATAGTGGCAGGCCTTCTTTTCGATATCAAAAACCTCAGGGTCCCATGCAACAAGCTTACAATGAATATACACCTGGGGTGAAATAAGAGAACAGTCAAGAGCTACAGTATGAAAACAACCCAGTCATACCGAGAACTTGTGGTCCACTCACTTCCTCGCCTAAGGCAAACTTGAAGGACTGCAGGTAAAGCAGAATAGCAGAGGAGTGGTACCTAGGCAGGAACCTGGAGTTCCCAGTCTTCCCATCTGCAAGGCAACTGAAAATGCATTGTGCAATGAGCAGACAAACAGAACTTCCATCCAGCAAATAAGCCAACTTTAAAATGTATTCAATACTTTTCAACATTTGAGTAGGCTGTTTAGCGCTAGGCAGTCAAAAACCAAAATGTGCACCCTACATGGCCATAGCCAGGTCTGGTACATACCCCTTGTTGGTGATGATGGGGTACACCAGGCTCGCAGACTGCAGTTCTGGTGTTGTGGCCGCCACACACTCCTCCAAGAGCAGCAGCAAGGGCTGATGGTCCTTCTGATCCACTGCTGCCCAGATGGGGATGAAAGAGCCCAGGGGAAACAGGCTGCTCTTAGCCAGACCAGTAAGGTCTTCTACATGCAACAGAGAGGGGAAGGGGCTCAATGCTCATACGTACTGTACAGCCACAGGTTTCAACTAGCTTTGGGCAGTGTCCTCTGCTAAGAATTTCTTTACCAGGTAAGTTGACTGAACATATTCTTACAATAATTGTTGTTGTATGAGTCACTCACCATTGAGGAGTGCCATGTGGAAAACCAATCCTCCATGACCCTCAGCACTACCATAGGCAGGGATAAGGAATGGGGGAATCCATCCCTCAGGTCTACATACAAGGGGGAATGTTTAGTTTAATAATGAAGTTGGCAAAGGCTCAGGAAGATTTGATTCCAACACCATAGCTAGAGTACACTACACCCAATAGAGCCCTAAAACTCAACTCAGTTCCACTGCATTTAAAAAAAAAATCATTACCCTCCAATTAGGGACTGATTTAGACCTGGGACACCAGGTGTGTGCAATTAATGATAAAGTAGAACCGAAAGACAGCAGGCGCCAGACCTCTTAGGGTAAGAGTTGAGTAGCCCTGGCATAGATGGTTACCTTATGTAAACACACTTAATATGGTGACTAATAGCAGCAGGTTTGGGCTTTTGGTTAGGTCTGTAAGTCAGGCTGGTTGAATAGATGTGTTTTTTGCCAGTCACCTGGGGAATAGAAGGAGAAGCATTAGTCGTCGCAGGATCCAAAATGGCATACATTGGGTCAAGAGTTAGACATTACCCGTTTCTTGATGGCACAGCCATTGAGGTTGTAGTGGAATGTCGCCATCCCTTCTCCCGTGGGAAGAACAGAAAATGTGGACGGAACACAGTGTCCAAGGAAAAGACGGGCAGCATGTTCAACCAACTCTGGACTGACCTTCCATGTCACTTTAATGGAGTGTTTCTCACAATCCACATTAAAATCTAAAAATATAAATTTGATAATGTCATCATTCACATCTCAAGAGCCAACACCACAACTTGGCTAGTCTGTTAGGCGGTCAGCATGAGATAAGTAGCCTATTCAAGTTAACATGGTATCAGCGCTACATAATCATATTATGCGTTCATTATTAGACGTACCTTCATTGGCAGCGCTTGCTGCTACGACGACAGCCAAAACAATTGCACATTGCCACAGGAGAGACATGACTGAATGATCTAGGAGTGCCTACAAACTAGACATATTTATGGACCAATTGATCCTAATCATCTTAATTCTGAACACCCGTGAGAGGTCAAGGAGCGATAATTATAGACCTAAAAACTTACCAACATCATCACTTTTGGTATTTCCTGGTCTGAAAACATCCTTGAATTTTTATGGGTTTTAAAAGTAAAAACTGTAATAGTCACATCTTTTCCCCATAAAGTAGTCTGTAAAGCGTCTCACAAAACACGATGGACGGACAGAATAGTGACTTACACAGGAAATAAAGTTGAATCAAAAAGATTGAACAATCTGGTTTGCTCAATTTGACAGTACCACACTAAGTGTGGATTAGGTATTTTTTTTACATCGTTTTAAAGCGTATTTTATGCGACAGTCAAAATGCTGATCAAGGATAAGGTAAGACCAGCCATTTAATTGGTGGCCAAACCCGCTAGTTTACATACTGAATGATCATCTCATCACCGATCTAGCTGTCTGCCGTAGCTAAATATATGAATAGATCTGAAAAGCGCTATATAGTGGGCATCGCAGCAGGCCATTGGCATACCCGTATAGAATGCAGAGTTCGCTAACGTTAACTATACTGAACCAAAATGTAAACGCCGCAAGCAACAATGAAAGATTTTTCTAAGTTACATTTCATATAAGGATATCAGTCAATTGAATTAAATTCATTAGGCCCCAATCTATGGATTTCACAGGACTGGGCAGGGGCGCAGGCATGGGTGGGACTGGGAGAGCAGGGGTGCAGCAATGGATGGGACTGGGAGGGCAAGTGCGCAGCCACAGGGGAGCCAGGCCAAGCCAATCAGAATGAGTTCTTCCCCACAAAAGGGCTTTATTACAGACAGAAATACTCCTCAGTTTCATCAGCTGTCAGGGTTGCTGGTTTCAGAGGATCCCTCAGGTGAAGAAGCCAGATGTGGACGTCCTGGGCTGGAGTGGTTACACGTGGTTGTGAGGCCGGTTGGACGTACTGCCAAATTCTCTAAAACGACATTGGAGGCGGCTTATGTAGAGAAATTAACAGTCAATTCTCTGGCAAAAGCGTTGGTGGACTTTCCTACAGTCAGCATGGCAATTGCATTTTGTATGCTATTTTGTATGCTATTGTATGTGTGAACGATGGCTAGCTCCTCGAATGATCCCAGTCCCTCCTATTGTGCATCTGTTGTAGAAAGAGGCAACGATTCTCAGAACATATGTTCTCTACAAATGTTTTATTTCCTTTTGGATGCAGGTATGTGGTTTTATCTATGTAAAATATGTTATGTATAATAAGGAGAGACTGTATTAATTTTTGTATTCAAAATCATTTTGATGCACTGGGAGAAAGAGGCGACGATTCTCAGAACATATGTGCTCTACAAATGTTTTATTTCCTTTTGGATGCAGATGCAAGATGCAGAGAGTGAGTTCTGCTTAATTAAAACTACCTGATCTCCAAAGTCCACGTCTATAGTCTCAATCAACCACACACAACGCAGAGTTACAGCGGTGCAGTATAGCACCGGTTACATTGGTGCCTTCTAGTCCCGGATTCATCGTTGATTGACGTCAGCTCAATCACCGCGGCGCTGCTGCTCTAGAGACTAATTATATCATTGAGGTACTCTTGCTGCCTTGTGTCAAAAATCGGAACTACAGTATTTTTTCCTGTTTATTTTTTTTCTGACAACGATGTATTGAGAGCGCTGTTTATAGTTAACCAACATAGAAGTGTGTTCATCAACAGACATTTTAACGTAACATTAGTGGTTTAGTGGCATGGCATCTTATAATGGTGATGAACCCAAATTCACTGCTGGGAAGGGGGAGGTTTTTCTCATACTCTGATCAAACCCCTGTAAAGTGTGTAGGTGCAGGAGGTTCCCCCATGTTTTGCTCCACAAAAAATGGGATGAAAGCCCTTCATCTGGTGTTAATCCAAATGCCCCTGTAGATGGTCTAGCTGAGCTGGTCACTCAGCTAGCCCAGGAAATAGGGAGCTCCATTAGGGAAGAACTACAGAGTGGCAGGTCCAGTACTTATGAGCCACCAGTAAGTACAGAAAAGATAAGTGATCATCATTCAGAGTCGGTAGGATATGTAGATCTCAGTAAAATTAAGTTCATCATGCAATCAGACATAAAGTAACCTCCTACATATAGAGGAGATGTTACAGACAAATGCTCCATTCATGAATGGGAGGAGTTGATGAGAATATACTTGAGGAGGAAGGGATGTCCGGTTGAGGAACAATCAGATGAGATAATTAGTCGAGTATCTGGCAAAGCAAGAGACACGGTAAAGATAAATTTACACAATGAGACAACAGTTGATCCTACAGAGAAGCCAGAGATTGTATTTGACATTCTGAAACAGAATTTCAGCGAATTGGCCTATTCATGCATGCCCTTGGCTGATTTTTACAATACTAAACCTGTACCCGGAGAGGCTGTTATGGAGTATTGGGTTCGATTGAACAAGGCCGTAGATGTCTCTTAAGGCCCTCCCTCGTCAGCGACAAGGTAAGAAGATTGACTCCGATGTCGTTAGGATGTTTGTAACATACTGCCCTGACCCCAAACTGACAGCAGTATTCCAATACAAGTCTGCTGAGAAATGGACTGCGAGTGAAGTACAGGAGAGAATCTATGAACATGAACGCCGCAGGAAAGCCACCATGTGTCAATCTACCGCTGTATCCTCAAAGCAAGTAACAGTACATCCCCATGTGAAGGCGGGGTCAACTGATAACTGATGTAATTTACTCATGTTACCTTATAACTCTTATATGGATCTATCATGTGGACAATTGAATATTATTTCTAAGGTGTTTTTCCTGTGGTTCCATTTGTTGCCAAGATTTGTTGCCACCAGGTGACGTCTCTCATTTAAACATCTTTGGCCAGTGCATACGTGAAAATGATTTCATTTGAATAAAGTGTAAACATATGATTACAGTTACATACAGTGCTTTGCGAAAGTATTCGGCCCCCTTGAACTTTGCGACCTTTTGCCACATTTCAGGCTTCAAACATAAAGATATAAAACTGTATTTTTTTGTGAAGAATCAACAACAAGTGGGACACAATCATGAAGTGGAACGACATTTATTGGATATTTCAAACTTTTTTAACAAATCAAAAACTGAAAAATTGGACATGCAAAATTATTCAGCCCCCTTAAGTTAATACTTTGTAGCGCCACCTTTTGCTGCGATTACAGCTGTAAGTCGCTTGGGGTATGTCTCTATCAGTTTTGCACATCGAGAAACTGACATTTTTTCCCATTCCTCCTTGCAAAACAGCTCGAGCTCAGTGAGGTTGGATGGAGAGCATTTGTGAACAGCAGTTTTCAGTTCTTTCCACAGATTCTCGATTGGATTCAGGTCTGGACTTTGACTTGGCCATTCTAACACCTGGATATGTTTATTTTTGAACCATTCCATTGTAGATTTTGCTTTATGTTTTGGATCATTGTCTTGTTGGAAGACAAATCTCCGTCCCAGTCTCAGGTCTTTTGCAGACTCCATCAGGTTTTCTTCCAGAATGGTCCTGTATTTGGCTCCATCCATCTTCCCATCAATTTTAACCATCTTCCCTGTCCCTGCTGAAGAAAAGCAGGCCCAAACCATGATGCTGCCACCACCATGTTTGACAGTGGGGATGGTGTGTTCAGCTGTGTTGCTTTTACGCCAAACATAACGTTTTGCATTGTTGCCAAAAAGTTCAATTTTGGTTTCATCTGACCAGAGCACCTTCTTCCACATGTTTGGTGTGTCTCCCAGGTGGCTTGTGGCAAACTTTAAATGACACTTTTTATGGATATCTTTAAGAAATGGCTTTCTTCTTGCCACTCTTCCATAAAGGCCAGATTTGTGCAATATACGACTGATTGTTGTCCTATGGACAGAGTCTCCCACCTCAGCTGTAGATCTCTGCAGTTCATCCAGAGTGATCACGGGCCTCTTGGCTGCATCTCTGATCAGTCTTCTCCTTGTATGAGCTGAAAGTTTAGAGGGACGGCCAGGTCTTGGTAGATTTGCAGTGGTCTGATACTCCTTCCATTTCAATATTATCGCTTGCACAGTGCTCCTTGGGATGTTTAAAGCTTGGGAAATCTTTTTGTATCCAAATCCGGCTTTAAACTTCTTCACAACAGTATCTCGGACCTGCCTGGTGTGTTCCTTGTTCTTCATGATGCTCTCTGCGCTTTTAACGGACCTCTGAGACTATCACAGTGCAGGTGCATTTATACGGAGACTTGATTACACACAGGTGGATTGTATTTATCATCATTAGTCATTTAGGTCAACATTGGATCATTCAGAGATCCTCACTGAACTTCTGGAGAGAGTTTGCTGCACTGAAAGTAAAGGGGCTGAATAATTTTGCACGCCCAATTTTTCAGTTTTTGATTTGTTAAAAAAGTTTGAAATATCCAATAAATGTCGTTCCACTTCATGATTGTGTCCCACTTGTTGTTGATTCTTCACAAAAAAATACAGTTTTATATCTTTATGTTTGAAGCCTGAAATGTGGCAAAAGGTCGCAAAGTTCAAGGGGGCCGAATACTTTTGCAAGGCACTGTAAGTGGCAACAGGGAAACTATGACAACATTGCCATTACTGTTGAAAGTTTCCCTTTTTCTCTCTATTTTTACCCCACATAGTTTTTTTTTGCATCGATAACGATAGAAAGCAAAGTCTCAAATTTTAAGCAACATTTGGTAAAAAATCATTTATACACGTTTTTTAGTAGCTCCATTGTATACTCCCAGGGCCACAAGCCATGTATGTTCTCTGTACTCTATGACAGGTTTAAAGTTCATGTTCTGTAGACCTATGACACTGACGCTACATGATACATTTGGCTGTTATTAAAATATAAATCTCAATGCATTTCAGCACACTGATATCATAAATGAGGGTCTATTGCTGTCCTCTTAAAAGCTGAAAAAAAACACCTTTGCAGGGTGGATGAAGCCAACACATACTGTACCCTACATTATATGAGCATAACACTCATAGGAGTTTCACCTACTCAATCGTTCTCAGAGCGGGAAAGGCAACCAATGAAAAAGAAGAGGAGGCGGGAATACCAAACGGAGAGCAGGTAGACATGTCACTTGATAGGCAAAATAAACACGTTTGGGAAAAAAGTGAGGGAGGAATAGGAAGTACAAAATTCTGCAGGAGCGAGCAGCATATAAGCAAAGTTGAATATAGTTCTTCATTTTGTGCATTAATGTCCTGTTTCCAGTTAGTCTAATTAACTGAATAAATCCGAAATGTGATGCAAGCTAAAATTAGTTAGGTAAAATGTGTTTTCTACGTTGTTAGCAAGCCAACAGTTTAGCCTTAGTTACCAAGCTGCTAGCTAGCTCAACAGTTTCAGCCTTACAGTGCCTTCAGAAAGTATTCGTACCTTTGACTTATTCCACATGTGTTACAGCCTGAATAAAATGTTTAAATATATATTTTTTAAATCACCCATACCCCATAATGACAAAGTAAAAACATGTTTATAGAAATGTTTGCAAATGTATTGAAAATGAAATACAGAAATCTCAATTACATACCCTGAGTCAATACTTTGTACAAGCACCTTTGGCAGAGATTACAGCAGTGAGTCTTTCTGGGTAAGTCTATAAGAGCTTTCCACACCTCGATTGTGCAGCATTTGCCCATTATTCTTTACAGAACTCTTCAAGCTCTGTCAAATTGGTTTTTGATCAACAGCAGTGTATATTTGGCCTTGTGTTTTGTTATTGTCCTGCTGAATGGTGAGTTTGTCTCCAAGTGTCTGTTGGAAAGCAGACTGAACCAGGTTTTCGCCTGTGCTTAGCTCTATTCCATTTATTTTGATCCTAAAATATTCACCAGTCCTTGCCGATGACACGCATACCCATAACATGATGCAGCCACCACCATGCTTGGAAAATATGAAGAGTGGTACTCAGTCATGTGTTGTGTTTGATTTGCCTCAAACATGCTTTGTATTCAGGACATAAAGTTAAATTCTTTGACCCATTTTTGTACAGTTTTACTTTAGTACCTTATTGCAAACAGGATGCATGTTTTGGAATATTATATTCTGTACAGACTTCCTTCTCTTCACTCTATAATTTTGGTTAGTATTGTGGAGTAACAATGTACAATGCTGTTGATCCAGCCTCAGTTCTCTCCTATCACAGCCATTAAGCATGGCCATCAGCCACCTACAATCTCTAAACTTGGCTTGTCAATTTGATCTTGGGGTGGGCTACTGCTGAAAAAGTATAGCCGACAATAAGCAGGTTCACTGACAAGCTTTCAAATAGCGTTACCATTGCATGAACACCTGCTGTGACTATTAGCAAACTAATTATGCCAAGAGAAGAAAGTGTTACAGTTCAAGAGTAATCAGGACACTGGGAAGTCCAGAACAAAGTCGCAAAACACTGAGCAATCTCATTGAGATCTTCCTACAACCAGATGGTCACCTCTTGGCTATTTTGTGTAGATACCGGCTCCGCACTACTGGATTTAGGGTACATCTCATCAGGATCATAACATTTTGACAACCATTAGAAACAAACACCATTGTAAAGTACTCATTTTATTGAAACGTGCTCAAGTCAAAGGACTTCATATCCATACTGGGGATAGTGGAACGTGATGCACCCTTCTTCAGGCCACCTACAATTAGATGGCTGTAGAGACAGCCATCCCTGTAACAGGTTAAAGAATTGTTAGTAACATGCATCTCATTGCTGTTGGCATCCATTGCTGTTGGATGTTACAGTAAAATAACCAGCACACACACACCTGACAAGCAAAGTGTTCCAGACCATTACACCAACCAGTCAACTGAATACAGAACACAATGACAGATGAGTAGGTTACAGGTTCAAGTTCATTTGGCATCAAAGCTGATACAATTAAAAGCCAAGTGTAAACTATAGTCTTCAATGCCAAAATCACCAACCTTGTTCTACAGTAGGATATTTTACAAATTCACTGGGGATCCGGGTTTCAGAGTTTTCCACTATTGTGAGCGGTCCAAGAACAGAGTTTTGAACCAGGCCCTGGGGTTCTGAGAAAAAAATAGATATAAATTACTTCAAGCTGCAGTCCCATCAGAACTCAAGAGTGATCAGATCAAATGAATATGGAACTACAGTTTAGTCAGGCTTGAAATGAAGTGCCTCAAAATACCTGAATCCACCCCCCTCTTCAACCGAGGCTTGCAACTCGAGTCACAGCACTTGCAGAGGTCACTTTGAGACGGGTCGTCCAGCAGCTCCCATCTATGAATAAAAAAAGTTGGCTGGTGCATTGGCACTAACGTCATTATGGTCGTTATGTGACATATACTTACCCTCCAGTCTCTTTAATATAGTGGCAGGCCTTCTTTTCGATATCAAAAACCTCAGGGTCCCATGCAACAAGCTTACAATGAATATACACCTGGGGTGAAATAAGAGAACAGTCAAGAGCTACAGTATGAAAACAACCCAGTCATACCGAGAACTTGTGGTCCACTCACTTCCTCGCCTAAGGCAAACTTGAAGGACTGCAGGTAAAGCAGAATAGCAGAGGAGTGGTACCTAGGCAGGAACCTGGAGTTCCCAGTCTTCCCATCTGCAAGGCAACTGAAAATGCATTGTGCAATGAGCAGACAAACAGAACTTCCATCCAGCAAATAAGCCAACTTTAAAATGTATTCAATACTTTTCAACATTTGAGTAGGCTGTTTAGCGCTAGGCAGTCAAAAACCAAAATGTGCACCCTACATGGCCATAGCCAGGTCTGGTACATACCCCTTGTTGGTGATGATGGGGTACACCAGGCTCGCAGACTGCAGTTCTGGTGTTGTGGCCGCCACACACTCCTCCAAGAGCAGCAGCAAGGGCTGATGGTCCTTCTGATCCACTGCTGCCCAGATGGGGATGAAAGAGCCCAGGGGAAACAGGCTGCTCTTAGCCAGACCAGTAAGGTCTTCTACATGCAACAGAGAGGGGAAGGGGCTCAATGCTCATACGTACTGTACAGCCACAGGTTTCAACTAGCTTTGGGCAGTGTCCTCTGCTAAGAATTTCTTTACCAGGTAAGTTGACTGAACATATTCTTACAATAATTGTTGTTGTATGAGTCACTCACCATTGAGGAGTGCCATGTGGAAAACCAATCCTCCATGACCCTCAGCACTACCATAGGCAGGGATAAGGAATGGGGGAATCCATCCCTCAGGTCTACATACAAGGGGGAATGTTTAGTTTAATAATGAAGGTGGCAAAGGCTCAGGAAGATTTGATTCCAACACCATAGCTAGAGTACACTACACCCAATAGAGCCCTAAAACTCAACTCAGTTCCACTGCATTTAAAAAAAAATCATTACCCTCCAATTAGGGACTGATTTAGACCTGGGACACCAGGTGTGTGCAATTAATGATAAAGTAGAACCGAAAGACAGCAGGCGCCAGACCTCTTAGGGTAAGAGTTGAGTAGCCCTGGCATAGATGGTTACCTTATGTAAACACACTTAATATGGTGACTAATAGCAGCAGGTTTGGGCTTTTGGTTAGGTCTGTAAGTCAGGCTGGTTGAATAGATGTGTTTTTTGCCAGTCACCTGGGGAATAGAAGGAGAAGCATTAGTCGTCGCAGGATCCAAAATGGCATACATTGGGTCAAGAGTTAGACATTACCCGTTTCTTGATGGCACAGCCATTGAGGTTGTAGTGGAATGTCGCCATCCCTTCTCCCGTGGGAAGAACAGAAAATGTGGACGGAACACAGTGTCCAAGGAAAAGACGGGCAGCATGTTCAACCAACTCTGGACTGACCTTCCATGTCACTTTAATGGAGTGTTTCTCACAATCCACATTAAAATCTAAAAATATAAATTTGATAATGTCATCATTCACATCTCAAGAGCCAACACCACAACTTGGCTAGTCTGTTAGGCGGTCAGCATGAGATAAGTAGCCTATTCAAGTTAACATGGTATCAGCGCTACATAATCATATTATGCGTTCATTATTAGACGTACCTTCATTGGCAGCGCTTGCTGCTGCTACGACGACAGCCAAAACAATTGCACATTTCCACAGGAGAGACATGACTGAATGATCTAGGTAGGAGTGCCTACAAACTAGAAATATTTATGGACCAATTGATCCTAATCATCTTAATTCTGAACACCCGTGAGGGGTCAAGGAGCGATAATTATAGACCTAAAAACTTACCAACATCATCACTTTTGGTATTTCCTGGTCTGAAAACATCCTTGAATTTTTATGGGTTTTAAAAGTAAAAACTGTAATAGTCACATCTTTTCCCCATAAAGTAGTCTGTAAAGCGTCTCACAAAACACGATGGACGGACAGAATAGTGACTTACACAGGAAATAAAGTTGAATCAAAAAGATTGAACAATCTGGTTTGCTCAATTTGACAGTACCACACTAAGTGTGGATTAGGTATTTTTTTTACATCGTTTTAAAGCGTATTTTATGCGACAGTCAAAATGCTGATCAAGGATAAGGTAAGACCAGCCATTTAATTGGTGGCCAAACCCGCTAGTTTACATACTGAATGATCATCTCATCACCGATCTAGCTGTCTGCCGTAGCTAAATATATGAATAGATCTGAAAAGCGCTATATAGTGGGCATCGCAGCAGGCCATTGGCATACCCGTATAGAATGCAGAGTTCGCTAACGTTAACTATACTGAACCAAAATGTAAACGCCGCAAGCAACAATGAAAGATTTTTCTGAGTTACATTTCATATAAGGATATCAGTCAATTTAATTAAATTCATTAGGCCCCAATCTATGGATTTCACAGGACTGGGCAGGGGCGCAGGCATGGGTGGGACTGGGAGAGCAGGGGTGCAGCAATGGATGGGACTGGGAGGGCAAGTGCGCAGCCACAGGGGAGCCAGGCCAAGCCAATCAGAATGAGTTCTTCCCCACAAAAGGGCTTTATTACAGACAGAACTACTCCTCAGTTTCATCAGCTGTCAGGGTTGCTGGTTTCAGAGGATCCCTCAGGTGAAGAAGCCAGATGTGGACGTCCTGGGCTGGAGTGGTTACACGTGGTTGTGAGGCCGGTTGGACGTACTGCCAAATTCTCTAAAACGACATTGGAGGCGGCTTATGTAGAGAAATGAACAGTCAATTCTCTGGCAAAAGCGTTGGTGGACTTTCCTACAGTCAGCATGGCAATTGCATTTTGTATGCTATTTTGTATGCTATTGTATGTGTGAACGATGGCTAGCTCCTCGAATGATCCCAGTCCCTCCTATTGTGCATCTGTTGTAGAAAGAGGCGACGATTCTCAGAACATATGTTCTCTACAAATGTTTTATTTCCTTTTGGATGCAGGTATGTGGTTTTATCTATGTAAAATATGTTATGTATAATAAGGAGAGACTGTATTAATTTAAGAGGCGACGATTCTCAGAACATATGTGCTCTACAAATGTTTTATTTCCTTTTGGATGCAGATGCAAGATGCAGAGAGTGAGTTCTGCTTAATTAAAACTACCTGATCTCCAAAGTCCACGTCTATAGTCTCAATCAACCACACACAACGCAGAGTTACAGCGGTGCAGTATAGCACCGGTTACATTGGTGCCTTCTAGTCCCGGATTCATCGTTGATGGACCTCACCTCAATCACCGCGGCGCTGCTGCTCTAGAGACTAATTATATCATTGAGGTACTCTTGCCTCCTTGTGGCAAAAATCGGAACTACAGTCTTTTTTCCTGTTGATTTTTTTTCTGACAACTATGTATTGAGAGCGCTGTTTATAGTTAACCAACATAGAAGTGTGTTCATCAACAGACATTTTAACGTAACATTAGTGGTTTAGTGGCATGGCATCTTATAATGGTGATGAACCCAAATTCACTGCTGGGAAGGGGGAGGTTTTTCTCATACTCTGATCAAACCCCTGTAAAGTGTGTAGGTGCAGGAGGTTCCCCCATGTTTTGCTCCACAAAAAAATGGGATGAAAGCCCTTCATCTGGTGTTAATCCAAATGCCCCTGTAGATGGTCTAGCTGAGCTGGTCACTCAGCTAGCCCAGGAAATAGGGAGCTCCATTAGGGAAGAACTACAGAGTGGCAGGTCCAGTACTTATGAGCCACCAGTAAGTACAGAAAAGATAAGTGATCATCATTCAGAGTCGGTAGGATATGTAGATCTCAGTAAAATTAAGTTCATCATGCAATCAGACATAAAGGAACCTCCTACATATAGAGGAGATGTTACAGACAAATGCTCCATTCATGAATGGGAGGAGTTGATGAGAATATACTTGAGGAGGAAGGATGTCCGGTTGAGGAACAATCAGATGAGATAATTAGTCGATTATCTGGCAAAGCAAGAGACATGGTAAAGATAAATTTACACAATGAGACAACAGTTGATCCTACAGAGAAGCCAGAGATTGTATTTGACATTCTGAAACAGAATTTCCGCAAATTGGCCTATTCATGCATGCCCTTGGCTGATTTTTACAATACTAAACCTGTACCCGGAGAGGCTGTTATGGAGTATTGGGTTCGATTGAACAAGGCCGTAGATGTCGCTGACGAGGGCCTTAAGAGACAAGGTAAGAAGATTGACTCCGATGTCGTTAGGATGTTTGTAACATACTGCCCTGACCCCAAACTGGCAGCAGTATTCCAATACAAGTCTGCTGAGAAATGGACTGCGAGTGATGTACGGGAGAGAATCTATGAACATGAACGCCGCAGGAAAGCCACCATGTGTCAATCTACCGCTGTATCCTCAAAGCAAGTAACAGTACATCCCCAGATAACTCCATGTGAAGGCGGGGTCAATGCTGGTGCGTGCAGTGACACTTCTCTCACATCAAGCGCCAAACAAGATGGGCAGAGTGCAAGTATCGAGAGACTCATTCACCTGCTTGAGAGAGAAGAGCATAGAGAAGAGCATACCACCCGTTATGGTTTCACAGACACAGGCCAAGGCACCATCTTTCCACACCCACCCAACCCAGGGAATGCAGGGTTTGTGGCTCAACAGATCACTCCACTGTGATGCACTGTAGACATGAGAACCTGTGCCTCCGGTGCTTTTCCCCAGATCATTGGAATTCAAATTGTCCAAAACCGGGGGATCACTATGCCAATCCCGGTGGTGAGAGACGCCCACCACAACAGCAGAGAAACTCACCACCACAGCAGCAACCATTAAACTGACACGCCCACAGGTGAAGGGGGGAAATGTGGGTGTTCAACTGTCTACCCCCAAGAAAGAATTTGATGATCTCGAGAAAACGTATGATATTTTGTGCTCTAATGCGAAAGAAGGAGAGAAAATTGTTATGTTAGGTTCACAAGAGGTTGAGGCTTTTTCAGATTTGTTTTAAACCTCTGTGTCTGTACATGGGAAAGTGCAGCTTAAGGGCATGCTTGACACTGGGTCTATGGCCTGTACATTGAGTGAACATGCGGAGCAGAGACTTTTGGAAGCAGGTGCCCTTCCTCAGCATTATCAGCCTCCCACATAATTAGTATTAGTGGGGTGTGGGGGTAAGAAGACCTCAACAAAGTGTTTCTATGATTTGGAGATGCAAATCTATGGGATTGATGTTCAAATGTTCATAGATGACCAGCAGGGTCAAATAATAATAATCACAGTGGTTGTAGAGGGTGCAACAGGTCTGCACCTCAGGAGTAAATGTCAGTTGGCTTTTCATAGCAGATCATTCAGAGTATCTCTACCACTCCTGCTGTCTCTAGAGTGTTGAGGTCTGGGACAAGGTAGCACGTCCGGTGAACAGGTCAGGGTTCCATAGCTGCAGGCAGAACAGTTGAAACTGGAGCAGCAGCATGACCAGGTGGACTGGGGACGGCAAGGAGTCATCAGGCCAGGTAGTCCTGAGGCATGGTCCTAGGGCTCAGGTCCTCCGAGACAGAGAGAGAAAGAAAGATAGAAAGGGAGAGAGAATTAGAGAGAGCATACTTAAATTCACACAGGACACTGGACAAGACAGGATAAATACTCCAGATATAACAGACTGACTGTAGCCTACACACAAACTATTGCAGCATAAATACTGGCTGAGACAGGAGAGGTCAGGAGACACTGTGGCCCCGTCCCACGATACCCCCGGACAGGGCCAAACAGGCAGGATATAACCCGACCCACTTTGCCAAAGTACAGCCCCCACACCACTAGAGGGGTATCTTCAACCCCCCAACTTACTATCCTGAGGCAAGGCCGAGTATTGCCCACGAAGATCTCCCTCACGGCACGAACCCAAGGGGGGGCACCAACCCGGGCAGAAAGATCACGTTACTGACTCAACCCACTCAAGTGACACACCCCTCCTAGGGAAGGCATGAAAGAGCACCAGTAAGCCAATGACTCAGCCCCTGTAATAGGGTTAGAGGCAGAGAATCCCAGTGGAGAGACTGGAACCGGCCAGGCAGAGACAGCAAGGGCTGTTCCTTGCTCCAGTGCCTTTCCGTTCACTTTCACACTCCTGGGCCAGACTACACTCAATCATAGGACCAACTGAAGTCTTCAATAAAGACTTAAAGGTCGAGACCGAGTCTGCGTCTCTCACATGGACAGGCAGACCATTCCATAAAAATGGAGCTCTATCTGAGAAAGTCGTGCCTCCAGCTGTTTGGTTAGATATTCTAGAGACAATAAGGAGGCCTGCGTCTTGTGACCGTAGCGTACATATAGGTATGTACGGCAAGACCAAATCAGAAAGATAGGTAGGAGCAAGCCCATGTAATACTTTGTAGGTTAGCAGTAAAACCTTGAAATCAGCCCTAGTCTTAACAGGAAGCCAGTGTAGAGAGGTTAGCACTGGAGTAATATGATCACATTTTTTGGTTCTAGTCAAGATTTTAGTAGCCGTGTTTAGCACTAACTGAAGTTAATTTAGTGCTTTATCCGGGTAGCCGGAAAGTAGAGCATAGCAGTAGTCTAACCTAGAAGTGACAAAAACATGGATTACATTTTCTGCATCATTTTTTGGACAGATAGTTTCTGATTTTTGCAATGTTATGTAGATGGAAAAAAAGCTGTCCTTGAAACAGTCTTGATATGTTCGAAAAGAGAGCCTTCATCTTAGACTTGGGACCACACAGCCACACCACTGAATAGCAGGCTAATGATTGCTTTGCAATGCTTGCAGTTAGCCACTGATTCTTTCCAAGCAGAGATTGGAAATCGGATTCTATGCATTCAACCCTTTGTCCAAATAAGTCACACCAATAGCAAACTTTCCATACTTTGAATGCACTATAAGTGTAGCCATGCACTCAAATGTACCCACTAATCATCCAAAGGTTTGTGCGCTTGTAAGGCTACTTTACATACCCAAGTGCGTATTTTATACGCTGTACTGTAGTCTTGAGGCTGCGCGAATGCTTTGTTCCTTGGTTATGCGTCTTTCCAAACAATCCAGTTTTTCAATTCCCGAGGAAGTATTTTCCAGCGGAGTATTTTGACTAAGTGTAGTGGCTAAATGGCTAATATAATTGTCAAAATACAATTTCCATTCTAATCCTTTAGCCACAATGGCGACTAGTGAAATGTTATTCTTGACGCATACACATCCAATGTCCAGAGATTGATTCAAGTTGAAAAATAATAATAGATTTATTTGTCGTTCTTCTGGACACAAAAATGTATAGAATTTTACCAAAACGAGTTCTGATCATTAAACTAAAGAAACAAACAGCATGGTAAACATGGACGGTATGGTCAAAAGACTGTGTGCTGCCATTCCAGTCACTCCCAGTAGGCCTTGGAGAATGTATGCCTTTTAACTGTATTCTCTATTGGCCTGTAGAGGGGGAACACACCTGACGGGATTAATGGCAAACACACATTCAACAGAAATGTTTCATGAATTGGAAACAATTCCTACAATAAGTATTCAGACCCTTGGGAATGACGTTACAAGCTTGGCACACCTGTATTTGGGGAGTTTCTCACATTCTTCTCTGCAGATCCTCTCAAGCTCTGTCAGGTTGGATGGGGAGTGTCGATGCACAGCTATTTTCATGTCTCTCCAGAGATGTTTGATCGGGTTCAAATCCAGGCTCTGGCTGGGCCACTCAAGGACATTCAGAGATTTGTCCCGAAGCCACTCCTGTGTTCTCTTGGCCGTGTGCTTAGGGTCTTTGTCCTGTTGGAAGGTGAACCTTTGCCCCCAGTTTGAGGTCCTGAGTGCTCTGAAGCCGGTTTTCATCAATAATCTCTCTGTACTTTGCGCTGTTTATCTTTCCCTCGATCCTGACTATTCTCCCAGTCCCTGTTGCTGAAAAACACCACCATGCTGCCACCGCCATGCTTCACCGCAGGGATGGTATTGGCCAGGTGATGAGCGGTGCCTGGTTTCCTCCAGACATGCCTCTTGGCATTCAGGCCAAAGAGTTCAATATTGGTTTCATCAGACCAGATAATCTTGTTTCTGTAAAAGAGAGGTGATTGTACGTAACATTCTGTACAAAATTAAGTCAGCAATTGTGAACAATATTGCCCGTTCTCTATGTCAGGTATTTTATACACAAAGGCCTATGTAACTAATATGGTCAAAGAGCAATATTTGATAATGTCCAAGATAGATCTCTTGATTGTTTGAAAAAGACGATGGAAACACTATGCGTAATGGATATTTAGTGCCAGAATGGGGCACATCAATATTATAATCGTTCACCTGGAAATGTGAAACAATAAAGTAAAACTCAGTTAGACTTTCAATAGTGATTGTTTTTACAAAGGTCTACAACCCTGTCATAACACCTGTATCCAAGGCCAAGGACCACCAACTGTAACTTCCACTTGCATTGACATGAAAGGAAAACAATGGATCGATCATAGAAAATGCAATGGAATAAGTGGCAAGTTGTCCATCACTTAGAAACACATTTGAAACACAAAGGCACCATATCATTACTGTTGTTCTTAATACAGACCTACACTAAAAATTAGGGGCTTAACAAAGTTTCTTCTAAGATTCTCAAAGTTATTTGAAGAACCTTAGGATTCTTAACACTGAAAATTGCCTGAAAAAGGTTCTTCCAAGAACCCCATAGGAGGAGGTGTTCATCGTGGAACCTCCTTAGTTGGTGCAGGTTCTTGCAAGAACCTAACTGCCCAACTGAAACATTTGGAAGGACAGCAGGAGCAGGCACTTAGCTGAAACAAGTATAGATTTCCTTAATTTAAGGTAAGGTCTGTCCCTTAAGGTAAGGTCTGTATGAGGCCCTGTATGATCTAAATTGATATTGTTTGAGGATAGCATCAATCTTTTCATATTTGTGCAAATCTTTCTAAAAGAGAAAATTGACAATTTAATGGCTATCAAATCAACAAAGAGGTAAGAATATGTAGGCTATAAGAAAATGTTGAAGGCTAGGTGTATTGGGTGCAGGTGACTGAACTGCTCACTTATGTGTCTGTCTGCAGATATACAGAGGAGGCATACAAAGATGTCACATCTGCTCCTGCAACGCCCCCTCAACAGCTCATCCTGTGTCTCCTTGACCTGCCACCACTCCCCCAGTACTCTCTCCATCTCCCTCTCCCTCTCTCTCTTTCTGTGTGTGATTGTGTGGGGGCGGAGACAGGTTTGCTGGAGTCAGAGCAGATCCCCACCAGCTGCAATCTGTTCCATAATCAAGAACTCTACAAATACTCAGCCCTGCCACTTCCACGATGCCAGATCGTAATCTCTGCTCAGTCAGTCTACGCTTCTAGCTATTTGTTACTATTCAGATCCTGTTACCCTGCTGTGTATATTTCCCTGCCTGACACTGTTTTTCTCTCTGCTACAGTTCTGCTCGCTCTGACTCTGGTCCCTGTCTCCTGTCCCACATCTTGTATTCCTGCTACTCTGTCCTGGATTATCATAGGTACACTTCAACTGTGAGAGACGGAATCTAAAATAAAAATCCAGAAAATCACATTGTATGATTTTTAAGTAATTCATTTGCATTTTATTGCATGATATAAGTATTTGATCACCTACCAACCAGTAAGAATTCCGGCTCTCACAGACCTGTTCGTTTTTCTGTAAGAAGCCCTTTAAGATGAGTACAACCCCAAGAACACCATCCCAACCGTGAAGCATGGAGGTGGAAACATCATTCTTTGGGGATGCTTTTCTGCAAAGGGGACAGGACGACTGCACCATATTGAGGGGAGGATGGATGGGGCCATGTATCGCGAGATCTTTGCCAACAACCTCCTTCCCTCAGTAAGAACATTGAAGAGGGGTCGTGGCTGGGTCTTCCAGCATGACAACGACCCGAAACACACAGCCAGGGCAACTAAGGAGTGGCTCCGTAAGAAGCATCTCAAGGTCCTGGAGTGGCCCGGCCAGTCTCCAGACCTGAACCCAATACAACATCTTTGGAGGGAGCTGAAAGTCCGTATCGCCCAGCGACAGCCCCAAAACCTGAAGGATCTGGAGAAGGTCTGTATGGAGGAGTGCGCCAAAATCCCTGCTGCAGTGTGTACAAACCTGGTCAAGAACAACAGGAAACGTATGATCTCTGTAATTGCAAACAAAGGTTTCTGTACCAAATATTAAGTTCTGCTTTTCTGATGTATCAAATACTTATGTCATGCAATAAAATGCAAATGAATTACTTAAAAATCATACAATGTGATTTTCTGGATATTTGCTTTAGATTCCGTCTCTCACAGTTGAAGTGTACCTATGATAAAAATTACAGACCTCTACATGCTTTGTAAGTAGGAAAACCTGCAAAATCGGCAGTGTATCATATACTTGTTCTCCCCACCGTATGTGTTTGAAAAACTATATCCAAACAGCTTTTTTATTCACATTTACCACAAAAACCAAGGTATGAATACTGTCGTGCATGTTTTGTTAAACAATTTTGGATTCAGACTTCACCCTCCCTACACATCTGAATATAATAGGATACCTGTTCAATCACCATGCGCTGCAAAATCCTTCTGGCTGTGGATACGGAGAACGTCAACATGCCAGAGAATATACCCACTGGACTTGAGGCTCTGCTGGGAGTTTACCTGATATTTTGATTTGTATATTCTACTTTGTCACTAAAATCAACCTTTTTAAAAGGTTCTTCAAAGAAATTATAGGGCTTGCCCCACAGTTTCAATTTGAAGAACCCCTAAAGGATACTCCAGGAACCTTTTCTTTTTAGAGTGTAGTTGTAAAATGATTATACCACTGATATCGTTAAAGCGAAACCTAAACAACCGATGAGAAAAGGTTAAGTGGACAGTGTGTGATGACGTACATCCTCCACTCTTATCTGGACTAAAGAGAGAATCATTGACAGTGACCAACATTAGAGATGTTTACTTATAGATTTTCTAAATAGTTAAGGAACTATCTTCTGTATATATTATAGTCTTTAAAAGCTTCAAAAAATTGTAATTCAAGTCATACAGATATGATATCCGTTTAGAATGTTGTCAATGAAGCTTGTCAATATTATACTTTTTTTAACACTGGAATTGTTGTCAGGATACCACAGCCAAAGTGATATGCTGTTATGGAAATAGGAAACAAGTGATAATGGTTTAACATGGACCTGATGTCTCTTTACATTGTGCACTTCACAAGAATGTAATGTATCAACTCATTTAAATAGAAAACTGGAAGCCAGTCTGTCAGTTTCTGGCACTCCAAGGATGATGAGAATAGATAGGGGGGCTCTTTCCTATGAAGACTGGAGGTGTGTTTGTGGTAACTGGTGTAATTGGGGTGTGAGATGTGGGTGTGGAAGAGGGTGTATATTATAAACTGATAAATAAAGCAAAAAGGCATGTAAGATTCATGTCCTAGATTAGAAATACAACCATTTTGTTAGGGTCCTTCCACCTCCAGCCCTCTAAATTGTGCTGGCCCAGTCTGTGCTATGTCCCTCTTTTTTTACTGCTGTAACTTCCAGTATAGGAGGTATACCACTCCCCTCCATACCAGCTTTATTATAATCAGTGGTGTTCAAATACTTTAAAGTACTACTTAAATAGTTTTTTGGGGTATCTGTACTTTACTATTTATATTTTTGACAACTTTTACTTCACAACATTCTTAAGGAAAAGGATGCACTTTCTAATCTATACATTTTCCCTGACACCCAAAAGTACTTGTTACATGATAAATGCTTAGCAGGACAGGATAACTGTCCAATTCACGCGCTTAGCAAGAGAACACGTGCTCATCCCTAATGCTTCTGATTTGGCAGACTCACTAAACATAAATTATGTCTGAGTGTTGGAGTGTACCCCTGGCTATCCATACATTTTTAAAACAAGAATGGTGCCATCTGCTTTGCTTAATATAAGGAATTTGAAATGATTTATACTTTTACTTTTGATACTTAAGTATATATTCAACAACTACATTTACTTTTGATACTTAAGTATATTTAGAACCAAATACTTTTAGACTTTTACGCAAGTAGTATTTTACTGTGTTACTTTCACTTTTACTTGAGTAACTTTCTATTAAGGTATCTTTACTTTTGCTCAAGTATGACATTTGTGTACTTTTTCCACCACTGATCATTCCACCTGACATTTGGAAGAAATTGCATGTTATTGTCTTTTGCATGTAGGCCAAAGACAATGACTCACTCTTTCGCTTTTGTTGCAGTCTTTCGCAGAACAGCTCTATCTGTGGTAATAGAACCAAAGAAAACAGTAGAAATAGAAATTCACTTGACAGTGAAGGACTGTCAAGTGATTAGGGACGCAATGGTGTCTTGGTTTCCCTGGAAATACCTCTTGTCATACGTCAAGTCAAACACTCCCTTTCAACATTTAGGGTCACCAGAGAATATAGAGAGCCCATGAATTAAGTGTTTGTTTAATATACAGTCTATTGGCTGAATGAGGGGGCTTTGGGGTTTCAATAAGTGGTGGTTTGAGGATAGCGACAGTGAAGTCTTGATGGGGATGTTTACATAGCGAGGCATGTGACTCATTCATCACGTTGTCTTGTGGCTTCACCGTGAATAAACGTTTTGTACTGTTGTGGCTTAGAGGTAAAACAATACAATAAATATCTGCTTACAGGGCCTTCAAAAATTCTTCACACCCCTTGACTTTTTCCAAATGTTTTGTTGTGTTACAGCCTGAATTTAAAATGGATACATTTTAGATTTTGTCTCAACACAAAATACCCCATAATGTGAAAGTGGAATTATGTATTTGGAAATTCATTAAAAGTGAAAAGCTGAAGTGTCTTGACTCAATAAGTATTCAAGCCCTTTGTTATGGCAAGCCTAAATAAGTCCATGAGTAAAAATTTGCTTAACAAGTCACAAGTTGCATGGACTCACTCTGTGTGCAATAATAGTGTTTAACATCAGTTTTGAATGATTACCTCCTCTCTGTACCAGACACGTACAATTATCTGTAAGGTCAAGCAGTGAATTTCAAACACAGATTCAACCAAAGAGACCAGGGAGGTTTGCCTTACAAAGAAGGGCACATATTGGTATATTGGTAAAAATAAATAAAAAGCAGACCCTGAATATCACTTTGAGCACGGTAAAGTTATGAATTAAACTTTGGATGGTGTATCAATACACCCAGTCACTACAAAGTGTCACCACTTCCGCCGAAGTCGATCCCTCTCCTTGTTCGGGTGGCATTCGGCGGTCGATGTCACCGGTCTTCTAGCCATCGCCGCTCCACCTTTCATTTTCCATTTGTTTTGTCTTGTTTTCCGGCACACCTGGTTCACATTCCCTCATCAGACCGAATGTATATTATTCTCTGTTTCCCCCATGTCTGTGTGTGGAATTGTTCTTTGTGTTATGCTACAGACTGGCTTGCGCTAGGTTTGTTTCAAACCTAGGTTTGTTTGTTTTATTTAATCCGGTTCATGTTACCGTGGTTGTGCTTTGTGCTGCCTCGCCTGTGCCTTTGAGTCAGGGTGTAAATTAAAGTTCTCCTGTTATCACCCATCTCTGCTCTCCTGCCCCTGACTTCCCGTCAACCAGTCACTCACCCCGTTACACAAAGATACAGGCGTCCTTCCTAACTCAGTTGCTGGAGAGGAAGGAAACAGAGCAGGGATTTCACCTTGAGGCCAATTGTGACTTTAAAACAGTTAGAGTTTAGCGGTTGTGTATTTACAAGACAATACTAACCGAAATGACAGAGAGAAAATAAGGAAAATTAAACAGAATAAATATATTCCAAAACACACATCCTGTTTGCAACATGGTACTTAAGGTACCACTCTTCATATTTTTGGGAATTAAGCATGGTGGAGGCTGCATCATGTTACGGGTATGCTTGTCATCAGTAGGGAATAGGGAGTTTTTTATGATAAAAATAAATGGAATAGAGCTAAGCACAGGCAAAATCCTTGTCACGCACTCTATGCGTAGTGGGTGCAGAGTCAGGCGCAGGAAGCAGAGAGTAAAGAACAATGTTTTATTCCGGCGCAGGGAAAATGGTCACGCCAAACACCAGGCGAAATAACAAGACCGGCCCAAAACCAGAACCCAACCAGTCCGGAGAAAAACAAAGGAAATCGCCCGCACAAAGAGCAGGCGGGCATTACCGGCTTAAATAGCCCAACTAAAACCTAAACAAGAAACAGGTGTAACCAATAAGACAAAACCAACAGAAAAGGGAAAAGGGATCGGTGGCAGCTAGTAGACCGGTGATGATGACTGCCGAGCGCCTCCCGAACAGGAAGAGGAGCCACCTTCGGGGGGAGTCATGACAATCCTAGTGTAAAAGCTCCAGTCTGCTCCAGTCTGCTCCAGTCTGCTTTCCAACAGACACTAGGAGACAATTTCACCTTTCAGCAGGATAATAACCGAAAACACAAGGTCTAGTATACACTGGAGTTGTTTACCAAGACCACATAGAATATTCCTGAGTGGCCCAGTTACAAGTTTTGACTTAAATCGGCTTAAATATATGGCAAGACTTAAATGGCTGTCTAGCAATGATCAACAACCAACTTGACAGAGCTTGAAGAATTACAAAAAAAAATAATTTGCAAATATTGTACAATCCAGGTGTGTAAAGCTCTTACCAAGCTCTTTCTTAGCCAGAAAGTCTCACAGCTGTAATCACTACCAAAGATGCTTGTAACATGTATTGACTCAGGGGTGTGAATACTTATGTAAATGAGATTTGTCTGTATTTCATGTTCAACTAATGTGCAAACATTTCTAAGTTTTCACTTTGTCATTATGGGGTATTGTGTGTGTGTATATAGGTGAGATATATATGTGTTTAATTCAACTTTGAATTCAGGCTGTTACACAACAGTATGTGGAATAAGTCAAGGGGTGTGAACACTTTCTGAAGGCACTGTATCTGTGTGCTATTCATCACTAATGGTTTTTGTTAATGTGAAAAGGCCCTGGGGATATGTCTGTTCATGCTCTGACAAGGTAGAACTCATTCATCATCATTACATGGAAAGAGACAGGGCTCAATTCAGTCTAACCTGCCTTGCAGTGCTTACACAGCAGCTCATTTTCCCGAATTCAAATAACATCAGAATGGTTTTCACTGCTGTAAAAATCCAACTATAAACTCTTCTAACAGGTTGATGGTTTTAAGAATTAGTGTGTGAGCTTGGGCAGTTTTTTATTAAACAAAGAGATTGTGCAAACATACAGGTTTGACTGTAATCCAGCCTCAGTATGTTGGAAAGTAAAGGTCCATCTCTACATCAGCAGAAATAATTTGATTTGATATTTGAGATGTATTTGAAAAGTTTATTTCCAAAACGCTTCATGTGTTTATAAAATATCACCGTTCTCAGATTTTTTTATTCCTAGATTTTAGAAACTTTTCTTTTTAATACAAAATGTAATAAATGTTGTTGTTTTTTTAGCTGGAATGGAATGTTCTTATCCTGTATATTTGACTGTCTTTTAAATTTCCCAATACCTTTCTGATGCATTTCAGTCACTTCAAACCATACTTCCTTCAAACTGAAATACTGTCAAAAGTACTTTAATACTGATTTGTAATAGACTGTCATACCCCCCAATTAAAAAAGTCAACATTGACCATTGATTACATCACTGTCTTTACATGGTAGGGTTGCAAAAAAATGTAATGTAAAAATCCTAAATATTGATATATAATTTGTACATTTGTTATAAACAATGTATTTATTTGTTACATCTGACTGTGTGAAACCTAGTAGTATTAACAAATACATGTCTGTCACTGAATCACCTCATTGGATAGTGAAAAAAACACACCAATCTCTTTCATAATGTCTTTAAACAATAAAAGCTAATTGACCAACATTTCTGAAAATGGATATAGTCCGTTTTGGAATGAAACTGTTACATTTATTTCGGCTGTTTTCTGGCTGTTTTGCATACACTTTTCCTTTGAATAAAACACACTATCCAAACCAACATTTGGTTTGTAATGTATGTGAGGAATTCTGAGGTTTATTCATATTTCAAACAAGGGTATAGTTACTGTACAGTACATATTTGAATTCAGAAATAATGCGAAAATCACAAGTGATTTAGGGCAAAATTCTATTTTGGCAAAATTGTAAGAATGCCTGCTACACATCTTTGACAATGATTAAACACACTATCCAAACCAACTAATCCGAGAGCAAGTATACTGAGTAGACAAAGTAACACAATTGAATTTGTTGAATTTATGAACAGTTCATAATGGTTATTTACATTTGAAAAAGATGACTGTTACTGACCATCTTTTCAAATGGATAGAATGACAGAAAACCATCAAATATAAGTGAAGGAGTGACTTGGTGCAACATTTTAGTTTGGTAAAATAATAACATAACAAATACAATATTTAGCCTACAAATCCTGATATATATAAACATTGTACATTTCAGTAAACAAACCGAAATGTAATTGAAAATGGATATCTGAAACCATGGAATGTCAGCTTTACAAAACACATCCAGTAACGTTCTCAAGCTGTCTGACTTGCCAGTCGATACCTGTCAAACCCGCCGTCCTTCATAAACCCCAACCTTTACTGAACCATTAATTTCCCTAGAAGTCCTTAGTGACTTGATGTCTCTTGTTACATAGTTGTTTTAAGCCCTGTACCCACCCACTGAACAAAACAATTAGATATACCTTAATTCCAAGGAAAAGTGGCGACGCAGTCAATCATTCTTAATCCAACTGTATAAAAAGCTCGAGGACACAAAAGGGGTTATTTTACTTGTCGCCTCCAACTCGGAAGAACGCACTTTAACCTCCCAGGGCGCATCGCCAGACTATCTCTCGCCATGTCCATTGTAGCCAGTCGCAGTAGTAGTCGTAGATACAGCTCACGTAGCGGTGTCGGTTCGAGTGGCCTCAGTTTGTCCGAAACGGGATGCAGTTTTCCAAAGGTTTGGGAGGCGGTAGGCCCCGCATGAGTGTGTCCTCTGTTGGGAGCAGTCGCGCGCCGAGTGTATATGGAGGTGCCGGGGGATACGGCACCCGTATCTCTCAGTCCTATTTCTCTATGGACGGGCCAGGCCAGATCACTATCGGCGCCAACGAGAAGAATACCATGCAGAATCTGAATGACCGTTTGGCCACCTACCTGGAAAAGGTAAGGAAGAGTGACGGGAATGTACAGTAGATGGAGATTACGCGCGCTGAGCAATATTACGCACGGCCTAGATTATGAGCGGAGATCGAAAGACAAGGCAGAGTGATCAACATATTCGATGATACAGAAAAATGTTACGAGAGAGTGATCTTTAATCTTTTTTATAGAGCTTTTTTTGTTTTCAGTAAACCCTTTCATCAATACTATCCAGAATGTTCAATTAAATGGGATAATACAGTAGGCTACAACCAATGGTTTACTTCATATTTAGATTTTTTTTATTCTGCTTTGCCATTAAAATCATAATAAACGCTGACAACAAAAATATTGTTTTATTATTAATAAAAATATTAGGGGAGGGGGTAGTTCACAAAGTTCTTCAAAGGTTTCTTTGAGGATCCATTAAAATGAGTTATTTGAAGAACTTGTATTGGTTCCCCCACAGTTTGTATTTGAAGAACCCCTAAAGGATACTACAGGAGACTTTTCATTTTAGAGTGTAAAACAGAAAATGGACACAATTAAATGGATATCGATCAACAAAGAGCTAAGAATAAGTAGGCTATAAGAATATGTTGAAGGCTAGCTGTATTGGGTGCAGATGACTGAACTGCTCACTTGTGTCTGTGTCTCTAGGTATACAAAGGTATGTCAATTAGTATTGGTATGTTATGCAGATCACATGTACCATCCTCCTCCCTACCTACCTCTCCTCCTTACCTCTTCAATGAAAATCCCATAGGCCTCTACATTATGGACAAGGTATGTGTTTGAAAAACTATATCAAAACAGCTTTTTCATTCACATTTACCACAAAAACCAAGGTATGAATACTGTCGTGCATGTTTTGTTAAACAATTTTGGATTCAGACTTCACCCTCCCTACACATCTGAATATAATAGGATACCTGTTCAATCACCATGTGCTGCAAAATCCTTCTGGCTGTGGATACGGAGAACGTCAACATGCCAGAGAATATACCCATTGGACTTGAGGCTCTGCTGGGAGTTTACCTGATATTTTGATTTGTTTATTCTACTTTGCCACTAAAACCAACCTTTTTAAAGGGTTCTTTGAAGAAATTATAGGGGTTCCCCCACAGTTTCAATTTGAAGAACCCCTAAAGGATACTCCAGGAACCTTTTCTTTTTAGAGTGTAGTTGTAAAATGATTATACCACTGATATCGTTAAAGCGAAACCTAAACAACCGATGAGAAAAGGTTAAGAGGACAGTGTGTGATGACGTACATCCTCCACTCTTATCTGGACTAAAGAGAGAATCATTGACAGTGGCCAACATTAGAGATGTTTACTTATAGATTTTCTAAATAGTTAAGGAACTATCTTCTGTATATATTATAGTCTTTAAAAGCTTCAAAAAATTGTAATTCAAGTCATACAGATATGATATCCGTTTAGAATGTTGTCAATGAAGCTTGTCAATATTATACTTTTTTTAACACTGAAATTGTTGTCAGGATACCACGGCCAAAGTGATATGCTGTTATGGAAATAGGAAACAAGTGATAATGGTTTAACATGGACCTGATGTCTCTTTACATTGTGCACTTCACAAGAATGTCAAGTATCAACTAATGTAAATAGAAAAACTGGAAGCCAGTCTGTCAGTTTCTGGCACTCCAAGGATGATGAGAATAGATTGGGGTGCTCTTTCCTATGAAGACTGGAGGTGTGTTTGTGTGTGATAACTGGGGTGTGTGGAAGAGGGTGTGTAGTAGAAACTCATCTTTTAAGGGAAATAAAAGGATAATTAAAGCAAAAAAAGCATGTAAGATTGTTGATGTCCTAGATTAGAAATACAACCATTTTGTTAGGGTCCTTCCACCTCCAGCCCTCTAAATTGTGCTGACCCAGTCTGTGCTATGTCCCTCTTTTTTATATTTAGAACCAAATACTTTTAGACTTTTACGCAAGTAGTATTTTACTGTGTTACTTTTACTTGAGTAACTTTCTATTAAGGTATCTTTACTTTTGCTCAAGTATGACATTTGTGTACTTTTTCCACCACTGATCATTCCACCTGACATTTGGGAGGAATTGCATGTCATTGTCTTTTGCATGTAGGCCAAAGACAATGACTCACTCTTTCGCTTTTGTTGGGGTCTTTTGCTAAACGAGGCAGAACATCTCTACCTGTGGTAATAGAACCAAAGAGAGACCTAAGACAACAACATTGCAAGGCAGCAACACATGACAACACAGCATGGTAGCAACACAACATAACAACAACATGGTAGCAACACAACATACATAGTGAGGACAATGACATAGCAGGATTTGATCATTTATTTTAAATTCCATTATGTTGGGGATTATCTAATGGGAGAGTGCCGATTCTCATAACGTGATGTGTTACGCTCCAAATGGCACCCTATTCCCTATGTAGTGCACAACAGGGCCTACAGGGTCAAATGTAGTGCTCTATATAGGGAATAGGGTGCCATTTCAGATAGACCCATGAACTGAACTTTTTATTTTGATTTATTTCACCAAGCAAGTCAGATAATCTTGATTCTACTTGAGACGCATATGTCTCAAGTAGGCACCTGGAAATGCAAATGCGCTACGCTAAATGCTAAATGTACTCGTTAAAACTCAAACCTTGATCAAAATTCACAAGCAGGGTATTGAATTAAAGCTACACTCGTTGTGAACCTAGCCAACAAGTCAGATTTTTAAAATGCTTTTCGGCGAAAGCATGAGAAGCTATTATCTGATAGCATGCAACACCTCAAAATGCCTGAATGCGACGTAAACAAAGACTTTGCTTATCCGGCGCTGCACAAAACGCAGAAATAAAATATAAAACATTCATTACCTTTGACAAGCTTCTTTCTTGGCACTCCTATATGCCCCATAAACATCACTATTGGGTCTTTTTTTCGTTTAAATCGGTCCATATATACCCAAAATAGCTTTCTATGGAAGCTGTGTCATTCAGAAAAAAAATTGTTTTTAAACGCTGCGCCATTTTTTTTAATTAAAAAAGTCGACGATAAACTTTCACAAAACACTTCGAAATCCTTTTGTAATCCAACTTTAGGTATTAGTAAACGTTTATAATCTATCAAAATGATTACAGGGCGATGTATATTCAATAGCTCCTCGTCTGCAAATCAATGGCTGCCAATGTCCACATTCAAAGGATCCTGGTGGAGACCGGAAGAAACGGAATCCGGATAGTTGGATTTTCCAACAAAAAATTCAATTGAAAATGACGACAATGGCGACATCGTGTGGAATTTGTATGAATTGCATGCAGGTCGATATTAAATTTTGTCCCCTTTTAACAACCCATGAAAGTGACTTATGGAAATTATTTTTAGCTTTCAGAGAGCAGTTTTTCTTGCGTTTTTCAATGAAACACACGATCTGTTATAGTCACAGCCGTGATTTAACCAGTTTTAGAAACTTCAGAGTGTTTTCTATCCACACATACTAATCATATGCATATACTATATTCCTGGCATGAGTAGCAGGACGCTGAAAAGTTGCGCGATTTTTAACAGAATGTTCGAAAAAGGAGGGGGTAGAAGTAAGAGGTAAAAACAAATTCTTATTTACAATGACGGCCTATCCCGGCCAAACTCTCCCTTAACACAGATGACGCTGGGCCAAATGTGCAGCGCCCTATGGTACTCCAAATCACGACCGGTTGTGATACAACCTGGGATCAAACCAGGTTCTGTAGTGATGACCTGCAATGCAGTGCCTTAGACCACTGTGCCACTCGGGAGCCCAAATGATTCCCTCCACTCCCTGTGTACACAGGTACGCTCTCTAGAGGCAGCTAATAGTAAGTTGGAGCTGCAGATCAAGGAGTTCTACGAGATGAGATCACCGACTCACAAGAAGGACCTCAGTGGGTTCCATACCACCATCTCAGACATCCTCAACCAGGTACTTCTGGGTAATGTAGTCTTAATGTAGCGACCCACTGGGCACACACTGGTTGAATCAACATTGTTTCCATGTAATTGCAATGTAATTATGTTGAAACAACGTGGAATAGATGTTAAATTGATGTCTGTCACAGTGGGAAGGGTGGTGAGGATAGGATTGAGAAGACGCCAACAGCTTTGTGAATGAAGAGCGTCACTAGAATTAATTAGATAAGTGATAGATTTTAGGTATAATTCCTATTGTCTTTCAGTATTTATCTTGTTGATTGTTGAAAAACATGTTCTGTTGTAAGTGAATGAACAGTAGACATGAACCAGATCTGTTGATCTAAACACATGATATCCTATACATAGTTGACTCTGTTATTACATCCCATTGACTGTGGCTGTCCTCCTGTTCCTAGATCCAAGCCAGGTCTGTGGAGAACTTTCAGATGATCCTGCAGGTGGATAATGCCAGACATGCAGCTGATGTCTTCAAGATTAAGTAGGTGCACTTCCTGTTTGTACTGTACACAGCCTCTGTGAGTGTACTGATTCTGTTTGTAACTCTTGGCCTATAGGTTTGAGATTGAGTAGATGCAATTCTCCCAGATCTACAGAAATGCTCATGGGGGTAGGCAGGGCTATGGATCAGTTTATGGTTGGGCAAGTTGTATCTTGGTTTGTTGTGAGGAGGAACTAATCAAGCCCTCTTCTTTCCTCAAACCCTGTAGGTTAGAGACGGAGGCTAACATGCGTATGAAGATAGAAGGGGATGTGGCTCGTCTGAGAGGAGTCCTAGACAGCTTTACACTCACCAGAGCAGAACTGGAGATACAGATTGAGGGGCTGAAGGAGGAGCTGGTCTACCTCAGGAAGAACCACGAGGAGGTCATTTCTCCTCACACACTCAAGTCGTAACGCTTGTGCTGTTGGCTGAAGTCTCAATGTGCCAGGACAGCCACATGGGGTTTTTCATTTGGACACAATGGCTTCCCCAGTAGTTTTTGCAATGTTTTCGCATTGAATGCATTTATCAATTCTCAGTGGGTTTGAGATCTTTCCATGTTTGGCCACAAGGGGGCAAAACTCACCCACAACAAATCTAGGGCAACTTCACTGTTATTAGTACTCAAATATACAGTAACTCATTGCTTTCAGGTGCTTTTGCCCTTCACTGTGTATACGTAAACTACAAAATCCCAGTTATTATGGCACAATTTGTCCCCCTTTTCCTGTTGTTAGGAGATGCATTTGATGCGGACGCTGCATTGTGGTGCTGTGAATGTGGAGATGGACTGTGCTTCCTCTGTGGACATGAGCAAGGTGCTGGAGGAGATGAGGACCCAGTATGAGGGCATGATAACGAAGAACCAGAGAGATGCTGCCAAGTGGTTTGAGAGCAAGGTGAGACAACCTCTGAAAATAGGACAGGGGGACTCGAAAGATGTGGGCCTGGGTCCCTAAAATGTACATGTATTTTGTGAAGTGGTACTATACTTTTGACTAATACGGTGTGTGTGTGTGTGTGTGTGTGTGTGTGTGTGTGTCAGGTGGAGGTGCTTCAGAACCAGATCACCACCAGCACCACAGAGGTGAAGACCTCTCAGTCTCAGGTGACCGACCTGAAGAGGACCTTCCAGAGCCTGGAGATGGAACTACATGGCCTGCTCACTCAGGTATGATGTCAAACCATCTTAGTGAATCAGCATCCCTAAACATATAGCATTTCTCTTTACCCTACCTCTGTTCTCAAAATATGGAATTCCTTTAGGTCTTAAAAGAACAGTACACTCCAAAATCAAAGTTTGTTAGATGTTTTCAGACCTCCACAGTGGTTTAATGTCAAAGGGTTCTAACACCTTTATGCACACCAATCTAACTATCTCTACCCTTCTTCATCTCCCTCTTTATACATTTATACTACCCTCTCCTTCTTTCCTTCTCCATTTTCTTCATCCCTTACAAACATAAACACATTCCTAGAAGGGGTACCTGGAGCAGAGCGTCGTTGATATAAACGGCCGCCACGGCTCCCAGCTGAGCCAGCTGCAGGTTTGTATCAACAACATGGAGGAGGAGCTGCAGCAGCTCAACGTCAGCATCCAGCAGCAGGCCTCTGAGTACCAGATCCTCCTGGACATCAAGATGAGGTTGGAGATGGAGATCGCTGAGTACAGGAGGCTGCTGGATGGAGAGGGACTCAGGTGAGAGGGGATAATGGAGGGGCTGGAAAGAAGGAGGGAGAAGGGATGGGGGGATGACAGCTGTTTATTGGCACCTCATTGCAAACAGAGGTGGAAAACGTACTCAACTGTCACACTTGATAAAAAGTAAAGATACCTTAATAGAACATGACTCAAATAAAAGTCTAAAAGCATTTGGTTTAAAATATACTTAAGTATCAATGGTAAAAATGTCAATAATTTCAAATTCCTTGTATTAACCAGATGGCACAATTTTCTTGTTTATTTTTATTTACAGAACGCTAGGGGCACTCAGACATCATTTACAAACATGTTGGTTTAGTGAGTCCGCCAGATCAGAGGCAGTAGGGATTACCAGGAATGTTCGGTTGATAAGTGCGCAAATTGGACTATTTTCCTGTCCTGCTAAGCATTCAAAATGTAACGAGTACTTTTGGGTGTCAAGGAAAAGTACAATATTTTCTTAAGGAATGTAGTGAAGCAAAAGTAGTCAGAAATATAGATAGTAAAGTAAAGGAAAGTACAGACACCCCCAAAATATACTTCAGTATTACTTTAAAGTATTTTTACATAAGTATTTTACACCACTGATTGCAAACTAGTAGATCAAGATGTGTGTTGGTGAGTTTAGCTGACCGTAAGTCTTCTTCCCCTGTATGTCTACCAGTAGGCATGTGGAGACCAGACAGGAGGTCAGGAAAGTGATCGTGGTCGAGAAGATCCAGGAAATACAACAAGTCCAGGAAGTGGTGGAAGGTGAGCAAGCAGAGAATAATTAATCAAATGAATGAATCAATGAAAGAATGCATTCCTTTTTGGTGGCTCTTTCCACAGAGTATCATCCACACATGCAGAAGCGAGTGAGGGTGATCGTGGAGGAGATAGTGGATGGGAAGGTGGTGTCCACCTCAGTAGAAGAGAGGGTCCAGGATATGAACTAACTGAGAAGGCCAGATAGTTCCGGAATCTGGTGAAGCGGTAACGGACCACCCAAACCCCTGGACAACACATACAACTGATGTTGGGGGTTCAAGCCTCGTCTATATATACAGTTGAAGTCAGAAGTATACCTTAGCGAAATACATTTAAACTCCGTTTTTCACAATTCCTGACATTTAATCCTAGTAAACATTCACTTTCTTAGGTCAGTTAAGATCACCACCTTATTTTAAGAAAGTGAAATGTCAGAATAATAGTAGAGAGAATTATTTATTTCAGCTTTTATTTCTTTCATCACATTCCCAGTGGGTCAGAAATGTACATGCACTCAATTAGTATTTGGTAGCATTGCCTTTAAATTGTTTAACTTGGGTCAAACATTTCGGGTAGCCTTCCACAAGCTTCCCACAATAAGTTGGGTGAATTTTGGCCCATTCCTCCTGACAGAGCTGATGTAACTGAGTCAGGTTTGTAGGCCTCCTTGCTCGCACACGCTTTTTCAGTTCTGCCCACACATTTTCTATGGGATTGAGGTCAGGACTTTGTGATGGCCACTCCAATACCTTGACTTTGTTGTCCTTGCCACAACTTTGGAAGTATGCTTAGAGTCATTGGGGTGGCAGGGTACCCTAGTGGTTAGAGCGTTGGACTAGTACCCAGAAGGTTGAAAGGTCAAATCCCCGAGCTGACAAGGTACAAATCTTTCGTTCTGCCCCTGAACAGGCAGTTAACCCACTGTTCCTAGGCCGTCATTGAAAATAAGAATTTGTTCTTAACTGACTTGCCTGGTAAAATAAAATTGTCTATTTGGAAGACCCATTTGCAACCAAGCTTTAACTTCCTGACTGATGTCTTGAGATGTTGCTTCAATATATCCACATAATTTTCCTCCCTCATGATGCCATCTATTTTGTGAAGTGCACCAGTCCCTGCTGCAGCAAAGCACCCCACAACATGATGCTGCCACCCCCGTGCTTCACGGTTGGGATGGTGTTCTTTGTGCTGGCAAGCCTCCCCCTTTTCCTCCAAACATAACTATGGTCATTATGGCCAAACAGTTCTATTTTTGTTTTTATCAGACATTTCTCCAAAAAGTACAATCTTTGTCCCCATATGCAGTTGCAAATCGTAGTCTGGCTTATTTATGGCGGTTTTGGAGCAGTGGCTTCTTCCTTACTGAGAGGCCTTTCAATTTATGTCGATATAGGACTCGTTTGTGGATATAGATACTTTTGTACCTGTTTCCACCAAAGTACGTTCGTCTCTAGGAGACTCCTTCCTGAGCGGTATGGCGGCTGTGTGGTCCCATGGTGTTTATACAGTGCCTTGCGAAAGTATTCGGCCCCCTTGAACTTTGCGACCTTTTGCCACATTTCAGGCTTCAAACATAAAGATATAAAACTGTATTTTTTTTGTGAAGAATAAACAACAAGTGGGACACAATCATGAAGTGGAACGACATTTATTGGATATTTCAAACTTTTTTAACAAATCAAAAACTGAAAAATTGGGCGTGCAAAATGATTCAGCCCCTTTACTTTCAGTGCAGCAAACTCTCTCCAGAAGTTCAGTGAGGATCTCTGAATGATCCAATGTTGACCTAAATGACTAATGATGATAAATACAATCCACCTGTGTGTAATCAAGTCTCCGTATAAATGCATCTGCACTGTGATAGTCTCAGAGGTCCGTTAAAAGCGCAGAGAGCATCATGAAGAACAAGGAACACACCAGGCATGTCCGAGATACTGTTGTGAAGAAGTTTAAAGCCGGATTTGGATACAAAAATATTTCCCAAGCTTTAAACATCCCAAGGAGCACTGTGCAAGCAATAATATTGAAATGGAAGGAGTATCAGACCACTGCAAATCTACCAAGACCTGGCCGTCCCTCTAAACTTTCAGCTCATACAAGGAGAAGACTGATCAGAGATGCAGCCAAGAGGCCCGTGATCACTCTGGATGAACTGCAGAGATCTACAGCTGAGGTGGGAGACTCTGTCCATAGGACAACAATCAGTCGTATATTGCACAAATCTGGCCTTTATGGAAGAGTGGCAAGAAGAAAGCCATTTCTTAAAGATATCCATAAAAAGTGTTGTTTAAAGTTTGCCACAGGCCACCTGGGAGACACACCAAACATGTGGAAGAAGGTGCTCTGGTCAGATGAAACCAAAATTGAACTTTTTGGCAACAATGCAAAACGTTATGTTTGGCATAAAAGCAACACAGCTGAACACACCATCCCCACCGTCAAACATGGTGGTGGCAGCATCATGGTTTGGGCCTGCTTTTCTTCAGCAGGGACAGGGAAGATGGTTAAAATTGATGGGAAGATGGATGGAGCCAAATACAGGACCATTCTGGAAGAAAACCTGATGGAGTCTGCAAAAGACCTGAGACTGGGATGGAGATTTGTCTTCCAACAAGACAATGATCCAAAACATAAAGCAAAATCTACAATGGAATGATTCAAAAATAAACATATCCAGGTGTTAGAATGGCCAAGTCAAAGTCCAGACCTGAATCCAATCGAGAATCTGTGGAAAGAACTGAAAACTGCTGTTCACAAATGCTCTCCATCCAACCTCACTGAGCTCGAGATGTTTTGCAAGGAGGAATGGGAAAAAATGTCAGTCTCTCGATGTGCAAAACTGATAGAGACATACCCCAAGCGACTTACAGCTGTAATCGCAGCAAAAGGTGGCGCTACAAAGTATTAACTTAAGGGGGCTGAATAATTTTGCACGCCCAATTTTTCAGTTTTTGATTTGTTAAAAAAGTTTGAAATAACCAATAAATGTCGTTCCACTTCATGATTGTGTCCCACTTGTTGTTGATTCTTCACAAAAAAATACAGTTTTATCTTTATGTTTGAAGCCTGAAATGTGGCAAAAGGTCGCAAATACTTTCGCAGGGCACTGTACTTGCATACTACTGTTTGTACAGATGAACGTGGTACCTTCAGGCGTTTGGAGATTGTTCCCAAGGATGAACCAGAATTCTGGTTTTCGAGGTCTTGGCTGATTTATTTAGATTTTCCCATGATGTCAAGCAAAGAGGCACTGGGTTTGAAAGTAGGCCTTGAAATACATCTACAGGTACACTTCCAATTGACTCAAATGATGTCAATTAGCCTATCAGAAGCTTCTAAAACCATGACATGCATCTTTGGAACTTTCCAGGCTATTTAAAGGCACAGTCAACTTAGTGTATGTAAACTTCTGACCCACTGGAATTGTGATACAGTGAATTATAAGTTAAATAATGTGTCTTTAAACAATTGTTGGAAAAATTAGTTCATATAGAAAGTAGATGTCTTAACCGACTTGCCAAAACTATAGTTTGTTAACAAGAAATGTGTGGAGTGGTTGAAAAACGAGTTTTAATGACTCCAACCTAAGTGTATGCAAATTTCTGACTTCAACTGTATATGTATGCAAATATATTTCATGGTCGCATACTGTAATATGTCCCTTTTGACAGGATTGCATCAACTCAATGTAATTTACTCATGTTACCTTATAACTCCTATATGGCTCTATCATGTGGCCAATTTAATATTATTTCTAGAATGTGTTTTTCCCATTGTTCCATTCAATGCCACCAGGTGGCATTATCTCACTTAAATATCTTTGGGTAGCCCAATTAAAAGTGAAAATGATCTCATTTGAGTAAATTGAAAACAGATTGGTACAGTTACATAAGTGACATCAGGGAAAATACAATTTGCTTCATCAGCTATTATAAAGGTATTTTAGCTCCATTGTATACTCCCAGGACCACAAGCCATGAATGTTCTCTGTACTCTATGACAGGTTTAAAGTTCATGTTCTGTAGACCTATGACACTGACGCTACATGATACATTTGGCTGTGGATTAAATCTAGATGTCAATGCATTTCAGGACACTATCATAATTATGGGTCCATTGCTGTCCTCTAAAAAGTTTAAAAGAAACACCTTTGCAGATTGTATGAGGCCAACACACATACTGTACCATACATTATATGAGCATAACACTCATGGGAGTTTCTCTTACTCAAACATGTTCTCAGAGCAGAACGGATTATGATTGGTCGCATCAGGCACCCAATGAAAATGGAGAGGAGGTGGGAGGAGGCACAGTGGCGACTTGCCATTCACGGTAGGTCGGGCAGAGCAAGAAGAAAATTTGCCTTTTTTGCATGTTATTTTGCCATAAATACGTGTCACATATCAGTTTGCGAACAATGTAAAAAAATATATATAATTTAATTAATCAAGCCGCATACAAACATGGTCTCTTTTTTATTTTCTTGAGTAAGGCAGCTCCAAAATGCAGGTGTTCCAGGCCTAGCTCAGTGCTTTCTGTGGTGGTGGGGCATGCTAAGCAGACAATAGGAGCATTGCGCTGTGATTGGCTCAGTGTTCTGTCACTCATGGGGACCTTACGTAATCGCCAAGCTTAAGTCCTTAGAAAGGGTATATAGCCCTTTGGGTTCTGCCATAGAGTTATATTAGAAGTGCCCTTCCAAGAAGGCTCAAGGTCATTGGCCACAGAAATTACATCAAATCACGTTATATGTACAGTAGCTTTGATTGGACTCATCATGTCAACATCTTACTTTCACAATCTTAGCTAGCAGTCATTATCATGAATCAAGTCTACTGGCAAATCCTTTTTATTCCTTGTCGTATGAAGAGAAATAATGAAGAGAAAATATAGATAAAACGTATTGGTGCTCATTGGCCACTGGACGTAAACATTACACAACAATTTTGGTAGATCGCAAATTCAACAATGAGTGTTTTGTAAGGAATCGGTGACAGTGGCTAACTGCAAGCATTGCAACTGGGAAGTCGGGAATAAACAGCCCAACCTGGGAAAATACGTTTTGAACGGTCATACAACTCGGAATTGTAAATCCAGCATCTTTCTCTTTGATGACAAAATTTGCCCACGAAGGACCGCCGCGCCACTTTCCTGTTCAAGCACATCACAACAACGTGAGCCCAAAAATGTCTTATGCTGCTTCATAAATTACGTAGGATGCCAGAGAGATATGTATCCCGTAGCTAAGAAGGTAATACTAGGTGTATGTGTAGTAAGATAATATTAACTAGAAAAACTCATTTTAGAACTAATTTTTTACATGTAGTATTTAATCAATACTTTCGACTAACTGGAAACAGGACATTAATGCACAAAATGAAGAACTTGCTATATTCAAATGAACTTGTTTTACTTATTTGCTGATCGCTCCTGCAAAATTGTGTGTCTTTGTGAGACGCAGAGTAGGTGAACGGATGATATCCGCATGTGTGGTTCCCACCATGAAGCATGGAGGAGGAGGTCTGATGGTGTGGGGGTTCTTTGCTGGTGACACTGTCAGTGATTTATTTAGAAGTCAAGTCACACTTAACCAGCATGGCTACCACAGCATTCTGCGGCGATACGCCATCCCATCTGGTTTGCGCTTAGTGGGACTATTGTTTGTTTTTTAACAGCACAATGACCCAACACACCTCCAGGCTCTATAAGGGCTATTTGACCAAGAAGGAGAGGGATGGAGTGCTGTATCAGATGACCTGGCCTCCACAATGAACTTATCTCAACCCAGTTGAGATGGTTTGGGATGAGTTGGACTGCAGAGTGAAGGAAAAGCAGCCAACAAGTGCTCAGCATATATGGGTACATTTTGGAAGAACATCCCAGGTGAAGCTGGTTCAGAGAATGCCAAGATTGTGCAAAGCTGTCAAGGCAAAGGGTGGCTACTTTGAAGAATCTAAAATATATTTAATTTGTTTAACAATTTTTTGGATACTACAGTACATGATTCCATATGTGTTATTTCATAGTCTGGATGTCTTCACTATTATTCTACAATGTAGAAAATAGTCAAATTATAGAAAAACCCCTGAATGAGTTGGTGTGTCCAAACTTTTGACAGGTACTGTAAGTATTCACACCCCTGAGTCTGTCACGACTTCCGCCGAAGTTGGTGCCTCCTTGTTCACGTGGCGTTCGGCGGTTGTCGTCACTGGCTTTCTAGCTGCCACCAATCTACGTTTCTTTTTCCATTTGTTTTGTCTTGATTGTACACACCTGGTTCCCATTACGTTATAATTATTTCCCTATTTAACCCTCTTCGCATGATGTTTTGTGTGTAATTGTTCCTTGTCTAGTGTTTTCAGTCCTCTGTGTTATGGTGTGTTTTCCCTGCGTGGAATTTATGGTTGATTACTTTCCGAGTAAAGTACGTTATTTTACTCAGTTCTGTGTCCTGCGCCTGACTCTGTACTCACCGCTGCATACTGATACATGACAGAGTCAATAGTTTGTAGAAGCACCTTTGGCAGTGATTACAGCTGTGAGTCTCTAAGATCTTTCTACTCCTCGATTGTGCAATATTTGCTCATTATTTTTTCAGAATTCTTCAAGCTCTGTCAAATTGGTTATTGATCAACTCCAGTGTATATTTGGCCTTGTGTTTTAGGTTGTTTTCCTGCTGAAAGGTGAATTTGTCTCCCAGTGTCTGTTGAAAAGCAGACTTAACCAGGTTTTCCTTTAGGATTTTGCCCATGCTTAGCTCGTTTCCATTCATTTTGATCACACAAAACTCCCAGTCCTTGTCGATGACAAGCATACCCATAAAGTTTATGCAGCCACCACAATGCTTGAAAATATGAAGAGTGGTACTCAGTGATGTGTTGTGTTTGCTTTGCCTCAATCATAATACTTTCTATTAAGGACATAAGGTTCATTGTAGGTTAACAAGCTAGCTTGCTAGTAAATACTTTTGCTGCTCTAAGTGAAGTTTGAGTCAACTGGGTCTCTAAGAGCAGAACTGTCAGTACTAGCCATCAACACAGTCAGTTCCACATTCCTCTTTCCACATTTGCCTTACATGATTTTATTCCCTATTAATGATGTTGTGAACTTGTGACCCATGTTAAATGCACTTAAAATAAAACTCGAGTTACTAACATGTCATTATATCGTGACTGTAAAACGTTCATTATTGAGTTGGTGAGGATCAGATGATATATGTTGGGTCGTCTTTTTTTCTCCTAGCCATGTAACGAGCTGGGTCAGATCTGGATGTAGTCAGGTGTGAGTGAGCACGCCATGTTTGAACACGTCCGGCTCATCATAGAGAGGTTTTGTGCAGATCTTGTGTAGTAGTAATTCAGCAGTACTTTTTCATGAGGGAGACCGTCTGCTTCGACTGTATGTCACAACACACACTAACTCTATAAGTAATTGTTTTCTAAATCTGACAAAGCCTGAGAGGATCTGCAGAGAACAATGGGAGTAGGATTCAATCTTAATCCTGTATTGACGCTTTGCCTTTTTGATGGTTCGTCTGCGGGCGTAGCACGATTTCTTATAAGCTTCCCGGATTAGTGTCCCGCTCATTGAAAGTGGCAGCTCTAGCCTTTAGCTCGATGTGGATGTTGCCTGTAATCCATGGCTTCTGGTTAGGATGTGTACGTGCGGTCACTGTGGGGATGACGTCGTCAATGCACTTATTGATGAAGCCGATGACTGAGGTGGTATTTGGATGAATTGGATGAATCCCGGAACATATTCCAGTCTGTGCTAGCAATACAGTTTTGTAGCGTAGCATCAGCGTCATCTGACCACTTTGGTATTGAGCTAGTCACTGATACTTCATGCTTTAGTTTTTGCTTGTAAGCAGGAATCAGGAGGATAGAATTATGGTCAGATTTTCCAAATAGAGGGAGAGAGAGAGCTTAGTATGCGTCTCTGTGTGTGGAGTAAAGGTGGTCCAGAGTTGTTTTTTGTTTTTTCTTCCTCTGGTTGCGCATGTGACATGCTGGTAGAAATGTATTAAAATGGATTTAAGTTTGCCTGCATTAAAGTCCCCTGCCACTAGGAGCGTCGCTTCTGGATGAGCCTTTTTTTGTTTGCTTTTGGCCTTATACAGCTCATTGAGTGCGGTCTTAGTGCCAGCATCAGTTTGTGGTGGTAAATAGACAGGTACGAATAATATAGAAGAGAACTCTCTCGGTAAATAGTGTGGCCTACAGCTTATCATAATGCACTCTACCTTTTATTTATTTTTTATTTCCCCTTTATTTAACCAGGTAGGCCAGTTGAGAACAAGTTCTCATTTACAACTGCGACCTGGCCAAGATAAAGCAAAGCAGTGCGACAACAACAACAGAGTTACACATAAACAAACGTTTATAATACAATAGAAAAATATATATACAGTGTGTGCAAATGTAGAAGAGTAGGGAGGTAAGGCAATAAATTGGCCATAGAGGCGAAATAATTACAATTTAGCATTAACACTGGAGTGATAGATGTGCAGATGATGATGTGGAAGTAGAGATACTGGGATGCAAAAGAGCAAGAGGATAAATAACAATATGGGGATGAGGTAGTTGGGTGTGCTATTTACAGATTGGCTGTGTACAGGTACAGTGATCAGTAAGCTGCTCTGACAGCTGATGCTTAAAGTTAGAGAGGGAGATATAAGACTCCAGCTTCAGTGATTTTTGCAATTTGTTCCAATCATTGGCAGCAGAGAACTGGAAGGAAAGGCGGCCAAAGGAAGTGTTGGCTTTGAGGATGACCAGTGAAATATAACTGCTGGAGCACGTGCTATGGGTGAGTGTTGCTATGGTGAAAGCTATGGTGAAAGCCTTGGCCAGGTCAATGAAGACGGCTGCACACTTATTCATATATCTTTATGTACATATTCTTTTTCCCTTTACACTTGAGTGTATAAGGTAGTTGTAACGGTTTTCTTGATGAGAAGGAGAGTCGGACCAAAATGCAGCGTGTAGATTGCGATCCATGTTTTAATGAACAAACGTAAAACACGAATCAATACAAACACTCCAAAATAAAGAACGTGATGAACGTAACGAAAACCTAAACAGCCTATCTGGTGAAAACACATAGACAGGAACAATCACCCACAAACACACAGTGAAACCCAGGCTACCTAAATATGGTTCCCAATCAGAGACAATGACGAACACCTGCCTCTGATTGAGAACCATATCAGGCCAAACATAGAACTGGACAAACTAGACATGTAACATAGAATGCCCACTCAGATCACACCCTGACCAACCAAAACATAGAAACATACAAAGTAAACTATGGTCAGGGTGTGACAGTACCCCCCCCCCCCCCAAGGTGCGGACTCCGGCCGCAAAACCTGAACCTATAGGGGAGGGTCTGGGTGGGCATCTGTCCGCGGTGGCGGCTCTGGCGCTGGACGTGGACCCCACCCCATAATAGTCTTAGTCCACCTCCTTAGCGTCCCTAGATAGGTTACCCTCCTAAATGACAGCTCGGGACAGAGGGGCAGCTCGGAACAGAAGGACAGCTCGGGACAGAGGTAGCTCGGGACTGATGGGTAGCTCAGCACTGAGAGGAAGCTCAGCACTGAGAGGAAGCTCAGCACTGAGAGGAAGCTCAGGCAGGTAGTTGGATCCGGCAGATCCTGGCTGGCTGGCGGTTCTGGCAGATCCTGGCTGACTGGCAGATCTGGCAGAGTCTGGCTGACTGACAGATCTGGAAGAGTCTGGTCGACTGGCAGATCTGGAAGAGTCTGGTCGACTGGCAGATCTGGAAAAGTCTGGTCGACTGGCAGATCTGGAAGAGTCAGGTCGACTGGCAGATCTGGAAGAGTCTGGTCGACTGGCAGATCTGGAAGAGTCTGGTCGACTGGCAGATCTGGAAGAGTCTGGTCGACTGGCAGATCTGGAAGAGTCTGGTCGACTGGCAGATCTGGAAGAGTCTGGTCGACTGGCAGATCTGGAAGAGTCTGGTCGACTGGCAGATCTGGAAGAGTCTGGTCGACTGGCAGCTCTGGCTGCTCCATGCTGACTGGCTGCTCCATGCTGACTGGCAGCTCTGGCTGCTCCATGCTGACTGGCTGCTCCATGCTGACTGGCAGCTCTGGCTGCTCCATGCTGACTGGCTGCTCTGGCTGCTCCATGCTGACTGGCTGCTCTGGCTGCTCCATGCTGACTGGCTGCTCCATGCTGACTGGCGGCCCTGACTGCTCCATGCTGACTGGCGGCCCTGGCTGCTCCATGCTGACTGGCGGCCCTGGCTGCTCCATGCTGACTGGCGGCCCTGGCTGCTCCATGCTAACTGGCAGCTCTGGCGGCTCCTTGCAGACTGGCAGCTCTGGCGGCTCCTTGCAAACTGGCAGCTTTGGCGGCATCCTGCAGACAGGCAGCTCTGGCGGCTCCTTGCAGACTGGCAGCTCCTTGCAGACTGGCAGCTCCTTGCAGACTGGCAGCTCCTTGCAGACTGGCAGCTCCTTGCAGACTGGCAGCTCTATGCAAACTGGCAGCTCTATGCAAACTGGCAGCTCCTTGCAAACTGGCAGCTCCTTGCAAACTGGCAGCTCCTTGCAAACTGGCAGCTCCTTGCAAACTGGCAGTTCTGAACAGGCGGGAGACTCCGGCAGCGCTGTAGAGGCGGACAGCTCTGACAGCGCTAAACAGGCGGGAGACTCCGACAGCGCTGAAGAGGAGGAAGGCTCTGGCAGCGCTGGACAGGCGAGGCGCGCTGTAGGCCTGATGCGTGGTGCTGGCACTGGTGGTACTGGGCCGAGGACACGCACAGGAAGCCTGGTGCGGGGAGCTGCTACCGGAGGGCTGGGGTGTGGAGGTGGTACTGGAAAAACCGGACTGTGCAGGCGCACTGGAGCTCTTGAGCACCGAGCCTGCCCAACCTTACCTGGTTGAATGCTCACGGTCGCCCTGCCAGTGCGGCGAGGTGGAATAGCCCGCACTGGGCTATGCAGGCGAACCGGAGACACGGAGCGCAAGGCTGGTGCCATGTAAGCCGGCCCAAGGAGACGCACTGGGGACCAGCTGCATAGAGCCGGCTTCATGGCATTAGGCTCGACGCTCAATCTAGCCCGGCCGACACGCGGAGCTGGAATATACCGCACCGGGCTATGCACCCGCACTGGAGACACCGTGCGCACCACTGCATAACACGGTGCCTGTCCGGTCTCTCTAGCCCCCCGGTAAGCACAGGGAGTCTGCCCAGGTCTCCTACCTGGCGTAGCCATACTCCCTGTTAGCCCCCCCCCCAAGAAATTGTTGGGGCTGCCTCTCGGGCTTCCTTGCCAGCCGTGTTCCCTCATATCGCCGGCTCCTCTCTCCGGCTGCCTCTGCTCTCCTAAGTGCCTCCACCTGTTCCCATGGGAGGCGATCTCTTCCAGCCAGTATCTCCTCCCAAGTGTAACAGCCCTTGCCATCCAAAACGTCCTCCCATGTCCATTCCTCTTTACGCTGCTGTTGCTGCCTGTTGACACGCGGCTTGGTCCGTTGGTGGTGGGTGATTCTGTAACGGTTTTCTTGATGAGAAGGAGAGTCGGACCAAAATGCAGCGTGTAGATTGCGATCCATGTTTTAATGAACAAACGTAAAACACGAATCAATACAAACACTCCAAAATAAAGAACGTGATGAACGTAACGAAAAGCTAAACAGCCTATCTGGTGAAAACACATAGACAGGAACAATCACCCACAAACACACAGTGAAACCCAGGCTACCTAAATATGGTTCCCAATCAGAGGCAATGACGAACACCTGCCTCTGATTGAGAACCATATCAGGCCGAACATAGAACTGGACAAACTAGACATGTAACATAGAATGCCCACTCAGATCACACCCTGACCAACCAAAACATAGAAACATACAAAGTAAACTATGGTCAGGGTGTGACAGTAGTAGTTTTGGAATTGTTAGGTTAGATTACTCGTTGGTTATTACTGCATTGTCGGAACTAGAAGCACAAGCATTTCGCTAGACTTGCATTAACATCTGCTAACCATGTGTATGTTACAAATAAAAATGGATTTGATTTGATTTGACCAGTGACCTGAGATAAAGCGGGGCTTTACCTAGCAAAGACTTATAGATGACCTGGAGCCAGTGGGTTTGGTGACGAAAATGTAGTCAGGACCAGCCAACGAGAGCATACAGGTTGCAGTGGTGGGTAGTATATGGGGCTCTGTATACTGTGATAGGCTACATCCAGTTTGTTGAGTAGAGTGTTGGGGGCTGTTTTGTAAATGACATCGCCGAAATCAAGGATCGGTAGGATAGTCAGTTTTACGAGGGTATGTTTGGCAGCATGACTGAAGGAGGCTTTGTTGCGAAATAGGAAGCCGACTCTAGATTTAATTTGGGATTGGATATGCTTAATGTGAGTCTGGAAGGAGAGTTTACAGTCTAACCAGACACCTAGGTATTTGGAGTTGTCCACATATTCTAAGTCAGAACCATCCAGAGTAATGATGCAAGTCGGGTGGGCGGGTGTGGGCAGCAATCAGTTGAAGAGCATGCATTTAGTTTTACTAGCATTTAAAAGCAGTTAAAGGCCACGGAAGGAGTGTTGTATGGCATTGAAGCTCGTTTGGAGGTTTGTTAACACAGTGTCCAAAGAAGGGCCAGATGTATACAGAATGGTGTTGTCTGCGTAGGGGTGGATCAGAGAATCACCATCAGCAAGAGCGACATCATTGATATATATACAGAGAAAAGAGTCGGCCCAAGAGTTGAACCCTGTGGCACCCCCATAGAGACTGCCAGAGGTCCGGACAACAGGCCCTCTGACTTGACACACCGAACTCTATCTGAGAGGGAGTTGGTGAACCAGGCGAGGCAGTCATTTGAGAAACCAAGGCTATTGAGTCGCCGATAAGAATGCAATGATTGACAGAGTCGAAAGCCTTGGCCAGGTCAATGAAGACGGCTGCACAGTACTGTCTTTTATCGTTGGTGGTTATGATACCTCAGGCGAGACTTCTTTAATATTAGACATTGTCATTGACAAATAGACACACTTCTCCGCCACTCGTCTTACCAGACATAGCTTCATTGTCTTGCCGATGCATGGAATATCCCGCCAGCTCTTTTCTATCCATGTTGTCGTTCAGCCACGACTCTGTGAAACATTTTTAATGTCCCGTTGGTAGGATAATCTTGCACGTTGGCCAAAAGAACAGATGGTAGCAGAGGTTTACTCACTCGCCTATGAATTTTCTGAAGGCAGCCCGACCTCCACCCACTTTTTCTCTGTCTTTTCTTCACGCAAATGACAGAGATTTGGGCTCATTCCCGAGAAAGCAGTATATCCTTTGCGTAAAACTGCAGCCATCCCCTCCGGAGCCTTACTCGCTACATCCAATGATTTCGATCATGTCGTTATGTTAAACTGTCTCTCCCTACTGTGTTTTTCAGGGCAGCCAAAGTGTTCCCGACTGTGCCCCTCAAAAACCTAGCTGCCATTCACATTTAGAGGAGGGAGTACGAGACTGCAGAGTATGAGATAGCCCTGCACATCAGGATGAGAGCCTGGATCCCCCTCTCTGGCCTACAGTACACCCTCAAACACCTGGGCCTGCTCTAAAAATGCAGGGAAGGTTGAGAAGATGGTATGGTTTCAACTCAAGATGCCATGGTGCTGTTGCATATAATCCAATTAAGCCAAGTCCTAGACACATTTTATTTTTACATTTTAAAGGAGAAGTTTTGCAGTGCTAGCTGTGCCACTAGAGATTCTGGGTTCGAGTCCAAGCTCTGTCACAGCCGGCCGTGACCAGGAGAACCATGGGTTGGCGTACAATTGGCCCAGCGTTGTAAGGGGAGGGTTTTGCTGGCAGGGATGTCCTTGTCACATCTCGCACTAGTAACTCCTGTGGCAGGCCGGGCGCAGTGCACGCTGACACAGTCGCTAGCTGTACGGTGTTTCCTCCAACGCTGGTTAAGTGGGCATTGTGTCAAGATGCACGGCTCTCGACCTTTGCATCTCCCGAGTCCGTATGGGAGTTACAGCGATGAGACAAGACTGTAACTACCAATTCGATACCATGAAATTGGCGAGAAAAAGTGGTAAAAAAATAAATAATTACTTTGCTGTTTATAAAAGGAAGTATTTGGGGGATTTTGGAGCCTTTGTTCATGTTTATACACAGCTCCCATACTGCAGAACAAGCAATGAGAAAGTTTCTCAAAACCAAGTGAAATCACTAAAACAGTGTCTGGACCCTTCTATAACATGCCATTTACATCAAAAATAGAGATTTGGTTCAGAATATGTGAACCACTCCTTTTAACATTGTTATTGATTTTACGGACCCAATAAACAAACTGAACACCACATAATGCTCCATGCCACAATCAAATAAACACAAAAAAATATAAAGACAATGGAATAAATATTTGGTCAAGTCCTCGTCTAAAGAGAGTATACGTTAAAATTGCATTTAGTCCACTCCAGATGTAGGCTTGATCTGAGTCTGCGCAACCGTCCCATGTCTGGTAGCGTTATGTCCATTACTGTTTGGCAGTTAGCCTAGAGACCTTGAATTCTATTAGCTTGTAGCTTGTGTGCAATCCTGATCTGTGAAGCTGACAGAGAAGATGTGTGTGTTGTCCAGGGAAAGCTGAAGAAGTTTATTCCTATGCATAGAGCTGGCTCTGGACATCAGGGAGAAGAAGAGTTTTGGACCCAAACACCCCAGTATGGCCACAGCATTGTTCCACCTGGCTATACTCTGCTGCAAAGTGCTGAGAGGACCAACAATGCTAACAGTTCACTGCATACCAGACACGGGTTCAAATACTTGAAAAGTCCTTTTCAAATACTTGAGTTTGCTTGAGTTTTCCAGGAGTGCCAGATGTACTGAGTTTTCTAGGAGTGCCAGATGTACTGAGTTTTCCAGGAGTGCCAGATGTACTGAGTTTTCCAGGAGTGCCAGATGTACTGGGGTTTGCAGTTTTGGGTCTTGTTTTGGTTAATTAAGCCAGGCAAGCTCAAACAGGCACAGATAAAGTGTTTGAAATGATTTTTCACATTAAACCCAGGTCTGCTGCATGCATATTAGGGAAAGATGGGAACTGCTGGAAAGCATACAGCATGTGTATGGTTTGATTTGATTTCCCAGCTTAATTGGACTTCAAATCAGACTGTTTCTCCTGGATTCTGTCTGGACATTGGTCTGACTGTGTGTTATTGTGTGTCTGACAGAAAAAGCACAGTGAGGCGCTGCCCCTGTATAAACAGGCTAGAAGAGTGCATGAGGACAGTCTGGGATGCTCACACCCACAGGTCAGAGAGACACTAAAGAACCTAGCTGTACTCAGGTGAGTACACACACCATCTTATTGTTAATATACATACAGTACTATAAGCTGAACGACTAGTTTTATCATCATTGTCATCAACCCCATATCTCTTTCTGAGCCTTATTTTCTCTATTCATCTTCCTCTCCTCCCTCCCTCCTCCCTCTCTTTCCCCCAGCTATGTGGAGGAAAGCAGCAGAGCTCAACAATCCATGGAGATCAAAGAGGCGGAGCAGTCTCTGGTTTGTGGAGGGAGGAGATTCCGCCCCTTCCAAGAACACAAGTGGTGGATCTCATTTTGCCTTTCAATGATCCTGTGTGTCAATATCCTCGTCTCCTTCTAGAAATGCATTGGTGGAGAAGGTCAAAGGGACCTTGCATCTTCTCCTCAAATGCATTTTCAGGAGGTGGAAAGGATAGAGGACATGAAGAATCAATGAAGTACATTTGAAGGCCATCCATGGTTCGCAATCTGCTTTCCTGAGAAGAACAACGTCCATCACACTCTGAATAGTTTGTTATGCTGCTTTGAGATGGAACAGTGTAGTGGTGTCGCCTGTCAAGAGTACTGTAGCTAACTTATAAAATAAATTATATTTTAATGTCTGTTCAATGACTATATTGTTAAGTGTTCAAAAAATAAATATATATTATAAATGTAATCATGATGTAACGTCTGCTTCCAGCTCACACTCTCAAACACATAGATACCCTGAATGCAGCTCACTCTCCAGATCCCAATCACCGGAATTCTGATCACCTGTTCACACACCTGTATGTCATTATCACACACTATTTAGTTCAGTTCTTTGCACCCAATCATTGTAGGTATTGTTTGTTTTGTGACACACTTCTAGCCGGAGCGCTGGGTTTCCTGTAATATACTCCTCCCCAGTACTTTCCTGTTATCAACCTATTGCCTGATCTTCTGGATGATGTTAAAAGCTTTTTCCCTGCCTGTACTGTTGCCTTTTTGGACCCCCTGTGTTTGACCTGCCTGACCCTGGACTCAGCTACCTGCCTCCTCCTGTGGTCCTTTACAATAAATACCTGCTGCGCCCTGTGCTTGAAACCAGCTCTCTCTCTCCCATTGTGTTCATTACACATTAAATTACGTCAACACCAGGTTATGAAGGTTTTTTATTGCATATTCAAACGTTTCCAAATTGCTCTGCTCTGTCGTCTGTCAAAATTACATTTCAATTGTATAATGAGAAATCAATATCACCATCGACTGCAAGTCCTCTGGCTGCGTGTCTGCTAAATTACCAAAATGTCAATGTAATTTGCTTTTCAAATAGATTTGACACCTACAGTGAGCTCAAAGTATTGGGACATTGACACTTTGTTTTTGGGGGGGGGGGCTCTGTACCCCAGCAATTGGGACAAATTCAATTATATGTTTATTAAAGTAGTCAAGTTTAGTATTTGGTTACCATGTTTACGAATAATCCTGAATAAAATTGTGAATCATGATGAGTGAGAAAGTTAGACGCAGAAATATATACTATCCGTAATCATGGTACCATCCACACTAATGTAGAAGTGTTTAGAATCATATTCTATTCTTATCAAAAATGACACAATAAATAATTTTCCATGAATTTCTATTGGGCACAAAATAATCTGAAACACAACCAAGCTTGATGTAATCATCGGGTACTAGGAATATGGGACCAAATACTAAACGTTTGACTTCTTTAATACACAAGTGTGAATTTGTCCCAATACTTTTGGTCCCCTAAAAGGGGGGGGACTATGTACAAAAAGTGTTCTAATTTCTAAAATGGTTCACCTGATACGGATGAAAATACCCTCAAATTAAAGCTGCCAATCAGCACTTTAATCTCATAGTCATTAGTGCTGGAGTACAGAGCCAAAACAAAAATATGTGTCACTGTCCCAATACTTTGTCACTGTATATGCTTCCATAATTATTTGGTGATCAATTCATCTTGGGCTCCAAAGTGGCGCAGTGGTCTAAGCCACTGCATCTCAGTGCTTGAGCTGTCACTACAGACACCCTGGTTTGAATCCAGGCTGTATAACAACCAGCCGTGATTGGGAGTCCCACAGGGCGGTGCACAATTGGTCCAGCGTTGCCTGGGTTTGGCCGGTGTAGGCTGTCATTGTAAATTAGAATTTGTTCTTAACTGACTTGCCTCGTTAAATAAAGAAGATAAATACAACTATTGGATGCATGCTGACTTAATACAATGACTCAGAGCTGTATTGATAGAGAATACTGAGCTCAGGTACTGTTGCTGTGTCAATTATATAATCAGTGCCAAGTCTCCATGCAGTACAGGAATAGATATAAATGCATATTGTATTTCAGTCATGTAAATGACATAACATAAAATGCATATTGTGTAGTACTGACTGTGTTGATGGCCACAACTGACAGTTCTGCTGTTAGTGCAGCAGAAGACCCAGTTGACTCAAACTACTTTTAAAGCAGCAATATCTAGTTAAGTTCTAAGAGCAGCAGCGCTGATAGTTTACCTGAGCTGCTCCTAGAGCAACAACATATGATGACGCAGTACAGATGTTCTACAAGCAGCAGTGCTCCCAGGATACTGCTCATAGAACAGCAACATAAATGACAGTACAGTTCTGCTTTTAGAACAGCCGACAACCCAGTTGACTCAAACTGTTCTTGGAACAGCAAAATCTAGGCCTAGTTGAGTAGCACCGCTGATAGTTTACCTGAGCTGCTCCCAGAGCAGCAACATCAAGATAACACAGTAGAGTTATACTCTTGGAGCAGCAGAAGTCCCAGTTGACTGATTTAATAGCAGCACTATCTACTGTGGTTAACAGAGTTCTGTTCCAAAAGCAGCAGCACTCCCTATTCATTTATGCTGCTACTAGAACAGCCACATACAGTGCAAATGGAAAGTATTCAGACCCCTTGACTTGCTCCACATTTTGTTATGTTACAGCCTTGTTCTAAAATTGATGAAGCGAAAACAGTTTAAAAAAAATTGTGTGCAAATGTATAAAATAAAAAAAACATATCTATTTAAATAAGTATTCAGACCCTTTGCTATGAGACATTAAGCTCAGTTGCATCCTGTTTCCATTGATTATCCTTGAGATGTTCGTATAACTTTATTGGAGTCCACCTGTGGTAAATTCAACTGATTAGACATGATTTGTCAGAGCAAAAATCAAGCCATGAGGTCGAAGCAATTGTCCGTAGATCTCCAAGACAGGATTGTGTCGAGGCAAGAATTTGGGGAAGAGTACCAAAACATGTCTGCAGCATTGAAGGTCCCCAAGAACACAGTGGCCTCCATTATTCTTAAATGGAAGAAGTTTGGAACCACCAAGACTTTTCCTAGAGCTGACCGGCCGGCCAAACTGAGCAAATCGGGGGAGAAGGGCCTTGGTCACGGTGGTGGCCAAGAACCCGATGGTCACTCTGACAGAGCTTCAGAGTTCATCTGTGGAGATGGGAGAAGCTACTGTACAAGAAGGACAGCCATCTATGCAGCACTCCACCAATCAGGCCTTTATGGTAGAGTGGCCAGACAGAAGCCACTCCTCAGTAAAAGGCTGATAAAAGGCTGATAAAAGTCTGATAAAATCAAGATTGAACTGTTTGGCCTGAATGCCAAGCGTCACATCTGGAGGAAACCTGGCACCATCCTTACAGTGAAGGAGGAATGTTTTTCAGCGACAGAGGCTGGGAGACTTGTCAGCATCGAGGGAAAGATGAAAACCTGCTCCAGAGCGTTCAGGACCTGACTGGGGCGAAGGTTCACCTTCCAACAGGACAACGACCCTAAGCACACAGCCAAGACAACGCAGAAGTGCCTTTGGGACAAGTCTCTGAATGTCCTTGAGTGGCCTAGCAAGAGCCCGGACTTGAACCCCAATCTAACATCTCTGGAGAGACCTGAAAATAGCTGTGCAGCAACGCTCCTCATCCAACCTGACAGAGCTTGAGAGGATCTGCAGAGAAGAATGGGAGAAACCCCCCAAATACAGGATTGCCAAGCTTGTAGCATCATACCCAAGAAGACTCGAGGCTGTAATTGCTGCCAAAGCTGCTTCAACAATGTACTGAGTAAAGGGTATGAATACTTATGCAAATGTGATATTTCAGTGTTTTATTTTTAATACATTTCCAAAAATGTCTAAAAACCTATTTTTGCTTTGTCATTATGGTATATCGTGTGTAGATTGATGAGAAAAAAACAACAATTTAATCAATTTTAGAATAAGGCTTAAATGTAACAAAATGTGGACAAAGTCAAGGGGTCTGAATACTTTCAGAATGCACTGTATTTCGCTGGATAGTTAGCTGGTTGTAGGCTTAAATTGTTTACTAGCAAGCTAGCTTGGTAACCTGGGGCAAAAACTGTTGAGCTAGCTAACATTACTTAGAAAATAAAATTTTAGCTAACCAACTTTAGCTTGCATCACATTTAGTATTTCATTAATTATTTAGACTAGCTGGATACAGGACATTAATGTGCAAAATGAATAATTTGCTAGCTATATTCAACTTAACTTGTTTTGCTTTCTTGCTGCTCGCTCCTGCAGAATTGTGTTCTTCCTCTTCTTCCCTCCCCTTTTCCCACAAATGTTTTTGAATCCCGCCATGTGACATGTCTATTTCCCAGCCTGCGCTCAGTTTGGTATTCCCGCCTCCTCTCCATTTTCAATGTTTGCCTGCTCTGAGAACATGTTTGAATAAGTAACATAACAAGTCTATTGTATCAGCCAATGTGAGTGAAATTCTTTGTGTTAAGAATTCACTGAGGAATTAGATGTACTTTGCTGTGCAAAGAGTTGCCTCTGTTGATTCTAGAGTTCATGGGTGAGTCATCATTATAATGGTAAGCAGCTCCAAAAGTGTTGGGCTATATCAAGTAGAGACGTGAGGCTCCTTTTATACAAACAATATGTAGGATAGTCAAATAGACCTGCCAAAAGGAGATGCATCGACTCGTCAAATTTGAACAGGTTGCTTTGACCATAAAAAAACAGACCTTTACTTAATTGTTCCAGTGACAGTCATTGCCGTTTGGGAAGGCCGTTAATTTTTTTTATGAGCATGGCCTTTTTCTATTACAGCTTATTGGATGACTGTCATTCTTCACCCAGCTCAATGTACATCTATAGGTTTAGGCTACTACTTGATTCAAACATTTTCCCTAGCTGACCTAGGGTGTAATAATTACTCCAAACAGTTGCAAATGAGAGTTTCTATTGGACAAATTCTGGTAGGTTTATCCCCGTTTCGTTCCGTTTGCTTCTGTTTAAGAAACGTTTTAACAGAATCGGCGGAATGAATACAACCCTGATCACCCGCACACACAGTTTTCTGTGTAGCCACCACATACAAACAACATTATCACTTTGCTTGTTGTATTATTTCTTCTCGCACCTACGTGCTCTCCTCCTCTCATCTTTTCTCTTCAATGTTGGACTTCAGTGCTTGTGACCAAGCCAATCCTACCACAGCCACTAACCATGGCCGTGGAAAACATTTTTGGGGTGGGGGTGCTGAATTTCTTCCCGCTATACTGACTAGTATTTTGCTCTGCTCCACTCATACAGGAGTAATAAAGGCCTAGTGCATTTATATATATATATATTCTTTTTTTTAAATTGTGATTTATCAGGGGATGCTTCAGCACCCCCCCCTTCCCTCTACATCGTTGTCAATCACAGGATGCTGCTGAGGGGAGAACAGCTCATAATAATTGCCGGAACAGAGCAAAATGAAATGACATCAAACACATGGAAACCAGCCATTACCTCAAGCTTGTTCTCCCCAATGAAGGTGCAACCAACCTCCTGTGATGTCAGTGTCACCATATTAGCTAACGTCATAGCTAACATAGTTATTAGAACTAACGCGGTAGTTAATCCACTACAATCACACAGTACAGTGCATATCAAGCAGTTTACCAGTTACACTGGTGGCCTCCAGTGGCAATAAATAATCAAACTTAAAGCTTATCTTGACTTGGAAGAGTTCCAGTGTAGCCTTAGCCAGCTGACTATCATAAATAGCATTTCTCTCCGTTTGAGCGGGGTGTTTGAGTAGGCAAAATTAGCTAGCTGCATTAAGTAGCTAAGTAAGTTAAACAATACAACTAAGTATATCTCTCTCTCTCCTGCTGCTTCCCCTTAATTTTTGAAGAAATTACTTTGTTCAAAACGGTTAAACTATTGTCTTCTTTTTAGTCAACTACTCACCACATTTTATGCACTGCAGTGCTAGCTATCTGTAGCTTATGCTTTCAGTACTAGATTCATTCTCTGATCCTTTGATTGGGTGGACAACATGTCAGTTCATGCAACAAGTGCTCTGGTAGATTGGAGGACATCCTCCAGAATTAGTCATAATTACTGTGTAAATCTATGGAAGGTGGTGAGAACCATGTGCCTCCTAGGTTCTGTACTGAAGTCAATGTACCCAGAGGAGGGTGGAAAAAGCTGTTCACCATAGTGCTACCCCAGAGAGTGTTGTTGAGGCTACTGCAGACCTTCGTTGCAAAACATTGTGTTTTAATCAGTTATTTGGTGATGTGAATATATTTAGTATAGTTTTTCAAAACTTTTAAAAATGTTTCAGTATTTTTATTTTTATGAAATTCGCTGAGTAGGATGGTCCTTCTCTTCCTCCTCTGACGAGTCTCCACTGGTGTGTTCTCGTTGTATTTCTAGGGTGATGGCGACTTTGGCTCAATACTAGTTTGAGTTATAGGAGAATATTAAACATGCCCAGTTGAAAACCAAAATACAGTATAATCAGATCCTCGTCTTCAGCTTTTAAGTGAACATTTGTATCTTTATACAGACTTGATTTCATTAATACACAGTACAAACCCTCCCCACTTCACTTTCTATTGTATCTCTGCAAGTAAAAACAACAGTAGATCTGGGTGTGGCTTTGCTGTTCACGTGTTCAACATCATGTGGGCGCACTGAAGAGCAGGGTGTGTCCTTGTGACTGACTGACGGACTGACTGATGATCGGTACACAAGTAAGGTGATAACTTGCATAAAAATTGCTTTTTTATGTGACATGCATACACCTAGGGCTGTATTAGCTCGTGAGTCATGACCGCAGTAAAAATATATGTGCTTGCTGAGTCACAGTTAACTCCTCTGCACTCTGGACATGCATTAATAGTACCCAACTTGCTAATGATCATCAGGTCACTAATGGCCTGGTACTCAGAGATCTATTGTCCCTCCACCAGGTCCTAATGGCCTGGTACTCAGAGCTCAATTGTCCCTCCATCAGGTCCTAATGGCCTGGCACTCAAAGCTCCATTGTCCCTCTAACCACTCTGACATCAATGCAAATGCAATCGAAAATCACATCAAACACAATCAAAACAGTATGTGCTTTGATTGATCAATATGAAGAAAAAAGTTCAACAACAGGTTGAAACTGAGTGGAAAACATGGTCGTTGTGGATGTTGTTTCAAAGTTTAACACAACAAAATGGATAATGCTTTCTAAGGTGATGATTAATACGAAATCCCTTATGCATATTAGAGTTTATGCATAGGCCTATATTAGAGCTCAAGCCTGAAGAAATACCTGAATTAAAATAATATAAAAAAACATATTACACGAGGCAGAAAAACACTTAAAAAAATACAAATTGAAGATATCTTTGGTGCATAATTGGTCTTGCCTAAATTAAACAGATTCAGAGTTAGCCTAAAATTATAGTGCATTTGTATTTGATTTTGAGTAGCCTAGTAATAGGGCATGTTATTATATTTTCATATTTAATAGGCTGAGATTACTTTTATCTATCTCACCACCGTGCATTTCCATCTCCCCTCTGCTCTTCTTCATTCCTTTCTCCAGCGCCCAGGGAGACGGGCTCTCAACAGTTGAATTAAATATGTTTCGCTGTGAAAACATGTTACTATCGATGTTCCCAAACAGATTTCACTTAGCTTCCCAAATTAAGCAACAGGGTAGGAGAGCCTATGGCATACAGAGTTTGGGCAGAATATCACCTGTTGCATGGCAACAAAAACTGGAGTAGCCTACTCAAAATGAGTGAAAGGAACTTGTGGGAAAGTTGCCTCCATTCTCTATTTGATTGTATATGGATTACATGTCTTTTTTGTATTGCACCTGTTCCTGCCCATTTGATAATAGGCCGTTCTAAATCAAAACAAATTGTAAATATTAGGAAAGGCAACAGTCTGATGGGTGAAAATATGATCATTTGATGAGAGAACAGCGTGTGCAGCCTGAGGCAAGGAACAGAGCCTAGCCCACATCTTTTGATTTCTAAGGCGTTCTATGGTTTGTATCATTCACAATTGAAGTTGCCAAATAACTCTAAATCTAGCATATAAGACCTGTTTCAAATGATCACTCATCAAGCTCAACTTAGTCACTTCATATGTGCACTCTGACTCCGGAATGGGAAAAATATCCTTTCTATTTTATTCAACTAAGTTAAATTATATTCTTCTTACTAAAATCATATAATATAAAATAATTGCATGGGACTTATAAGGATATCTTGTCTGCTAAATGAGCAAGCCTACAGCCTAGGCTAAGGCGCATAGCCAGATAACATACAGTAGGCCAACTCATATTCTGTTCTTCTGAAAAAAAAGATTCTTCATATCATAATGTTTCTTTGGATCTGCCTAAAATAAATAATGGATTTATTGTGTGGTTTATATTCAATTGATTTATGTATATATATGTTGAAACGTAGATGTTCAACAGCTTGTATCCATGGAGGCCTGGAGATTCTATATGTGTTTATGTTAATGAATGGTCAATTACCATGAGACTGGCAGTCTTTTGACCGACATTAACCGACTGACAAAATGTCAGGACCGCCACAGCCCTACATACAACTACAGTATGTCCATAACCTGATAATCTATACCAATGTTAATGAATAACTTGCATTCACTTTCTCCCCTGGCTTATAGCAGTTCAAGCATGACTGTCTTTATCATGACTATCATTATCATGACAGTCTTTATCTTCACTGTGTTTATCATGATAGTCTTTATCACGGCTGTCTTTATCACGACTGTCTTTATCATGGCTGTCTTTGTCACGGCTGTCTTTGTCACGGCTGTCTTTGTCACGGCTGTCTTTATCACGGCTGTCTTTATCACGACTGTCTTTATCATGGCTGTCTTTGTCACGGCTGTCTTTGTCACGGCTGTCTTTATCACGGCTGTCTTTATCACGGCTGTCTTTATCACGGCTGTCTTTGTCACGGCTGTCTTTATCACGACTGTCTTTATCATGGCTGTCTTTGTCACGGCTGTCTTTATCACGGCTGTCTTTATCATGACTGTCTCTGTCATGACTGTCTTTATCTTTACTGTCTTTATCTTTACTGTCTCTGTCATGACTGTCTTTATCGTGAATGTCTTTATCATAAAAGACATCCCATCTCAAGTGTCATTATACAAACAGAAAGACATATGGAAGTCAATGTTCAACCATATAAAAACTCCTGTCGGTGTTCCAACAGTGGTACATTCTAATGAAGGATAGAGTGTATTACCTAATGTGGCACCAAAGCAAACAATGCTTGTGGGAAGATCTGTGTGTTCCATATTTGTTTGAGTCAATATTTTGTACTCTGTAGCAAGTTTATCTGAAACCCTTATGCTAAGCTTTATTGTATGTTTAACTGAAAGGGTTCTATTCAATCTGTATTGCTGAAGCGTTACAGCTAATTGGATGCAGTCTATCACAGTGCAATCCGTTTTGTCACCAAAGCCCCATATACTACCCACCGCTACCCACCGCTGCGACAAATATGCTGTAAATATGCCTCGCTTCATACTCGTCACCCACTGGCTCCAGGTCATCTATACGTCTTTGCTAGGTAAAGCCCCACCTTATCTCAGCTCACTGGTCACCATAGCAGCACCCAGCCGTAGCACGCGCTCCAGCAGGTATATTTCACTGGGCATCCCCAAAGCCAATTCCTCCTTTGGCCACCTTTCCTTCCAGTTCTCTGCTGCCAATGACTGGAACGAACTGCAAAAATCACTGAAGCTGGAGACTCATATCTCCCTAACTAGCTTTAAGCACGAGCTGTCAGAGCAGCTTACTTACACTGCACATGTACATAGCTCATTTGTAAATAGCCCATCCAACTACCTCATCCCCGTATTGTTATTTATTTTCCTCCCTTGTCATTCCTCATTTGCACACATTGTATATATACTTTTTTCTATTGTATTATTGACTGTATGTTTGCTTATTCCATGTGTAACTCTGTGATGTTATTTGTGTCGCACTGCTTTGCTTTATCTTGGCCAGGTCGCAGTTCTCAACTAGCTTACCTGGTTAAATAAAAGTGAAATATATATATTTTTTAAATGTGGCTTTCATCAACTGCATGTGTGTGATACCATGTATAAAATGATGAGGTACTGTAAGCAACACCATAATTAAAATGATTGAAATACTAATAACTGTCAATAGTACCATTGTGTGTAATCAACTGCCCATCTATTACTTCAGAATGTGACTCATTGAATGAATGTGACTCTATACGTCTTTTAAAAGCTATAACATAACCCTGAATACAGTAATTAGTAGTAATCCCTTTGACAGTATTTGAATGAATTGAAATAAAGCCTAAAAACAGAACCTAGATTGAGAACTATTACAGCTGAACTATAACTTAGACTCAGAACAAACATTGATACTCTTTAAAAACATGTATTCTATTTTACCTACATACAGTTGCAGAACAAAGGTGCCTCTTTAGGCTTATAGTCGGGTCCTTTCTGGGTCAGGTAGGGTGTGGCCAGGCAAGCCAATAGCTGTGGGGCATAAACAGAAACCGCAGAAACCAGTCCTGACCATGTACACATAGTACAATGGAACAGAGCCATGGCTGTGGAATCGATGCTGGCAGTGAGTCATGGGATCTTTAAACTCTATAGTGCCAGAGGGGTTAGAGTGTGAGTTACAGAATGTGGGAGAGAAACAGGGTTTAACTATACAATACAGCCCTGATGTCCCTCTGACAGACTGAATAAAAGGTGTGGTCCTACCAGGGCTATTCAACAGGTAGGACCAGGGTAGTTTAGTTTAGTTAGACAATACACATCATCAGTAGGCATTGGAGTTAGAGGGTGGTACAGTTAGTTTTGCCAGATATAACTGTGGGAGAATTGAGAAACTCATACAAGATTTGAAAAGTAGAGTGCTTTACTCACGGTGGTGCACAACCATAAATCAAGATACACACCACATAGGGTGTCCTCCATAATTGTTGGGACAGTGAAGCATTTTTTCTTTTTTTGGCTATATACTCCAAAGGTTTGGATTTGAAATCAAACAATGACTAGGAAGTTAAAGTACAGACGGTCAGCTTTAATTTGATGGTATTTTCATCCATATCGGATGAACCATTTAGAGCTTGTGACTCTACAAATGTGTTGGATGCATTTACGTTTTGTTTTATGTTTCAGATTATTTTGTGTCCAATATAAATTATTGGTAAATAATGTATTGTGTCATTTTGGAGTCACTTTTATTGTAAATAAGAGTATAATATGTTTCTACATTAATGTGGATGCCACCATGATTATGCATGTAAATGAATCGTATAATGATGAGTGAGAAAGTTAGACACACAAATATCATATCCCCCCCACCAAAAATAAATGCTAATCTTTCCTGTTTTTTGTAATGGTGAGAGGTTAGCATGTCTTGGGGATATGATATTTGTTTGTCTGTAACTCTCTCACTCATCAATCAATCAAGCAAGCAAGCAAATGTATTCATATAGCCCGTTTTACATCAGCAGATGTCACAAAGTGCTTATACAGAAACCCAGCCTAAAACCCTAAACAGCAATCAATGGAGATGTAGAAGCAAGGTGGCTAGGAAATTTGTAGGCAGCCATGGTAAATAAAAATTTGACTTGCCTAGTTAAATAAACGTTAAATACAATAAAAAAGGAAAAACTCCCTAGAAAGGCTGGAACCCAGGAATTAAACCTAGAGAGGAGCCAGGCTCTGAGGGGTTACCAGTCCTCGTCTGGCTGTGCCGGGTGCAGATTATAAAGAGTACATGGCCATTTAGGCCAGATCGTTCTTAAAGATGTTCAAATGTTCATAGATGACGTTCAAAGGGTCAGATAACAATCACAGGGGTTGTAGAGGGTTCGACAGGTCAGCACCTCAGGAGTAAATGTCAGTTGGCTTTTCATAGCCGAGCATAGGTCGAGACAGCAGGTGCGGTATAGAGGGAGGGAGGGGGAGAGCAAGGGAGGGAGACTCGAAGGCAGCAGGTCCGGGACAAGGTAGTACATCCGGTGAACAGGTCAGGGTTCCAACTGTTCTGCCATAGGTAGAAAGAAGCAGCAGCACGACCAGCTGGACTGGGGACAGCCAAGAGTCATCAGGCCAGGTAGTCCTGAGGCATGGTCCTAGGGCTCAGGTCCTCCAGGAGTGGAGGGAGAGAGAGAATTAGAGGGAACATATTGAAGTTCACAAAGGACACCAGATAAGACAGGAGAATTTCACCAAATAGGACAGACTGACTGTAGCCCCCCCAGTACTTAGACTATTGCAGCATTGATTTTGGAGGCTGAGAAAGGGGGGTCAGAGGACACTGTGGCCCCATCCGACGATACCCTCAGATAGGGCCAACCAGGCAAGATATTACCCCACCCACTTTGCCGAAGCACAGCCCCAACACCACTAAAGGGATATCAACAGACCACCAACTTACTAGCCTAATACAAGTCTGAGTATAGCCCTCGAAGAGCTCCTCCACTGCACAAGCCCGAAGGAGGGCAAGACTGGGCAGGAAGATCAAGTCAGTGACTCAACCCATTCAAGTCGAATATACTGTAGCGCAAAGAAGCCTGTCACGACGTGACGCACCCGTCCTAGCGACGGCATGGAAGAGTACTTGTAAGCCAGTGACTCAGCCCCTGTAATAGGGTCAGAGGCAGAGAATCCGAGTGGAGACAGGGGAGCCGGACAGGCAGAAACAGCAAGGGTGGTTCGTCATTTCAGTGCCTTGCCGTTCAGTGCCTTGCCGTTCAACTACACTCAATCATAGGACCTACTAAAGAGATGAGTCTTCAGTAAAGACTTAAATGTCAAGACATGGTCTGCATCTCTTACATGGGTAGGCAGACCATTCCATCAAAATGGAGCTCTATAGAAGAATGCCCTGCCTCCTGCTGTTTGGTTAGAAATTCTAGAGACAATAAGGAGGCCTGCGTATTGTGACCGTAGCGTACGTATAGGTATGTACGGCAGGACCAAATTGGAGAGATAGGTAGGCGCAAGTCCATGTAACACTTTGTAGGTTAGCAGTAAAACCTTGAAATCAGCCCTAGCCTTAAAAGGAAGACAGCGTAAAGACGCTAACACTGGAATAATATGATCCCATTCTTTGGTTCTAGTCAAGATTCCAGCAGCTATATTTAGCACTTACTGAAGTTTATTTAGTGCTTTATCCGGGTAGCCGGAGAGTAGATCATTGTAGCAGTTTAATCTAGAAGTGACAAAAGCATGGATTAGCTTTTCTGCATAATTTTGGGACAAAACCGTTCCGATTTTAGCAATGTTACGAAGACGGAACAACGCTGCCTTAGAAATATTATTGTTTGTCCAAAGAGAGGTCAGTGTCCAGAATAATGCCGAGGTTGTTTAGTTTTATTTGAGACGACTGTACAACCATCAATATTAATTGTCAGATCAAACAGCAGATCCCTTTGTTTCTTGGGACCTAGAACTAGTATCTCTGTTTTGTCCGAGTTTAAAAGTAAAACATTTGCCGCAATCCACTTCCTTATGTCTGAAACAATGGCTTCCGGCGTAGGGAATTTCAGTAGTTTAGTTGGAATAGGGTCCAGTAGGCAGCTGGATGTTTTAGAGGCCATGACTATTTTCGTGAACGTGTTGAGAGATACAGGATTAAAACACTTGAGTGTCTCCATTGATCCTAGGTCCTGGCAGTTTTGTGCAGACTCAGGACAACTGCGTTTTGGAGAAATATGCAGATTCAAAGAGTTGTCTGTAATGTGCATTTCTTGTGACAAAGGAATTTTAGTTTTAGGGTATTACGCAAGGTTAAATTAAGATCCTCAGTTAGGTGGTTAATTGTTTTTTGTAGTCCAGCATCCTTGGGTAGGTGGAGGGAGTCTGGAAGGGCATCTAGGAATCTTTGGGTTGTCCGAGGATTTATTGCTCGCCTTCTGATAATCCTTGGTTGAGGTCTGAGCAGATTATTTGATGCGATTGCAATGGTGGTCCGATAGTCCAGGATTATGAGGAAAAACACACACAATATTTATTCCACGGGACAAAACTAGATCCAGGGTATGACTGTGGCAATACGTAGGTCAGGAGACACGTTGGACAAAACCCAGTCGATGATGGCTCCGAATGCTTTTTGGAGTGGGTCTGTGGACTTTTCCATGTGAATATTGAAATCCCCCAAAATGTGAATATTATCTGCCATGACTACAAGGTTCCGGAACTCAGTGAGGAACGCTGTATACTGGCCAGAAGCTATAAAAAGTGATTGAGTTGGCTGCATAGATTTCCTGACTAGAAGCTCAAAAGACAAAAAAAATGTGTTTTTGTGAAATTCAATTTGCTGTCATAAATGTTAGCACCTCATTAATACTTCATTATTCACGATTCATTCAGGTTTATCTGTAATCATGGTAGCATCCACATTAAAATGTAGTAGTGTTTAGAAGCATGTTCATTTCTTATTTACAATACAATGACTCCAAAATGACACAAGCTTTTCATAACCGAGCATAGGTCGAGACAGCAGGTGCGGTATAGAGGGAGGGAGGGGGAGAGCAAGGGAGGGAGACTCGAAGGCAGCAGGTCCGGGACAAGGCAGTACATCTGGTGAACAGTTCAGGGTTCCAACTGTTCTGCCACAGGTAGAAGCAGCAGCACAACCAGCTGGACTGGGGACAGCCAAGAGTCATCAGGCCAGGTAGTCCTGAGGCATGGTCCTAAGGCTCAGGTCCTCCAGGAGGGGAGGGAGAGAGAGAATTAGAGGGAACATATTGAAGTTCACAAAGGACACCAGATAAGACAGGATAATTTCACCAAATAGGACAGACTGACTGTAGCCCCCCCAGTACTTAGACTATTGCAGCATTGATTTTGGAGGCTGAGAAAGGGGGGTCAGAGAACACTGTGGCCCCATCCGACGATACCCCCAGATAGGGCCAACCAGGCAAGATATTACCCCACCCACTTTGCCGAAGCACAGCCCCAACACCACTAAAGGGATATCAACATACCACCAACTTACTAGCCTAATACAAGTCTGAGTATAGCCCTCGAAGAGCTCCTCCACTGCACAAGCCCGAAGGAGGGCAAGACTGGGCAGGAAGATCAAGTCAGTGACTCAACCCATTCAAGTCGAATATACTGTAGCGCAAAGAAGCCTGTCACGACGTGACGCACCCGTCCTAGCGACGGCATGGAAGAGTACTTGTAAGCCAGTGACTCAGCCCCTGTAATAGGGTCAGAGGCAGAGAATCCGAGTGGAGACAGGGGAGCCGGCCAGGCAGAAACAGCAAGGGTGGTTCGTCATTTCAGTGCCTTGCCGTTCAGTGCCTTGCCGTTCAACTACACTCAATCATAGGACCTACTAAAGAGATGAGTCTTCAGTAAAGACTTAAATGTCAAGACATGGTCTGCATCTCTCACATGGGTAGGCAGACCATTCCATCAAAATGTAGCTCTATAGAAGAATGCCCTGCCTCCTGCTGTTTGGTTAGAAATTCTAGAGACAATAAGGAGGCCTGCGTATTGTGACCGTAGCGTACGTATAGGTATGTACGGCAGGACCAAATTGGAGAGATAGGTAGGCGCAAGTCCATGTAACACTTTGTAGGTTAGCAGTAAAACCTTGAAATCAGCCCTAGCCTTAAAAGGAAGACAGTGTAAAGACGCTAACACTGGAATAATATGATCCCATTCTTTGGTTCTAGTCAAGATTCCAGCAGCTATATTTAGCACTTACTGAAGTTTATTTAGTGCTTTATCCGGGTAGCCGGAGAGTAGATCATTGTAGCAGTTTAATCTAGAAGTGACAAAAGCATGGATTAGCTTTTCTGCAAAAGTAAAACATTTGCCGCAATCCACTTCCTTATGTCTGAAACAATGGCTTCCAGCGTAGGGAATTTCAGTAGTTTAGTTGGAATAGGGTCCAGTAGGCAGCTGGATGTTTTAGAGGCCATGACTATTTTCGTGAACGTGTTGAGAGATACAGGATTAAAACACTTGAGTGTCTCCATTGATCCTAGGTCCTGGCAGTTTTGTGCAGACTCAGGACAACTGCGTTTTGGAGAAATATGCAGATTCAAAGAGTTGTCTGTAATGTGCATTTCTTGTGACAAAGGAATTTTAGTTTTAGGGTATTACGCAAGGTTAAATTAAGATCCTCAGTTAGGTGGTTAATTGTTTTTTGTAGTCCAGCATCCTTGGGTAGGTGGAGGGAGTCTGGAAGGGCATCTAGGAATCTTTGGGTTGTCCGAGGATTTATTGCTCGCCTTCTGATAATCCTTGGTTGAGGTCTGAGCAGATTATTTGATGCGATTGCAATGGTGGTCCGATAGTCCAGGATTATGAGGAAAAACACACACAATATTTATTCCACGGGACAAAACTAGATCCAGGGTATGACTGTGGCAATACGTAGGTCAGGAGACACGTTGGACAAAACCCAGTCGATGATGGCTCCGAATGCTTTTTGGAGTGGGTCTGTGGACTTTTCCATGTGAATATTGAAATCCCCCAAAATTTGAATATTATCTGCCATGACTACAAGGTTCCGGAACTCAGTGAGGAACGCTGTATACTGGCCAGAAGCTATAAAAAGTGATTGAGTTGGCTGCATAGATTTCCTGACTAGAAGCTCAAAAGACAAAATTTTTTTGTTTTTGTGAAATTCAATTTGCTGTCATAAATGTTAGCACCTCATTAACACTTCATTATTCACGATTCATTCAGGTTTATCTGTAATCATGGTAGCATCCACATTAAAATGTAGTAGTGTTTAGAAGCATGTTCTATTCTTATTTACAATACAATGACTCCAAAATGACACAACACATTATTTATCAGTTTTTTTGATCCCCTAAAATCACATTTGGACTCATCAGACCAAAGGACAGATTTCCACCGGGCTAATGTCCATTGCTCGTGTTTCTTGTCCCAAGCAAGTCTCTTCTTATTATTGGTGTACTTTAGAAGTGGTTTCTTTGCAGCAATTTGACCATGAAGGCCTGATTCCTCTGAACTGTTGATGTTGAGATATGTCTGTTATTTGAACTCTGTAGCATTTATTTGGGCTGCAACCTGAGGCTGGTAACTCTAATGTTCTTATCATATGCCCCAGAGGTAACTCTGGGTCTTCCTTTCCCGTGGAAGTCCTCATGAGAGCCAGTTTTATCATAGCGCTTGATTGTTTTTGTGACTTTCAAAGTTCTTGAAATTTTCCACATTGACTGACCTTCATTTCTTAAAGTAATGATGGACTGTCGTTTCTCTTTGCTTAGTTGAGCTGTTCTTGCCATAATATGGACTTGGTCTTTTACCAAATAGCGCTATCTTCTGTATACCAACCCATACCTTGTCACAACACAACTGATTGGCCCAAATGTGTTAAGAAGGAAAAAAATTCCACAAATGAACTTTTAACAAGGCACACCTGCAAATTGAAATGCATTCCAGGTGACTACCTCATGAAGCTGGTTGAGAGAATGCCAATAAAGTGCAAAACTGTCAGCAGCTTGGTTACTTTGGTGGCTACTTTAAAGAATCTGAAATATAACAAATATTTTGATTTGTTTAATACTTTTTTGTTTACTATATGATTCCATATGTGTTATTTCATAGTTTTAATGTCATCACTATTATTCTACAATGTAGAAAATAGTACAAATAAAGAAAACCCCTTGAATGAGTAGGTGTCCAAACTTTTGACTGGTACTGTATGTGTTCATGCAAAGGGGATGTTTGTCTCTACAATGAGGACTTTGTGTATCTAAAGAATCAGTTACGGAATGCCGATGGACATGGGTGGAGTTTCAGGTGAATCTAGTGACGGACAGCGGCTCTATGTTGTTTGTTGTTTGTTTGGATCAGTTCCGTGTGACTAGGTTGCATACAGCTACAAACAATCAGGAAATATTATGAACGGTAAAAGGGCGAGGCTAAGGTGAGGAGGTATATTTTAGTTAACACGCAAACAAAATATTGTGTGCTATATTTATATAAAGAATACAACAAAAATGTTACTAAAACCATAGACTGCATGTCACTAGCTCAAACTCAGTGTAAAGTACGTTCTAGTGGGAAGAAGAATGATAAAGCTATTGTTTTACTTTCAAAAGGCTTGTGAAATGATGTTTGTCTTCTCTGTCAGTTTAAGTTTATATTGTTTTACGGGTGATTGCACAGTAGGCTCATCCTGCGAGTTGGGTGTACACCACTGTTCTATTTAACACATATTCTACCAGGCGAATTGACTGAGAAGAGAACACATTGTTATTTATAGCAACAACCTGGAAATGGCTGCAGTGGAGAGGTGAGGGGGTGAAAGAGTAGACTGGAAAGCTGGGATGATTAGATGGCCATTATGACCGTAGGAGGTCCAGATTGGGAATTTAGCTAGGACACAATCTTAGTACACTAGAATCTGTGGTTTTTGGAGGGGAGAAGACAGGCAGAGGTCACTTTACATAGGTCATACGTTTTCTCCATGGGGTTACTGCATGTTCATTCCTGTGAAACCTGCACATTCTTTGATAATTGCAGAGGAGGGACAGACATAAATCAAATTGATAAATGCTGAAAATCATACATTACCGTCATTGTCAGGGCATGAGAAAGACACTCCTGTGGTTTTATCTGGGTGTGGCTCTCTCCTTTGAAGAGGAAAGCTGCAGGGCACACAGGAACAAAACGTTTCTCACTCTCTCTCACTCTCTTGCACACTCGCTCTCACTCTCTCTCTCACTCTCTCGCACACTCTTAGAAACATGTGTGTACAAAGAAAGTGGGGACTAGAGGGATGACAGTGGGACATGGCTATGCTATTTAGCCGTCCCCCTTTCTCATTGGTCAGTAGCAGAATTAGGCTCAATGACTTTCTATGTCTAAACCCTGAGTTGCGTTACAGACACACTGGTAATCCGTGGAGTACGTTGAGAAAAGGCTGAAGTTTTGTGAAGATGAGAGGAAATCACTCATATGAGTGAGAGTGTGAGCAGGAGAACCAGGCAGATGACCTCAGCTAATTCGTTTCTCACTCATTCATTCACTTATAACTTACATATCAGAAACTTGGACTGATACATCTCGCCGCAACTGCCACGTAACTAGTACATGACATACAGAGCCTAGAGAAAGTCTACACACCCCGTGCGCAATCTGCACATTTTGCTGTCTTAAAATCACATCCAAAAGTGATCCAATTGGATTTAATTCCTACCAATCTACATACTGTAACCTACTCCACAAGTGAAAGAAAATGTATAGAATATTTTGCGTCTTCACACCCCAGAGTTAATACTGGGTCGAAGCACATTTGGCAGCCATTACAGCTGTGAATAATACAATTCTAAAAACTCGAGACGGCTCTTAGGCCAACGTTTATCCATTGTTTTTGGACTTGAGACTGGAGCACTCAGGAACACTCAACACCTCTTGGAAAGCCATTCTTAAGGATCTTTGGCTGAAAAATACACCTTTTTAGCAGTGCATTGCACCGTTCATATTAAAGTTGATATTGACAAACTCCCCAGTCCCTGCCGGTGACAGGCATACCCATAAGATGATTTTGCCGTCACAAAGCTTGAAAACACACAGGGTTTCAACCTGCGTTGTGACGTCAGGATCAAAATAAATATGAAAAGAGCAAAGCCCAGGCTTTAAAAAAAAAAAACCTGCCTCAGTCTTCTGAAAACCTAACTCTGGGATAGTTTTATTTTTCAGCTGGACAATTGCAATTTTTCCTTCACTTTTAAAATGACGATTAGGTTGTGTATATAATATATAATTGAACACATATTTAGAGTACATTTTAAAGCAGCAACATGTGAAGACTGTGCAAGGGGTGTGTAGACTTTCAATAGGCACTGTAACTACAGTGTTTAAATGTCACTTTTTGATTTTGACATCTTCTAATAAGACCATGTTGACTGAGAGCTAGCTAGCTATAGTGCTTTTAAGCATCTTCACCAATGTCACAATATTGCATTCTACTGCAAATCATTAACATAACTTGCATTGGCTTGAACAAATGTAAATCAACTTTTCCAGGTACAACATGTGAGACTCAAATTGTTACCGGGATGGAATTTTCTGGTTGTATGGAAATATGCAAACAAGCAATAGCTTGTTCTTGCACGCTGCAGATGTCAAGTACCCTGCCAAGGTGTTAAGGGAAAAGAACAGGGCCCACATTCACAAAACCTTTTTTTACAAAGAAATGTCTTCTTAACTGACTTCAGAAGAAAGTTAAGCAAAGTTGCTATTCCTCAAATGTTATTGGAAATGTTCCTGCGCTATTTCTTATGTTTCTCCTTAAGCAAGATTCTTGAACATAAAGTTATTGTAAATGTTGTTAATTCCAAGAAACTCAGGGCAGTGAGCGGAAAACACAATTGAACGTGTTTTTTAAATGTATTTTTACCCCCTTTTCTCCCCAATTTCATGGTATCCCAATTAGTAGTAGTTACAGTCTTGTCTCATCGCTGCAACTCCCTACGGAGTCGGGAGAGGCGAAGGTCGAGAGCCACGTGTCCTCCGAAACACAACCCAACCAAGCCACACTGCTTCTTGACACAACGCCCATCCAACCCGGAAGCCAGCCGCACCAATGTATCGGAGAAAACACTGTACACCTGGCGACCTGGTCGACATACACTGTGCCCAGCCCACCACAGGAGTCGCTAGTGCACAATGAACATGTTTTAGAACAGTAATCTCAGTAAGAAATATGCTAACAGGATTGCCATTGCCATTGCTAGCTAGATAGCTAGTTGAAATTGTCAACTAGAAACAAAAGTTTGTAAGAAAACAATTCATTATTAAGATATTGTTGAGGAATTGTACTTACGAACTATCTTATAAACTTTTTTTTTCTTAAGAAGCTTCTAGTGTTTTGTGAATCTGGACCCAGTACTTTAATCCCATCTGAGGTTTCTTTTCCTGGGGTAAGATGCCTGGAGTAATGACTCATCCCATGGGTGCTATATAGTGGTACTTTTGTCGGTCCTGCAGACTCCTACTGTTGATGGAAAATGCATGAAGTTGAGTGAAACTTAATACAATGGTAAACTGAGTATGTGCATAATATCACCAAAACCTATTAGGGAACAATGGACTGTTGCGTTGAAGGAAAATAAAATGAGATTTTCTTGCGAGATATCAGTGTGTGAGTAAAAGACAGGTCTGTTTGGGGAGAATGTTGTGTGGGTGTCACGCGAAAGATCCAATTGTACCGTAAAGTTTCAATTAACTGCATGCATCTCTGCAACTTGTTTCTTGGTAAGATAACATGTGCAGGTAAATATGCATTAGGTGTGTCAATCAATATGCTCAGGAAATATGGCAAATCTCACCTGTCACAGCATGTCAAAGTTATACTGTGTGTGTTGACTGACTGATTGACCTACCTGGGGCTAATGGAAGCTGGCGTGTCCATGCTTTCAACCAGACACTTTTACGGGAGAGGAATTCCAACTCTTGATGGGTGTGTGCACATTTACATGTCTGTGTGAGTTCCTGCAAGCACTGTGAAGCCATATATAGAGTGGCCATATATAGAGTGAGATGGGGAGAGTGGAGTTACGCCACAATATTATATTTTCCATTTTTGCGTATCCACACATACAGTACATATCTATCGATCCTCTTCCATCTCCTTCTGCGTCCTAGCGTGTTAATAGTGGGGGGAGGAGCCCTGCTGTGTCCCACATGAGGTAATGACTACCTGTATTCCTCCCTTCTGCCTCTCCCACCCATGTCCACCTCCCACTCTCCCTCCACCCTTCCGCCCTGTGCAGCATAAAAAGGGAACAGTGGCTGGGCCGTGCACCACATTCCCTCTCCTCATCCCAGGCAGGCAGACTCGCTCTCAGCAGCCATGTCCTTCTCCAGATCTAGCATGTCCTACAGCAGCAGCGGTGGTGGAGGCGGAGGTGGCACCATGTCCATGAGGTCTGGAGGTGGAGGTGGAATGGGTATGGGCTCCTCCCGCTTCTCCTCGATGGGTGGTGGTGGTGGAGGAGGAGGAGGAGGCCGCGTCACTGCCATGAGGGCTGGCAGTGTGTATGGAGGAGCAGGAGGCTCTGGGGTGCGCATCTCTAGCTCCTCGTTCGGTTCCGGCGGCGGAGGTGGTGGTGGCGGTTATGGTTTCGGAATGGGAGGGGGTGGTGGCGGCGGCGGTGGTGGCGGCTTTGGTTTCGGCATGGGAGGGGGTGGTGGTGGTGGCGGAGGAGCCGACATTAATGTGTCGGCCAACGAGAAGGCCACAATGCAGAACCTGAACGACCGCCTGTCCACCTACTTGGAGAAGGTGCGCATGCTAGAGGCGGCCAACGCCGAGCTGGAGTTGAAGATCCGTCAGTTCATGGAGAGCAAGACATCCCCCAGTGCTCGCGACTACTCTGGCTTCTACGCTACTATCGCCGACCTGCAGGACAAGGTACGTGACGTGTTTCCTAGATGGCAAGAGCACTCAATAATGACATCACGGCATGTCAGAACATGATAATGTCTGCATAGTGACAATGTTATACTTTGCTAGAGAGTACAGGCGACATCGGCTTGTTTTTCCAACAAGTTACTGAGAGTGATATATGAACATTGGAAAATGCTCAATTATATACATTTGTTATAATTGATTCAACCAAGGCACCAAAGATAGATGCAAAGACAGTATCCATACTTGCAGCTGAAGCATTGAAAATGAAGCCGATCATTGAAGCTCTTCCTTCCTCTCTCTTAAGAGCCCCTAGGCGATTGCAGAAGGCACAATTTGTTTCCATGGTTTACAATGATCATAAAGACGACTGCTTCCCTGTAATGCAATTATGAGCTATTATTTACAGTGCAACTGAAACTCAGAATTCAATGATTACAATGTGGGATCACTGTTTGTGTGTACTGCATTCGTGTCAAATTCCATGCATACCCCATCCTGATTTTTTTTGCCATCCTCCACCTCTCAGATCCAGGCTGCCACTCGCGTAAACGGAGGCATCTATCTCAGCATCGACAATGCAAAGCTCGCTGCAGATGACTTCAGAAACAAGTAAGTACATCCAACACCATCCACAGATACAGTACACTGCTGGTACATTACATTAACCACATGGAATAACCCGAAATCTGTAAAAACACTCATACTGTTTTTTATTACATTTTGTGTTGAATCTATAAAAAATAGAAACCAAATGACATTACCCTTCACTTCCACCATAAACACAACCTCCCAACAGACATATCAGAAGCCTGGTGTTACTTTCTGTTATTTTCCCCAAACTTAATGGAATAATAGAATCTATATCCCCCCTGCTATTCTCACAGAGGAACACATTCAGGCAGTTCTTTGACCTAGGTTCTCTCCATCTCTCAGGTATGAGAACGAGCTGGCCATGCGTCAGTCAGTGGAGGCAGACATCGCCGGGCTGAAGAGGATGCTGGATGAGATGACCATGGCCAGATCTGACCTGGAGATGCAGATCGAGGGACTGAAGGAGGAGCTCATCTATCTCAAGAAGAACCATGAGGAGGTGGGTGTGGGCTGATGGGACATATCCATACAGTCCCTTAATGTATTACATCTATTGACCATGTCACCATCCTATGGGTCTTCACTAGAACACCATTGCTGGCTTTCAAGCACATCTGTATCAAGCAATGGTGTTCAAATGTATAATGAAGACAGGGCAGGTCAAGTTGTTACCATCAGGCAGAGGTTAGGCACTTTTTAATTTTTTAAACTCACTCCTATGTTTTTCTACAAAGGAGCTGCTGGCCATGAGGACTCAGATGACTGGACAGATCAACGTGGAGGTGGACGCAGCACCACAGGAGGACCTGTCCAGAGTCATGGCTGAGATTCGTGAGCAGTACGAGGCCGTTAGTGCCAAGAACCAGCGCGACCTGGAGGCCTGGTTCCAGACCAAGGTAGAACCTCTAGAACCCCTAAACTATGTTCATGGTGTAGATGTTCCTTTACTTCTAGTTGGTAACGTTGTCACATTCTATCATGAGCTGAAATGTTGGTTTGTTTCTGTGATGATTGACCACTTATTGTGTTTTATAGACAGAGACGTTGAACAAGGAGGTGGCGTCCAGCACAGAGGTTCTCCAGACCTCCAAGTCAGAGATTTCGGAGATCCGTCGCACACTGCAGGGCCTGGAGATTGAACTGCAGTCACAGCTCAGCATGGTGAGCCGTAATTACAAACATCTGACCAAGGACCACAGTTTAGGGCACATTACTTACACAACTTTCTGCAACTTTCCGCAATAATCAACATTTGACTCTTCCATCATTCTCTACCATCCCTCAAGTATCTCACTTTCACCTGGACTCTAACACTATCCCTCAAGTTGTTGTAGCCAGGCACCACTCCATTACTATAGCTAACATCTACCTGCCTTCACATTCAATTACTAGAGCTAACTTTTTCAGTATGACAGTAAACATTCCAAATTCCAAACCTACTCCCACAGTTTTTGACCCATCATCTCTATCTCTCCCGGCCAATAGAAAGGCTCCCTGGAGAACACGCTGGCGGAGACGGAGGGCCGTTACTCCATGCAGCTGGGACGCCTCCAGAGCCAAGTGACCAGCCTGGAGGAGCAGCTAATGTCTCTCCGCAGCGACATGGAACGCCAGGGCCAGGAGTACAAGATGCTGCTGGACATCAAGACACGCCTGGAGATGGAGATCGCTGAGTACAGGAGGCTGCTGGATGGAGAGGCTAGCGGGTAAGGCAGGAAGCGATTGGACAGAGGGGGGCCAAGGAGACAGATAGGGATGGGGGAGGAGAGTGCTACATCTTTGTGGGATGGGAAGAGGGGTGACAGGGGACCTTGAAACACTTGAAAATGAATTTATGTCTCCTTTAACATTTGATTTTAAAATCAATGTTAATTTGAAGTTGACCTTACTATGAGCCATGGTTACTTTTGACATGAATCTACTGCTATGTGACCTTTTATTATATACTCATTATGATCATAGATGCTAATTATGCTAATCATGAGTTTCCCTTCCTCACAGCCTCAGCTCCTCGAAATCCGGCCACGGCTCCTCCAGCTCTCACGTCAGCTCCTCTAGCTCCGGCGTCAGCTCTGCTGTCAGTTCCTCCAGCTCCGTCCCCAGCTCATCCACCTCCACCACACGCAAAGTGGTGATCGTCACAGAGGAATTGGTGGACGGCAAGGTTGTCTCCACAAGTGAAACCAAACATACCTCTTAAGGTCCCACATACACAGCGAGCACTGCAGCAAGCAACAGGTTAACCCCATAGAAATATAATTACTAGAATGGGTATAGGAAATGAGAGGCCAGCACATGGAATATTACTGCTCCACAGTGTTTTGTTCATGTAACCTAAAATACAACTTATACAAAGTCTTTGTCAGATGAAAATCCCTATTTTCGTTATCTGTCTTATTTGTTAAGGGAAGCTCTGGTTAACTCTAGTTTAAGATGTGAATTCCATCCTCCTATTATTTCTAGAATGGCAAAAGCCCATCAAATACCCATCATGGAACATTGACTTGAATGGGGATTTATTTTCTGGTAATTCTATTTCTATGGTTAACACCTCCAGAACAACATATTCTACTACATCTGGATGGGACACCAACAACAGACCCCATTGTGAATACAATAAAGATGCTCTGACTTGCTGACACCATCAATCTGTTTTCTGTGTCTTTCAACTTGATGTATCTGATCTGGCATTCTCCTATACATCTGACTATCATATAGGTTGTCATCTTTTGCACATGAGGCCAATTCTATGGTCTTGAGAAAGTGTCAGTATGATCTTGAATATATTTATGACATTCAATGGGTCTGAGTTTTATTCTAGGAAAACACATTTAAATATTGATTGTAGAAATGTTGAAAGTTGTCAGCAAAATTATATCATTCTATCTCTATTAAGAGAAATTCGGAGTTCTTAGATTCAGAGTTATATATACTGTATAGAGAGTGTTTGTGGAGTCAACTGTAGAGCTGGAAACCATGTTTTGGTGGAAAGATTTAGATTTGAAAACAATTCATTTGATATTAGATGACAGAATGTATCATCTAGTACATCCATTCTCAAAAATTCATATTATTAGTCTATGATAAAGAATGAATATCTCTATAACAAGTGAAACCACACAGCCCATTCTCATTCAACCACATAATTTTATTGATGGTTCTGTTGACAAATTATTACTTGATCTCATCCACATTCACATCGAGGTTCTGGGTGGTCTCCATCAGAATCAAATCAAATCAAATCATAAATGACCAGCATGGTCGAATAATAATAGGGCAGAACAGTTGAAACTGGAGCAGCAAGGACTGGGGACAGCAAGGAGTCATCATGTCAGGTAGTCCTGGGGCATGGTCCTAGGGCTCAGGTCAGTTGAAACTGGAGCAGCAGCACGGCCAGGTGGACTGGGGACAGCAAGGAGTCATCATGTCAGGTAGTCCTGGGGCATGGTCCTAGGGCTCAGGTCCTCCGAGAGAGTGAAAGAAAGAGAGAAGGAGAGAATTAGAGAACGCACACTTAGATTCACACAGGACACCGAATAGGACAGGAGAAGTACTCCAGATATAACAAACTGACCCCAGCCCCCCGACACATAAACTACTGCAGCATAAATACTGGAGGCTGTGATCAGAACTACCATGTAGGTTTATGGAAGTAGGTCTGGTGCACAAGCCTCCTATTTTTTATATTGAAGTCAATGTAGCCAGAGGAGGATGGAAAATAGCTGTCCTCCGGCTACACCAGGGTGCTACAATAGAGGGTCATGCAGAGACTTCTGTAGACCTTCATTGTGAAAGTGTATTTTAGGTAATCAGGTATTTGGTGATGTGAGTATATTTCGTATGGTTTTATCTAAAAAGCATAACTTTATAATTTGAAAATATTATTTTTCAGATATCACTGAGTAGGGTGGTCCTCATATTCCTCCTCTGAAGAGCCTCCCCTGTTACACAACACAGTAGGCATTGGAGTTAGAGGATGGTACAGTTAGTTTTGCCAGATATGACTGTGGGAGAATTGGGAAACTCATAAAAGGCTTGAAAAGTAGAGGGCTCTACTCACAGTGGTGCACAGCCATAAATCAAGATGCAGAACAAATAAACACTACATTTTTTATTTTGAAATGTAACCTTTATTTAACTAGGCAAGTCAGTTAAGAACGAATTCTTGTTTACATTGATGGCCTTCTGGGGAACAGTGGGTTAACTGCCTTGTTCAGGGGAAGAACGACAGATTTTATACCTTGTCAGCTCGGGGATTCAATCCAGCAACCTTTACGGTTTCTGGCTCAACGCTCTAACCATACCTGCCACCCCAAAATACATGGCCAAAAGTATGTAGACACCTGCTCTTCAAAAACCTATTTCCAAAATCATGGGCATTAATATGGAGTTGGTCCTCCCTTTGCTTCTATAACAGCATCCACTCTTCTTAGAAGGCTTCCCACTAGATGTTGGAAAATTGCTGGGGGTACTTGCTTCCATTCAGCCACAAGAGCATTAGTGTGGTCGGGCACTGATGTTGGGTGATGGGCCTGGTTCGCAGTCAGCTTTCCAATTCATCCCAAAGGTGTTCGATGGGATCCCAAAGTCCTTCGATAGAATGTCATTGTATGCTGTAGCGTTAAGATTTCCCTTCACTGGAACTAAGGGGCCTATCCCGAACAATGAACACCAGCCCCAGAACATTATTCCTCCTCCACCAAACATTAGAGTTGGCACTATGCATTAGGGCCAGTAGTGTTTCTCCTGGCATCTTTCAAAACCAGATTCGTCCGTCGGACTGCCAAATGGTGAAGCGTGATTCATCACTCCAGAGAACACGTTTCCACATTTTCCAGAGTCCAATGGAGGTGAGCTTTACACCACTCCAGCTGAAGCTTGACATTGCACATGGTGATCTTAGGCTTTTGTGCGGCAGCTCGGCCATGGAAACCTATTTCTTAATGCTCCAGACTAACTGTTTTTGTGCTGACCTTGCCTCCAGAGGCAGTTTGGAACTCGGTAGTGAGGGTTGTCACCGAGGACAGACTATTTTTACGTGCTTCAGCACTCAGCGGTCCCCACTTGTGTGGCCTACCACTTCGCAGCTGAGCCATTGTTGGTCCTAGAGGTTTCAACTTCACAATAACATCACTTACAGTTGACTGGGGCAGCACTAGCAGGGCAGAAATTTGACAAACTGACCTGTTGGAATGGTGGCATCCTATGACGGTAACATTGAAAGTCACTGAGCTCTTCATTAAAGCCATTCTACTGCCAATGTTTGTGTATGGAGATTATATAGCTGTGTGCTCGATTTTATACACTTGTCAGCAACAGGTTTGGCTAAAATGGCCAAATCTACAAATTTGAAGAGGTGTCCACATACTTTTGGCCATGTACTGTCTGATAGATGATATAGTGATTAATGCGTTCAGATTAATTGCTTTTATCTAAATTAATTGCACTGGCCTGGCACCTTGTTTGTGTGAACACGCCAATATAAACTGACTGACTGACTGCACCCTTCTGATTTATGGCAACATTTAACCATTGTTTTTGGACTGAGACTGGACCACCATGGAATACTCAACACCTCTTGGAAAGCCATTCTGGTGTGTCTTTGGCACACCATCTCCTTCTGCATCCTGACGTTTGCCAACAGGTTGTCAAAGTGGGTGGAAGAGCCCTGCCCTGCCCTGCCCGGCTCTACATGAGGTAATATCTCCCTGTATTCCTCCCTTCTCTATTCCTCCCTTCTTCATCTCCCACCGATGTCCTACTCCCAACCTCCCTCCCTCATTCCGCCCTGTGCAGCATAAAAAGGGAACCGTGGCTGGGCCGTGCACCACATTCTCTCTCCTCATCCCAGGCAGGCAGACTCACTCTCAGCAGCCATGTCCTTCTCCAGATCTAGCATGTCCTACAGCAGCAGCGGCGGTGGAGGCGGAGGTGGCACCATGTACATGAGGTCTGGAGGTGGAGGTGGAATGGGTATGGGCTCCTCCCGCTTCTCCTCGATGGGTGGTGGTGGAGGTGGAGGAGGCCGAGTCACTGCCATGAGGGCCGGCAGTGTGTATGGAGGTGCAGGAGGCTCTGGGGTGCGCATCTCTAGCTCCTCGTTCGGTTCCGGTGGCGGAGGTGGTGGTTATGGTTTCGGAATGGGAGGGGGTGGCGGCGGCAGTTGCGGTTATGGTTTCGGCATGGGAGGGGGTGGTGGCGGCATGGGAGGGGTTGGCGGCGGCGGTGGAAGTTATGGTTTCGGCATGGGTGGGGGTGGTGGTGGCGGCGGTGGAGCCGACATTAATGTGTCGGCCAATGAGAAGGCCACAATGCAGAACCTGAACGACCGCCTGTCCACCTACTTGGAGAAGGTGCGCTTGTTGGAGGCGGCCAACGGAGAGCTGGAGCTTAAGATCCGTCAGTTCCTTGAGATCAAGACGTCCCCCAGTGCTCGCGACTACTCTGGCTTCTACGCTACTATCGCCGACCTTCAGGACAAGGTATGTGACATGTCTCCTAGACGGCAAGAGCACTCAATGATGACATCACAGCATGTCAAAACATGATAATTTCTGCATTGTGACAATGTTATTCTTTGTTAGAGAGTACAGGTACATGGTGTACACTTCATCAGATTGTTTTTCCAACAACTTACTAATAGTGAAATTAATATGACTTTTAGAAAATGCTAAATTATATACATTTGTTATAAGTGATTCAACCAAGAATTTGCACCAAAGATAGATGCAAAGACAGTATGCATATTTGCAGCTGAAGAATTGAAAATAAAGCAGATCATTGAAGCCAATCCTTCCTCTCTCTTAATAGCCCCGAGGCGATTGCAAACGTTGCAAAATGTTTCTTTGTGTCATGTCATGCTATACAATGATCATAACGACAACAGGTTCCCTGTAAATGCTTCTATGGTCTATCATTTACAGTGCAGCTGAAACTCAGAACCCAATGCTTACAGTGTGGGATCACTGTTTGTGTGTACTGCATTCGTGTCAAATTCCATGCATACCCCATCCTGAAATGTTTTTGCCGTCCTCCACCTCTCAGATCCAGGCTGCCACCTGCTTGAACGGAAGCATCTATCTGAACATCGACAACGCAAAGCTCGCTGCAGACGACTTCAGAAACAAGTAAGTACATCCAACACCATCCACAGATACAGTACACTGCTGGTACATTACATTAACCACTTGGAATAACCCCAAATCTGTAAAAACTCGCATACTGTTTTTTATTACATTTTGTGTTGAATCTATAAAAAGGAAACCAAATGACATTACCCTTCACCTCCACCATAACCACACCCTCCCAACAGACATATAGGAAGCCTGGTGTTACTTTCTGTTATTTTCCCCAAACTTAATGGAATAATAGAATCTATAACCCCCCTGCTATTCTCACAGAGGAACACATTCAGGCAGTTCTTTGACCTAAGCTCTCTCCATCTCTCAGGTATGAGAACGAGCTGGCCATGCGTCAGTCAGTGGAGGCGGACATCGCCGGGATGAAGAGGATGCTGGATGAGATGGCCATGGCCAGATCTGACCTGGAGATGCAGATCGAGGGACTGAAGGAGGAGCTCATCTATCTCAAGAAGAACCACGATGAGGTGGGTGTGGGCTGATGGGGCATATCCATAGGGTCCCTTAATGTATTATATCTATTGACCATGTCAACCTGCTATGGGTCTTCACTAGAACACCATTGCTGGCTTTCAAGCACATCTGTATCAAGCAATGGTGTTCAAATGTATAATGAAGACAGAGGGCAGGTCAAGTTGTTACCATCAGGCAGAGGTTAGTCACTTCTTAGTCCTTTAAACTCTATGTTTTTCTCCAAAGGAGCTGCTGGCCATGAGGACTCAGATGACTGGACAGATCAACGTGGAGGTGGACGCAGCACCACAGGAGGACCTGTCCAGAGTTATGGCTGAGATCCGTGAGCAGTACGAGGCCGGTAGTGCCAAGAACCAGCGTGACCTGGAGGCCTGGTTCCAGACCAAGGTAGAACCTCTAGAACCCTTAAACTATGTTCATGGTGTAGATGTTCCTTTTCTAGTTGGTAACGTTGTCACATTCTATCATGAGCTGAAATGTTGGTTTGTTTCTGTGATGATTGACCACTTATTGTGTTTTACAGACAGAGACGTTGAACCAGGAGGTGGCGTCCAGCACAGAGGTTCTCCAGACCTCCAAGTCAGAGATTTCGGACATCCGTCGTACACTGCAGGGCCTGGAAGCCGAACTGCAGTCACAGCACACCATGGTGAGCCGTAATTACAAACATCTGACCAAGGACCACAGTTTAGGGCACATTACGTACACAACTTTCTGCAACTTTCTGCAATAATCAACATTTGACTCTTCCATCATTCTCTACCATCCCTCAAGTATCTCACTTTCACCTGGACTCTAACACTATCCCTCAAGTTGTAATAGCCAGGCACCAAATCAAATCAAATCATTTTTATTTATAAAGCTCTTCTTACATGAGCTGATATCTCAAAGTGCCGTACAGAAATCCAGCCTAAAACTCCAAACAGCAAGCAATGCAGGTGTAGAAGCACGGTGGCTAGGAAAAACTCCCTAGAAAGGCCAGAACCTAGGAAGAAACCTAGAGAGGAACCAGGCTGTGAGCGGTGGCCAGTCCTTTTCTGGCTGTGCCGGGTGGAGATTATAACAGAACATGGCCAAGATGTTCAAATGTTCATAGATGACCAACAGGGTCAAATAATAATAATCACGGTGGTTGTCGAGGGCGCAACAGGTCAACACCTCAGGAGTAAATGTCAGTTGGCTTTTCATAGCCGATCACATTCAGAGTATCGCTACCACTCCTGCTGTCTCTAGAAAGTTGAAAACAGCAGGTCTGGGACAGGTAGCACTTCCGGTGAACAGGTCAGGGTCCCATAGCCGCAGGCAGAACAGTTGAAACTGGAGCAGCAGCACAGCCAGGTGGACTGGGGACAGCGAGGAGTCATCAGGCCAGGTAGTCCTGAGGCATGGTACTAGGGCTCAGGTCCCAAGAGAGAGAGAGAGAGAGAGAGAGAGAGAGAGTGAAAGAATGAAAGAAAGAAAGACAGAAAGAAAGAAAGAAAGAAAGAAAGAAAGAAAGAAAGAAAAAAAGAAAGAAAGAAAGAAAGAAAGAAAGAAAGAAAGAAAGAAAGAGAGAGAGAATTAGAGATAGCATTCTTAAATTCACACAGGACACCGGATAAGACAGGATGAATACTCCAGATATAACAGACTGACCCTAGCCCCTCGACACATAAACTACTGCAGCATAAATACTGGAGGCTGATACAGGAGGGGTCGAGGGCCAAACAGGCAGGATATAACCCCACCCACTTTGCCAAAGCACAGTCCCTCACATAACTAGAGGGATATCTTCAACCACCAACTTACCATCCTGAGACAAGGCCCGAGTATAGCCCACAAAGATCTCCGCCACGGCACAACCCAAGGGGGAGCGCCAACCCAGACAGGAAGCTCACATCAGTGACTCAACCCACTCAAGTGACGCACTCCTCCTAGGGACGGCATGGAAGAGCATCAGTAAGCTTGTGACTCAGCCCCCGTAACAGGGTTAGAGGTGGAGAATCCCAGTGAAGAGAGGGGTACCGGCAAGGCAGAGACAGCAAGGGCGGTTCGTTGCTCCAGTGACTTTCCGTTCACCTTCTGGGCCAGAATACACTCAATCATAGGACCTACTGAAGAGATGATTCTCAATAAAGACTTAAAGGTTGAGACCGAGTCTGCGTCTCTCACATGGGTAGGCAGACCATTCCATAAAAATGGAGCTCTATAGGAGAAAGCCCTGCCTCCAGCTGTTTGCTTAGAAATTCTAGGGACAATGAGGAGGCCTGCGTCTTGTGACAATAGTGTATGTGTAGGTATGTACGGCAGGACCAAATCGGAAAGATGGGTAGGAGCAAGCCCATGTAATGCTTTGTAGGTTAGCAGTGAAACCTTGAAATCAGCCCTTGCCTTAACAGGAAGCCAGTGTAGAGAGGCTAGCACTGGAGTAATATGATCACATTTTTTGGTTTTAGTCAAGATTCTAGCAGCCGTGTTTAGCACTAACTGAAGTTTATTTGGTGCTTTATCCAGGTAGCCCGGAAAGTAGAGCATTGCAGTAGTCTAACCTAGAAGTGACAAAAGCGTGGATTAATTTTTCTGCATAATTTTTGGACAGAAAGTTTCAGATTTTTGCAATGTTACGTAGATGGAACAAGCTGTCCTTAAAACAGTCTTGATATGTTCGTCAAAAGAGAGATCAGGGTCCAGAGTAACGCCGAAGTCCTTCACAGTTTTATTTGAGGCGACTATACAACCATCAAGATTAATTGTCAGATTTAACAGAACATCTCTTTGTTTCTTGGGACCTAGAACAAGCATATTTGTTTTGTCCGTTACTATAGCTAACCTCTACCTGCCTTCACATTCAATTACTCAAGCTAACCTTTTCAGTATGACAGTAAACATTCCAAATTCCAAACTTACTCCCACAGTTTTTGATCTCTGTCTCTCCCGGCCAATAGAAAGGCTCCCTGGAGAACACGCTGGCGGAGACGGAGGGCCGTTACTCCATGCAGCTGGGTCGCCTCCAGAACCAAGTGACCAGTCTGGAGGAGCAGCTAGTGTCTCTCCACAGCGACATGGAACGCCAGGGCCAGGAGTACAAGATGCTGCTGGACATCAAGACACGCCTGGAGATGGAGATTGCTGAGTACAGGAGGCTGCTGGACGGAGAGGCTAGCGGGTAAGGCAGAATGGGAAGACGGGTCCTTGAAACAAGGGTCCTTGAAACAAGTGAAAATGATTGAATGTCTCCTTCAACATTTCACTTTAGAAGCAATGTTAATTTGAAGTTCACCTTAATGTGAGCCATTGTTACTTTTGATGTGAATTTACTGCTATGTGACCTTTAATAGATACTTATTATGATCATAGATGCTAACTATGCTAACCATGGGTTTCCCTTCCTCACAGCCTCGGCCTCAGCTCCTCGAAATCTGGCCACAGCTCTTCCAGCTCCCACATCAGCTCTTCTAGCTCCGGCCTCAACTCCGGCCTCAACTCCGGCCTCAGCTCCTCTGGCTCCGTCCTCAGCTCCTCCACCAAAGGCAATGTGGTGATCACCGAAGCGGAAATAGTGGACGGCAAGGTTGTCTCCTCAAGTGAAACCAAACACGCTTCTTAAGGTCCCACACACACAGCAAGCACTGCAGCAAGCAATGGGTTAACCTCATAGAAATATAATTACTAGAATGGGTATAGGAAATGAGAGGCCAGTACGTGGAATATTACTGCTCCACATTGCTTTGTTCATGCAACCTAAAATACAACGTTTCAATTTATACAAAGTCTTCGTCAGATGAAAAATCTCTATTTTCGTTATCTGTGTAATTTCTTTAGGCCAGTTCTGATTAACTCTAGTTTAAGATGTGCATAACATCCTCCAATACTTTCTAGAATGGCTAAAGCCCCTCAGACACCCATCATGGAACATTGACTTGAATGGGGAATTATTTTCTGGTAATTCTATTTCTATGGTTAACACCTCCAGAACAACATATTCTACTACATCTGGATGGGACACCAACAACAGACCCCATTGTGAAGACAATAAAGATGCTCTGACTTGCTGACACCATCATTCTGTTTTCTGTGTCTTTCAACTTGATGTATCTGATCTGGCATTCTCCTATACATCTGACTATCATATAAGTTGTCATCTTTTGCACAAGGCCAATTCTATGGTCTTGAGAAAGCAAATGTTTCAGTATGATCTCGAATATTTTTATGACATTCACTTGTACATTGATCTGATGGTGATCTTAGAAATGTTGAAAGTTGTCAGCAACATTATATAATTCTATCTCTTTAAGATAAATGACGAGTTCTTAGATTCAGAGATATACAATGTGTAGAGAGTGTTTGTGGAGTCAACTCTAGTGCTGGACACCATGTTTTGGTGGAAAGATTTAGATTTGAAAACAATTCATTTGAAATTAGATGACAGAATGTATCATCTATTACATCCATTCTCAAAGATTAATATTGTCAGTCTATGATAAAGAATGAATATCTCTATAACATGTGAAACCACACAGCCCATTCTCATTCAACCACATAATCTTTATTGATGGTTCTGTTGACAAATTATTACTTGATCTCATCCACATTCACATCGAGGTTCTAGGTGGTCTCCATCAGAACTACCACGTAGGTTTATGGAAGTAGGTCTGGTGCACAAGCCTCCCTTATTTTTTATATTGAAGTCAATGTAGCCAGAGGAGGATGGAAAATAGCTGTCCTCCGGCTACACCAGGGTGCTACCATAGAGGGTCCTGTTTAGACTTCGGTAGACCTTCATTGCAAAAGTGTGTTTAGGTAATCAGGTATTTGGTGATGTGAGTATATGTAGCATAGTTATTTTTTAAGTATCTCTTTTGAATGTTTTTATTTTTTTGTATTTTTCTGAAAATCACTGAGTAGGGTGGTCCTCCTATTCCTCTGAGGAGCCTCCACAGTTACACAACATCAGTAGTCATTGGAGTTAGATGATGGTACAGTTCGCATTGACAGATATGACTGTGGGAGAATTGGGAAACTCTTGAAAAGTTGAGTGCTCTACTCAAAGTGGTGTAAGTCAAGATGCAGACCACATAAACACTACATGGCCAAAAGTACGTGGACACCTGCTCGTCGAACACATCATTTCAAAATCATGGGTATTAATATGGAGCTGGTCCCCCTATGCAACTATAATAGCCTACACTATTCTGGGAAGGCTTTTCACTAGATGTTGGAACATTGCTACAGGTCCTTTGTTCCATTCAGCCACAAGAGCATTAGTGAGGTTGGGCACTGATATTGGGTGATTAGGCCCGCAGCTGGCGTTCCAAATCGTCCCAAAGATGTTCAATAGAATGTCATTGTATGATGAGGCATTAAGATATCCCTTCGCTGGAACTAAGGGGCATATCCCAAACCATGAAAACCAGCCTCAGACCACCAACATGCCGGTAGCGTTTTCCTGGCATCTTCCAAACCCAGATTCGTCCCTCGGACTGCCTGTTGGTGAAGCGTGATTCATCACTCCAGAGAACACTTTTCCACTGCTCCGTAGTCCAATGGCGATGAGCTTTACACCACTCTATCAGATGCTTGGCATTGCGCATGGTGGTTAGGCTATTGCGCTGCTGCTCGGCCGTGGAAACCTATTTCATAATGCTTCCGACAAACTGTTTTTGTGCTGGCCTTGCTTCCAGAGGTAGTTTGGAACTTAGTAGTGAATGTTGCAACAGAGGACAGACTATTTTTACGTGCTTCAGCACTCGGCGGTCCGGTTCTGTGAACTTGAGTGGCCTACCACTTCACGGCTGAGCCGTTGTTGCTCCTAGAGGTTTCGACTTCACAATAACAACACTTACAGTTGACTGGGGCAGCAATAGCAGGGAAAGGAGGCATCCTATGACGGTGCCACGTTGCAAGTCACTGAGCTCTTCATTAAGGCCGTTCTACTTCCAATGTTTGTTTATGGAGATTGCATAGCTGTGTGCTCAATTTTATGCACCTGTCAGCAATGGGTGTGGCTGAAATAGCCACATACTTTTTTCCATGTAGTGTATGATAGATGATATAGTGATTTATTAATTCAGATCAATTTATTTAATCAAAAATGGAATGCATTCGCCTAGCCCCTTGTTTGTGTGAACACGCCAATGTAAACTGACTGACAGCACCCTTCTTACCATTGCTCAGAAAATACCATAATTTCACAATTGTAATAAGACACAAATGATACACTTTGGATTTGAATCCATTTCAACTAGATTGTGGTCTAGAAATTACTGCTTCAGGATGTCTTCTTCTAGATATACAGTTGAAGTCGGAAGTTTGCATACACCTTAGCCAAATACATTTAAACTCAGTTTTCCACAAATCCTGACATTTAATCCTAGTAAACATTCCCTGTCTTAGGTCAGTTAGGATCACCACTTTATTTTAAGAATGTGAAATGTCAGAATAATAGTAGAGAGAATTATATATTTCAGCCTTTATTTCTTTCATCACGTTCCCAGTGGGTCAGAAGTTTACATACACTCAATTAGTATTTGGTAGCATTGCCTTTAAATTGTTTTACTTGGGTCAAACATTTCGGGTAGCCTTCCACAAGCTTCCCACAATAAGTTGGGTGAATTTTGGCCCATTCCTCCTGACAGAACTGAGTCAGGTTTGTAGGCCTCCTTGCTCGCACACGCTTTTTCAGTTCTGCCCACACATTTTCTATAGGATTTGGGTTCAGGGCGTTGTGATGGCCACTCCAATACCTTGACTTTGTTGTCCTTGCCACAACTTTGGAAGTATGCTTGGGGTCATTGTCAGTTTGGAAGACCCATTTGCGACCAAGCTTTAACTTCCTGACTGATGTCTTGAAATGTTGCTTCAATATATTCACATCATATTCATGCCTCATGATGCCATCTATTTTGTGAAGTGCAGCAGTCCCTCCTGCAGCAAAGCACCCCCACAACATGATGCTGCCACCCCCGTGCGTCATGGTTGGGATGGTGTTCTTTGGCTTGCAAGCCTCTCCCTTTTTCCTCCAAACATAAAGATGGTCCTTATGGCCAAACAGTTACATTTTTGTTTCATCAAACCAGAAGACATTTCTCCAAAATGTATGATCTTTGTCCCCATGTGCAGTTGCAAACCGTAGTCTGGCTTTTTTATGGTGGTTTTGGAGCAGTGGCTTCTTCCTTGCTGAGCGGCCTTTCAGGTTATGTCGATATAGGATTCGTTTCACTGTGGAAATAGATACTTTGTACATGTTTCCTCCAGCATCTTCACAAGGTCCTTTGATGTTGTTCTGGGATTGATTTGCACTTTTCGCACCAAGGTACGTTCATCTCTAGGAGACAGAATGCATCTCCTTCCTGAGCGGTATGACGGCTGCCTAGTCCCATGGTGTTTATACTTGCGTACTATTGTTTGTACAGATGAAAGTGGTACCTTCCGGCATTTGGAAATTGCTCCCAAGGATGAACCAGACTTGTGGAGGTCTATTTTCTGAAGTCTTGGCTGATTTCTTTAGATTTTTCCATGATGTCAAGCAAAGAGGCACTGAGTTTCAAGGTAGGCCTTGATATACATCCACAGGTATGGCTCCAGTTGACTCAAATTATGTCAATTAGCCTGTCAGAAGCTTCTAAAACCAAACTCATTTTCTGGACTTTTTCAAGCTGTTTAAAGGCACAGTCAATTTAGTGTATGTAATCTTCTGACCCACTGGAATTGTGATACAGTGAATTATAGGTGAAATAATCTGTCTGTAAACAATTGTTGTAAAAATTACTTGTGTCATGCAAAAAGTAGAGTTTCTTAACAAAAAACGATAGTTTTTATAGAAACTATAGTTTCTTAACAAGAAATTTGTGCAGTGGTTGAAAAACAAGTTTTAATGACTCCAACCTAAGTGTATGTAAACCTCCGACTTCAACTGTATTTGTTCATGCGAAGGAGGTCTGTTTGTTCCTACGTTGGGGACATTGTGTGTCCGGAAGAACCAGTTACAGAATTCCAATGGACAGCGGTTGAGTTCTGGGTGAATCTAGTGACTGTCAGGGGCTCTATGTGCTCGGCTCAGCTCTCTGTGCCTGGGTTGTAAATACAGCCACATACAACCAGGAAATGAGTTATGAATAATTAAAAGGCAAAGTAAGGTGAGGAGGTATATTTTTGTTTTTACAATCTTTAGACAAGTCTTAGGGCAACATTTATCCATTGTTTTTGAACTGAGGCTGGACCACTCAGGATAACTCAACACCTCTTGGAAAGCCATCCTGGCGTGTCCTTGGCATTAAAATATGTGTAATTCTCCCGTTGTGAAATAAAAAGTTCAACCTGGGCTTTGCTCCTTTCATGTCTATTTTGGTCCTGACAAATTCCCCAGTCCCTGTCTTGGTACATAACAGGTAGAGGTAAATAGCCATTCAGTGTTTTAAAAAATATGCTCAGAAAACGTGGCAAAGTTCACCTGTCACAACATGTCAAAGTTATACTGTGTGTGTTGACTGATTGATTGACCTAATCGAAGCAGGCTTGTTTATGCTTTCAACCAGACGCTATAAACGGGAGAGGAACTCCAGCTATTTATACGTGTGCACTTTTATTTGTTTGTGCAGGCAGACGCCATATATAGAGTGAGATGGGGAGAGTGGAGTTGTACAACAATAGTATATTTTCAATATTTGCATATCCACACAGTGCATAACTATCCTCTTCCATCTCCTTCTGCATCCTAGCATGTCAAAGTGTGGGGGAGGATCCCCTGCCCTATATGTGGTAAATCCTCCCTGTACTCCTCCTTTCTCTATTCCTCCCTTCTGCCTCTCCCGCCCATGTCCTCCTCCCACCCTCCCTCCTTCTGCCCTGTGCAGCATAAAAAGGGAACTGTGGCTGGGCCGTGCACCACATTCTCTCTCCTCATCCCAGGCAGGCAGACTCACTCTCAGCAGCCATGTCCTTCTCCAGATCTAGCATGTCCTACAGCAGCAGCGGCGGTGGAGGCGGAGGTGGCACCATGTCCATGAGGTCTGGAGGTGGAGGTGGAATGGGTATGGGCTCCTCCCGCTTCTCCTCGATGGGTGGTGGTGGTGGAGGTGGAGGAGGCCGAGTCACTGCCATGAGGGCCGGCAGTGTGTATGGAGGTGCAGGAGGCTCTGGGGTGCGCATCTCTAGCTCCTCGTTCGGTTCCGGCGGTGGAGGTGGTGGTGGTGGCGGTGGCGGTTATGGTTTCAGAATGGGAGGGGGTGGTGGCGGCGGCGGCGGCGGCGGCGGCGGCGGCTTTGGTTTCGGCATGGGAGGGGGTGGTGGTGGTGGCGGTGGAGCCGACATTAATGTGTCGGCCAACGAGAAGGCCACAATGCAGAACCTGAACGACCGCCTGTCCACCTACTTGGAGAAGGTGCGCATGCTAGAGGCGGCCAACGCCGAGCTGGAGCTGAAGATCCGTCAGTTCATGGAGAGCAAGACATCCCCCAGTGCTCGCGACTACTCTGGCTTCTACGCTACTATCGCCGACCTGCAGGACAAGGTACGTGACGTGTTTCCTAGATGGCAAGAGCACTCAATAATGACATCACGGCATGTCAGAACATGATAATGTCTGCATAGTGACAATGTTATACTTTGCTAGAGAGTACAGGCGACATCGGCTTGTTTTTCCAACAAGTTACTGAGAGTGATACATGAACATTGGAAAATGCAAAATGATATAATAATTGATTAAACGAAGATATTGCACCGAAGATAAATGACAAGACAGTATGCATATTTGCAGCTGAAGCATTGAAGATAAAGCGGATAATTGAAGCCAATCCTTCCTCTCTCTTAAGAGCCTCAAGGCGATTGCAAAAGGTGCAATTAGTTTCTTTGTGTCATGCTTTACAATGTTCACAAAGATAACAGGTTCCCTGTAATGCTTCTGTGAGCTATAATTGACAGTGCAGCTGAAACTCAGAACTGAGTGATTACAGTGTGATTTAACAGTTTGTGTGTACTGTATTAGTGTGAAATTCCATGCATGCCCCATATTGAAATGTTTTGAAATCCTCCACCTCTCAGATCCAGGATGCCACCTGCTTGAACGGAAGCATCTATCTGAACATCGACAACGCAAAGCTCGCTGCAGACGACTTCAGAACGAAGTAAGTACATCCAACACCATCCACAGATACTGTACACTGCTGGTGCATTACATTAACCACATGGAATAATCCCAAATCTGTAAAAACACTCACTGTTTTTTATTACATTTTGTATTGAATCTACAAAAATAGAAACCAAATGACATTCACCTCCACCATAACCACACCCTCCCAACAGACATATCAGAAGCCTGGTGTTACTTTCTGTTATTTTCCCCAAACTTAATGGAATACTAGAATCTATAACTCCCCTGCTATTCTCACAGAGCAACACATTCAGGCAGTTCTTTGACCTAAGCTCTCTCCATCTCTCAGGTATGAGAACGAGCTGGCCATGCGTCAGTCAGTGGAGGCGGACATCGCCGGGCTGAAGAGGATGCTGGACGAGATGACCATGGCCAGATCTGACCTGGAGATGCAGATCGAGGGACTGAAGGAGGAGCTCATCTATCTCAAGAAGAACCATGAGGAGGTGGGTGTGGGCTAATGGGACATATCCATACAGTCCCTTAATGTATTACATCTATTGACCATGTCAACCTGCTATGGTGTCTTCACTAGCTGATTTTCAAGCACATCTGTATCAAGCAATGGTGTTCAAATATATAATGAAGACAGGGCAGGTCAAGTTGTTACCATCAGGCAGAGGTTAGGCACTTCTTAATCCTTTATACTCACCACTATGTGTTTCTCCACAGGAGCTGCTGGCCATGAGGACACAGATGACTGGACAGATCAACGTGGAGGTGGACGCAGCACCACAGGAGGACCTGTCCAGAGTTATGGCTGAGATTCGTGAGCAATACGAGGCCGGTAGTGCCAAGAACCAGCGTGACCTGGAGGCCTGGTTCCAGACCAAGGTAGAACCTTTAGAACCCCTAAACTATGTTCATGGTGTAGATGTTCCTTTACTTCTAGTTGGTAACATTGTGACATTCTATCATGAGCTGAAATGTTTGTTTGTTTCTGTGATGATTGACCACTTATTGTGTTTTACAGACAGAGACGTTGAACAAGGAGGTGGCGTCCAGCACAGAGGTTCTCCAGACCTCCAAGTCAGAGATTTCGGAGATCCGTCGCACACTGCAGGGCCTGGAGATTGAACTGCAGTCACAGCTCAGCATGGTGAGCTGTAATTATTTACACAGACCACAGTTTAGGGGACATTACGTACACAACTTTCTGCAACTTTTATGAATAATCAACATTTAACTCTTTCATCATTCTTTACCATCCCTCAAGTATCTCACTTTCACTCTAACACTATCCCTCAAGTTGTTGTAGCCAGGCACCACTCCATTACTATAGCTAACATCTACCTGACTACACATTCAATTACTAGAGCTAACTTTTTCAGTATGACAGTAAACATTCCAAATTCCAAACCTACTCCCACAGTTTTTGACCCATCATCTCTATCTCTCCCGGCCAATAGAAAGGCTCCCTGGAGAACACGCTGGCGGAGACGGAGGGCCGTTACTCCATGCAGCTGGGACGCCTCCAGAACCAAGTGACCAGCCTGGAGGAGCAGCTAGTGTCTCTCCGCAGCGACATGGAACGCCAGGGCCAGGAGTACAAGATGCTGCTGGACATCAAGACACGCCTGGAGATGGAGATCGCTGAGTACAGGAGGCTGCTGGACGGAGAGGCTAGCGGGTAAGGCAGAATGGGATTGGATGTGTCCCTCAACATTTGATTTTAAAAACAATGTTCATTTGAAGTTGACCTTAGTTTGAGCCATGGTTACTTTTGACATGAATCTACAGCTGTGTGACCTTTATTATATATTATGATCATAGATGCTAACTATGCTAACCATTGGTTTCCCTTCCTAACAGCCTTGTTCACAGCTCCTCGAAATCTGGCCTCAGCTCCTCCGGCTCCCACATCAGCTCGTCTAGCTCCGGCCTCAACTCCTCCAGCTCCGGCCTCAGCTCCTCCAGCTCCGGCCCCAGCTCATCCACCTCCACCACACGCAAGGTGGTGATTGTCACAGAGGAAATGGTGGATGGCAAGGTTGTCTCCTCAAGTGAAACCAAACACACCTCTTAAGGTCCCACACACACAGCGAGCACTGCAGCAAGCAATGAGTTAACCACATAGAAATATAATTACTAGAATGGTTGTAGGAAATGTGAGGCCAGAACGTGGAATATTGCGTTTCCCCAGTCCTTTATTCATGCAACCTAAAATACAGCGTTACAACTTATAAAAAGTATTTGTCAGATAAAAAATCCCTATCCTTGTTATCAGTGTTATTTGTTTAGGCCAGCTCTGGTTTACTCTAGTTTAAGAAGTGCATAACGTCCTCCTATACTTTCTAGAATGGCTAAAGCCCCTCAGACACCCATCATGGAACAATGACTTGAATGGGGATTTAATAAAAAATAAAAAAAATTCTGGTCATTCTATTTCTATGGTTAACACCTCCAGAACAACATATTCTACTACATCTGGATGGGACACCAACAACAGACCCCATTGTGAATACAATAAAGATGCTCTGACTTGCTGACACCATCATTCTGTCTTCTGTGTCTTTCAACTTGATGTATCAGATCTGGCATGCTCCTGTACATCTGACTATCATATAGGATGTCATCTTGTGCACGTGAGGCCAATTCTATGGTCTTGAGAAAGTATATGTGTCAGTATGATCTTATACTTATTATACTTATAATATATTTATGACATTTACTCGTACCGAATTTAATACTTGCCAATAGTTTTTTAGAAATGCTGATAGTAGAAATTTGAATGCAAGTTTGAATGCAAAATTATATCATTCTATCTCTATCAATCAAACTCTCAGTTATTCAAGCATTAGATTCAGAGTTATATACTGTATGAAGAGTGTTTGTGGAAAGATGTAAAAATTGAAATCAAGTCATATGAAGTGAGAGCACAAAATGTATCTGCTATGACATCCATACTCACAGATTCATATAGTCAGTCTATTATAAAGCATTCATATCTCTGAAACAAGTGAAACCACACAGAGGAGTGGGTTAGTGTTGACAGATATGACTGTGGGAGACTTGAGAAACTCGTACAAGGCTTGAAAAGTAGTGCTCTACTCACGGTGGTGCACAGCCATCAGTCAAGATGCAAACCACATGTAAGGGAAAGGGAGAAACCTAGTCAGTTGCACAACTAAATGCATTCTGCCTTTATCCAATATAGTAATTCATGCATTCAGATGAATTGCTTTTATCTAAACTGATTGCTTTGCCCTGGCTCCTTCTATGTGTAAACATGTCAATGCGGACTGACAGACTGACTGCACATTTCTGATTTAGCATTGCTTATAAAAGCCATAATATCACTTGATTGTGTTCTAGAGAATATTGCTATAGAATGTCTTCTTCATTACATATTTGTTCAGGCAAAGGGGGTCTGTTTGTTTCTACATTGTATGTCTGGAAGAACCAGTTACGTAATGCCAATGGACAGGGGTTGAGTTACAGGTGAATCTGGTGAGTGACAGCGGCTCTATGTTGCACTGCTGTGCTCTGCTCCGTGTGACATCCACAAACAACCAGATAATAAGTCATGAATTATAAAAGGTTGAGGCTAAAATGAAGCGGTAGTGTTTACACACAAACAAGCTATTGCATGCTCTATTTATATAAAGAATCAAACCAAAATCATACTAAAACTGAACACTTCATGCCACTGGCTGAATGTCAGTGTAAAGTACATTTTAGTAGGGGGAATAATGATAAAAGTATTCCTTTACTTTGCAAAATCTTGTTCATCTGCTTTCAGTTTATATTGTTTTTAAGATTAAGATTAAGAACTTTATATTGGTCAATTGCACACAAGGTCCAATCCGAAATGACTTCCTCTTTTTACCCGACCCACACATACATACAGATTTTCTGGAGAGGTGTGGGGTGCTGCCACACTAGATGCACGGGGAGCTTTTGTTGTGGGGGGTTAAGTGCCTTGCTCAAGGGCACAACAGCAGGCAATGACGTCTAAGACTTGATACCAGTAACCCTCCGGTTGCCAGCTCACTTCCCGACTGATTTTTCCCATCAGACCCGGGATTCAATCTTGCAACCCGGTTGCTGGCTCCCCTCTCTAACAGCTAGCCTACCTGCCACCCTTTATGGGTGATTACACAGTAGGAACAAGCTGCAATCCAAATTTAGAGGTGGGTGTACACCATTGCTTTATTTAACCCTTATTCTACCAGGTGACTGAGAAGAGAACTCATTCTTATTTATACCAACAACCTGGGAATAGCTGCAGGGGAGAGGTGAGGGGGTGAAAAAGTTGATTAGAAAGCTTGGGATGATTAGATGGTCATCACGGTTGGAGGGACAGATTTGGGAATTTAGCTAGGACATAATCATGGCCCACTAGATTGTGCGGTCTGTCATCTTTTTGAAGGGGAGAGGACATGCAGAGGTCACTTTACATAGTTCATGCTTCATATATTTTCTCCTAGGGGGGTTTCTGCATGTTCATTCCTGTCAAACATGAACATTCTTCACTTGTGTCTGATCAACAGAGTAGCAGCAGCGTATATGATGATTGTGTGTGAGTATGTGTGCATGTGTGTAGAGTCAGCATGAATGTGTGTGTGTGTGTGTGTGTGTGTGTGTGTGTCAAATCAAATCACATTTTATTTGTCACACACACATGGTTAGCAGATTGTGGGCACTGAATTGTATGTCCCCACACGGTTAGCTGTGCAAGACTGTGTGTGTGTGTGTGTGTGTGTGTTTGTTGGAGTATCAATGTAAGTGTGTAGAGTCCTGTGAGTGTGCATAAAGTAAGTGCAAAAATAAAGAAATCCATAAAAAGGGTCAGTACAGATAGACCGTGTCGTGATTTGGTTAGCTATTTAGTAATATCTCGTCGACAGATGTTCGTGGACAGATGAAACGGCGAGAATCTGTCAAGGCTCACATAGAATAATGTGATTACGAGCGGCAGTGGTTCCTGGTTTTCCGTTTTCATCATTGATTATTTGGATGAATCAGAATTGGGGCGAAGGCAGTGCGTAAACTGGTACAGTGCTTTTTAAGCCTAAGATGATAAGCGGTTTCCACTAGATTCCACAGCCACAAAGTCATGATAAATACTGGTGAAATTAGTTAAAGGGAGGACTTTAGCCGAGAGTTTCCATGTGGCGAATGAGGAAACTTTGCTTCCTTCCATTGCACAAAGGTAATCATAATTGTTAACGGCATTCCCTCCAAAAGTAAAACAGGAAATGGCAAACTTTACGATAAGTTTCTGGGTAACTGAGATGAGCTATTTAGCCATTTTATGGCTGGGGAAAGAAGATGTTCAGGAGCCCATTGGTGTCACGTACTGGTACCACTTGCCGTGAGAACAGTTTATGGCTTGGGTGGCTGGGCCTTCCTTTCACACCGCCTGATATAGAAGTCATGGATTGTAGGGAGCTTGGCCCCAGGGATGTACTGGGCTGTCCACCCCACCCTCTGTAGCAACATGCGATCGAGGCTGGTGCAGTTGCCATACCAAGCAGTGATGCAGCCAGTCATGACGCTCTCAATGGTGCAGCTGTATAACTTTTTGAGGACTTGAGGGCCAATGCCAAATCTTTTCAACCTCCTGAGGAGGAATACGCTCTGTCACGCCTTCTTCACGACTGTGTGTGTGGGCTATTTTAAGTCCTTAGTGATTTGGAAACCGAGGAACTTGAAACTCTTGACCCACTCCACTACATCCCCTTCGATGTGGATGGGGGAGTGCTCATCCCCCCTCTTTAATGTTGTCCACGATCAGCTCATTGGTCTTACTGATGTTGAGGGATAGGTTTTTGTACTGGCACCACACTGTCAGATCACTGACCTCCTCCCTGTAAGCGGTCTCATAGTCACCGGTGATCAGCCCTACCACCGTCGTGTCGTCAGCAAACTTGATGGTGTTGGGGTCGTGCTTGGCCCAGCAGTCGTGGGTGAACAGGGAGAACAAGAAGGGACTAAGCACACACCCTTTTGGGGCCTCCATGTTGATGGTCAGTGTGGCGGTGGTTGTGTTGCCTACCCTCACCACCTTGGGTCGGCCTATCGGGAAATTCAGGATCCAGTTGGAGAGGGAGGTGTCAATGAACAGCATTCTCACATGGGTATTCCTCTTCTCTGGGTGGGTGAGAGCAGTGTGGAGTGAAATTGAGTACGTGTCGATCTGTTGGGGCGGTATGCAAATTGGAGTGGGTCTGGTGTTTGGAATGATGGAGTTGATGTGTGCCATAACCAGCCTTTCAAAACAATTCATGAACAGATGTGAGTCCTACAGGAATGATGGGGGTCAGCTTGAGACGTGGGGATTAGAGACTGAGAGAAGGAGCGGTTGTAAATGGCTGTTCTGCGCAAGCACTGAGAACATGCCCTGGAATACTGAGTGTTTACCTGATTAGCGAGATCACCCAGGGCTCTGAAATGGCGGGTGTGCTCATGCACAGCTCGGTGTTGCTTTTGTTGAAGCGTGCATTAAATGCATTTTCTTCTAGTAGAGAGACATCATTAGGAAGATCATGGCTGGGCCTTCCTTTGTAATCCGTAATGGACTATAGCCCCTGCCACATGCAGCAGGTGTCGGAGTCTGTGTAATAGGATTCCAGCTTGTTCCTATATTGTCCTTGTGCTTGTTTGATGGCTGTCTGGAGATTGTGGCAGGACTTCTTGCACTTGTTTGTGTCCTCAGCCATGGCCTTGGGGTTGGATGCGATATCCCTGTGTGAGCTAAGCCTGTCCTTTAGCTTAGCGCCAAACTCTGTGTTAAATCAGGGCTTTTGATTAATGAAGGCGTTGACGGAGGTGGTTAGCTTGTCGATGATATCGGCTGAGTAATGTAAAATATTCCAGTCAGCGCTTGCAAAGCAGTCTTGTAGCTTAGTCTCCGATTCGGGGGACCATTTCACTATGGAGCGGGTATTTCCTGTTTGACCCTGCAAATCATTAAAATGAGAACATAACTTCTGAAATGCTCATTGGCTTTAACCAAACGCAAATCAACTTTCCCACATACAGAACATGGGACTCAAATGGCAACATCAGGAGCATGCTCTGGTTGTATGGAAATATGCAAACAAGCAATAGCTTGTTCTTGCACGTTGCAGATGCCAAATTCCTTGCCAAGGTGTTAAGGGAAAAGAACAGTACGTTCTACCATTAATCACATCTGGGGTGATATTTCATGGGGTTCAATGCCTGGAGTAATGACTCATCCCATGGTGCTATAAAGTTGGTAAGGGGAAGGAAAACTACTTTTGTTGGAGCTGCAGACAGCTACAGTGGATGGAAAATGAATAAAGTTAAGTGAAACGTAATATAATGGTACCTGAGTCTTTGCATAAAATCACAAACACTATGAAGCAACAATGGGCTGTTAAGTTTAAGGAAAAGGACAGGCAGTGATGACCGGTTGCATCACCGCCTGGTATGGCAACTGCTCAGCATCTGACCGTAAGGCGCTACAGAGGGTAATGCGTACAGCCCAGTACATCACTGGGGCTAAGCTTCCTGACATCCAGGACCTACAGTATATACTAGGCTGTGTCAGAGGAAGGCCCCAAAAATGGTCAAGGACTCCAGAAACCAAAGTCATAGACTGTTCTTTCGGCAAGCGACACCGGAGCACAAAGTCTTGGACCAAAAGGCTCCTTAACAGCTTCTATCCCCAAGCCATAAGCCTGTTGAACAATTAATCATATGGCAACCCGGACTATTTAAATTGACCCCCAACCCCCACTGCCTCCTACACCTTTGTTTTTATACTGCTGCTACTTTCTGTTTATTATCTATGCATAGTCACTTTACAAATGACCTCAACTAACCTGTGGTGGTGGCGGTTAAGGTTTTGGCATGGGAAGGGGTGGCTGCGGCGGTAGCGGTTATGGTTTCATCATGGGAGGGGGTGGTGGTGGCTTTCAAGCACATCTGTGATAAGCATTGGTGTTCAAATTCCTAATGAAGACAGGGCAGGTCACGTTGTTACCATCAGGCATTGGTCAGACACGCCTTAATCCTTTAAACTCACCACTATGTGTTTCTCTACAGGAGCTGCTGGCCATGAGGATGGAGATGACTGGACAGATCAACGTGGAAGTGGACGCAGCACCACAGGAGGACCTGACAAGAGTAATGTCTGAGATCCGTGAGCAATACGAGACCGTTAGTGCCAAGAACCAGCGTGACCTGGAGTCCTGGTTCCAGACCAAGGTAGAACCTCTAGAACCCCTAAACTATGTTAATTTTGTAGATGTTCCTTTACTTCTAGTTGGTAACGTTGTCACATTCTATCATGAGCTGAAATGTTGGTGTGTTTCTGTGATGATTGACCACTTATTGTGTTTTACAGACAGAGACGTTGAACCAGGAGGTGGCATCCAGCACAGAGGTTCTCCAGACCTCCAAGTCAGAGATTTCGGAGATCCGTCACACACTGCAGGGCCTGGAAATTGAACTGCAGTCACAGCTCAGCATGGTGAGCCGTAATTATTTACACAGACCATCATTTAGGGGGCATTACTTACACAACTTTCTACAAATTTATTGGATGCTAACTATGCTAATCATTGGTTTCCCTTCCTCACAGCCTCTTTCTCAGCTCCTCGAAATCCGGCCACAGCTCCGGCCTCAGCTCCTGTCTCACCTTCGGCCTCAGCTCCTCCAGCTCTGGCCTCAGCTCCAGCCTCAGCTCCTGCAGCTCCGGCCCCAGCTCCACCACACGCATGGTGGTGATCGTCACAGAGAAAATGGTGGATGGCAAGGGGCATGCAATGGGTTAACCCCATGGAATTATAATATCGGCTGAGTAATGTAAAATATTCCAGTCAGAGCTAGCAAAGCAGTCTTGTAGCTTAGTCTCCGATTCGGAGGACCATTTCTCTGTGGAGCATGTCACGGGCACTTCCTGTTTGACCTTGTATACAGGAAGTAGGAGTATAGGGTCATGATCTGATTTGCCAATGTGGGGACGAGGAAGGGCCTGGTATGCTTGCTTGTGGATAGAGTAACAGTGGTCTAGGACTTTATCGCCTCAACTGGAGAAGGAGACGTGTTGATGGAAGAAAACATCCCAGATACAGGTTTCTATGAATATATTAATTATCAATACCAATCATTAAAAACAACATACAGACAGAACATTTTATTTTTGAGGTTGCAAAGGCTAATGGTGAAGACAAGGAAGTGTATAAAAGAAAAGGGTTATTATGGACCACATGAACCTCTTCCCCTCCCACCTCCCACAATCCCCGATCTCACGCCAGCACCAAGATGCCAGTTTCTGAGAGTTTGTAAAAGCCAGCAGAGTGCAGGTATGGCCATGAGAGTACATTGCACACTGCCATGTCATAGCACATGTTTTTCTATATAGGTGAGATGCACATATGCATGACACAAACCAGGAGAGTTTAGGAGATGTTATAGAGATAGAAATGTTTGACTAATGCAAACTTAAACTTTTGTGACCAGAGGCAAAAACACTCCTCGCATAATTTTACTCCTCTGGGTTTGAGAGTAATGTGGGTACGCAAGACAGTGGGGAATGGAGGGATAAGAGTGGGATATGGCTGTGCAATTTACTCTAGACTACATTTGATCATAATTATTATCATGAAATAGCATACCAAACAATAGATGTCATGCTAAACTAAGTAGAATTGCAGGAACTTAGCTTTAAAACAGAAATGCCAGGGCCACATTTCTGGTTCTAGTCCGCCCTTGCTTGCACCATGTACTTTTAATGCAAATTGCAATTCAGCTCATTTGGTTGTGCTATTAGACGAAGCACAGTGACAACACATTGAGTTGTACAAATACACAACATTTCTGTCATTGTTTTGCCATTTGAACCTTGAGCTAAACGGTTGAAAGTGCAGATATAACACATTTAGGTAACAACTAAACAAAACATCTGACCATGTTTTTCCATTGTTTTTGGATGGGTTAAAGCATAGTGATAACACATTGGGAATTCAACAAACTGTTGTTTGTCTTTTTAAATGGGTGAATATAGGTTATAATCTCATTGATCAACATCTCAACCAAATATCACCCAATTGTCCATGTTGCAATTGTAACGTCTGCTTCCAACTCACACTCTCATACACGTAGATCCCCTGAATGCAGCTCACTTCCCAGGCCACTTTCCAGCTCACACTCTCAAACACATTGATCCCCTGCACACAGCTCACTCTCCAGATCCCAATCAGCCTAATTCTGATCACCTGTTCACACACCTGTATGTCATTATCACACACTATTTAGTTCAGTTCTTTGCACCCAATCGTTGTGAAGTATTGTTTGTTTTTGACACACTTCTATTTGGAGCGCTGTTTTTTTGCGTGACTTAATCCTCCTATGTATGATAGTTTTTGCCTGCCTCACTAACGACGCCTTTTGGCTGTACTTTAGCCTATCAGATTTCCTGTTGTCTACCTATTTCCTGATCTCCCGGACTACGTTTACTAGCCTTTTCCCTGCCTGTACTGTTGACTTTTTGGACCACCTGTGTATGACCTGCTGCCTGCCCCTGGACCCAGCTACCTGCCTCCTGCTATGTTCCTTTACATTAAACATCTGCTGTGCCCTGCGCTTGAAACCAGCTCTCTGTCTCCTTCGTGTTCGTCACAGAAATGACTTGGTGAGCCCAGTGAGATATCACTGCAACTTGCATGTTAATAATATGTCAGCTATGGTGACAATTTACCTACAAAGGTTAAATGTTACCTTTCTGTTACATATTCTAGTTAGACCGTGTTGACTTAAAGGCAATAGCTGTATGTAGTGCAACATATCCACCAATGTCACAATAATCCATTCTACTGCAAATCATTAACATGAGAACACAACTTCTGCAATGCTCATTGTCTTTAACCAAATGCAAATCAACTTTCCCACATACAGAACATGGGACTCAAATGGCAACATCTGGAGCATGCTCTGGTTGTATGGAAATATGCAAACAAGCAATAGCTTGTTCTTGCACGCTGCAGATGCCAAATTCCTTGCCAAGGTGTTAAGGGAAAAGAACAGCACGTTCTATCATTAATCACATCTGGGGTGATTTTTCATGGGGTACAATGCCTGGTGTAATGACTCCTCCCATGGTGCTATAAAGTTGGAAAAGGAAGGAAAACTACTTTTGTTGGAGCTGCAGACAACTACAGTGGATGGAAAATGAATAAAGTTAAGTGAAACTTAATATAATGGTACTTGAGTCTTTGCATAAAATCACAAGCACTATGAAGCAACAATGGACTGTTAAGTTTAAGGAAAAGGACAGGCGGTGATGACTGGTTGCATCACCGCCTGGTATGGCAACTGCTCAGCATCTGACCGTAAGGCGCTACAGAGGGTAGTGCGTACAGCCCAGTACGTCACTGGGGCCAAGCTTCCTGACATCAGGACCTACAGTATATACTAGGCTGTGTCAGAGGAAGGCCCCAAAAATGGTCAAAGAATCCAGAAACCAAAGTCATAGACTGTTCTTTCGGCAAGCGACACCGGAGCGCAAAGTCTTGGACCAAAAGGCTCCTTAACAGCTTCTACCCCCAAGCCATAAGATTGCTGAACAATTAATCAAATGGCAACCCGGACTATTTACATTGACCCCCAACCCCCACTGCCTCCTACACCTTTGTTTTTATACTGCTGCTACTTTCTGTTTATTATCTATGCATAGTCACTTTACAAATGACCTCAACTAACCTGTGGTGGTGGCGGTTAAGGTTTTGGCATGGGAAGGGGTGGCTGCGGCGGTAGCGGTTATGGTTTCATCATGGGAGGGGGTGGTGGTGGCTTTCAAGCACATCTGTGATAAGCATTGGTGTTCAAATTCCTAATGAAGACAGGGCAGGTCACGTTGTTACCATCAGGCATTGGTCAGACACGCCTTAATCCTTTAAACTCACCACTATGTGTTTCTCCACAGGAGCTGCTGGCCATGAGGATGGAGATGACTGGACAGATCAACGTGGAGGTGGACGCAGCACCACAGGAGGACCTGTCCAGAGTCATGTCTGAGATCCAATACGAGTTCAGCGTGACCTGGAGTCCTGGTTCCAGACCACGGTAGAACTTCTAGAACCCCTAAACTGTGTTCCTGGTGTAGATATCCTTTACTTCTAGTTGGTAACGTTGTGACATTCTATCTTGAGTTGAAATGTTGGTTTGTTTCTGTGATTGACCACGTATTGTGTTTTACAGACAGAGACGTTGAACCAGGAGGTGGCGTCCAGCACAGAGGTTCTCCAGACCTCCAAGTCAGAGATCTCGGAGATCCGTCGCACACTGCAGGGCCTGGAGATTGAACTGCATTACAAAAATTACAAACATCTGACCAAGGACCACAGTTTAGGGCACATTACGTACACAACATTCTGCAACTTTTATCAAGAATCAACATTTGACTCTTTCATCATTCTCTACCATCCCTCAAGTATCTCACTTTCACCTGGACTCTAACACTATCCCTCAAGTTGTTGTAGCCAGGCACCACTCCATCAGCATGGTGAGCCATAATAATTTACACAGACCACACATTAAGGGGCATTACTTACACAACTTTCTACAACTTTCATAGATGCTAACTATGCTAATCATTGGTTTCCCTTCCTCACAGCCTCTGCCTCAGCTCCTGCAGCTCCGGCCCCAGCTCCTCCACCTTCACCACAAGCAAGATGGTGATTGTCACAGAGGAAATGGTGGACGGCAAGGTGTAGGCAACGGGTTAACACCATTGTAATATAATTAGTAGAATGGGTATAGGAAATGAGAGGCCAGCACATGGAATATTGCTGCTCCCCATTGCTTTATTCATGCAACCTAAAATACGTTTCAACTTATACAAAGGGAATATTCACCTGAAACGACGATCTTCATTATCTTTGTTATTTGTTAAGGGCAGCTCTGTTTAACTCTAGTATGGGGTGTCCATATCATCCTCCTATTCTTTCTGGAATGGCTCAAGCCCCTCAGACACCCATCATGGAACATTGACTTCAATGGGTTTTATTTTCTGGTAATTCTATTTCAATGGTTAACACCTCCAGAAAAACATATTCTACTACATCTGGATGGAACTCCAACAACAGACCCCATTGTGAATACAATAAAGAGGCTCTGACTTGCTGACACCATCATTCTGTTTTCTGTATTTTTAATTTATTTTAGATTCCCCTTAGCTGCAGCCAAGGCAGCAGCTACTCTTCCTGTGGTCCAAACACATTAAAGCACTTACATTACATAGAGAACGAAAGATGAAACAGTACATCATATAACATTATTACACCACTACATATCGACAGTACAAAATGTACGATACAAAATGCCATATACCACCGTACAAAACTATTACTATGTATGTATGTATGTGTGTGTCTCTTTACAATCCCTACTATTCCATAAGACACATTTTTACTTGTTTTTTAAAATCTGATTCTACTGCTTGCATGTGGAATAGAGTTCCATGTAGTCATGGCTCTATGTAGTACTGGCCGCCTCCCATAGTCTGTTCTGGACTTGGATTGTGAAGAGACCTCTGGTGGCATGTCTTGAGGGGTGTCTGAGACGTGTGCTAGTAGTTTAAACAGACGGCTCGGTACATTCAGCTGGTCAACACTTCATACAAAAACAAGGTAGCGACGACGTCAACCCGTTTGCTGGCTCACCTCTCTAACTGCTAGGCTACCTGCCACCCTTAAGCACATCATGCAATCTAAACTGAGAGGTGAGGGGTTTATTTAACTCTTATTCTACCAGGTGAATTGACTGAGAAGAGAACACATTCTTATTTATAGCAACCACCTATGAAAAGTTGCAGTGGAGAGGTGAGGGGATGAAAGATAGTCATCCCGGTAGGAGGGACAGATTTGAGAATTTAGCTAGGACATAATCATGGCACACTAGATTGTGCGGTCTGTCATCTTTTTGGAGGGGAGAGGACAGGCAGAGGTCACTTTACATAGTTCATGCTTCATATATTTTCTCCTGGGGGGGTTCTGCATGTTCATTCCTGTCAAACATGAACATTCTTTGCTTGTGTCTGATCAACAGAGTAGCAGCAGCGTGTATGATGATTGTGTGTGTGTGTATGTGTGTAGAGTCAGCATGAATGTGTGTGTTCTGTGTGTGTGAGAAAATTAAGTTTGTGTGTGTCAAATCAAATCACATTTTATTTGTCACACACATCTGGTTAGCAGATGTTCATGCGAGTGTAGTGAAATGCTTGTTCTTATAGTTCCGACAGTGCAGTAATATCTAACAAGTAATCTAACAAATTTTAACAAAGTGTGTGTGTGTGTGTGTGTGTGTGTGTGTGTGTGTGTGTGTGTGTGTGTGTGTGTGTGTGTGTGTGTGTGTGTGTGTGTGTGTGTGTGTGTGTGTGTGTGTGTGTGTGTGTGTGGAGTATCGATGTGAGTGTGTGTGAGTGAGTGTGTAGAGTCCTGTGAGTGTGCAGAGTCAGTGCAGAAAAAAAAGAATACATACAAAGGGTAATACAGATTGTCTGTGTAGTGACTGTTAGCTTTTTAGTAAAATCTCATGGACAGATTTTCATGGACAGATGAAACGGTTGAGATTCTGTCAAGGCTCACATAGAATAATGTGATTACGAGCGGCAGTAGTTCCTGGTTTTCATCATTGATTATTTGGATGAATCAGAATTGGGGCGAAGGCAGTGCGTAAACTGGTACAGTGATTTTCAGGCCTGTGTGCAGATGATAAATGGTTTCCACTAGATTCCACAGCCACAAAGTCAAACTTGGCTATATCATTTCCCCCCCTTCTTTTTAGCCATGAGAGGGAGGGCTTTGGCCGAGAGTTTCCATTTGCAAGGGAGGAGACTTCGCTTTCTTCCTTGGCACGAAGGTAATCATAATCCCTCCAAAAGTAAAACAGGAAATGGAAACTTTCATGAGAAACCTCTGGGTAATTGAGATTAGTTATTTAGCAGTTTTATGGCTGGGGATAGAAGCTGTTCAGGAGCCTGTTGGTGTCACGTACTGGTATGGCTTGCCATGCAGAAGCAGAAAAAACAGTTTATGGCTTGGGTGGCTGGAGTCTTCAACAATTTTCCGAGCCTTCCTTTCACGCCACCTGATATAGATGTCATGGATGGTAGGGAGCACTGCCTCAGGGATGTACTGGGCTGTCCGCCCCACCCTCTGTAGCACCATGCGATCGAGGCTGGTGCAGTTGCCATACCAAGCAGTGATGCAGCCAGTCATGATGCTCTCAATGGTGCAGCTATATAACTTTTTGAGGATTTAAGGGCCCATGCCAAATCTTTTCATCCTCCTGAGGACGAAGATGCTCTGTCATGCCTTCTTCACGGCTGTGTTGGCCATTTTCAGTCCTTACTGATTTAGACACAGATCAACTTGAAGCTCTCGACCCACTCCACTACATCCCCGTAGATGTGGATGGGGGAGTGCTCACACCCCTGTTTCATGTAGTCCATGATCAGCTCCTTGGTCTTACTGATGTTGAGGGAGAGGTTGTTGTCCTGGCACCACACTGTCAGATCATTGACCTCCACCATGTAGGCGGTGTTATAGTCACCGGTGATCAGGCCTACCAAATCAAATCAAATCAAATGTATTTATATAGACCTTCTTACATCAGCTGATATCTCAAAGTGCTGTACAGAAACCCAGCCTAAAACCCCAAATAGCAAGCAATGCAGGTGTAGAAGCATGGTGGCTAGGACAAACTCCCTAGAAAGTCCAAAACCTAGGAAGAAACCTAGAGAGGAACCAGGCTTTGAGGGGTGGCCAGTCCTCTTCTGCCACCATTGTGTCGTCAGCAAACTAGATGAGGGTGCCGGAGTCGTGCGTGGCCATGCAGTCGTGGGTGAACAGGAAGGACAAGAGGGGACTAAGCACACACCCCTGTGGGGCCCCCGTGTTGAGGATCAGTGTGGCGGAGGCCTACCCTCAACACCTTGGGTCGGCCTATCAGGAAATACAGGATCCAGTTGCAGAAGGAGGTGTTCAGTCACAGGTTCCTCTTGGGCTTGGAGGGGACTATGGTGTTGAACGCTGAGCTGAAGTCAATGAACAGCATTCTCACATAGGTATTACTCTTATCTAGGTGGGTGAAATCAATGTGGAGTGCAATTGAGATTGCGTCGTCTATGGATCTGTTGGGGCAGAATGCAAATTGGAGTGGGTCTAGGTTCTAGGGTGTCTGGAATGATAGAGTTGATGTGTGCCATAACCAGCCTTTCAAAACACTTCATGATTATAGATGTGAGTCCTACAGGGCGATAGTCATTGTGGCAGGTAGTCTTAGAGTTCTTGGGAACAGGAATGATGGTGGTCAGCTTGAGACATGTGGGGATTAGAGACTGAGACAAGGAGAGGTTGTAAATGGCTGTTCTGCGCAAGCTCTGAGAACGTGCCCTGGAATGCTGTCCAGCCTCACGGCCTTGTGAGTGTTTACCTGATTACCGAGATCCACCAGTCCTCCGGATCTGGGGTGGCCCTGATTCACGGCTCTGTGTTGTTTTTGTAGAAGCGTGCATTAAATTAATTGAGTTCTTCTGGTAGAGAGGCATCATTGGGCTGGGCCTTCCTTTGTAATCCGTAATGGACTATTGCCCCTGCCACATGCGGTGGGCGGCGGAGTCTATGTAATAGGATTCCAGCTTGTTCCTATATTGTTCTTTTGCTTGTTTGATGGCTCGGTGGAGATCGTAGTGGGACTTTGTGTCCTCAGCCGTAGCCTCGGTGTTGGCTGCGATAGCCCTTTGTGCGGTAAACCTGTTTTTTAGTTTAGCGCCAACCTCTGTGTTAATCCAGGGCTTTTGATTGGGGAAGTGAACCGTCACTGTGGGGACAACGTCGCTGATGTATTTCCTAATGAAGCCATTGATGGAGGTGGTTAGCTTGTCGATGCTATCAGCGGAGTACCGGAACATATTTCAGTCAGCTCTAGCAAAGCAGTCCTGTAGCATAGCCTCCGATTCGGAGGACCATTTCTCCATGGAGAGCATCACAGATACTTCCTGGTTAACCTTGTAGATAGGAAGCAGGAATATAGTCATTATCTGATTTTCCGAAGGGGGGACGTGAAAGTGCCTTGTATGCTTGCTTGCGGATAGAGTAACAGTGGTCTAGGACTTTATCGCCCCTAGTGGAGAAGGAGACGTGTTGATGGAACGAACCAACCCAGATACAGGTTTCTGGGATTATGTTCGTTATTAATTCTCTCCCCTTCCCACCTCCCACAATCCCAAATCCCCAGCCAGCACCCAGATGCCGGTTTCTGAGGGTTTGTAAAAGTCTGCTTTAACGATCGTCTTCCTGTGAATGACTGGAACAAGGCGCAGCATGAGACGTATTCATGATATTTTATTAAAATCAGAACACTAGAACAAAAAACAACAAAGAGGAAAACGAACAGTTCTGTAAGGAAACTAACAATACAGAAAACAACTACCCACAAAACCCATGTGGGCAAGAGTTTGATTCCCAATCAGAGACAATGATAGACAGCTGTCCCTGATTGAGAACCATACCCGGCCAAAAACAAAGAAATACAAAAACATAGAAAAAATAACATAGAATGCCCACCCTAATCACACCCTGGCCTTACCAAAATAGAGAATAAAAGCCTCTCTACAGCTAGGGCGTGACATCTGCAGAGTGCAGGTTTAGTCATGAGATGACATTGCACTTTGCCATGTCATATAACACATGGGGTATTCCAAATGGAAAATGACCCCAAGCATACTTCCAAAGTTGTGGAAAAAGGGCTTAAGGACAACAAAGTCAAGGTACTGAAGTGGCCATCACAAAACCCTTACCTCAATCCCACCGAAAATGTGTGGGCAGAACTGAAAAAGCGTGTACGAGCAAGGAGGCCTACAAACCTGACTCAGTTACACCAGCTCTGTCAGGAGGAATGGGCCAAAATTCACCCAACTTATTGTGGGAAGCTTGTGGAAGGCTACCCGAAACATTTGACCCAAGTTAAACAATTTAAAGTCAATGCTTCCAAATACTAATTGAGTGTATGTAAACTTCTGATCCACTGGGAATGTGATGAAATAAATAAAAGCTGAAATAAATAATTCTCTCTACTATTATTCTGACATTTCACATTCTTAAAATAAAGCGGTGATCCTAACTAACTGATTAAATGTCAGGAGTTTTGAAAAACTGAGTTTAAATGTATTTTGCTAATGTGTATGTAAACTTCCGACTTCAACTGTACACTGTATATAGTGCAACATCTCCGCCAATGCCACTATAATCCATTCTACTGCAAATCATTAACATGAGGACATAAATGCTGTAATGCTCTTTGGCATTAACCAAATGCAAATCATCTTTTCCACATACTAAATGTCAGACTCAAATGGAAACCTCTGGAGCATGATAAAAATACATCTGCAAGAAATGCTCTGGTTATATGGAAATATGCAAACAAGCGACAGCTTGTTCTTGCATGTTGCAGATGCCAAGTTCCCTTCCAAGGTGTTAAGGGAAAAGAACGGTACTTTAATCCCATCTGAGGTTTCTTTTCCTGGGGTAAGATGCCTGGAGTAATGACTCATCCCATGGGTGCTATATAGTGGTACTTTTGTCGGTCCTGCAGACTCCTACTGTTGATGGAAAATGCATGAAGTTGAGTGAAACTTAATACAATGGTAAACTGAGTATGTGCATAAAAGGAACAATGGACTGTTGCTTTTAGGGAAAAGGACAGGAGATTTTCTTGCAAGACATCAGTGTGTGAGACAAAGACAGGTCTGTTCAGGGAGAATGTTGTCTGGGTGTCAAGCGATAGATCATATTCTACGAAGTGACGTTTCTTTGCAACTTGTTGTCTTAGTAACATAACAGGTACAGATAAATAGCCATTCTGTGTGTCAATCTATATTATCAGGAAACATGGAAAAGCTCACCTGTCAAAGTTAAACTGTGTGTGTTGACTGATTGACTGACCTACCTGGGGCTTATAGAAGCAGGTGTGTCTGTGCTTTCTACCAGACGCTATTTATGGGAGAGGAATTCCATCTGTTTACAGGGTGTGAACTTCTATATGTTTGTGCAGGCAGACACCATATATAGAGCAAGATGGGGGAGGGTGGAGTTGCACAGCAATAGTATATTTTCAATATCCACACATAAAGCACATATCTATCTATCCTCCTCCATCTCCTGCATCCTAGCGTCTGCCCGCAGGGTGTCAAAGTGGGTGGAGGAGTCCTGCCCTGCCCTACATGAGGTAATGCTTACCTGTATTCCTCCTTTCTGCCTCTCCCACCCATGTCCACCACCCACCCTCCCTCCCTCCCTCTGCCCTGTGCAGCATAAAAAGAGAACAGTTGCTGGGCCGTGCACCACATTCTCTCTCCTCATCCCAGGCAGGCAGACTCGCTCTCAGCAGCCATGTCCTTCTCCAGATCTAGCATGTCCTACAGCAGCAGCGGCGGTGGAGGCGGAGGTGGCACCATGTCCATGAGGTCTGGTGGTGGAGGTGGAATGGGTATGGGCTCCTCCCGCTTCTCCTCGATGGGTGGTGGTGGTGGAGGAGGAGGAGGCCGAGTCACTGCCATGAGGGCCGGCAGCGTGTATGGAGGAGCAGGAGGCTCTGGGGTGCGCATCTCTAGCTCCTCGTTCGGTTCCGGTGGTGGAGGTGGTGGAGGTGGTGGTGGTGGCGGTTATGGTTTCAGAATGGGAGGGGGCGGCGGCGGTGGCGGTTTTAGTTTTGGCATGGGTGGGGGTGGTGGGGGTGGTGGTGGCGGCGGTGGAGCCGACCTCCATGTGTCGGTCAATGAGAAGGCCACAATGCAGAACCTGAACGACCGCCTGTCCACCTACTTGGAGAAGGTGCGCATGCTAGAGGCGGCCAACGCCGAGCTGGAGCTGAAGATCCGTCAGTTCCTTGAGAGCAAGACGTCCCCCAGCGCTCGCGACTACTCTGGCTTCTACGCTACTATCGCCGACCTTCAGGACAAGGTATGTGACGTGTCTCCTAGACGGCAAGAGCACTCAATGATGAATGTTATGACTATGAATATTGGACAATGCAAAATTACATTTTTTTTTATTCAACCAAAATTGGTTCAACCAAGATATTGCACCAAAGATAGATGCAAAGACAGTATGCCTATTTTTAGCTGCAGCATTGAAAATAAAGCAGATAATTGACGCTATTCCTTCCTCTCTCTTAAGAGCCCCTAGGCGATTGCAAAGGGTGCCATGCTTTACGATCATAACGACCACAGGTTCCCTGTAATGCTTCCAAGAGCTCTAATTTACAGTGCAGCTGAAACTCAGAACTAAATGATTACAGTGTGGTATCACTGTTTGTGTGTACTGTATTAGTGGGAAATTACATGCATACCCCATCCTGAAATGTTTTGCCATCCTCCACCTCTCAGATCCAGGCTGCCACCTGCTTGAACGGAAGCATCTATCTCAGCATCGACAACTCAAAGCTCGCTGCAGACGACTTCAGAAACAAGTAAGTACATCCAACACCATCCACAGATACAGTACACTGCTGGTACATTACATTAACCACTTGGAATAACCCCAAATCTGTAAAAACTCGCATACTGTTTTTTATTACATTTTGTGTTGAATCTACAAAAATAGAAACCAAATGACATTACCCTTCACCTCCACCATAACCACACCCTCCCAACAGACATATCAGAAGCCTGGTGTTACTTTCTGTTATTTTCCCCAAACTTAATGGAATAATAGAATCTATAACCCCCCTGCTATTCTCACAGAGGAACACATTCAGGCAGTTCTTTGACCTAAACTCTCTCCATCTCTCAGGTATGAGAACGAGCTGGCCATGCGTCAGTCAGTGGAGGCGGACATCGCCGGGCTGAAGAGGATGCTGGACGAGATGACCATGGCCAGATCTGACCTGGAGATGCAGATTGAGGGACTGAAGGAGGAGCTCATCTATCTCAAGAAGAACCATGAGGAGGTGGGTGTGGGCTGATGGGACATATCCATACAGTCCCTTAATGTATTACATCTATTGACCATGTCACCCTGCTATGGGTCTTCACTAGAACACCATTGCTGGCTTTCAAGCACATCTGTATCAAGCAATGGTGTTCAAATGTATAATGAAGACAGGGCAGGTCAAGTTGTTACCATCAGGCAGAGGTTAGGCACTTTTTAATTGTTTAAACTCACCCCTATGTTTTTCTCCAAAGGAGCTGCTGGCCATGAGGACTCAGATGACTGGACAGATCAACGTGGAGGTGGACGCAGCACCACAGGAGGACCTGTCCAGAGTCATGGCTGAGATTCGTGAGCAGTACGAGGCCGGTAGTGCCAAGAACCAGCGCGACCTGGAGGCTTGGTTCCAGACCAAGGTAGAACCTTTAGAACCCCTAAACTATGTTCATGGTGTAGATGTTCCTTTACTTCTAGTTGGTAACGTTGTCACATTCTATCATGAGCTGAAATGTTGGTTTGTTTCTGTGATGATTGACCACTTATTGTGTTTTACAGACAGAGACGTTGAACAAGGAGGTGGCGTCCAGCACAGAGGTTCTCCAGACCTCCAAGTCAGAGATTTCGGAGATCCGTCGCACACTGCAGGGCCTGGAGATTGAACTGCAGTCACAGCTCAGCATGGTGAGCTGTAATTATTTACACAGACCACAGTTTAGGGCACACAACTTCCTTCAATAATCAGCATTTGACTCTTTCATCATTCTGTTTACCAAATCTCAAGTATCTCACTTTCACCTGGACTCTTCCACTATCCCTTAAGATGTTATAGCCAAGCACCTCTACATTACTATAGCCAACCTCTACCTGACTACACATTCAATTACGAGAGCTAACTTTTTCAGTATGACAGTAAACATTTCAAATTCCAAACCTACTCCCACAGTTTTTGACCCATCATCTCTATCTCTCCCGGCCAATAGAAAGGCTCCCTGGAGAACACGCTGGCGGAGACTGAAGGCCGTTACTCCATGCAGCTGGGACGCCTCCAGAACCAAGTGACCAGTCTGGAGGAGCAGCTAGTGTCTCTTCGCAGCGACATGGAACGCCAGGGCCAGGAGTACAAGATGCTGCTGGATATCAAGACACGCCTGGAGATGGAGATCGCTGAGTACAGGAGGCTGCTGGACGGAGAGGCTAGCGGGTAAGGCAGGATGGAATTGGATGTCTCCCTCAACATTTCACTTTAAAAACAATGTTCATTTGAAATTTACCTTAGTATCGGCCATGGTTACTTTTGACATGAATCATCAGCTATGTGATCTTTAATAGATACTTATTATGATCATAGATGCTAACTATGCTCACCATTGTTTTCTCTTCCTCACAGCCTTGGCCTCAGCTCCTCGAAATCTGGCCACAGCTCCTCCAGCTCCCACATCAGCTCGTCTAGCTCCGGCGTCAGCTCCGGCCTAAGCTCTGGCCTCAGCTCCTCCAGCTCTGGCCTCAGCTCCGGCCTCAGCTCCTCCAGCTCCGGCCCCAGCTCATCCACCTCCACCACACGCAAGGTGGTGATCGTCACAGAGGAAATGGTGGATGGCAAGGTTGTCTCCTCAAGTGAAACCAAACACACCACTTAAGGTCCCACACACACAGCGAGTACTGCAGTAAGCAACAGGTTAACCCCATACAAATATAATTGCTAGACTGGGTATAGGAAATGAGAGGCCATCACATGGAATATTGCTGCTCCCCAGTGCTTTGTTCATGCAACCTAAAATTCAACGTTTCAACTTATACAGTGTCTTCATAAGATGAAAAATCCCTGTCTTCCTTATCTGTATTATTTGTTTAGGCCAGCTTGGGTTAACTGTAGTTAAAGATGTGCATATCGTCCTCCTATTCTTTCTAGAATGGCTAAAGCCCCTCAGACACCCATCATGGTACATTGACTTGAATGGGGATTTATTTTCTGGCAATTCTATTTCTATGGTTAACACCTCCAGAACAACATATTCTACTACATTTGGATGGGACACCAACAACAGACCCCATTGTGAATACAATAAAGATGCTCTGACTTGCTGACACCATCATTCTGTCTTCTGTGTCTTTCAACTTGATGTATCTGATCTGGCATGCTCCTGTACATCTGACTCTCATATAGGGTGTCATCTTGTTTACGTGAGGCAAATTCTATGGTCTTGAGAAAGCATATGTGTCAGAATGATCTTGAATAGTGTAATTTATGACATTCCCTTCTGCTGAGTTGAATTTAATAGTTGGCAATATAGAAATGTGAATAGAAGAAGTCTGATTGCTAGTGTCACGAACCGGCTCGTAACCAGTTACAAAGAGGGTGTTGCGTTTACGCACTGAAGGTAGGTGAGGAGTCAAACGCAGGAGAGCAGAGATGTCAGTGTAGCGTATATTTTAATCAGGGCAAGTCCAAAAACACAGTACAGTACAATACCCCAAAACAATGGGAAGTAACAGTATTCTCGTAAGGCGCAAAAACACAACGCACCTTACTATAATAACCACACGCGAAATACACTGAGGAAAGCCTCCACAAGCAACAAGAAAAATTATCCCGCACAAACCTAAGCGGGGAAACAGGGGTAAATATACACACATAAATTAAAGCAAATGAAAACCAGGTGTGAATGAACCAAAGACAAAACAAATGGAAAAGGAAACATGGATCGGTTATGGCTAGTAGGCCGGTGACGCCGACCCCCGAGCACCTACGGAACAGGGAGAGGAACCACCTTCAGTGGAAGTCATGAGGGAGACAACGTGGAGATAAGGAAAAACAAAAATATATTTCTTAACTAAATATTTCTTAACTAAAACTATATACAAGTAACAATGGGGTGTGTAGTCAGTATTCAGTAGTGTAAGTGAGTGGTTGCATGCATAGATGGTGAAAATGAGGGGTGTTGAGAGGTGCCAAAACAAACAAACCACAAAATGCCACAACCAAAAATAACAGTGTGTCTGCGTGGAGAGAGTCTCCTCAATGAACGGGGAAAGGTGCACTTATCCCCGGGACACACCCGAGCCCAGGTGCGTCCCACCTCGCTGACGACCCTCCCGGCTCCGCCCCCTGACATCCTACCAAGGAAAACGAGCAAAGAGAAAGAATTCGGCAGACAGAGTGGCAGGGCTGCCACACTTGCTGTCGGCAAAATTACATCATTCTATCTCTATTAATCAAACTCTCAGTTTTTCAAGCATTAGATTCAGAGTTATATACTGTATGGAGAGTGTTTGTGGAGTCAACTCTAGTGCTGGACACCATGTTTTGGTGGAAAGATGTCGAATTGAAATCAAGTCATATGAAATGAGAACACAAAATGTATCTGCTATGACATCCATACTCACAGATTCATATAGTCAGTCTATTATAAAGCATTCATATCTCTGAAACAAGTGAAACCACACAGCCCATTCTCATTCAACCACATAATCTTTATTGATGGTTCTGTTAACAGGTGATCATCTTGGTAACCCCTGTGTAGTCAAAAATGGACATGGAGTAAATCTCATTGCAACACTCATACTGAGCACTTTAAAGCATACTTTTAGAATCATTTTTGTTTCTTCATATCTTTTTCATTAGTCCACTTTTGATACAGTCCAAAATAATTGTCAACTTCCAAGTTTTGAAGATACAGTATTTTGCTTTTAGCTTAAAATCAAGCAAGACCAAGTCTCTTCAGTCTCATGATGATGCAAGAAGTCTACAACGATGTTGGCGTGGAGCTGGGAGAGCTGGAGCTCCAGGCTAGTCACCATGCTCTGGAGCCCTGCCAGCTGAGCAGAGTAGCATTTCTGGGTGTCTGCCAGCGTGGCCTCCAGGGAGGATTTCTATCAGGAGAGGAGGGAGTGGAAGGGATGAGTGGGTGAAGAGTGAAGTAGCACCAAGACATTGATCTTGGGTTAGTTTTGCATTTCTCCCCAGTAATGGTTAAGTTTAGGATTGGGGGAGGGGAAGCTGATCCTAGATCTTTACTTAGGGAAAACTTCTCCCTGGAGCGGACTAGTTAGTATACTGGTGCCTTGTCCAATGATATGCTACCACAGTATGTTACACCGCTGCACAAGTTTTGCTTCTGTTCGCGGGGGATAGAGTGGGTGCCCTCTCCAATGCACTACACACATGGATAATATTAGATTATTGTATAACTCTGTTGCACAAAACTGTGTGAGAGGTTGTGAATCTGGTGCTCCAATAGACTACACACCCAGAAAAATGTTTGGTCAAGTCCAGACATGAGGTGGGAATGTTGCCAAGTTCAAAATGTCAGTAAGGTATTTATGGGTGTCAGAATAACGACATGAAGAGAGACCTGGCATACATGCTACCACCCATGGGTTTTTATGGCGCGCGCGCGTGTGTGTATGTGTCCTTCGGACTCTGTGAGGCGGCTCACCAGCTGCTCATTGTTTGTCATGACTTCAATATCCACTGTGGCCAGCTATACAGGTTAAAAGAAATAGCATTAGTCAACACAGTTTACCTCAGAGCCAACTCATTCAGGATCTAAATTGATTTCCATGCATCAATAGATCATTGACCTCATCCTATACAGAGAATAAACATGTTTTTTAATTGACACTTCAAATGTAACATTTTTTAGGGCAGCTGAATTGCATTATTCTTATGAAGAAAAAAAAACCTTTAGAGAATAACTCTTTTAGATAAATGACTTCATATAGTAAAGATATCTTGGTCATTCAGCTCACCTTGCCCTGGTACCAGGCTTCCAGCTCTTTGCGGTTATTGATGGCCACAGACTTGTATTGCTTCCTAATCTCGGTCATCGCTGCGTTCAGGTCCTGGGATGGGGCAGCGTCCACTGATACATTCACCTGGCTGCCCACGTGGGTCTTCACCGGGGCAATCTCCTGTAGGTCAAAGGTCAGAGGGCGTAACCTCAGGTAGTAACCATAACAACCAACAGTAGCTTGACAGCGATTAAACAGGTCTCAATGTTTTAGATCTGAGTATTTGCTATTACAGTGCAGCACCACACGTGTGATTACATGTTTTTCAACCAGAGGACTTTTAACCTAATGGACAAAGCTATTGTCAACTAATCTAATGTCTCCTACTGGTCAATATATTACCCATTATTCACCATACATGAACTGTGTGAATTTGTGCATGTAAAAGTCACAGAAAGGGTAATGGTGAGTTAATGGAAGAAAGTAAGAATACTAGGAAGTGTGAGGAGGGGGAGAGGAACTGTGTTGTAAAAAAAAAACACCCATCCATCTGTGTAAAGGAAATCCTGGTGTGATATCAGCAGTGGCTAGGTAGATGTCATATTTGTGTACTGAACATTAACTGCTCCAATAACACCCCATAGAAAACAGGGCTAAGTACTCCTTAGTGGCCAATGATATCCTTCCGCCTAGCAACTGTCATGTGGATGCCGGCTGAAGTGAGTTTTTTGCTGCTGTAAGTGGAATGAAATACATGTAGGGTCCATTGTATATCGTCACTGAACACTAAGCAAATAAACAATATATTGTTCTAGTACTGTTTGCACTATTAGGTCAGTATTAACAAGTAAACATATGCATGTCATTCCTATTCAGATTCACTAGCACAAACACATCTGTTATACTGTAGGTGTGGCTGTGAGGAGGGAGGTGAAAACGTGTTGGCGTTGGTGGACATCAAAGATAAGAAGGTTATGGCATTTTGTTAGATTGGTGTTGCTAACGCTTTGTGGTTTTGAATGGGTGTACTGTGAAAAACAGCTCCCCTGTGCTATACAGTATGGTTGTACTGTGAATAACTGTTGGCCCGGAACAATCTGTTACCACCAGGTGGCTCCTCTTGAGCATGATGAGCTCGTCCTTCAGACCCTCGTAATGCATCTTCAGGTCAGAACAGCCCAGGTTCATGTCATCCAGGACCCTCCTCAGACCACTGATGTCTGCCTCCACTGCCATCCTCATGGCCTGCTCTTTCGCATACCTGAGCAGGTAAAATGTCATGCTAAGGTCACACAGGCTACCAATATGTTTTAAGATTGTAGTCTTTTGCTTTGTCTATGGAGTAGGGATGGCTTGACACTGGCAGTGTCTGAACACCCATACTAGCGTACTAAATAGTGTGCAAAAAATAAATGAAATTTGAAAATAGTAATCCAAATGCATCATCTAATGCGCGAATGCATTGACACCCACCACTCGTTCATTTTGGTACAGCGTGTCAATTAATCTGTTGTCAAACACGTGAGTCGGGAAAAGACAAGTGAATTCTACTACAGGTAGATCAAACGCCAAAATTAGTATGCAGTTTAAGTATGTAATACGCTAGCTAGTGTGGGTAATCGGACACGAACATTGATCAGTTTTGCCTTTTCCTCACTAATAGTTATGGATAGGATTTAGCTTGGCTAGGCTGATTCTGGTTCTGTATCTAAAAGGGTAACTTTGACTCAGAGTGTGTTGTTTAAAGCCTTGAGTGAAAGACAAATGTTTTATATGAATAGTGTGTCATGATTCATAGTCGTTAGTAGCCCCTCCTTCATCTTGAAGTCCTCAGAAGCAAGCTTGGCATTGTCAATGTCCAGCACAGTCTTGGTATTGGACCTGGATGCCAAATGGATCTGGATGACTGTGACCTGCAGCAGGAATTCCAAAAATGAGACTTGGGCTGTGTCCCTTTTCCCTATATAGTGCATTACTTGTGACCAGGACCCATAGGGCTCTGGTCAAAATTAGGGCACATTTTAGGTAATATCATGCCATTTGCGACTCAGATTTGGTTGTATGAAGTTGTAGTTAATGACATTATTTTAGTACGTAACCTGCATTGGCCTTCAAGGAACAGAACAAAAACGTATTCTGCCAGAATTCCTTTTGGCCGAAACACCACCATCCCATCTCACACACATTTCCCTCCTCACCCCCATAGAGAGGAACAGATGCAATAACTAACTGCCTGTACACAGAGGAGCCAGCAAATAAATCAACAGAGATGATGGAGTGGGTGCTAATGGGAATAAGTTAACATTGTCAGCTGTCAAACACCCCTAATTCTAACACACATGGAGTCACAAATGTAACACGTGGAGTCACAAATGTAATCCGTGGAGTCACAAATGTAATCCGCGGAGTCCCAAATGTAATCCGTGGAGTCAGAAATGTAATCCATGGTGTCACAAGTGTTGTCACATTCATAAAAACATATTTTACCACTGTTGTGTTTGCAAAGCAAGAAATATGTTTGTAATATGTTCTGTGTTAACCAGAAAAAACCTGTCTTGCAGGTGGTGCTATTTTAAATGAATCATAAAACAACCAAATAGTTGTTGCTGTTTGTAATGATATAATGATGTAATGATGTAATTATGTTATATAATTATCAGGAAGCCTAATTAGCCTGTTATTCAACCACCACTTAAATCTAGATGTAATACTTATTTCCGTAGCCTAATTACTATTACAATATCCTATTTCTAAACAGGTTGAACTACGCCCAGAGGGGTTTTGGTATATGGCCAAAATGCCACGGCTAAGGGCTGTTCTTACACACGACGCAAACCGGAGTGCCTGGATACAGCCCTTAGCCGTGGTACGGTATGCTGGTCATACAGTTGAAGTCGGAAGTTTTCATACACCTTAGCCAAATACGTTTTTAAACTCAGTGTTTCACAATTCCTGACATTTAATCCTAGTAAAAATTCCCTGTCTTAGGCCAGGTAGGATCACCTCTTTATTTTAAGAATGTGAAATGTCAGAATAATAGTAGAGAGAATGATTTATTTCAGCTTTAATTTCACATTCCCAGTCGGTCAGAAGTTTACATACACTCAATTAGTATTTGGTATCATTGCCTTTAAAGTGTTAAACTTGGGTCAAATGTTTCGGGTAGCCTTCAACAAGCATCCCACAATAAGTTGGGTGAATTTTGGCCCATTCCTAAAGACAGAGCTGGTGTAACTGAGTCAGGTTTGTAGGCCTCCTTGCTCGCACATGCTTTTTCAGTTCTGCCCACAAATCTTCTATGGGATTGAGGTCAGGGCTTTGTGATGGCCACTCCAATACCTTGACTTTGTTGTCCTTAAGCCCTTTTGCCACAACTTTGGAAGTATGCTTGGGGTCATTGTCCATTTGGAAGACCTCATTTGCGACCAAGCTTTAACTTCCTGACTGATGTCTTGAGATGTTGCTTCAATATATCCACATAATTTCCTCCTCATGATGCCATCTATTTTGTGAAGTGCGCCAGTCCCTCCTGGAGCAAAGCACCCCCACAACATGATGCTGCCACCCCCGTGCTTCACGGTTGGGATGGTGTTCTTCGGCTTGCAAACCTCCCATGGTGTTTATACTTGCGTACTATTGTTTGTACAGATGAATGTGGTACCTTCAGGCATTTGGAAATTGCTCCCATGGATGAAACAGACTTGTGGAGGTCTACAAATAAAATGCTGAGGTCTTGGCTATTTTCTTTTGATTTTCCCATGATGTCAAGCAAAGAGGCACTGAGTTTGAAGGTAGGCCTTGAAATACATCCACAAGGACATCTCCAATTGACTCAAATGATGTCAATTAGCCTGTCAGAAGCTTCTAAAGCCATGACATAATTTTCTGGAATTGTCTAAGCTTTTTAAAGGCACAGTCAACTTAGTGTATGTTAACTTCTGACCCACTGGAATTGTGATACAGTGACTTATAAGTGAAACAATCTGTCTGTAAACAATTGTTGGAAAAATTACTTGTGTCATGCACAAAGTATATGTCCTAACCGACTTGCCAAAACTATAGTTTGTTAACAAGACATTTGTGGAGTGGTTGAAAAACAAGTTTTAATGACTCCAACCGAAATGTATGTAAATTTCCGACTTCAACTGTATACCACCAGTGGCGATTTCAACATGTAAATCTTGGTGGGGCAAACTCAAAACAAATGTTGTAGATGCATGCCAGCAAAGCCACTACACAACACAGCACTAAACAATACATTAACTGCACTATAACGGTGCCCACAAACCTACATAAAGCTGTCCCATCAGCAGAGCTTTCTTTTCAGCACCATGGAGTGAATCCTGACCACTGCTACACCTGGCTATCAGCAGAGCCATGTCTGGCAGCAAAACAGTTCATTCAGCCTCATTTACTGCCTTTAAAAACATAGTTGATATGGATGACTTGCTTAAACAAATGTGGTTTCTCCTGACAATTGATATGTACAAGCTATGGCATAAGGGGAAGACGAGCGGATAAGAGGCAATCTGTAATTTTCAATAAGACATTAATGAGCGAGCTAGGATGGACGTAGTCAATATAACTATTTGCACTTTTGAAATGTACAGCGACAGAATTCAGAACATGGGCTATTCTTACAGTATTCTACCTGTACACTAAGTCAGAACCGTAGGATAAATAAAGGGAGCATATAAGCAGACAATGAAAGCGCTTACAATATTCAATGTTCGCATTTCTCTAAAAGCTATAGGCTACATGTGCACCACCAAGTAAGAACAGTAGGCTAAATTATGAGGGGAAAGGGGACCAACTTATTAGGGTAGTAACAGCTTACAACACAACATACACGTAGTATTGCTTTCTTAACTACAGTATACATATCTCCCTGGCATTATACATAGTTTATGCAGCAGCATACAGTAAATTTGACTCTGTGCTCACTGTGCTCTGTACTCAAATGCTGTGATCACTTGAACAGGAAGGTAGTGCGGAAGGTCCTTCTTGTGGGGATATTTTGTCATCAAATTCTGTCATTCTCTGGATTTATGGTGCTTTCAAGACAACTGGGAACTTGGAAAAAAAGAAGGTTGAATCATGATGTCAGTGATCTTCAGGTCGGAGATCTAGAAAGAGGCCAGATTTCCCGACTTGGAATTCCGAGTTGGATGACCATTCAAAACATATTTTTCCAGTCTGAGCTCATTTTCATTGCAATGCTTGCAGTTAGCCACTGATTCTTTCCAAACCACTCATTGTTGAATTTGCAAATTCCAACTTGTTGTGTAATGTTGATGTCAAATGACCAATGAGCACTCATACGTTTTATCTATAATTTCTATTCATATGACACGGATTGAAAAGAAAAGGATTTGCTGGTAGATTGTCGACCTGATTCATGATGATGACTAGCTTAATAGCTAAGATTTATTTTGAAAGTATGATGTTGACACGACCAGTCCAATCAAAGCCACGGTAGATATTTAATTTTTATTTTTTATTTTATTTATTTAACCTTTATTTAACTAGGCAAGTCAGTTGAGAATAACTTCTTATTTACAATGACGGCCTACCGGGGAACAGTGGGTTAAAGACAGATTTTTACCTTGTCAGCTCAGAGATTCGATCCCGCAACCTTTTGGTAACTGGCTCAACTCTCTAACCACTAGGCTACCTGCCGCCCCACCGAGCCACTGCCTGTCCACCCCGCTATCATCCAGAAGGTGAGGTCAGTACAGGTGCATCAAAGCTGGGACCGAGAGACTGAAAAACAGCTTCTATCTCAAGGCCATCAGACTGTTAAATAGCCATCACTAGCATATTAGAGGCTGCTGCCCTATATACATAGACTTGAAATCACTGGCCTCTTTAATAATTGGAACACTAGTCACTTTAATAATGTTTACATATTTTGCATTACTCATCTCACATGTATATACTGTATTCTGTCCTATTCTACTGTATCTTAGTCTATGCCGCTCTGACATTGCTCGTCCAAATATTTATATATTCTTAATTGCATTCATTTACTTTACTGTATTGTTAGATATTACTGCACTGTTGGAGCTAGAAACACAAGCATTTCGCTACACCCGCAACAACATCTGCTAAACACGTGTACGTGACAAATACAATTTGATTTGATTTGATTTGTAACGTGATTTGACATCATTTTATCTGTGGCCAATGACCTTGAGCCTTCTTAGATGGGCACTTCTCATGTAACTCTATGGCAGCACACAAGGCAGCGGCGGATTTAGGTATGGGCGACACGGGCAACCGCCCAGGGCGGCATCTTGGCGGGGGCGGTACGGGGCGCCCGCACCAAAAAAATTGTAATGGTGACATTTGCGCGACCGGTTTTCTGTCGCTCATTTGCACGTCACGTCAATGATATCATGTCATCATGTTGGACTGTGGGTCAATTAACCTTGTCGGAGTGGGCGCCCTGATTCTAGTTTGTGAGCTAGTCAGGCTACTGCCTGGGAAGGTCTACCACTCAGAAGTGCATGATGGGGAGGGGGGCGGGGGTAGTTTGACCTCAGGTCTTCCCACTGGAAACCCGAGGTAGGGGGAGCAGGAGAATCTATCAAATAGGGCACCTCTAACTTTGTACAGTACTAATGCAATTAGTCAAATCAGTCACACTACGAAATGCTACCAAACAAACCACAATTCATTCATAATACTGTGAATATGTAGTGTCACAAACATATTGTTGCATTTTTTCTGGTTTGTGCGAAATCCTTAAGAATAGTATAAAACCAGTCTGCACACCACCAAGGTGAATTGGTTTACTCTTGACTCTTGGTTGACAGTGTTGGGGGATGGGTAATGTAGTCTTGACTCTTGGTTGACAGTGTTGGGGGATGGGTAATGTAGTCTTGACTCTTGGTTGACAGTGTTGGGGGATGGGTAATGCATTGATGCCAAATCAACACAAATGGATAAGAAAAGGTCTAAGCCATCACGTTCCCAGTTTAGGAAAAAGAGGAAAGAAGAAGAGGTGAAACAAGCAAAAGATAAAGGTAAGCATGCTATGTCATGTCTTTATGAGTATAATATTATGCATGTCATGAAATAGGCTAGTATAACACATGTTTGTAAGCCTATGTTACTATGTTGCTTGCTATGCTATTACACATAGGGTGACAATATTCCAGTTTCTGTCCAACTAGCTTACACAACATTGGATATAATTTCACACAGTTTCATCATGATAATGTATGTAACCTGCAGCAAACGATTACAGCCTAACTAGCACATTATTGATTGTGTGCCAGAGCTGTGTGCCAGTAGTTTAGAAAGACAGCTCAGTGCATTCAACATGTCAATACCTCTCATAAATACAAGTAGTGATGAAGTCAATCTCTCCTCCACTTTCAGCCAGGAGAGATTGACATGCACATTATTAATATTAGCTCTCTTTGTACATCCATGGGCCAGTCGTGCTGCCCTGTTCTGAGCCAATTGCAAATTTCCTTTTTTGTAGCTACTACTGCATCAATATGATTTGACCATGACAGTTTACAATATAGTGTTTACTCCAAGCAGTTTAGTTGTCTCAACTTGCTCAATTTCCACATTGTTTAGTACAAGATTTAGTTGAGGTTTAGGGTTTAGTGAGTGTTTTGTTCCGAATACAATTATTTTCGTTTTAGAAATATTTAGGGCTAGCATATTCCTTGCCACCCACTCTGAAACTAACGGCATCTCTATGTTGAGTGTTGCAGTCATTTCAGTCGCTGTAGTAGCTGACGTGTATAGTGTTGAGTCATCCGCATACATAGAAACTCTGGCTTTACTCAAAGTAAGTGGTATGTCATTAGTAAAAAAAAAATGAAAGGGCCTAAACAGCTACCCTAGGGAATTCCTGATTGTAACTTGATTATATTTGATAGGCTTCCATTAAAGAACACCCTCTGGGTTCTGTTAGACAAGTAACTCTTTATCCACATTATAGCAGGTGGTATAAAATCATAACACATACGTTTTTCCAGCAGCAGACTATGATCAATAATGTCAAAAGCTCAACTGAAGTCTAACAAGACAGCCCCCACAATAATTATATCATCAATTTCTCTCAGCCAATCATCAGTCATTTGTGTAAGTGCTGTGCTTGTTGAGTGTCCTTCCCTATAAGCATGCTGAAACTCTGTTGTTATTTTGTTTACTGTAAAATAGCATTGTATCTGGTTGAAACACATTTTTTTCGAGAAGCTTACTAAGGGTTGGTAACAGGCTGATTGGTCGGCTATTTGAGCCAGTAAAGGGGGCTTTACTATTCTTGGGTAGTGGAATGACTTTAGCTTCCCTCCAGGCCTCAGGGCACATGCTCTCTAGTAGGCTTAAATTGAAGATGTGGCAAATAGGAGTGGCAATATTGTCTGCTATTATCCTCAGTAATTTTCCATCTAGATTGTCAGACCCTGGTGGCTTGTCATTGTTGATAGACAACAATAATTTGTTCACCTCTTCCACACTGACTTTACGGAATTCAAAAGTACAGTTCTTGTCTTTCATAATTTGGTCCGATATTCTTGGATGTGTAGTGTCAGCGTTTGTTGCTGGCATGTCATCCCTAAGTTTGCTTATCTTGCCAATGAAAAAGTAATGAAGTAGTTGCAATATCAGTGGGCTTTGTGATGAATGAGCCATCTGATTCAATAAATGGAACCGAGATGGCTTTTTTCCCCAAAAATGTCATTTAAGGTGCCCCAAATCTTTTCATTATCATTCTTTATATAATTTATCTGTTTCATAGTGTAGTTTATTTGTATTTTTATTTAGTTTAGTCACATGATTTCTTAATTTGCAGTACGTTTTCCAATCAGTTGGGCTGCCAGACTTAATTGACATACCATTGACATACCTTTTTTCCTCATGCCTCTCAACCTTACAATTTTTAAATTCCTCATCAATCCATGGGATTTAACCGTTTTTAACAGTCATTTTCTTAATGGGTGCGTGCTTATTAATAACTGGAATAAGTAGTTTCAACAATGGGTCAAGTGCTGTGTCTGGTTGCTCCTCATTACACACCACAGACCAGCAAATATTCTTTACATCATCAACATATGAATCACTACAAAACGTATTTTACACTATATTAGGCGCAGCCTTTGGAACTTTGCTTTTCCTAGATATGGTTATTATATTGTGATCACTACATCTGATGGATATTTTTACTGCTTTAAAGCAATCTGCAGCGTTAGTAAAAATGTGTGTGTTTGTAATTACTCTGGTAGGTTGACTGACAACCTGATCCAGGTTGCAGGCACTGGTTACAATTTGAAGTTGTTTCCTGAGTGGGCAGCTTGATGATAGCCAGTCAATATTTAAATCACCCAGAAAATATATTTCTCTGTTGATATCGCAACCATTATCAAGCATTCCACACATATTATCCAGATACTGACTGTTAGCGCTTGGTGGTCTATAGCAGCTTCCCACAAGAATGGGCTTTAGGTGAGGCAGATGAACCTGTAGCCATATTACTTCAACAGTATTTAACATTAGATTGTCTCTAAGCTTTACAGGAATGTGGTTCTGAATATAGACCGCAACACCGCCTCCGTTGGCATTTCTGTCTTTTCGGTAGATGTTATAACCATGTATTGCTACAACTGTATTATCAAATGTATTATCTAAGTGAGTTTCAGAGATAGTCAGAATATGAATGTCATCTGTTACAAGCAAGTTATTGACTTCATGGACCTTGTTTCTTAGGCTACATATGTTAATATGGGCTATTTTTAGCACTTTTCTGGGTTGCTTGATTGTTTTTAATGCTTTACTGGGAAGCTTATCAGAGGTAGACTTACTCATGTTATTTACATTGGAGCTAATGGTGCAGGGTGAGCTGCATAAAGTGGTCTTCCTACTATTGCACATCGCATCAGTGCTAACAGTGTAACTCTGATTTATAGGCTCATGATTACTGCTTACAATAGCTGTAGGATAAACAGATGTACTCGGTGCAATTAGGGGTAGATACATTTAATTACTTACATTGTGTTTGCCAATGCCCCTAAGATCATGTACATTTGACAGCAGCATTATGATGACTCATTGTCACAATGGTAGGGATTAACTGAGCTGGTCTTGGCTCATTTACCAGTCATTGTTTCAATGCAGCCTTGAAACGGAGCCAATATGATTTGGATGGACTCTGTCATTCCTGTAGAGTATCTTCTGTTTAAATAACCTCACACTCAACGTCAACAAAACTAAGGAGATGATTGTGGACTTCAGGAAACAGCAGAAGGAACACCCCCCTATCCACATCGATGGAACAGTAGTGGAGAGGGTAGTAAGTTTTAAGTTCCTCGGCATACACATCACAGACAAACTGAATTGGTCCACCCACACAGACAGCATCGTGAAGAAGGCGCAGCAGCGCCTCTTCAACCTCAGGAGGCTGAAGAAATTTGGCTTGTCACCAAAAGCACTCACAAACTTCTACAGATGCACAATCGAGAGCATCCTGTCGGGCTGTATCAACGCCTGGTACGGCAACTGCTCCGCCCACAACCGTAAGACTCTCCAGAGGGTAGTGAGGTCTGCACAACGCACCACCGGGGGCAAACTACCTGCCCTCCAGGACACCTACACCACCCAATGTCACTGGAAGGCCATAAAGATCATCAAGGACAACAACCACCCGAGCCACTGCCTGTTCACCCCGCTATCATCCAGAAGGCGAGGTCAGTACAGGTGCATCAAAGCTGGGACCGAGAGACTGAAAAACAGCTTCTATCTCAAGGCCATCAGACTGTTAAACAGCCACCACTAACATTGAGTGGCTGCTGCCAACACACTGACTCAACTCCAGCCACTTTAATAATGGGAATTGATGGGAATTGATGTAAAATATATCACTAGCCACTTTAAACAATGCTACTTAATATAATGTTTACATACCCTACATTATTTATCTCATATGTATACGTATATACTGTACTCTATATCATCTACTGCATCTTTATGTAATACATGTATCACTAGCCACTTTAAACTATGCCACTTTGTTTACATACTCATCTCATATGTATATACTGTACTCGATACCATCTACTGCATCTTGCCTATGCCGCTCTGTACCATCACTCATTCATATATCTTTATGTACATATTCTTTATCCCTTTACACTTGTGTGTATAAGGTAGTAGTTTTGGAATTGTTAGCTAGATTACTCGTTGGTTATTATGTCGGAACTAGAAGCACAAGCATTTCGCTACACTCGCATTAACATCTGCTAACCATGTGTATGTGACAAATAAAATTGGATTTGATTTGATTTGATTTCGATTTGTTTCCAGAAGGTGTCAAAGTTATCAATAAAAGTGACTCCAGCAGAGCTACAGTAGTATTTTAGCCAGATGTGTAATGCCAGCAATCTGCTGAATCTTTCACACCTGCGGCCCAACGATGGTACTGGACCTGAAATTATTGGCAGTTTTTTTTAGTCTTTTAATGCTAAAATCAGTTATATAAAATTCATTTTCAAATGTTCTGAGCTAGCCCTCCTGATGTCGCTTGACCTCACATGGACAACGACAGTGTCAGCTCCCGGCATCTGTGGTAGAACAGTCGGAAGCAGCCTTCCTGTATGCGTGCTCCTCGGTAGCACAGGGTTTTTGCTTTGGGGACCGAGATGTTTCTCACCATAGAGCTGCCTATGATGATAGCTGGTCATGTTGAATGGGCCGGTCTCACTGGCAGCCTCACGGTCTGAACCCAGGTAGAAGCCACCGGAGAGGGAGACAGAGCCGTGGACGAAGACGCAGGTATCTCCGGATCCAATCTTGATTGGGAAGCCACCACGGACGAAGGCCCGTAGAAAATAGTAAAAAATTAAGAAAAACCCTTGAATGAGTAGCTGTGTACAAACTTTTGACTGGTGCTGTATATATACGTATATATTGTTTTGCTAAACAGGTGGGGCTCAAATCAAGTGGGGCTCTGAATGAAGGATCGCCACAGTGTACCACAAACCCCTGAGGTGACTTTTTGCTATTATAAACAGATTCCCAGCATAATTAGACCAGTTAGACCAAGTTTTTCCTCATACCCATAGTATATTGTCTCATATACCACAGCTTTCAGACAATCAGCATCCAGGTGCCAAACTACCTGGTTTATACCCTGTTGGTATTGTATTGTTGATCCAGGTACCAAAACAATCATGATCAAGGATCATATCCTATTTGGCTAAATAAAAAAAGGATGTGCCTTGGATTATAGACTTTACTTCTGGCAATGATTACGCAACAGTTGTGATATGATCTGGAAGGTTCAGTGGTTTTGATGTCTCTCTCTGCTACCACTAGAGTGTGCACTATAACCACAGGGATTTTGTCCACCAATCAGGTTGACTTGCAGTAGGGTGTGGCCATAGAGATTTATTGAAAGGGTGTGGATAGGTGACGAAGGATGGCCAGACAAAACAGGCACTCTGTCTCTGTTGATACGTGCAATGAAAAGAACAGATCAAATTTTAATTAAACAACTCTTTATGCTTTGCGGCAATGTACTGTCTGTACTGTCTGTAGCCCTGGGATAACATTTTAGACATAGATATGTACACCCACATGATCATATTATTCTACCATTATCACAGAGTAGCATATGTTCCCGCTATGAAAAACATTGGCTGTATATTTTGTCTGCTTGCTCATAATCATACAAAAATATTTTATCATCATGTCTAATTAACATTGAAAGATTTAGAAACTTAAGTTTGATAAAGATGAGGACCAGCCTTTTCAACATCATGTTTGAATGCATTTTTACATCCAAAACTACAATGATGTAGTGTAGGCTTATATACCAATGAAATCGGCTTACAATAACCTTATTATATATTGCAGGGGTTTACTCACAGGAGGCACAACACAATGTCGAATTTTGGGTATCTAAAGATGATGGTATGTGACTTCAAATTAAGCTCATAAAAGACACAATATAATTAATGAATGCACGTTGAATTCATGCTTAGCATTCATGACTATTAATGACAAGCACCTTAAGGAGGAGTAATTCAAACATTTCAATTATACACTCATACAGTGCACTGAGTCTCACATAAAGTATACTGTATACTGTATTTCTGCTAGTTCCCAACACATATGATTGCCATACTCACACCATTGTACTCTTCAACCTTTGTTGTTTACCATATTCACAGGTGATAAACAGCTGCATTAAAGACATAAACAACTACTTTGTTGTCTTTAGTTTTTTTTATGCATCTCAGTTGTTTTTATGTTTTATGTTACAGTCCAATCACAAGCTACGTGAACGTTTATGTATGTGACAATAGACGCGCCATTGGGTTTCAATGCTGCAGCCCAAACATATTTAACAACTTCACCTGTCACTCAGAAATTGTCATGTGTCATTGGTTATTGTGATTGATGACAACAACACTGTGACACTGTATCCGTCTGTACTCATGATAGGAATCCAGACGATCCAGACTTTAACAATAGACAAGGAGACATTCAAGAATGAGTAAGGAAAACACTCACACCCGATGATGATATATTCACCTTCTGGTACTATGTGATCAGGTGCAATCGCCATGGCAGCCATGTTGTAAATAAATAGTAACCAGGGCCCATACTCACAAAGCATCTCATATACAGTAATCATATAATCCTATCCATTATGATCTAAAAGGAAAAAACTGGTCCTAGATCAGCGTTCCTAATCCTACTACTCCTAATCCTAGTCTATGTTTTTTGAATACAGTACATACTAGAGATAGATGGGTAGAAGTGATATTCAGAAAAGTAAACTGTTTTATTTCCAGAAAAACAGTGGGTACCCTTCCAAAAAGTTATTTGTTGTGGCAAACGTCCTGCACATTTATGGTAAATTTGCTGCAAACTAAAGTGCAAAAAAAATGCTGCCAGAAAGTTTTCAAATATTTGCCACCAGTGGTGAATATGCGACAAACCTTTGGCAACAATAATATTTTTTTGCCACTAGTGGCAAACAGTTCACCAGAGGATTTTTCCTAGAAAATAATTATCTCAAGATTCCACATATTTGAACCTGTTGCTAACACGTGGCAAGAATATGTATTGCCACTGGTGGCAAACAGTTTACCAGAAGCCGTTTCTGGTGTAGACATGAGTTCCAAGATGAGTAACTGTTGACGACCAGTCAGTGGGAGAAGAAAATCCAGTTGGAAAATGGAAACCAAGCTATAGCACAGATAGAACAATAAGACAGATGTGAAGTGTGCGTGTGCAATAACACATTTTGCCCTTGCATTCCTTCTAAACAACGCAATTTTTGAAACTTTGGCAAAGGGTAAATAAAGTAATCCAGTGGATTTATAAATGTGACGCATCCGGTCGGCGTTTCCACACACTACCAAATGGTGATGAGAGGAAGCCCAGTGGCTGGCAGTGGACTGCTTTTTGTAGACTTTATTTACCCTTTGCCAAAGTTTTAAAAAATTGCGTTGTTTAGAAGGAATGCAAGGGCAAAATGTGTTATTGCACACACACACTTCACAGAGCAGGCATTCCCTAACGGAAATATGCAAGTAAATGCATATTTGCCCATCATGATTAATTTCCTCCCATTGGAAACAATAGGCTCTGGTCTATCTTGGGTTAGTTCTAAAAGTCTTTGGCTATAGTCCCAGTCGGTATTAGATGGAAAGACGCAGCCCTGCCCACCTGTGGGAAAAACAACCTGTGGTTACCCACAATACCCCATACAATTTTCTTGTTGTCTGTTTGTTTTAGTGAATTACAAAACGACATTTAAGAAAAGTACAGCAGTACAGATTCCTTTTCTACATTGCCTTCTCCCGGGCGTTGTCACTACTTAGAAAAACGTAATATTGTAGGGCTTCCGCCATGCCCCTTTTCATGATCTTGCTACTAGCCATGTGAGTGCTAGCTAGCTACCGACCAGAACATTAAGCTAGACCAAAAAACACAAAGTCAGAATCGGCCGTCTGGGCCACCTTAGGCAGTATTACTTATGGCTGGGATGCAGGGATTGAGCTCGGGCCGATTCCGGTTTGAGTTATCTGGCCCAAATGTATGACTTTAGCCTCGGACCGATTCTGGTGAGAGTTATCTGTTCCAAATGTATTACTTGGGGCTCGGGCCAATTCCAGTGTGAGTTATCTGGCCCAAATGTATTACTTGGGTCTCGGGCCAATTAGGGCTACTCTCTGGCAGTTGATTACACGGGCTGCTTTATATAATTAACATTTCATTCTTAATTTTTTTTTTTTTAAACATATTTTCTCATTGTTTCTGTGATCAAAAAATACAGTTAATGTTTAAATTAAATTCTTTAAGAGTCCTGTTTAAGTTGCATTGTTGTATTTTGATACTTTGTGCAAGGCAATTGATAAGCATTAAAAACTTTGTGGCTGGAGCCTCCCGAGTGGCGAGCGGTCTAAGACACTACATCGCAGCGCAAACTGCGTTGCTACAGATGCTAGTTCGATACACGTGCCGGCTGCGACCGGGAGACCCAAGAGGCGAAGCACAATTGACCCAGCGTCGTCCGAGTTAGGGGAGGGTTTGGCCGCCTGGGATGGTCTTGTCCCATTGCGCTGTAGTGACTCCTGTGGTGGGCCAGGCGGACACAATCACCAGATGTATGGTGTTTCCTCCAACATAATTATTTTGGAGGTGGATGTGTTTCATTTATATACATAAAATCCACAATTAGTATTTAAAATTACTAAATCTGGTAATTTTGTATACATTTATTTAAATTTGCATCAGGCCACTTCTTAGGGGATTCTGGTAAGTTGCCGGCAAAGTCGACTGAATTCCGGTAGATGGAAACGGCCCAATGTACTTAGGCCAATTCTGGACAGTCATTCATTTTGATTCCGGGCCGAGTCAGACACCGGATTCCAGCCAGATTCAATCAGGTCCGGTCCCCTGGAAGAGGGCCGCTTCTGGGCCGATTCCTCATTGCTAGCTGGGAAGTAGTGAGTGAAGTTACAAACAAACTATACTAAACAAGTTCAATGTCTTATCTGTGATTCAATGTTTTCAAAACACATAGCGATGTGTAGCCTACTTGGACACAGGGTCCCCACATTTCCCAATCTCTGACATCAAATAGCATGAAGCCACAGGGCTCTTCTCGCAGGCTCTATTTCCATACGTGGGAGCATTGCGAACCATAGGTTGGAATTTTTGACCTGGTTACATTTTTGGGTATGTTTTGTTATTTCTGCATAACAAAAAAATCAATGACAAAGTTGGCACTTTTACACTGGGGGGTCATTGGAAAGGAATGTTTGTTTCCCCCAATTTGTGGGCTTGGTCGAGGGGAATTCCTTATTATTACGTGAATATCAACCCGAAGTTATCCGATTAGTGCCTAACTCATTAAATAAACTTCCTACTAAACTTGTGTTAGCTAATTGATGCCTGGTTAGAAATGTCATGCTTTATGGGATCGGGTGAAACACATGTGGTTGCAATATCAGTTTCAATCTGTCACTGACTGGCTAGCTAGCTAACGTTAGTAGTGGCTCAGCTCTTAGCTAGCTAGTTAGCTAACATTAGCTATCATATTTTGCACAATTGATGTGATAGCCCTGTATATAGCCTAACTACTGTTAATAAATGTATTTTTTATATATACAGTGCCTTGCGAAAGTATTCGGCCCCCTTGAACTTTGCGACCTTTTGCCACATTTCAGGCTTCAAACATAAAGATATAAAACTGTATTTTTTTGTGAAGAATCAACAACAAGTGGGACACAATCATGAAGTGGAACAACATTTATTGGATATTTCAAACTTTTTTAACAAATCAAAAACTGAAAAATTGGGCGTGCAAAATTATTCAGCCCCCTTAAGTTAATACTTTGTAGCGCCACCTTTTGCTGCGATTACAGCTGTAAGTCGCTTGGGGTATGTCTCTATCAGTTTTGCACATCGAGAGACTGACATTTTTTCCCATTCCTCCTTGCAAAACAGCTCGAGCTCAGTGAGGTTGGATGGAGAGCATTTATGAACAGCAGTTTTCAGTTCTTTCCACAGATTCTCGATTGGATTCAGGTCTGGACTTTGACTTGGCCATTCTAACACCTGGATATGTTTATTTTTGAACCATTCCATTGTAGATTTTGCTTTATGTTTTGGATCATTGTCTTGTTGGAAGACAAATCTCCGTCCCAGTCTCAGGTCTTTTGCAGACTCCATCAGGTTTTCTTCCAGAATGGTCCTGTATTTGGCTCCATCCATCTTTCCATCAATTTTAACCATCTTCCCTGTCCCTGCTGAAGAAAAACAGGCCCAAACCATGATGCTGCCACCACCATGTTTGACAGTGGGGATGGTGTGTTCAGCTGTGTTGCTTTTACGCCAAACATAACGTTTTGCATTGTTGCCAAAAAGTTCAATTTTGGTTTCATCTGACCAGAGCACCTTCTTCCACATGTTTGGTGTGTCTCCCAGGTGGCTTGTGGCAAACTTTAAACAACACTTTTTATGGATATCTTTAAGAAATGGCTTTCTTCTTTCCACTCTTCCATAAAGGCCAGATTTGTGCAATATACGACTGATTGTTGTCCTATGGACAGAGTCTCCCACCTCAGCTGTAGATCTCTGCAGTTCATCCAGAGTGATCATGGGCCTCTTGGCTGCATCTCTGATCAGTCTTCTCCTTGTATGAGCTGAAAGTTTAGAGGGACGGCCAGGTCTTGGTAGATTTGCAGTGGTCTGATACTCCTTCCATTTCAATATTATCGCTTGCACAGTGCTCCTTGGGATGTTTAAAGCTTGGGAAATCTTTTTGTATCCAAATCCGGCTTTAAACTTCTTCACAACAGTATCTCGGACCTGCCTGGTGTGTTCCTTGTTCTTCATGATGCTCTCTTCGCTTTTAACGGACCTCTGAGACTATCAGAGTGCAGGTGCATTTATACGGAGACTTGATTACACACAGGTGGATTGTATTTATCATCATTAGTCATTTAGGTCAACATTGGATCATTCAGAGATCCTCACTGAACTTCTGGAGAGAGTTTGCTGCACTGAAAGTAAAGGGGCTGAATAATTTTGCACGCCCAATTTTTCAGTTTTTGATTTGGTAAAAAAAGTTTGAAATATCCAATAAATGTCGTTCCACTTCATGATTGTGTCCTACTTGTTGATTCTTCACAAAAAAATACAGTTTTATATCTTTATGTTTGAAGCCTGAAATGTGGCAAAAGGTCGCAAAGTTCAAGGGGGCCGAATACTTTCGCAAGGCACTGTATATTCTTTTTACTTCAGTTTATTTGAGTAAATACTTTCTTAAAATGTTTTGTTGTTGTTGGTTAAGGGCTTGTAAAGTAAGCATTTCACCTGTTTTACACGGCACGTGTGACAAATTTAGATAGCTATCAAATCAAATATTATTTGTGACGAATACAACTAGAGTAGACTTTACAGTGAAATGCTCGCTTACAAGCCCTTCCCAACAATGCAGAGTTAAAAAATAAAATAGGAACACGAGGAATAAAACAAAATGCACAGGGAGTACCAGATCAATGTGCAGAGGTATGACGTATTTGAGGTAGGGAAAGGGGGATACCTAGTCTGAAATGTGTCTTTCACATTCTTTGAATCAAAGAGGTGCGGGGGGCTGCCATAATCAACATCCACTGCACCCAACAGTGGGTTAACTGCCTTCCTCAGGGGCAGAACGACAGATTTTCTACCTTGTCAGCTCGGGGATTCAATCCAGCAACCTTTCGGTTACTTGCCCAACGCTCCAACCACTAGGCTACCTGCCGTAGATATGTACATGAAGGCAGGGTAAAGTGACTAGGCATCAGGATAGATAACAATACGAGTAAAATAAAGAACAAGAGTAGGAGCATAAAAGTGTGTGTGTGTGTGTGTGTCAAATCAAATCACATTTTATTTGTCACACACACATGGTTAGCAGATGTTCCTGCGAGTGTAGCGAAATGCTTGTTCTTCTAGTTCCGACAGTGCAGTAATATCTAACAAGTAATCTAACAAATTCTAACCATTTCTGTGTGTGTGTGTGTGTGTGTGGGCGTATGTAGTGTATGTGAATGTGTGTGGGGTTTGTAGTGTGTATGAGTATATATGGTTTGCATATATAATCTAGTGAGTGTGCGTAGGGTCAGTGCAGGATAGTTCAGGTACCATTAATTGACTATTTAACAGTCTGGCTATTTAGCAGCCTAATGGTTTGGGGGTAGAAGCTGTCTCAGAGCCTGTTGGTCAGAGAGTGAATGCTCCGGTACCATTTGCTGGACGGTAGCAGAGTGAACAGTCTATTGTTTTGGGAGGCTGGAGTCTTTCGCAATTTTTTGGGCCTTCCTCTGACACAGCCTGATATAGAGGTCCTGTATGGCAGGGAGCTCGGCCCCAGTGATGTGCTGGGCTGTCTGCACCACCCTCTGTTGCGCTTGCGGTCAATTTGCGGTGCATTTGCCATACCAAGAGGTGATGCAGCCAGTGAAGATGCTCTCGATGGTGCAGCTGTAGAACCTTTTGAGGATCTGAGAGCCCATGCCAAAACATTTCAGCCAACTGAGGGGGAAGAGACGCTGCTGTGACCTCTTCACGACTGTGCGGGTGTGTGGACCATGTTAGGTCCTTAGTGATGTGGACGCCAAGGAACTTGAAGCTCTCGACACGCTCCACAACAGCCCCATCGATGTGGATGGGGGCGTGCTCTTCCCTCTTTCTCCTACAGTCCACGATCAGCTCTTTGGTCTTAATGACGTTGAGGGAGAGGTTGTTGTCCTGGCACCACACTGCCAGGTCTCTGACTTATTCCGTGTAGGCTGACTCATTACCGTAGGTGATCAGACCTACTACCACTGTCGTGTCTTCAGCAAACTTGATGATTGTGTTGGAGTTGTGCATGGCTATGCAGTTGTGGGTGAACAGGGAGTACAGGAGGGGACTAAGTACACACCACTGAGGGGCCGTCGTGTTGAGGGTCAGCATGGCAGAGGTGTTGTTGCCTACCTTCACCAGCTGGGGCCAGCCCGTCCGGATGTCTGATGAGTTCAAGTTGTGCTGGATTTATTTTTATCTGTTAAGAAATTGAATACATGTTGTTTAGTATATTAGTACATTTTGTAGGGTTAGTTTAGTTTTCTCTGTGAGAAGCAAGTTCATTGAAAGTTATATGTGATTTGGTTTATGTAGATACGACATTTCAAAATTGTTATTAATCCTTGCATATTCTTAATGAGTTTGCAGCAAATTTGCGGCAAACAGTAGAATTTCTTAGAATTAATTGCCAGAAGTTCCCAAGTCACCACAAATTTGCTGCAACAGTTTGCCACAAAACTAATCTGCATGTGAAAATATGACAGAATATGGCAGATTTGCGGCAAATTGGCCAAAATATTTGGCACAACTGTTTCCCAGAAGCCTGTTTTTCCGTAAAGGTAATTATGGGCTGTTCCGGAGAAGAACTAACTTCGACCAGCTTTTTGTTGTTCAAACTAGCGAAGGTAATATTTCACATCATAGATGAGGTATTCAACAGTAACCACATCCCTACTTACAAAAAAGGGACGAGAGCTGGTGGAGGACATGCAGCCACCTCAAATCAAATCAAATCAAATTTATTTATATAGCCCTTCGTACATCAGCTGATATCTCAAAGTGCTGTACAGAAACCCAGCCTAAAACCCCAAACAGCAAGCAATGCAGGTGTAGAAGCACGGTGGCTAGGAAAAACTCCCTAGAAAGGCCAAAACCTAGGAAGAAACCTAGAGAGGAACCAGGCTATGAGGTGTGGCCAGTCCTCTTCTGGCTGTGCCAGGTGGAGATTATAACAGAACATGGCCAACCCAGGCAGGATGACCACATCAGTGACTCAACCCACTCAGGTGACGCACCCCCTCCAGGGACGGCATGAGAGAGCCCCAGTAAAGCCAGTGACTCAGCCCCTGTAATAGGGTTAGAGGCAGAGAATCCCAGTGGAAAGAGGGGAACCGGCCAGGCAGAGACAGCAAGGGCGGTTCGTTGCTCCAGAGCCTTTCCGTTCACCCTCCCACTCCTGGGCCAGACTACACTCAATCATATGACCCACTGAAGAGATGAGTCTTCAGTAGAGACTTAAAGGTTGAGACCGAGTTTGCGTCTCTGACATGGGTAGGCAGACCGTTCCATAAAAATGGAGCTCTATAGGAGAAAGCCCTGCCTCCAGCTGTTTGCTTAAAAATTCTAGGGACAATTAGGAGGCCTGCGTCTTGTGACCGTAGCGTACGCGTAGGTATGTACGGCAGGACCAAATCAGAGAGATAGGTAGGAGCAAGCCCATGTAATGCTTTGTAGGTTAGCAGTAAAACCTTGAAATCAGCCCTTGCTTTGACAGGAAGCCAGTGTAGAGAGGCTAGCACTGGAGTAATATGATCAATTTTTTTGGTTCTAGTCAGGATTCTAGCAGCCGTATTTAGCACTAACTGAAGTTTATTTAGTGCTTTATCCGGATAGCCGGAAAGTAGAGCATTGCAGTAGTCTAACCTGGAAGTGACAAAAGCATGGATTAATTTTTCTGCATCATTTTTGGACAGAAAGTTTCTGATTTTGGCAATGTTACGTAGATGGAAAAAAGCTGTCCTTGAAATGGTCTTGATATGTTCTTCAAAAGAGAGATCAGGGTCCAGAGTAACGCCGAGGTCCTTCACAGTTTTATTTGAGACGACTGTACAACCATTAAGATTAATTGTCAGATTCAACAGAAGATCTCTTTGTTTCTTGGGACCTAGAACAAGCATCTCTGTTTTGTCCGAGTTTAAAAGTAGAAAGTTTGCAGCCATCCACTTCCTTATGTCTGAAACACATTCTTCTAGCAAGGGCAATTTTGGGGCTTCACCATGTTTAATTGAAATGTACAGCTGTGTGTCATCCGCATAGAAGTGAAAGTTAACATTATGTTTTCGAATAACATCCCCAAGAGGTAAAATATATAGTGAAAACAATAGTGGTCCTAAAACGGAACCTTGAGGAACACCGAAATTTACAGTTGATTTGTCAGAGGACAAACCATTCACAGAGACAAACTGATAAGATAAGGTGACAGATAAGATCTAAACCAGGCCAGAACTTGTCCGTGTAGACCAATTTGGGTTTCCAATCTCTCCAAAAGAATGTGGTGATCGATGGTATCAAAAGCAGCACTAAGGTCTAGGAGCACGAGGACAGATGCAGAGCCTCGGTCCGATGCCATTAAAATGTAATTTACCACCTTCACAAGTGCCGTCTCAGTGCTATGATGGGGTCTAAAACCAGACTGAAGCATTTCGTATACATTGTTTGTCTTCAGGAAGGCAGTGAGTTGTTGCGCAATAGCCTTTTCTAAAATTTTTGAGAGGACTGGAAGATTCGATATAGGCCGATAGTTTTTTATATTTTCTGGGTCAAGGTTTGGCTTTTTCAAGAGAGGCTTTATTACTGCCACTTTTAGTGAGTTTGGTACACATCCGGTGGATAGAGAGCCGTTTATTATGTTCAACATAGGAGGGCCAAGCACAGGAAGCAGCTCTTTCAGTAGTTTAGTTGGAATAGGGTCCAGTATGCAGCTTGAAGGTTTAGAGGCCATGATTATTTTCATCATTGTGTCAAGAGATATAGTACTAAAACACTTGAGCGTCTCTCTTGATCCTAGGTCCTGGCAGAGTTGTGCAGACTCAGGACAATTGAGCTTTGAAGGAATACGCAGATTTAAGGAGGAGTCCGTAATTTGCTTTCTAATAATCATAATCTTTTCCTCAAAGAAGTTCATGAATTTATCACTGCTAAAGTGAAAGTCATCCTCTCTTGGGGAATACTGCTTTTTAGTTAGCTTTGCGACAGTATCAAAAAGGAATTTCGGATTGTTCTTATTTTCCTCAATTAAGTTAGAAAAATAGGATGATCGAGCAGCAGTAAGGGCTCTTCGGTACTGCACAGTACTGTCTTTCCAAGCTAGTCGGAAGACTTCCAGTTTGGTGTGGCGCCATTTCCGTTCCAATTTTCTGGAAGCTTGCTTCAGAGCTCGGGTATTTTCTGTGTACCAGGGAGCTAGTTTCTTATGAGAAATGTTTTTAGTTTTTAGGGGTGCAACTGCATCTAGGGTATTGCGCAAGGTTAAGTTGAGTTCCTCAGTTAGGTGGTTAACTGATTTTTGTCCTCTGGCGTCCTTGGGTAGACAGAGGGAATCTGGAAGGACATCAAGGAATCTTTGTGTTGTCTGTGAATTTATAGCACGACTTTTGATGATCCTTGGTTGGGGTCTGAGCAGATTATTTGTTGCAATTGCAAACGTAATAAAATGGTGGTCCGATAGTCCAGGATTATGAGGAAAAACATTAAGATCCACAACATTTATTTCATGGGACAAAACTAGGTCCAGCGTATGACTGTGACAGTGAGTGGGTCCAGAGACATGTTGGACAAAACCCACTGAGTCGATGATGGCTCCGAAAGCCTTTTGGAGTGGGTCTGTGGACTTTTCCATGTGAATATTAAAGTCACCAAAGATTAGAATATTATCCGCTATGACTACAAGGTCCGATAGGAATTCAGGGAACTCAGTGAGGAACGCTGTATATGGCCCAGGAGGCCTGTAAACAGTAGCTATAAAAAGTGATTGAGTAGGCTGCATAGATTTCATGACTAGAAGCTCAAAAGACGAAAACGTCATTTTTTTTTTTGTAAATTGAAATTTGCTATCGTAAATGTTAGCAACACCTCCGCCTTTGCGGGATGCACGGGGGATATGGTCACTAGTGTAGCCAGGAGGTGAGGCCTCATTTAACACAGTAAATTCATCAGGCTTAAGCCATGTTTCAGTCAGGCCAATCACATCAAGATTATGATCAGTGATTAGTTCATTGACTATAATTGCCTTTGAAGTAAGGGATCTAACATTAAGTAGCCCTATTTTGAGATGTGAGGTATCATGATCTCTTTCAATAATGACAGGAATGGAGGTGGTCTTTATCCTAGTGAGATTGCTAAGGCGAACACCGCCATGTTTAGTTTTGCCCAACCTAGGTCGAGGCACAGACACGGTCTCAATGGTGATAGCTGAGCTGACTACACTGACTGTGCTAGTGGCAGACTCCACTATGCTGGCAGGCTGGCTAACAGCCTGCTGCCTGGCCTGCACCCTATTTCATTGTGGAGCTAGAGGAGTTAGAGCCCTGTCTATGTTGGTAGATAAAATGAGAGCACCCCTCCAGCTAGGATGGAGTCCGTCACTCCTCAGCAGGTCAGGCTTGGTCCTGTTTGTGGGTGAGTCCCAGAAAGAGGGCCAATTATCTACAAATTCTATCTTTTGGGAGGGGCAGAAAACAGTTTTCAACCAGCGATTGAGTTGTGAGACTCTGCTGTAGAGCTCATCACTCCCCCTAACTGGGAGGGGGCCAGAGACAATTACTCGATGCCGACACATCTTTCTAGCTGATTTACACGCAGAAGCTATGTTGCGCTTGGTGATCTCTGACTGTTTCATCCTAACATCGTTGGTGCCGACGTGGATAACAATATCTCTATACTCTCTACACTCGCCAGTTTTAGCTTTAGCCAGCACCATCTTCAGATTAGCCTTAACGTCGGTAGCCCTGCCCCCCGGTAAACAGTGTATGATCGCCGGATGATTCGTTTTAAGTCTAATACTGCGGGTAATGGAGTCGCCAATGACTAGAGTTTTCAATTTGTCAGAGCTAATGGTGGGAAGCTTCGGCGTCTCAGACCCCGTAACGGGAGGAGTAGAGACCAGAGAAGACTCAGCCACCTGTTCTTGTTCAGTTTCTGTATAGACCAAAGCCAAT